>NC_091472.1:64971082-66171082 GCF_036971445.1 Narcine bancroftii
CACCGGATGTGAAATTGCACCTATCTTAGACCATTTCTGTCACTTCTGCAACAGTGGAAGATTAAAAAGATTGAACCTCTCTCTTGGGCAGAAAAGAAAGACACTGTAACTGGATTAAAGATGCAGCCATTTTATCTCGCCTTCTCATGCCTACACATATGTTTGTTCACCCAGATTTCTGTTACCTGACAGGAGCACCATGTATTCCGTATCAAAAGATGGTATTTGGCCTACATCTCTGTCCACTGTGGTTACTCTTGAGGTTTGACACTACCATACCTTAACCTGATTTGTTCAAGTGCATACACATCTCGCAAACACTGGCTCTGCCTTCGTATTAAATATTTTCTTTTTCTGTTGTCCTTAGTGTTGAAAAATGGAACAACAGACTCAAAAGGTGATCAAAAGCTTAGAAGCAAGTCTACCTCTCTTATACCTGCACCAATGAAACAATTAAATATATCTGAGAACTCAAACATTATAGTGTGCTGAAATGTATAAAAAGTGCTGTAATTTTACAAGGTTAAACCAAATGCATACAAATAACCTTGATTAACATCTGGAATGTACACTTAAATTACATGTGAATTATTTGATTACAAATTTAAAACTGTGGATCACAAGGGCTGTAATGGAAGATTCTAACCTATTTTTTAACCTGCTTTTTCTTAATTTCCAGCTCTTGGTTCTGCAGAGCTGAGAACTTTTTTTTAAAAAAACTTGCAGCTTTGGGTTCTGCAAGGCTGAGAACCTAATTGTTTTTAGACTCAGCAGACATAAGCAAAATTCCACCGAGGGGCCAGAGATGCTGTTATCTGAAGAAAGGACATCTGTGTACCGAGAACATTTAATCTTCCTGCTTGTTTTGGTCACAGACTGTCAGAGGCCTAGCCTTGATGTAGAATAAACCATTGTATTAAAAATGATAAGCTGAAAATTATGTTATTCGTTCATTAACCTAGCATGCTAGCTTGCTTGCTTATCTTTCTTGCTGTGCTGGGAATAGGTGCTTGGGTAAGCAGTTTTTGGGTAATATAAGGCATGGTCCCGCTGCTGAAGTTTGAGACTCTCTGATAGGTGGCAACATCTCTCAGCAAGAAGAAGAAGAACTTCTGGAGTCCAGCCAACGTCTTGGTCAGGGGAGGTGGAGAAGCTGCTACCGGCACTCTGACAACCTACTACAAGTGTGCAGTCGTTGCCTCGCTTCGGCAGTTGGGACCAGTCCAAGCATTGATAAGTATAGTTGGGAAGGGCTTGCATATTGTAGTGTAAAATCAGCTTTTAAATTTGTAATAAACATTTGTATAATCTGAACTGCTCTCGGTGTGTGTGTCTATTTTCTTTCGGTAGTTCAAACACTGTGACCAATCTAAAACGAACAAAGTGAGAGGTACAAGTTTACCCAAGACAAGGGCAAAGAAGAATCTTTGTCCCAAAAATTATGGAAGGTACTATATACAGAAGATATGGATGCATGGAGTGGGGGTGATGTATTAGGATGGATAGAGTATTGGTTAACAAATAGAAAGCAGAGATTTGGGTATTTTCTGATTGAAAATTGGTGATGAGTGGCGAGCTACAGGGGTCAGTGCTGGGTCTGCAACTGTTCACGAAAGACATAAATGATCTGGAAGAGGGGCCAGATCTCTAAAGTTTGCAGATGACACTAAATTGAGTGGAAAAGCACATTGTGCAAAGGATACAGAGAGTCTGCAGAGAGATATAGATAGGTTAAGTGAGTGGCCAAGTGTCTGCCAAATAGAGTACAATGTTGGCAAATGTGAAGTTATCCACTTTGTAAGGACAAATGGAAGATCAGATTACTATTTAAATGGCAAGCGACTGCAGCATTCTGCTGTGCAGATGGAGCTGGGAGTCTATGTACATGAATCACAATAAGTTGGTTTGTAAGTGCAGTAGGCTATCAAGAAGACCTGCTATTCTGACCTCCTTACTTGATGAAGGATGTACTGGCTTTGGAGGCATTGCAGAGGAGTTTCACCAGGTTGATCCCAGGGATTAGCCTGAGGAGAGATCAAGTTGTCTGGGACTGTCTCTGAGTTTAGAAGAATGAGAGACGATCCTATAGAGGTATATAAAATTATGAAAGGCATAGATAAGATAGAGGTAGTTAAGTTGTTTGCATTGGTAGGGGAGACCAGAACTAAGGGACATAGCCTCAAGATTCAGGGTAGTAGATTTAGAACTGCAATAAGGAGGAAATGCTTTTCCCCAGAGAGTGGTTAATTCATGAAATTTGCTGTTCACTAAGCAGTGTAAGTGACCTCAGTAAATATATTGAAGATTTTTATATAGTAGGAGAATTATAAGATATTGGATTGGATTGGAAAAGACTGGATTGGAAAAGAGCAAATTTCGTAGGAATAAGAAGGGATTTGGGGAGTATTGAGTGGGACAGGATATTTTCAGGTAAGGATGTTAATGAAAAATGGAGGATATTCAAAAAAGAAATTTTGAGGGTACAGAGTAGTTATGTCCCAGTCTGGATCAAAGGAAAGGATGGAAGTCATAGGGAGGCTTGGTTTTCGAGGAATATTGGAAATTTGGTTAGGAGAAAAAGGGAGGTGTTCAAGAGGTATAAAGAGCAGGGAGCTGAGAAGTTGAAGGAGGACTACAAGGAGTGTAGAAGGAATCTTAAGAAAGAAATTAGAAAGGCCAAAAAAAAGCATGAAGAGGCTTTGGCTGACAGAGTAGAAATAAATCCAAAAGGTTTCTACAAGTACATTAAAAGTAAAAGATTAGTGAAGGATAAAATTGGACCCCTTGTAGATAGCGAGGGTAGGCTGAGTGAGAAGTCAGAGGAAATGGGGAAAATTTTGAATGATTTCTTTGCCTCGGTATTCACTAGGGAAAAAAATGTTGAACCAGTTGAAGTAAAGAAAAATAGTGGGGAGGTCATGAAGCATATAAGGATAACCGAGGAGGTAGTGATGGCTGTGTTAAAAAAGATAAAGGTGGATAAATCTCCCGGACCGGACAAAATATTCTCTAGGACACTCAGGGAGGCTAGTGGACAGTTAGTGGGGCCATTAACAGAGATATTTAGGATGTCACTGGCCACGGGGGGTGGTACCAAAGGATTGGAGGGTGGTACCAAAGGATTGGAGGGTGGCGCATGTGGTTCCTCTATTTAAGAAAGGGTCCAAATGCAAACCTGGGAATTATAGGCCTGTAAGTCTGACGTCTGTGGTGGGGAAGTTGATGGAAAGTGTTCTGAGGGATGCTATTTACAAATTTTTGGACGTACAAGGATTGATAGGGAGTAATCAGCATGGTTTTGTCAGGGGTAGATCATGCTTGACAAACCTGATTGAATTCTTCGAGGGGGTTACAAAAAAGGTTGATGAAGGGAAAGCTGTGGATGTTGTCTATTTGGACTTTAGTAAAGCTTTTGACAAAGTTCCCCACAGGAGGTTAGGAAAAAAGGTGGAGGCATTAGGTATAAATAAGGAGGTAGTGAAATGGATTCAGCAGTGGTTGGATGGAAGGTGTCAGAGAGTAGTGGTAGAAAATTGTTTGTCCAATTGGAGGCCGGTGACTAGTGGAGTTCCTCAGGGTTCGGTCCTGGGTCCACTATTATTTGTTATATATATTAACAATCTGGATGTAGGGGTAGAGAACTGGATAAGCAAGTTTGCGGATGACACAAAGATTGGTGGTGTTGTGGACAGTGAGGTAGATTACCGTAGATTAAAAGGTGATTTAGGAAGGCTGGAGGTGTGGGCTGAGAAATGGCTGATGGAATTTAATACAGATAAATGTGAGGTGCTGCATTTTGGAAAGGCAAATTTAAATAGGTCATATACATTGAATGGTAGACAATTGAGGAGTGCAGAGCAACAAAGGGATTTAGGAGTTATGGTAAATAGTACCCTCAAGGCTGATACTCAGGTAGATGGTGTGGTGAAGAAGGCATTTGGAATGTTGGCCTTCATAAATCGGAGTATTGAATTCAAGAGTAGGGAGGTTATGATGAAATTGTACAAGACATTGGTGAGGCCAAATTTGGAGTACCGTGTACAGTTTTGGTCACCAAATTATAGGAAAGATATAAACAAAATAGAGAGTGCAGAGAAGGTTCACGAGAATGTTGACAGGATTTCAGGGTCTGAGTTACAGGGAAAGGTTGTGCAGACTGGGGCTTTTTTCTCTGGAGCGTAGAAGATTGAGAGGGGACTTGATAGAGGTGTTTAAGATTTTAAAAGGGACAGACAGAGTAAATGTGGATAGGCTTTTTCAATTAAGAAAGGGGGAGATTCAAACTAGAGGACATGGTTTAAGATTGAAGGGGGAAAATTATAAGGGGAACATGAGGGGAAATTTCTTTACGCAGAGGGTGGTGGGGATGTGGAATGAGCTTCCGGCAGACATGGTCGAGACGGGATCATTGGTTACATTTAAGGAAAGACTGGATCGTTACATGGATAGGAGGGGACTAGAGGGGTATGGATCGGGTGCTGGTCAGTGGGACTAGGAGGGTGGGGATTTGCTACGGCATGGACTAGTAGGGCCGAACTGGCCTGTTCTGTGCTGTAAGTGGTTATATGGTTATATGGGGAAAAGGCAGGTAAAGGTTGAGATGAGCCTATCATCAGATCAGCCATGGATGGAGCAGGCTTGATGGGACAAGATGCCCTACTCTTGCTCATATTTCTTATGTACATCATATAAAAAAGATTGCCGCAAAGCTTTTACCAAAAGTTTAAATAACCAATAGAGCAAGTAAATTTCCTATCTTAAATCGAGAATAAATATATCTAATAAACCCAGTCTGGAAATACTGCTAAATCACTTGCATAATTAATCAAAAAAGTTAAGCAAAGAGGATATTGGTGCTTCAAATCTACTGTAGGTCACTGGAACCACCACAACTGATTTACATCCAAAGTAAGCAATGCTACTGAAGAAAGAAAATCGAACTTGAATCCATGAAGAATGTCTAAATTTAAAAAAGCACCACAAGTTCATTTTTCCACAAATTTCTCTCTGATTTGTGTTGCTTTTTACTCATCATATGACTACTCCATTTAAAAAATGGTGCAATCCATTATTGACAAATGAGTTGTTGGAAATTAAATGAGAAACTGAAAATAACTTGATATCTTAAAATCATGTTTATTTTGCAACATTTAATCAGATTACTTTCACAATTCATCCGGAATCACGATCTTCTTTGTACCTCACATTTTTCGTCTCTCTCATCCACAAGCCTTTTCAGATGAATTGCCATTTTTTTGAAAGAGGAATTGAAATCCTCATGGGAGGTGTCAGCTAATTCCATCCACTGCATATCAAAGACGTTCTCTTGATTATGTGTCACCTTCAAACAGAAAGTGTGGAGTATGATTTCCACAGTGATACAGTTGCATACAGCAGATTTTTAATGAATGTCAGATCATTTAAAATATTTAGCATCCTGAATACACAGGACAAGTAATTCCTCCCAACAATCTTCTGTCATGAATACTGTGAAACTATTTGAAAGTAATTTCTTTTGAAATTGACATAGACATTGTTTTGAACATTGAGTTTTTCATCACATTTTGATGTTGCATTCATCACTGGATTACACTTAAATACTATTAGATCAAATTACTGCTAACATAAAATTATTGCATTAAATTGGTGGATGGTATTGAGAAACGCAAGGTAACTTCGCTAAAGGGATTTGCGGCTCTTAAACTTTCAATTACTAGTCTCAACAACAAGCTGTTAAGTCTTTATATCCTTGCTAGGATTCCAAATGTACCAGCAACAGCACTGAGCATAAAAAAGCACAAGTTAATCAAGGCTGGAAAAGAATAAACAGGAAAATGCATTTCAAAATTTAAAGTAGAAATATCCAAGAAACGTCATTACATGTAATCTAATAATCTACTAATAATGTTAGTACTCTAAATTAGCAGACATAAATTGGTGTTTTGCTTCACAGGGTAAAGTAACAAGTTATATTGGAGCATATGGATTTCAAAATGATTAATTTGTCAGTTATGGAAGATAGCATTGCAACTCCAGTGGTTGACTACAACCATTTGCACTTCATCTTTCCTATCTGCAAAATTCCTAGTTCTTCCAAACTTTCTTGCACAACTATATTCTAGTTTGCCATAAAAATATTGTTCTGTATTTCTGGAACATACCTCTTGAATATGAGTTGCAACAGCAGCTTTTGTATCAAAATCAAGATTTTTGATTCTCTCGATAAATTCTTCTTTTCTTTCACACTGTAATAAATAAAATTGCTGTGACCATTAAATTTTTTAATGTGACCAGTAGTTTCTGACACAGAATGGAGAAATTAATCTTTCTGCAATTTTGAGGGAAAAGAATCCACCTGGGTGAAATCAGGTTACTGTTTATTTTTTTCCGAACCATACTCATATTTTTGGCGACGTGTTCTTAAAACACTCAAAAAATTATCACTGAAGCACTTACTTGAGCTATCATCATCTATTAGTGCAAAAAACTCCACTGTGCTGTTGAATATCAAGTTCCATGATTCATGCTGAACGACAATTAAGGAACAGCAATACAATTTTCAATTTGGTATGATGTTCAACATAGAGTGGAACTTGCAGATACTGCTGGCCACATGTACCTGTTGCCTTATTCCTACAAGTGGCAGAATTCATGGTTGCCTCAATGTGCTGACTCCAGGAGAGATTTTTGAAAAATTGACTCCCAGGAACTTGAAGGTTCTAACCCTCCCCACTTCCATCCTATCAATGCATATGGGAGTGCAGTCCTTCAGCCTCTGCTTCCTAAAATGTACAATAAACTCCTTGGAGCAAAACACATAAGTTTGCAGACACCATGATTGAAGTATAAACACAATGTTGAGAAACTCAACAGGTTGAGTTCTTCCAAACTTTCACAGAGCAAATATAAAGATTCATTTCCAACATTTCAGGCTTGAGCCCTTCATCACTGTATGAGCAAAATGTAGGCAGGTGCTCGAACAAAATGGTGGGGGGGGGGGGGGAGTGCAGGAGCACTGTCCCACAGACAAGAGTTAATAAGTGGATAAGGGAGGGAGGGCTCTGTGAATGGAGGGGGAAGTATTAAAGAGCTTTCCTCCAAACAGAGATAGGGAAAAGAGGGAGAACTGGAAGTGGGCTAGGAGAAACCAAAGAAGTCAATGTTAATGCCATTCAGTTGGAGAGTGCCCAGATGGAATATTCGGTTTGACAGAATATGAGGCCATGGACAAACATGTCAGCACGGGAGTGGGACACAGAAATGAAATTGTTGGCCACTGGGAGATCCTGGTCATTGATGTGGATAGAGTGAAAGCATTCAACAAAGTGATCTCCCAGACTCTGTCTAGCCCCTCTGATGTCGGGAAGGCACAAAGGAAGCATTGGATGCAGAAAATGACTCTGGAAGATTTACAATTGAAGTGCTGCTTCACTTGGAAGGACTGTTTGGGGCCCTGAATGGTGGTGAGGGAGATGGGTAAGGGCAAGGTACAAAGGGAGAGATTAGTGGGAAGGGATAAGTGAGTCACAGAGGGGGTGGTCCCTATGGAAGGTGGAGAGAAGAGGAGAAGGGAAGATTGGTCTGGTGGTGGGACCATGCTGTAGGTGACAGAAATTGTGGAGAATAACATGTTGGATGCAAAGGCTGATGGAGTGGCAGGTGAGGACAAAGGAAATCCTGTTTTTGTTGCATCTAGGGGCAGAGGGGGCCAGGAAATGTGAGCAGGAAATGGAGGAGATACAGGTAAGGGGTGAGCTGATGTTGGTAGAGGGGAAGTCATGTTTTTGGAAGAACTATGTCATCTCAATGAACTCGACAGGAATACCTCATATTAAGGGCAGTGAATAAATACCTCTGTCTTAGTGACATTGAAACCAATATACAAAAGATATGGAGGAACTCAGCAGGTCCATGCAGCATCCATAAGAAGCAAACCAATATTACCAATGTTTTCAGCCTGAGCCTTCTGTCAAGGTATGAACAGAAAACAGGGACCTCTTCCTCTGAATCCCTTCCTACAACTCCCCACACCCTTCCCTCTCCACTCAGAGAGCTACCCCTCCCCCAATCACTTGTCAGCTTCTTTTCTCTTCTGCACTTCTACCCATATCCACCTATGGCCTCTTGCCTGTTGTTCTGTATTCCTCCCTCTGCCCCTTCTTCCCTTCTCTCCCCTACCTTTTTGTTCAGGTACCTGCTTTTTCCTCATACCCTGATGAAGCACTCAGGCCTGAAATGTTGGTTATGTACCTTCACTTCCTATGCATACTGTGTAATCTGCAGGGTTCCTTCAGCACTTTTGTGTTCAGCACTACAACAGACTTTACTGTTTTACAACGTTGAGAGCAAGATTGTTGTTCTAGCACCTTTCAACTGGTTTCTTGATCTCCATTCTGTTTTCTGACCTTATTTCCAGTAATCTGGCAAAAAGCATGGTATTGTCAGTGAATTTATTGATAGAGTTAGAGCCAACCTTGGCTACACAGTCATGAGTAGAGTACAGCATTAAGCATGCAGCCTTGGGGTTCCAGTATTGAAGAAGTGTTGCCGTTTTGCACTGATTGGGTCTGCTGATAAGGAAGACGAGGATCCAGTTTCAGAGGGATAAACAGAAGATCTTTAGATTGGTCATCAGTTTTGCTAGTATGATGGTGTTGATCACCAAGTTGTAGTCAATGAACCTGATGCAGGTGTTACTCCAACAATGAGACATGATGCCAACCGATTTCAGTTTTACCCAATGACACCCTCAGTCAAATGCCGACTTGTGGAAATGAGATGTGACTGATACATCACACTTCACCTCCACAATTTAATTATTTGGAAATGAGGTCATAATGAGGTCTGGACAGGAATAGTCCTGGTTAACTTGAACTTAGCCTTATTGACAATATTTCTGGAAAGCAAGTGCCACTTGACAGCACTGTTAACACCTATTACTTAACAGATGGTAAAGAGTAGATGGAGTGAGCAGTGATTAACTGAAGAGAATGTACCTTGCTTTGCAAACACAGCCATTTCCAGATTGCCTACCTTCTAGGCAAGTACCTAATTAGAGAAGGGCAAATTCATATCTGCCATGTGCAAGTAGTTTAAAGGCAAACCGATCAAGTTCAAAACCAGCTCATTGTATAAAGGAGGAATGACAGACATGGCAAGGTAGGTGAATCATGGATATTGAGATAGGTTGCGAATTTAGTGAAAAGAAAAGCATATGAAAGGAAGCTCAGCTCATAAGTCTACAAGCCTTTCCTTTTCCATGTACCTATCTAAATATCTTTAAAATATTACAATTGCCCTCCATTTCTACCACTTCTTCTGGCAGCTTGTTTTTTTGTTCCAGGGATGACACCAAATCAAACTGGAGTCCCTGATGAACCTCACAGTCACTCAGTAACAATGCCAAGACATATATGTTATCACAGATGATATTAAACTGGGCAGAATAGCAAGCAACAGCAAATCTCTCCCTAAGGAGCTCAATGCACTCTATGCTCACTTTGAACAGGCCAGAAAGCCAGTGACACACCACATCAATCCCAGGTACACCTGCACACATGGTCTCCACCACAAAACACCACACCTGCTTTTCTGAGAGTGAATCACTGGAAAACAACAGATCCAGATGGAGTAATTGAATATGGCATGCGATCCTGCTGGATTCACGAACATCGTGAATCTCTCTCTAATGCCAGCAGAAGAACCCATCTGCTTTAAAAAGGCTAGTACATTCCAGTGTAAAAAAAACATACTACCCTGTGGCTCTGACATTCACTATCATGAAGTGTTTCGAGAAGCTGGTTATGGCTAACATTAACTCCAACCTCCCAGGGAGCTTTGCCCACTTCAGTTCCCCATTTTCCACAACAGGACAACAGCAGGCACATTTGCCTAGCCTGAGTCTCAGTCTTGGAACACCTGGGTAACAAGGACACAATTCATTGATTACAATTCCACCTTCATCACTTGGCTGCAGTAGCCTCTCTGAAACTGTTCTCTATCTGAATCGATGATCATTGACATTTCCTCCACGATCATCCGTAACACCAGTGTCCTGCAATGCTGTGTACTCCGGTGCCTTTTATATTCCCTATACACCCATGTGGCCAAATACCACTCCAATTCCATCTATAGATTTGCAGATGTCATCAACATCATGGACTGAAACTCAATGGCAAGTTAGAATATAGAAGCTAGAGATAGAGGGACTAGTAGTTTGGTACCAGGACAATAATCCCTCCCCCAGTGTTAGCAAGATTAAGAAGCCGGTCATAGACTTATGCAAGAGAAGTGGAGCTCACCGCCTTACCTTCATCAATGGTATTGAGGTGGGAATTGGAGATAGTGTTAGACTCTGAGGAAAGATAAACATCTCCACTATCTATCCTGGTCCAAACTTGTTGACGTGATGGCCAAGAAAGCAAACCAGAACCTCAACATGCTCAGAAACCCGAGGAAATTATCAGCATGTCACCTGCGTAGCTCAATAATTTCTACTGATAAACTCTATGTCATATGCCCAAGACCAAAGGAAACTGCAGAGTTGCAGCTCAGATCATGATACAAATCCCCCTTTCCTCCATTGCCTCCAAGTATATTTTGCAGTGCCTCGGAAAGGTAGCAAACATATAAAAAGACTCGTTTCACCACAATCACATGTTCTGTGATCAGGAAGATTCACATGTATGAGCTCATACACCAACAATTTCAAGAACGTCTTCTTTCATGCAGGGAAACCTAAAAGTTAATGACCAGGTGAAATTGGTAGTGAAGAAAGCGGATGCCATGTTGGCATTCATTTCAAGAGGAATAGTGTATAAGAGTAAAGAGGTGTTGATGAGGCTCTATGGGGCACTGTGCAACCTCATTTGCAGTATTGTGTGCAGCTTTGGGCCCCCTTATCTTAGAAAGGATGTGATATTGTTGGAGAAGGCGCAGAGGAGATGTACTTGGAGTCCCAGAATGCAAGGGTTAACATACGAGGAGCGTTTGGTAGCTCTTGGGTTGTATTCATTGGAGTATAGGAGAATGAGAGGAGATCTCATAGAGGCATTTCGTATTTTGAAAGCTTTAGATAGGGTGGATGTGGGTAAGATGTTTCCCTTGGTGGGTAAATTGAGGAGTCTGAAAATTAGAGGTTATCCATATAAAAGAGAGATTAGGAAGAACTTCTTTAGCCAGAGGGTCGTGGATCTGTGGTACTCACTATGGAACTGTGGAAGCCAGATCACTGGGAATATTTAAACAAGAAATAGACAAGTATCTCATTAATGAGGGCATCAAGAGATATGGGGAAAAGGCCGGAAATTAGAACTAGTGTAGAGTAGCTTTGTGTAGATTTACGGAACAGACTCGATGGGCCTAGTGGACTGCTTCTGTTCCTTCATCTTGTGATCTTGTTATCAATTATATCTCACACCACAAAAATTGCATAAAGGAAAACCAGAGATATCAGAAATGTGCTTCAGGTGGGGTTAGAAATTGGTATTTTTATACACTCCACATGGACCTGCGCGAAGGTGAGACTCTTTTGATTAGAGTTATCTAATATATTAACAAAATTATTCCCACTGGATCTGGAGCTGTATTTATTGGGAAACCTAGAGGACATGGGCAGATTATTAACTAAATTCCAAATTAAATTTGTAGATATTGCCCTGTCAGTAGCAAAAAGATGTACTGCAATCACGTGGAAGTCTGACTCCCCCCGCTCATCACTCGATGGCCCACTGAGATGCACAACTGCATGCCCATGGAGAAAATAACCTAATTTAAGAAATAAGTACGATAGTTTTGCCAAAATATGGCAACTTTATCTGGAGCACTTTGATGTGCAACTACAGCAACAGCCCACAGTTCTAAAAGGCTAACAAAATACATAAAGACAACAGCAATGAAGCATCTCAAAGTGTGGAATTAGATTAGAAAGACTGGTGGCACGCCAAACTTTTATTTTCTTTTTCTTTTGACCATTTTCCTGTTTATCACTTTAATTGCTTTAGTTGTTTTTTGTATTTTGAATTTTCAAAGTTTTGGGGGGAAGGAAGTAAATTATAAGTAAGCTGACAGTGTTTGTATCTGGGAAGTGAATTATACGAGAAGAAAGTTTAAATATGTTAAAAATTGTTTTTTCAGATGTGATACTACATTTGTTTTTGGAAAAATTGAAAAATATGAAAAAAAATTATTGCTCATGACATGATTCACATGATTTTTCTTGTATATTAAGAACCAAATGGTCACAAGGGAAACCCATTGATGGCCACCAATGTGAACAGCCAGAGGAAATGTACAAGATTATAATGAATTTTGTGGAGCAGAGTGGGAAGTGAGGTAACTAAAGATAACCGTAGGCAAGAGAGTATCATGGTGAAGGTATGTTCGCATCTTAGACCATATCAATATAGATAGATCTCTAGATCTGGACCAGGTGCACCACAGAACATTATGGGAAGTAGGAAGAAAATTGTTGGGGCCTTGACAGATGTTTTTAACTAATCACTGAAGAGAGAATTTCCAGAGGATTGGAGGATGGCAAATGTGGTGCTGTAATTTAAATACTATCCAAATAAATACAGACATGCTAGCTTGATGTAAGTGGTAGGGAAACTGCTGGAGAAGATTATGAGATAGAAGCTATTAACATTTGGATGGTCAAGAGATCTGCGCATACAAAGGTCATGTCTCATGAACTTGGTAGAATTTTTTGAAGGTGTCAAAGAAGGTAAACAAGAGCAAGGTAATTTGAAAGCATTTCAGAATATCCCACATTTTAGATCAGTATGCAAGATTAGGGTATATTGGATAGCACACAAATGATTTGGACAAGGATGTTTCTAGCAAGGCAAGTTTACTGATGATATGAAAATATGCTATGGTGGACAGTGAAGGTTACAACAGATGGGAAACTGAGTGAAGGAATAGTAGATGCAACTTAACCCAGGAAAATACAAGGTGCTTCATTTGGATACATTGAATTAGGGGAGGACTTACTCTGTTAATGGCAGTGCCCTGAGAGTGTTATGAAGTAGAGGGACCTAGGAGAGCAGGTTCATAGCTCTTTAAAAATGGCAGATTAGTGAAAAAGTGAAAAGAGAGTTTGGAATACTTGCTTTCATCAGTCAGGGCATGGAAGAAAAATTTTAGGATATCAAGTTGAAGTTATACAAGACATTGGTGAGGTCACATTTGGAATATTGTGTGCAGGTTTGGAAAGATTTTTATAAATTGGAAAGGGTATAAAAGAGCTTTAAAATGTTGTTGTTGCCAGGATTTGGGAAACTGTGTTATCGTGAGTCTGAAGAAAAAAAAACGAGGCCTGTTTTCCTTAGATTTATTGTCTGAGTATGTACACAACATCACATACAATCCTGAGATTCTTTTTCCCGTGGGCCAGGAAGAATTTCTACTTAACATTAGAGCAAACTGTACTGAAGAAAAAAAGTATATGAGATAAATGTAAACAAAGTAAGAAATGGAAAAAAACTATGCAATACAGAAAAATAAAGTTTAATGAATAGACATTCAGTAATAAATAATATGGAAATTCTTCAAATGAGTCTCTGATGGGAGTCTGTTGTTTTGGAGTGATGGCGGAGGGGGTAGCAGCTGTTCCTGAACCTGGTAGTATGAGTCTTGTGGTACCTATACCTCTTTCCTGATAGCAGCAGAAAGAACAAACCATGTCCAAGGTGATGTGCATCCTTGATGATTACTGCGGCTCTACCACAGCAGCATTCTATATAGATTTTCTCGATGGGAGTGTTTTGACTGTGATATACAAAGCTGTGTCCACTACTTTTGCAGGGCTTTCCGCTCAGAGGTATTTGTACCCCATACCAGCTCATGATGCAGCCGATCAGCACACTTTCCACTATACATCTGTTGAAGCTTGCCAAGGTTTTTGTTGTCATACCAAACCTCCGCAAACTCCTCAATAGAGGCGCTGACGTACTTTCTTCCAGGGAAGGTCCTCTGAGATGTCCAAGGAATTTAAATTTGTTCACCCTCTCCACTTCTGATTTCCCAATGACATGCATGTGAGTAAGGTCAAAAAAGAGGAAAAGAGCTGAGCACTTGCATGAGGCGTACAGTGGGAGTCAAGGAGGAGCAGCGCCCCTTTCGCGGGTTTGGGGGCAGTGCCCCCATTTGGAAAATTTTTGAAAATGTACACACAATATTACAATTTTTAAGCCATTAAAAGCTCGTCATTTTAAACAAAATCATTTTTTTTTTTACAGTGAGCACACTGTATCAGACAGATACTACCATCTGTATCCAGACTTCAAGCGCCTTCCAGATCACCAGGCAGTACTTACTTGACCTATGCTCAAACCAGTGTCTGGTTCTTCTGACCCCAAGCAGTACTTGCCCATAACTAGCACCTAGCATACCAAGCAGTGTCCTTGCCTAACTTGCATCCAATCCCAAAATAGTAACTGTAGCGCATCAAATGACTCAAAGACTTGTTGACTCAAACCAAGGCTTTTATTAACAAAAGACTGGAGCATAGTACATCAAGGTCGACCAGTCCAGACTGACCTGAGTCTGGTTAGGTGTAGCCATTTATGACCTGCCAGTAGGTGTGTCTATGGCTCTCAGCGAATCACTCTCACGATATGTAAATATATACAAGTATATACAGTGCTGATAGGATCCCATACAATCACATTCACCCCTTCTTAAGAACTGACCCCAGGGTGAGTTAAAAAAAAGGAGGGGGTATAGGATGCAGGGGTTATGGGCTGTAGCGATCGGGTGGCCTGATTGTCCGACATGATCACTGTGGCGCTGGGATTGGGGTAGCTGGTGGGGAGTCATCGTTGAAATCCCTGAGTGTGGGTGCAGTTTCTCCTAGTCCACAGTCGTTGTCATCGTCCGTATGCTGGTCCAGTCTACTGCCATCATCATCCGTGAGCTGCTGCTGGTCCCGCTGTCCCAGCATGTAACCTAGGGGAGGATTGGAAGGAGGTTGGGGGTTGAACGTGACAATGTTAGACCCGGCTTGGCCCAGGTCCCTTATCGAGACTGTGTCCTCCCATCTGTCTGGTGATGTAAACATAGTGTGGGTTCGCATGTAAACAGCGTTACCCAGTCGACTAGTGGGTCGCTTTTTGAGTACTGGACATGTCGTCTCAGCAGGACATGGCCAGGGACTGTCAGCCAAGCTAGTGTAGTTGTTCCCTATTCCGACTTCCATGGGAACTAGAACATGCATTCGTGCGGGGTAGCATTGGTGGCCATGCATAATAGAGACCGAATGGAGTGTAGGGCATTTGGTAGGACGTCCTGCCAGCGAGTGGTTGGGAGGCCTTTAGACCGGAGGGAAAGCGTGATTCCTTTCCAGATGGTGGCGTTCTCCCTTTCGATCTGCTCGTTACCATGTGGGTTGTAGCTAGTAGACCTGCTCAAAGCAATACCACACTCCAGAAGGTACTGCCTCAGCTCAACACTCATAAACGAGGACCCCCGGTCACTGTGGATGTAACTGATGTACACAAAAATGGCGAAGATGCTGTGTAGTGCGTTTATGATTGTGGAGATAGCAAACGGGAAGTGGAAGTACTCGGTGACCACCGTGAGAATGTAGGTGTTATGGACGAACTCAAACCATTCGTCAATGCTCTAGCTACCGGTTTACTATATAAAGCCTTAATCTAACCAATAAAGAAAGGACCAAACTTAAATTTCTCCAGAACTTTAAACAAAAAATTCCACTCAACTCTATCAAATGCTTTTTCTGCATCTAAAGATATCACCATCGGGTGATCTGAAGATTGTCAAAATCTATTAATCAAACTAATCATGCGCATAATATTATCTGAAGCATATCTATTCTTTATAAAACCTGTTTGATCCATATGAATCAACTTAGGTAAAAATTTAGCTAATCTATTCGCTAATATTTTAGCTATTATTTTATAATCTACATTTAACAATGAAACTGATCTATATGAAGATACTTTCAAAGGATCTCTATTTTTTTGGGATTACTGTAATTAAAGCACTAGAACAAGACTCAGGTAATTCATAATGTTCTCCAACTTGATGTAATACATTCCCAAACACTGTAGAGAAATCATCATAAAAATTTTTATAAAATTCAACCGAAAATCCATCATCACCAGACAATTTACCGTTTGGCATTCCCATCATAGACATTTTAATTTCCGAATCAGTAAATGGTTCTTCTAACTCCTGTATATCTGCATCCTCTAATATCGGTAAATTCAACTGTGATTTTTTTTTTTTTTTTTTTTTTATAAATCAATCGATCCAGTTTCTTGTTTTTCTTCAGATGTATATAACTTTTTATAAAATGAATAAAATTCATCATTAATCTCACGAGGTTTATAAGTACTAAGAGAATTCCATCTAACAGCATTAATAGTCCTCGAAATCTGTTCTTTCCACGCCAATACCTTATGTGATTTCTCTCCCATTCATAATACCGTTGCTTAGTCCTATTAATCACACATTCAAATTGATAAAATTGCAAAGTATTATATTCCAATTTCAACCTAGATAATTCTATTTTCTGATCTTCTGTAGCATCTTTCTGGAATTCCTTTTCTAACTCATCAATCCGTTTCTCTAATTCAAGACTCTGATTTAATCGATTCTTTTTTACTTTAGAAGTATAACTGATTATTTGTCCTCTCAAATAAGCTTTCATAGCATCCCATAATACAAACTTACTTTGAACAGAATTAGAATTTTCTTTCAAAAAAAATTAATTTGTTTTTTCAAAAAATCAATAAATTCCATATTTTTTTAACAACATTGTAACAATTGAATTTACGAATACATCCTGCCTTTTCCTCCATTGATTGTAATTCAAAAGATAATTTTTTATGTATCAAAATTGCTATGCCTTTAGCCCTAGAATTAAATGAAGAATATCCATGCCCAACTTTAATTTCATACTTTCCCTCTTTAATTTCATACTTTCCTTCACATTCAAACAATAGGCCACTTGAATTTTCTCAGTAGTTGCATATGTAAAACATAACAAAGAATGATCTGAAATCACCCTACTTTTATATTCCACTTGTTGTATTTTCCCTTGTAAATGTGCCGATACTAAAAAAAAAGTCAATCCTTGAAAACGATTCATGTCCAGATGAATAAAGAGAGATCTTTCTCTGTCGGATTAAGACGTCTCCAAATATCTACTGAATTAAGATCTTTCATCAACACTTGAACCTGAACTGCCATCTTAGATTTCTTAACTTTCTTCGGAGATTTATCCAATAAAGGTTCCAAAACACAATTAAAATCACCACCAACTAAAATATTATCATTAGCCTGACCCAAATATAAAAATGCATCTGAAATAAATATTTCATCATCTACATTTGGGGCATAAATATTAAGTAAAGTCCAAAATTCACTAAAAATCTTACAATTGAATTTAAGAATACATCCTGCCTTTTCCTACATTGATTGTAATTCAAAAGATAAATTTTTATGTATCAAAATTGCTACACCTTTAGCCCTAGAATTAAATGAAGAAGAATATCCATGCCCAACCCAGTCCCTCTTTAATTTCATACTTTCCTTCACATTCAAATGTTTTTCTTGTAAAAAAGCAACATCAATTTTCATTTTCTTAATATACACCAAGACTTGCTTACGCTTAATCGTACTGTTTAAACCTCGAACATTAAAAGTAGCAAACCTCAACTTCGACATATCTACTATTATTACTAAATACCAATAATATCTTTATATGAAAACTCAAATCAATGTATATAGGCCCTCCAGTAGGAGAATAAAAATCACAAATTAAAAGCTAACTAAAATGAAAATAAAAAAAATAAAAAAATCTCCCTGCCCCAAAAAAAATTACCAAAAGGTAATAATCCCCTAAGCAAAAATTGGGTGTGGGTCACCCACCAGTGGCTGATGACTAGTAAAGAACTTAGAGCAAATCTCTCCCTCCCCAGCCAAACAATGAATAACATCAAAATATCATAATAACAAAAAAAATAGAATAAGAAAATGAAAATTCTTCTGTTCATCCAAGAGATTCCAATCTCAAAGATCCCATTTCAGAAGAGGTTGGACTCTTTCCATTCCCGTTTTTCCCATTTCTGCCATTTCTTCCGTTTCCAGAACAAGCAGATTTTTCTTTAGGAGACAGTGGTGGACTACGTCTTTGTCCTCTTATATCTGGCAATGAATCAGCAAAAATTATTGCTTCACGATCATTCTCAAAAAACCGAAATTGATGGTCTCCATAAAACACCTTCAACACTGCTGGGTAGCGAAAAGTAGACTTATAATCTTTACGCCACAAAACTTCTTTAACTGGATTAAATCAACGTTGACGTTGAATGACCTCTTGACTCAAGTCAGGATAAAAAAAACTCTGCTATCCTGAATCAATAACGGAGTTTGTCGTTGTCTCGCATTTTGCACTGCTAGTCGAAGTATTGCTTCTCTATCCAAATAATTCGAACACCGAATGATTACCGGTCTCGGTGGTTAACCAGCTAAAGGTGTTCTTCTTAAAACTCTATGGGCTCTTTCTAGTACCAAGCCTCCAGAAAAAAAATCTTGCCCTAATACTTGTGGGATCCAGTCTTTAAAAAAACGAAGAAGATCTTGTCCTTCTATACCTTCTGGCAAACCAACGAGTTTCACATTATTCCTTCTACTTTGATTCTCCAAGTAGTCTATTTTCCTCTCTAACTCCTTCTCGCGTTCTCCCAATTCTATGACTGATTTTTCAACCTTCAACACTTTTTCTGTGTTAGAAACCAATTGTTGTTTACAGTCCAAAAAAGCAGTCTGAAATGTTTTAAATTCTTCATAAGATGCATCCACACGTGCTTTAAGTGCATTCAGTTCTGAACTTATACTAGCATTCATTTGAACCATCTCATTCATTAAAGGTTGAATGACAGCATTTAACTCCATACACTGTAACTCAGAAAAGCTCAACCCTGCTTTCTCTGACGTAGTGGCAGAACCAGGTAACTGCAGCTCCTGCTGCAACTCAACAAAAGGCATTTTAAAAGTTTTACTGCGGGTCTGGACTCCCCGACTTCCTCAGGGGGTCGCCATTGGTCTCCCCCTACATCTCACAAAATCACAGAGGAAAGCAATATCTTCAGGTTGAAATGCTTCCTGATGCATTTCCCACAATGGAGTCGTCTTCCTGCATGCTCCCTCTATTAAAATCGAAAGGCTTTCAGAATCAGGATCCACCTCTTGGGAACATGCATCTTCTTCCAGAGAATGGGTAATTCCAGCACCATCCTTCACTTGGTGAGTAGTAGACATTTTTTTTTTTAGACACTGAAGAAATTAAACCTGGAGCTGTATCAAGTCATTTAGGCCCCAAATCTTCAGCACTTCGAAAATGTAACTTCTTCTGCACTTGAGGTTTAATCTTTTTACCATTAATGGCCATAATAGTTCCTTAATACTTTAAACTAAAATTTAAAAAGTTTAAACTTGAAAACAAAGGGTTAAAAAACGGGTAATTAAAAGTCAGGCCAGAGAGGGCGAGATTACACGTCTAGACTCTACGCCATGCCCCCCCTCCAACCTGTCTTCAATCACCAGACAGAGCCTCTGTCCAATCTGCACCCAATCCCCAAGCAGCGCCCCTACCCTACCTGTCCTCAATCCCTAGGACGAGCCCTGCCCAATCCACAACCATTTTTTTTCACTGATGTTCATCTATTACTTGGCATTTTTCTTCAGCTAACCTTAAAACCAATTAGTCTGTCCCAATCATTTCTTCACACATGGTTTTTTGAGATATAGGTAAAAACACAAGGGAGCGGCACGGCATAAATGGCATGGCATTGCAACACAGTGGAAATGCTTTGCCACCAAGGTGGAGTGCATAGGGATGGACCGCTGTTGCTATACTGTAGGAAAAGTAGCAGCCAAAGTCAGCAGACCAACATCCTAGCATGCATGGAATGAGCAGAGGGAATCAGAGCAGGCTGGGAGGGCATTGATAAAACTCAGAGGTGAATTTTAAAAATGAGGAACTGGATTTTAAAAATGCAGAAATCCAGGAAACAAGGAAAATTCACATGCCCACAATGATCACTGGGTCATACATCTCTGGTTTTCCCTTCCTAAAGTTCACAATCAGCTCTTTGGTTTTAGTGACATTGAGTATAAAGTTATTGTTAGTACACCATTCTTCCAAGTTTTCAATCTCTTTCCTGCCCCTTGTAATACAGCTCACTATTGTGGTAGCGTCAGCAAATTTGTGGATGGTGTTATTGTATCAAACCATATAGTCATAGATATAAAGCGAGTAGAGCAGGGGTTAAGTACTCAGCCCTGTGGTGCTCCAGTGCTGATGGAGATTATGGAGGAGATGATCTTGCTAATCTGTACTAATTGTGGTCTGGAAGTGAGGAAATACAAGATAAAATTATATAGTGGGGTATTGAGGCTCAGGTCTTGGTGTTTGCTTATCTGTTTTGAGGGAATGTAGTGTTGCATGACGATCTGTCAACAAAGAACATCATTTTGTATGCGTCTTTGCTGTCCAGGTGTTTCAGGGTTTTGTGTAGAGCCAATGATATGTTGCTGCAGTCAGCAAATTAGAACAGATCCATGTCACCGCTCAGAAAGGAGCTAATATGCTTCAACACCAGCCTCTCAAAGCATTCATCACTGTCAATGCTAATTCAACTAGTCATTTAAGTAGGTTACCACATTCTTCTTAAGCACAGATACAATTGAGACCTGTTTGAAAAAAGTGGGTACCACCTCCTGTCAGTGAAATGTTGAAGATATCCATGAATATACTGGCCAATTGGTCAGAACAGGTTTTCAGTAATTGGCCAGGTACTCCTTCTGGACTGGATGCTTTCCTTGGATTCATTCTCCTGAAGGCAGTCTGCAAATCATCTGACATTAGAGGATCACCAGTGGGCATGAGGTTGTACAGTGGTTCTTCCTTGTTCTGGTAATTAAATTGGGCATAGAAGACATTGAGCTCATCTGGGAATGAAGCTTTGTTGTTTCCTATTGCACCAGATTTGGTTGGTAGCAGTTATGCCATTTAAACCTTGCCACAGTTGTTCCATTCACATCCAGAATTTCCACTTTGCCTAAGAGATGGCTTTTTGAAGGTCGTACCTACTCCTTGTGTAATATTCTAGATTTTTAGACTGAAATGTCTGTGATCTGGCTCTTAGTAGGTTCCAGATTTCTTTGTTCATCCAGAGCTATTGGTTGGCAAAAACCCTGAATGATTTGGTGGGGAAACATTCACCCACAGCTGTTTTGATAGTGTCTGTAACAGCCCTGGTGTAATCATTCAGATCCTCAGCTGAATTTTTTTTTAATTAGAAAAAAATTTAGACATACAGCACACTAACAGGCCAATTTGGCCCACGAGTCCATGCTGCCCAATTTGACCTACATCCCCGGTACATTTTGAATGGTGGAAGGAAAATGGAACCCACGGGGAAAACCAACGCAGACACTCCTTGGAGACAGTACGGGATTCGAACCCAAGTCCTGATCACCAGTCCTGTGAAGACATTGCATTAACCGCTATGCCAACATGCAGAGTTCGCCCAATCCACTGACTCGAGGCAGTCCTGTAACCGTTCTTCAGTCTTCTGTGACCACCTCTGGTTGCCCTGATCTCTAAAACAGGCAGAAAGAGCACCACCAGATGATCCAACCTGCCAAAATGCGGTCTCGGGAAATAACGGTAGGCCTTCTTTATCTTAGTGTAGCAGTGATCAAGTGTGCTGGGTCCTCTGGCACAACAGGTTACACGCTGGTGATAATTGGGCAGGGTTTTCTTAAAACAGGCCTGGTTAAAGTCACTGCCCACAATTTGAAGTGTATCAGGGTGGATCATCTCTTGTTTACTGACCACATCATGCACCTCTGCAAGTACCTGTTTGTAATCGGTATTGGGAGGGATATAAACTCCAGTGAGAATCACTGATGAGAACTCTGGGTAGATAGAAGGGTTTGCATTTCATTGAGATTTGCTCTAAGGCAATGGAGCAGGAGATCGATGTAACCCCAACATCCGTGCACCATCTGCTATTAATTAAAAAGTACACATAGCCCCCCCTCTCTTTTCCAGAATCAGTTCCTATCCAGTCTGTGAAGTGTGAAACTCTCCGTCAGATCACCACAACTGTGTATTCTCTGTTAACCAGGACTCTCACCTATCTTTGATAAAGCAGCCTTGCCCCAACATTGTCAATTTTGTTTCCTAACAACTGAACATTTGCCAGTAATATGGATGTTAGAGGAAGTCTCAGTCCTCTGCACTTCTCTCTGGTATGGAACCTAGTCCTCATGCCACATTTCTGGCCTTGGCCTTGGTGGCTGGCTAGCCTTTGAAGGGCTCTGCATTCCAGCCAGCCTGACTCAGCTGTCATCTGGGAATTTTGACAATCATAAATGTGTGAGAGGTTGAGAAGTCCGTAAAATCTTAAGAGGCATAGATAAAGTGAATAATGACCATCCGTTTTGTAAAGTATGAAAATCTATCAAAGGACATAACTATAAGGTGAGGGGGTGGTGGGAATTTGAAGGGATGTGAAGGGACAATTATTCACTCAGAAGATAGTGACCATAAGAAACAAGCTGCCAGACAACACAGTAGAGGCAGGTACATCAGCTTCCTTTAAGAAACAATGGGATAATTATATGGATGGGAAGAGAATGGGCTTAATCTGGCCAAGTGGAGCTTAAGCACGGTGTTTGGCAAGGTTAAGATGGGCCTGTGCACCAATTTCCGCGCTCTATGACTAGATCCTATCATGAGATGGAATTGCACACAAATAATTTGCAGAGTAATTGAAGGAAAAGGACTGATAGGATTAATTTTACTCAGAGTCAGCAAGTCTATAATTCCTTGATATGTCCCCAAAAAGCCAGGCCATGATCAACTCTAACAAGAGAGCTAAACTAATTGCCTACCCTAAACATTCATTCAATGGGATTACCTACCATTAACATCTTGGCTGTCATAATCCACTTGAAAGTCATTGAATATCATTTTTGAATAGCCTACTTTTTGACTTTCCAAAGACTGTTCACCATCTACAAGGCAGAATCAGGAGATTGACAGAATATATCCAATTACCTAATAACTGTAAGTTCAGATCCAACAGCTTTCAAAAAAATGTCACTACTCAGCAGCCTACTTGATGGGTACACCATTGGTAACCCTGAATATTCACTCCCTCCACCACTAATGCATGATGGTTAAATTAATATCGATAAAATGCACTGCTGTTACTTGCTGTTACAAAATTCACAAACCCAATTGTCCGGCCAGACCCATCATTTCCACATACTCCTTCCCCACCAAATTGGTATCAGTTTAACTCGACTCATTTTTGTTCCCCCAGTTCAGACCCTTCCCACTTACATCCAAGATACTTCACATGCCCTCTATCTCTTCAAAAATGTCCAGTTCCCTGAACTTGACCATCTTATCTTCACCATGGACATACCCCCCCCCACCCCCGAAGGCCTCAAAGGCCTTTGTTTCTTCCTAAACAACAAATCCAACCATCTCCTCCTCCATCATCTTCTTCCAGTGAGCAGAACTTGTTCTCACCCTCAGTAACTTCTTTGACTCACTCCACTTTCTCCAAGTCAAAGGGGTAGTTATGGGTATCTGTATAGACTCCAGCAATGCCCATCTTTTTTTGACTATTTGGAGCAATCCATGCTACAATTCTACACAGGCAAGGCTCCTCAACTCTTCGTCCATTTCATTGATGACTACTTTGGTGCTGCCTCATGTTGAGCTCTTTCAACTTTATCCACTTTGCTGCCAACTTCCACCTGACCTCAAATTCACTTGGTCAACCTCTGGTCACTCTCCCTTTCTCTATCTCTCTGTCTCCATCTCGGGAGACAAACTCTTGACAGACATTTTCCTCAAACTCACCAACTCTCATAGCCATCTCAACTACACCGCTTCACAGCCTGTTACCTACAAGGATTCTATTCGTTTCTCGCAATTCTTCAGTCTCCTTCACATCTGCTCCCCTGACAAGGGTCTGCCATGTGAGATCATCTGTGATGGCCTCCTTCTTCAAAAGACATGGCCTCCCTCTACTACCATTAACTCAGCCCTCACCCTCATATCCTCCATGACTCACACATCTAACCTGGACCCCTCCATTCCTACCCACAACAAGAACAGGATTCCCCAACCACCCCATTAACCTCTGCATCCAAAATGTCCACAACCTACTACATTATTCCACCACCAGACACAAGGGACATCTCTTTGCCTCTCTTCCTTCTGCAGGACCATTTCCTCTGTGATTCCCTTGCCCAGTGTTCCTTTCCCACCTTGGCTGCTACCACAGTGACTACAGAAAGAGCTACATTGTGTCCACATCTCCTCCCTCACTACCATTCAGGGCCCAAAATAATCTTTGCAAGTGAAGCAATACCAAGTGATTCCGCAGGGGTCATCTCCCGCAATGGTGCTCCTGTTCTGATCTTCTCTTCATTGGAGAGAATGGACACAGACTGGGAGATTGCTTCATTCAGCACCTTAGCTCTTGCTGCCGCAATAGCCGGGATCTCCCAGTGGCAACCTATTTCAATTTCCTGCCCCATTCTTATGCCGACATATCTGCCCATAGTTTCATGCACTGCCAGACTGAGTCCATCCCCAAATTGGTGGAACATCATTTCATATTTAACAGAGATAGGGAAAGACGACAGGAGAGGGGGGTTAACAAAAGCCAGAGAAGTCAATATTAATGCCATCGGTTGGAGGGTGCCTAGTTGGAAGATGAGGTGTCGTTCCTCCAATTTTCAGGTGGTCTCAGTCTGGTTGTGCATGAGACCATGGACAAACATGTCAGCAAGGGAATGGGATGGAGAACTGAAATGGGTAGCCACTGGGAAATTCATGCTATTGCACGCTATTACAAAAATGTTACAGTGTCTTTTAGATATAAAAGCAGTGAGGATTTGGGATACTTGAGAATTGTGCTGAGATACTGAAGTTTGTTACATTAATTATAAAGAAAATATAAAAACTAAACTCTACAATAATAAAAGCTAAAAGTTTTGCCTGGAGAACCTCAAAAATAGAATAGTTATAAGCCTACGGGGTAACTGCAAATTATGATAATTTTACATGTAATCCATTACAAATCTGGGGATGATAAAAGGAGACAAGAACAAGGATGATTGCTAGAGGAACATATCATTGAATAGGATGTCAGTTCTATTTCTAGATGACTTATTGTTGCATTGAGTTAGTGGAGATAACAATGAAGACCTTGAGATCCAATGCATTGCAGCTATACAGTAAAATTAACACATATGAAAGAAGAGAAATGTCTATCCTGTGAAATTTTAGGAGGAGCTAATGGTCTGCTTCCAGTTTCATCATTTTTGCAGGTGATCTACATCTGCCTCATCCACATTTTGATGTCAAAGAATGATGTGCCAAAGAAGAAGAGATGAAGAAATTGTGTATGGCAACAGAATGCAAACTGTTGGTAGCTTCATTATGCAATATTTCCTGGACTGGCAAAATATTCAACAAATCTGGTTATCTTAGCCTAGCCATTTCTCAAATTCCATCCGATAAAACTGCTCGAGAAGGCCAACAAAGAATAATTTTATATGTTTACAACAGAAACAATGGTCATAATCTTACACATCGTCTATTTATATTTTCTGAAGCTATGGAAATTGGAGAGACAGAAATAATTTAGTTCCATTGCACCAATGAAAGAAAAATTGACAGAATAAAAAAATTCATCTGGTGTGACTTGCTACAAAATATTACTGAATATATCATATCATTACATACCACAAAACACTTTACCGTTATGGAACTTTTCCTTGGTAGAACAGACAAGGAATAGAAGCAATCACATGACATAAATTATAAAATATAGTAACTTTTAAACACATTTTTAAACCACCCAAAAACCTGATATATTATATTCCTAAATAAAAGAATACAAGTCACTGACCTGAACTGTGCAACCTAGAAGCAGCAGCAGAAGCTTCTTCATCTCGTTAATTCCACACTCTGAAATACATCAACCATCACTGTAAACCACCTGTTTTAAACTGTGGGGTAAATTCAAATAATTGGCTATGAATGTTAATAATTTTGCTGAAAAATATGCGCTGCTGTTCATTGTAATAGACTTGATGGAAAAATAAACAAATATCCCTTTACAAAAATTACATTACAATTATTAAAGCTTCAACAAATCACCTGAATAAATTATCATTGCCATTGTTTGACCAAAAGAACAGAAAAAAATCCTATTTTAGCAAAACAGCTGCTTTTTGTAAAATGCAGATAATTGAAAACAATTTTTAATTTCGTGTCCAAGGGAACCATTCTCAAATGTTCAATGGTCTGTCATGCAATTAATTCATGTTATTTATTATCCTTCATATTGTAAAGAGGAATGCTCCAATTCTTTGACAATAAGTATTTGTAAAACCCAAACCACCCTCTTCTTGACAAAGGCAATGCACCTGGGCATTTAAATTTTGTTGTGCATTTTTTAATTAAGTTTATAATACTCAAGCAAATCTGAAACAACCCCAAAGCAATGGCAACTCAAATTATTGGCACAGAGGATTAAAAGACCATAAGCAAAAATTGTTGCTGATAGTATTTTTTTAATGTGCTACACTTTAGCCCATACAAGCTATCTGGCATGCACAGTGACATTATATGGCATACAATCCTCATTTGCTGTTATATCCACAACACTGTACCATGCACAAAGCTGTTTCCTTCCCCATTTCTGGCAGAATCCTGTTGTGCTTAGCATTGCTTTCTCACCCTCCATCCCATCAACTGATCGATCATTGTAAGCAAATGAAGCTAACACAACATGTCTGTGACCACACAGTTCAAGTTGTATAACTTTTGAGTTCTGAAAAAGAATTCTGCTACAATTTATAAACCAGCTGGCAAAGAAAATAGTTAACATCCTTATCATAGAATAAATATGCATATATCAATAGCAATGCAAATTCATTAGTATCAATAAGAAAATGAATTAGAAGAAAATTAGCAATTCAATACCAATTTCCCCACGACCTCCCAAGCTACCGAGTCCATATTAACATGAAAGGGTGAATAAGTATTCTTATTCAGTGCTATGCATCATTGTAAAGGGTTTTCAAGAGATTCCTCTTTTGTCAGCAGAATCTGAGTCTCAAATTAAAGCATTTGGCTGTAACTCAACAGTTTACAAGGTCTGTACCATACAGAGCTTTGATTCTGCGATAGACCCAACAGACAGGAATCTGAAGCTATGAGTGACTCCTCTCTCCCATCCTATTTCCACAAGGGTTGAAGCTGAAGGACAACTCTGCTTCAACAAAAGCATCTGAATGGTTGAGATAATGGTTTAGATGAGTCTCTGATACATTCGACCTAGAACTATACATCATTACCAAACAAGATTCAGAGACTGTTAAAATTGAGTAATGAACTGTGCACGGTTAAAAAAGGACATTGCCTTGATTTCGCTGTTAAAAATCACCAAATGTGAGAAGATATAATAGGTAGGCAATCAAGAACACTGAAGAGAGAATGAGAAAAGATTTAAGGATCCACTGGGATATATGCAAAGGCACCTGCTGTGAAGTGGGAGGGAAACAAAAAAAAAAAATCACAAGGGAAAAGAGAAAAGGATAGACAACAAGCAAATAAGCAGGAACCTGTAAAGACAGAAGAAAAGAGTGAACTTTTGGCAGGGACTGATTTCAACATAATGAGCCAAGATAGTCAGGGAAAACCTACTCATTGGTGAAAAAACTATAGTTGGTGGTCAGAAAATAAATTGTGATGCAGTATTAGTTGAAAACGCTCACAAACAAGCACTCAATCTTGAAAAAAATGTGAAGTTCATGCCATCAGATTTAAGGCTGTCCAAGAAGATTTTATGATGTGTTCAAGTTTATGTTTGATCTCACTCTGATATGTAATTGTAGGAATGATTGGGATAGTTGAAATGGATATGAATTGAGAGGTTGGGAAGAAGAATAATCCTGTTAGGTATGAGAGTCAGTGGTTTATACTAGAAGTTCATGGACAATTTGTCTCCAAAGGTGGAGACAGAGAGGTCAAGGAAAGGGAGAGAGGAGCCAGAAACATGCCAGGTTAATGTAAATACCAGATGGAAGTTGCCAATAAAGTTAATAAAATTGTCAAGTTTTGCCAGGGTACAAGAGGTAGCACAAATTAAGTTGATGATGAAGGAGAAGGAGAGTTGGGAAGCAGTATCCAAGTAGGATTGGAACAGGGACTGTTCCACATAGCTGACAAAAAAGGCAAGCACAAAAAATGGAAATAATCAAAGAAGTTAAGAGAGGACAAGCCTCGCCTAGTAGAGGAGAGATTTAGTCAATGGGAACTGAATGGCTCTGCATTCAAGAATGAAGCAGGAGCCCCTGAAGCTTTCTGATGGGGAATAGATGAGTAAAGGACATGCATATCCATGGTGAAGATAAGCTGGTGGTGGCCATAGAATTCAAATTCTTCAAAAAGATGGAGAGCATGAATAGTGTCCCATATATAGGTTCACCTGTCCCAGGATATTGTTGGATTTTTACTGTTGTACCATTGAGAGCATACTCACCTATGTAAATCAGTGTGGTATGGTAACTATCCTATATCAGACCATAAAGCACTCCAGTGGTTGGAGAAAACTGCCCAGCGGATTATCAGTACCCAATTGTCCACTATTGAGAACATCTAACAGAAATGCTGCCTGGCCAGGGTGAAAAGCGTCATCAAGGATGCTTCTCACCCTAACTATGGACTTTTTGTTTTTTACTCTCTTTCCATCCAATAGGTGCTACAGGAGCCTCTACTCCTGAACCAGCAGGCTCAGGACGAGTTTCTTTCCTGAGGATGTGACCCTGATGAATCTTAACAGCACTGAGCAGTATTGTACCATAGTGTACTCTCAGTATTTTTATACTTATTTGTTTGCTGGAGTACTTGCTTTAATTCACGGTTACTTGTAAATAGCACTATTCTTTGTACTTCTTGTTAGATGCTAATTGCATTTCATTGGGTTTATATCTATACTTGGCACAATGACAATAAAGTTGAATCTAATCGAATAGGTAGGAAGGGACAGGGGAAAAATCAAGATGGTGTGGAGATACGGGGAGATGAGCATGGGGGGGGGGGCAGAAACAAACAGTAACAATGCTTCTAGAATTTTGGATAGAAAACAGTGCAGGATTGGGAACAATTAGGTTGGAGGGTGCAGTGGGGAGATTACCTGAAGTGGTCTGTAATGGTCTTAGAGTCAATAACCTGATAATAATAGTTAATGGGGTCTCGGTCCAAAGGTAGATACGAGGTGTTCAAGAAATAGCATCTGTCTCCCTTGCTTGGGTTTGATGGTGAAGATGAGGTTGGTGTGGAGTGGAAAGCACAACGTTCAGGAGGAGTAGGGGGCTCAGGCAAGATTGAGTGAGTGGGGTGAAGTCCAGGCAGCTACTCCTGAAATACTGACTGACCATTTCTATCCATGGATGCTGTCTGAACTGATTAGCTCCTTCAGCAATTCTTTGTTTGCTCAAGATTCCAGCTTCTTCAGGTATTTGTGGTTCTCTAGAGTTATAAAGGGTTGCAAGTCATTAAATTTTGATTAAAAAGATCACTAAAGTTGTAGATAAAGCAACAACTATGAAAATATATGTAGGCTTCTGCAGGATTTGAGTGTTCTTATCATTAGCAGTTGTTGACTGAAGAAGCTAACGGAAAGGGGATGAGTGGCTGGACAGTGAGAACCTGTCCATAATACTGACTTCAATAGGCAAGGCTTGTGCCACCCCCCACCCCTCCCCATTCCCGAACATGTTTTGGTACAGCAGTTATTTCGTGCACAATGAAAAGCCACACATTCAAATTATTTTACAACAAAGAAATAGATCACTGAGTAAAACTCAGCCTATCTAGTCTCTTATAATTGAAACACTCCACCCCAGGCAGCATATTGTTAAAGCTCCTCTGCACTCCCTTTGGTGTAATCAAGTATTTCCTCTGGTGTGGTGACCAGAATGGTACACAATACTCTAATTAAAATTCTGTAAAGTTAGACCATAACTTCCTGGCTCTTATATTCTCTGACTTCGCTAAACAAAGTAAGTATTCCATATGTCTTCATTACCCCCCCTTATCTACCTGAGCTATCACCTTCAAGTAAACTCAGATGTGTACACCAAGGTCCTCCTGTTTTTCAACAGTCCCTTCAGTTGTACCATTAGTTGTTATTGTCCGATCCTTACTAATCCTTCCACTTGCATCACATTGCACTGAGATTAAATTCCATCTACCATCACTTTGCTCATCATACCAATTCTTCAACATGATCCTGTAGACAACTATCCTCTTCATGATCAACATGCGCAATTCTGAACTAATTAAATTTGACATTCATGTGTAATTTAATATTTACAATGAACAGCAAAGATCCCAGCCCCAATCCCTGTATTACACCACTGATAAAAGGGTTCCAATCACAAAATTCGACACATCAATCTCTGTCTCACTTTACCAAGTATTTTGGATCCAATTTGCTTATTTTTTGTGGCTCCAATGAACTTTAGCCTTCTGGACCAACTTATCTGATGGAATTTTTCAAAGGCTTCACTGAAATCCATGTATATTTGTTCAAGTGTCTACATATTTTTCCAGATTCCTGACAAAGAGCTCAGCCTGAAACATCAATTGCCATTCACTTCCAATGGCTGCTGTATGACTTAAGTTTCTTTAGTACTTTTATGCTTTGCACTTGACTCCAACATCTGCAGATTTTCTTGCTTAACTTAAACCTTTCATGCTACATTGTCTTATTTATTTAGAACAAGTATGTTAAGTCACTGAAAAAAATATCACCATTGCCACAAATCTTCCAAATTCAGTGGAAGGGCAAGCAATTCAACAGTGTCCACGCTCAGGCCAACATCACCAGAGGCTCTAGTTTCCTTCAGTCAGTTAATAAAAGCAGGGCATTTCATCTGCATAACCACACCAAGACTCAAAGTTTATTTAAAACTCCATCATGAAAAGAGATGTCCGTCAGACAGAAGAAAGTGTTCAAAGTTTCCTTGAAGAAATGCAACATCCCCTGGCCCATGATCCATTTAAGCAGGATGCCACTGACAATCTTGAGGCCTTGCTTCAGGAGCATACAGATTAATGAAAGTAGAACATAACCTTAAAAATATACCACATCTAATTAAATGTTTTTCATATTGGGATCATCAGCCTTGATTGAATGGCAGAGAACATCTGAAGAGAGGAGTTTTTTTTCTCTTAAAAGACACAAGGAGTGAAATAGAAGCAGACTCTTCTTTGAAGAGGATAGGTAAATTCCTGATTAACAAATGAATGAAAGGTTTCAATAAGAGGCTATGGGTCTTCTTCAACTATCTGGTTTTTTTTTCATACTTTTGTATACAAGTGTCAGAGGTGGCTTTACATGTTGAAATGGTGGAAGGGGAGGTGAAAAAGTGATGTTCAAATGATAATGCTGATGGAGAATCTGAGTTTAATAGAGTTTGCAGAGTTCCTGAGAAGAGTTCTTTCTATGACAATTCTTGGTAGCTGATGAACAAGCCTTAAAGAATATATCAATGAAATGAAATTCTGAAATCTTCAATCAACAAGCCCTTATTTTGAGAAAGTAACCCCTTGATGATCTGAGCAAAAGCAAGATCCTTTTGTAGGATAGGAAAGAACATGACAGAAAGTCAGATCTTCTGAACACGCCACTATGATGAAGGATAGGCAGCGTGGCTGTTCTACAGGTTTCATAGCTACATACTATTAATCTCATAGAGGCCTGGTGCATGCCTTTTTTTTTGTAAATTTTATTTTTAATTACAGTACAGTATTTTTAATTTTCAAGTACAGTATTTAACCATATTATACAGAATAATAAAAAACAATGATGCAAAAATATATATTTTCTCCCCTTACCTCCCCAAAATGTAGGAAAGACAAGAAAAGAAAGCCTGCCTGATAATCATACATCTTTCATTGATTAGTTAAATTTTAAATTTATATAATGATCTTGAACCTTGAATTAACTAAGGTGGGTTGGAGCGGGAGTGGAGGACGCTGTAGATGAAATCATAGCAATAAAATCCATACAAGGTTTTCAAATCTTATCAAAATTTTCTGGTTGATTCTGTAAATTATATGTTATTTTCTCTAATAGTATACAATTTTATAATTCCATTTGCCATTTATTCAACCCCACATTATTGTCTAATTTCCACATTATAGTTATATATTTCTTTGTTATTGCTACACTTAAAAAATCTTTTGATAAATATGTTACGAGTCCAGAGGACCCCAAAACCCAGCAGCAATAGATATTCACCAAGACAAATGGTTATTTCAACAAAAGTCGCTTTTAATTATCTTGAAACATGAAAACAGAAACTCACTTTAACTTATCACTATTGACTAAACTAACCTAACCCCCTTCAAATTCTAAGCACATGTGTATGCAATGTGTGTGTAAGTTCAGAAAAGTTCTTTGGTTCATAGTCCAATCTCACTTCTCATTCCTCCAAGTTCACTGGTTGCAGGCAATTCTTATACTGTGCACAGAATTTAACATTTATAAAGTTCACCAGGCTTTGGTGCGTGAAAGGTAAATGGTTATTGCTCAGGAAGGTTATGTCGGTTTTCAGAGAGAGATTTGTTTTTCCAGGACACCCACAACTGATTCCTTTTCAATCAGTCTCTTCAGTGTCTTTCCAAGAAACTTGCCCCTTCAGGGTTCTCCAGATGATAACTTCTTTTCTTCAGGTCATCACAGAGTTTGTTTTTGTTTCTCTTATTCCAAGTGAAACATTAGACAGCCAGACCTCTCTTCTTGCATGAACCACAAGTGATTTGATCAGGTTGAACTAAGCACTCATAACCCATCTTCCAAATGGAGTTTTCCACAAGCATGCCAGCTTGTCCTGTTCTAGTTTCAGTTGCTACTGATGACTGTAAAACTGTAGAACTGATATCCGTGTGTATATGGCTGTCCCTCTCTCTCACACACAGAGAGAAAGCCTGTTTTATTCTCTCTGGCAGCAAGTTCCACTCCAGAAAGAAAGCAGTTCCGACAAGCTCTTTCATCTGTTGCCTTTTGGTAAACAACAATCCATTACTGAAGTCTCTTGGGCACTCTCCAAGCTTTTGCAAAGACTATTAGCCCCAACATGTCTAGCATGAGCAGAGCTCCAGTATTTTAAATAACATCTGTTTCTGAAGTGTTTGTATGTGATCTTCACTAAAAACCCTGCCCCAATTTATCTCCCAAAAACATATTTATATCCTGTCACAATATCGCTACCCCTCTAGCTTTAGAATTAAATGAAGAAGTCAATAGCATTCCCACCCAATCTCTCTTTAACTTTGCATGCTCTATTTCCATGAAATGAGCTTCTTGCAAAAAAAGCCACATCTACTTTAGTGTTTCTCATATAACATAAACTTTTTCTCTTTAGCGGATTCTGAAATTCCATTAATATTTATACTAATAAAAGATCATTTCCTGCCATTAGACAGCATCCCCCTTCCTCTTCCCTAATCACCCCAACTCTCCTTATATAACATACTACATATATAAACAATCCAGGCTTAAAACAAAAAAAAATAAGGAGAAGAAAAAAGGAAAAACTCCAGAGGCACAAGAAGTTAAAATGTCTCTACTCCCCTGATCTATGTGAGATGCAAAAGATATCACATTAGTGCCCATAACTTCACAGTGGTCAGAGTAATATCAATGTTGGCGGCCATTGTCGGACGAGACCTTGTGCAGCAGTGTCCAACGTCTCCCCAGCTTCTGGCCTCTCTCCTTTGGATGTTACCTTGTGAACAGCTCCAGGATCCTTTCAAAGAAGGCCTCTCTTCCTTTTCTTGCTTGGTTTCTTGTATTGCAGTAAGACCTTTATCCTTCTTTGGTGGCATTGTTAATGTCTTCAGACAATTCTGTATCTCTTAGTTTTTTTTTTAATCACTTTTTCTCAACTTTTGAGAGGACAGCAGGGATTATCTTCTAACCCCATGTAATCACTTGGCATGCCCCCCCTCATGTCTTGAGGTAGGTTCTGAGAGTCTGCATAGATTAAATGGAGGATATATTCACATGTGTAATATACAAATGTGGTGGAGAAACTCATCAGGTCATGCAACATCTACAGAAAATAAAGCATAACCAATGATTCAGGCCTGAGTGCTTTGTCAAGGTATGAGCATAAAGCAGGCAGACACCTGAAATAAAAAGGTGGAGGGGTGTGTGTATGTGGGGGGGGGGGGAGGGTAATAGGGAGGAGTAAAGAAGAGAGGAAGTAAAAGGGGTAGGAACACAGGCTAAAAGGAAAGAGGTTATCGGTGATTGTCCACTTTGACCTGACCCACCAAGAGAACGATGTCTCATATGCCAGACTTTATCTTGGCCTTCAACACGATCACACCTCAGAGGCTAGTAGATAAATTGTCCTTGCTGCATTCTGGATTTTCTGATCAAACAATTACAATCAGCCCAGTTTGGGAGCACATCATTAAGACCTATCACATTAAGCAATGGCGCACTACTGTTCACTCTGCTAATATAGATCTTCAAAATTGAGAAGAGTCTTGCTTTTTCCTACTGACGACATTTACCGGGAGTGCAGCTTGAAGAGGGCTCAAAGAATTATAGAAGAACTTTACTATGCAGCACACATTATATTTGAGCTTCTACAATCAAGGAGGTGGTACAGGAACATCAAAATCAGGACTTCCAGGCTGGAAAATTGTATCTTTCGGCAGGCTGTGATATAGATGAACAGAATCATGTAACCAAACAAATCATTGTGTGTGTGGACAGAAGAAACGTTGTTTTCTTGGGTTATACATGTACAGTCAGATGACAATAAACAAACTTTAATAGGTGGGAAGGCAGTAGAGAAAAAGGGATGAGAAGTTATTGGGGAAGGGGTAGCTCTCTGAATGGAGAGGGAGGAGAAAAGGGTGGAGAGCTGGAGGAAAGGAGACAAAGGGATAGGGAAGAGAGACTCAGAAGGGTTTAATGGAAATTGGAGATGCCAACATGCCTTCGCCCACTCTGCCCTGAAACACAAGGACAGGATTCCCCTTGTGTCACCAGCATTCAACACATTCGCACTTTCCACCACCTATAACATAATATCACCAAGCATATAATCCCCTCCACTCCCAACATTCTGGAGGGACCACTCTCTCCATGACTTATTTGTCCACTCATCCTAACTCACTAATCGCCCTCTTAGTATCTACCCCTGAAACAGCAAGAAATGCTACACTTGCACCACATCTCTGTCATGCTATTCGGGGCCCTTAACAATCCTTCCAAGTGAAGCAACACTTCTCTTGTGTATCTGCAGGCATTGTTCCCTGTTCCCTCTCAGCTGTACAGGTGCATATGCACATTTCGCAAGCAGCACACAAAGGAAATTAATATGCGCAGAAAAGGTTAGTTATCAAAACTAATGTAGTAATTAATAATTATACTTATTGAAAATCTCTTATTGTGTTATATTAAAATATGCCAATAGTTTTATTAGCCATGAGAAATAGGCTGTGCCAAAATAATCTTGAAACAATTTCAAGTTTACATTTGCACAAGCATTTTGTCACAGGTAAAACATTTGTGCAACATAAGATTTTTGTGCACATTAACTACTAAAAACTAGAGGAAACATTGTCTGCAGGGTTCATTTACTGCATCCAATGCTCCTTTTGTGACCACCTCTACATCGGAGAACATGGACTCATACTGGGAGATTATTTCTTTGAGCACCTTAACTCTGCTGCAATAATCAGGATCTCCCAGTGGACTACCATTTTAATTCCATACACCATTCCCACACCGATAGGTTTATCAATATGCACTGCCAAACCAAGGCTATCTGTAAATTGGAGGAACATATACCTAATCTAATGTTTGGGCACTCTCCCACGACAAGGCATTAACATTGATTTTTCCAATTCTGTTAAACCCCTCCCATGAATCTCTCTTTCCCTATCCTTGTCTACTTTTTTCTAGTTCCCCAGACCCTTCCCTTTCCTCTCCATTCAGAGCTACCCTGTCCTCCATCACAACTCAACTTATTTTCTGCTCTGCCCTCCCATCTATATCCACCTTTGACCTCTTTCTTATCTGTTAGCCTGTATTCCTTCCTCCCTAACTTTTTATTCTGCGATTTGCTCATTCCTTGACAAAGGCTCAGGAATGAAACATCTGTTACGCTTCCTAAAGATGCTGAGTTTCTCAAGCACTTTTGGTGTCTCACACTGCAATCCAAGTGTCTGCAGACTTTCCTGTTTAATGGACATTTGGATATTTTTAGTCTCCTCCTCCAACAAGCCAAAGTCCCCATTTGCTTCAAGAAAGAAGTAACAAAAAGAATATTATGTTTGTAAATAAGAACTATATTTCCCAGCATGCAGAGCACACAGTTGGACAGAAACCAGAAGAGGTATATGCTGGCAGTCATGGACATTGTCGCTGAAAGTTGGTTCAAACAGATCAAGGAAAATAAAGTCAGTTAACTGTTAAACCCACATAAAGCCATTCTTCTTGAAAGAAAAAGCAAAACAAAAAGCATAATAATAGGCTTAAATGACGACCAACTGGCAGTTTTGACATCAACCATCATGAAAGCTCGAGAGGCTCTTGCCTACCAATCCCCTACTGCACTCCCTCTACACACACAACTGTAATGCGAAATACCATTCCAACTTCATCTTCAAACTTGCCAATGTCATCATTCTGCTGAGTATCAAACTATGATGAGAAGGAATAGAGGAAAGAGATTGAAAAGTCTAAAGGCATGATGCCAAGATAATCTCTCTTTCAAGTTCAATAAGTTGAAGAAGATGATCACTGACTTCAGGAAGTGAACAGAGCCAACATTCATATCCATATTATTGGGGCTAAAGTCAAAAGAATGGATAGCTTCAAATTATTTTTTTTAAAACATCATTTATAATATTTTAAAAGTAAAAGATAATACAATAAAAAAATACAAACCCCTTTGTTACAAAAATACATTAGTAAAATAGATAATCTGAAATTAGTAAATTAATAATCAACCCCAACCCCGATCCCCCAAACCCGTTAAAGAAAACCCCCAAACTATCCCTATTTCTACAAACTATTGGAGTCTTTTACAAATATTAAAATGCCATACCACATATATGAAAATTAATTTAAAAATAATTAAAATTTTGTAATTAACATACACTAAGACCCATATATTTTAAATATGGATCCCACATTTTAATAAAAAAATAATCATCATGTAATCTATATGTTATTTTTTCTAGATAGATACAAGATTTCAACTCATTATGCCATCTTAAAATACTAATTTCTACATCATCTTACATGTTACTGCAATACATTTTCTCGCAACAGCTAAAGTTAAATGAATAAAAGAAATCTGAAATTTATCCAATTTCAAACCCCTTAAATCAGTCATAAACCCTAATAAAATTAATAAAGGGTCAAACAATAATTGAATATTATATAAATGTTATAAAAATTGCCTAACTTTTAACCAAAAATTTTGCACCTTTTCGCATAGCCAAACCAAATGTAAAAAAAAAGTCCCTTTTTGTACTCCACACCGGAAACATAAATCTGAATCCCAAAAACCATATCTTTTCAACTTCTTCAGTGTCAAATATAACTTATGTACAAAATTATAATTAACTAAGTTATATCTTACATTAATCAACTTAGTTACCCCATTCTCACACATCTTTAACCAATCATCCTCCAATATAGTAAGTTGTAAATCTTTCTCCCATTTACTTTATTCTAAAAACACCAAGTTTCTTCATCTTCTCTTGCAACAAGCTATACATTTCTGATATAAATCCTTTTTTCAAAGATTTTATGATTAATTTTCAAATCTAGACAAATTGGGGAGTTTAATTTCTTGTCCAAAATTTTCTTTTAAAAAAGCTCGTATTTGATAATAAGCAAATATTGAATTCATTGAAATATGAAATTTTTCTTGTAATTGATTAAAAGAAAGAAAGCCTCCCTATTGACTAATTGACTATTGATCAAAAAGATCCTCTACCCTTTGAATACCTTTTGAATCCCATTCCTTTAAATAATAACTATCCATTGAAAATTGTATAATCCTATTTCTATATTTAGGAGTCAGACCAGTAATTTTACCCTTAGATCCAATTATACAATCTCTCTTACACCAAATATCAATTAAATGTCGAAGTACAGGAACACTATAAGACTTCAAAAAACTTGGTCTCCACCTATATATAAAAGAATTTACATCACTTTCTGAAAGGTGACTTAATTCTAATCTAGCCCGTTTAGGAGTTTGCACCCTATCTAACATTCGATTAATGAATTTCAATTGTGCTGCCTCATAATAATTTTCAAAATTAGGTAATTGAAACCACCTAATGCACATTTCCAAGTCAATTTTTATAGCTTCAAATTCTTGCAAATAAAATTCTCCATTCACCTGATTTGCAACAAACTCACTGACATGATGGTTAACAAGTGCACCAAAGCCTCTGCTTTCTTAGAAGATTATTGAAGTTCTGCATGTCGACTTGGCTCTCAAAAAGTTCAAGAGATCCCCTATCGAAAGCATCATTGTTGGAAGTATCACTGTATGGCTCAAGATCAGAAGCTCCAGAAAAAAGGTAATGATGCAGCTCAGAATATAAAGCAAAACTTTCCATGGACTATGTCTATATCTCTCAATACCTTGGAAAGGCAGCCAACATACTGAAAGATCTATCACACTTGGACATGCTCTCTTCTCTCTCCTCCCATAGAACACTATGGATGAGAAGCAGATCCTTCACCCTATCTAGTTTTCAACCTACTCCCATTGGCCTGCACGTGAACCATAGGCTTCCATAACCCTCCCATCCATATATTCAAATTTATTTTAGATGTTAAAATTAAACATCCATCCACCACTTCCACTGAGCGCTTATTCCATGTTTTAATCACCCTCTGAATGAAGAGGTTCCACCAATGTTCCCCTTAAACCATGACTCCAGTTCTTGTATCACCCAACTTTAGTGGAAAAAGTCTGCTTGCCTAGCCTATTCAACCTTTCCCTGCAACTCAGCTCCTCCAGTCCCATCAACATCCTTGTAAATTTTTTTCACCCTTTCAAACTTATTGATACCGTGCCAATAGATAGGTAAACAAAAATGCTCCAAATATGGCCTGATCATTGTCCTATACAACTTAACATAATAGCCCACCTCTGTACTCAATACTTTGATTTAATAAGGCCAATGAGACAAATGCTCTCTTTTCAACCCTATCGATGTGATACCAGTTTCAAGGAATTTTGCATCTGCATTCCTAGATCCTTCTGTTCTACTGCACTCCACAGTACCCAAATGTTTACCATGCAAGTCATACCCTGGTTTATCTTCAAAAAAAGTGCAACACCTCACACTTATCTGCATTAAATACATCTGCCATTTTGAAGCCTATTTTTCCAGCCGATCTGATCCAGATCCAACTGGATCAAATGTTTTCTTGTATTTCTTTTGCTTCTCAAATACCTCATTTGTTCTTTGCTGTCTATACTTGCTATGCACCTCCTTCTTCTTAACCAAAGCCTCATTGTTTCTCGGAAATCTTACATTTAACTGTGACAAGGACACATCAACTCTGTACTCTTTTGAGCCTCCCATTTACCAAGCACATCATTGCCAGGAAAAAAAAACCTGTTCCAAGCCACACTTGCCAGATTCTTCCTAATATCATTAAAACTCCAATTTAGCATCTCAACCAGAGGAATAGACCTATTATTTTTACCTTGAATTTATCTTGAAGTCATAGTATTATGATCCCTTGATCCAAACTGTTCCCTAATAGACACTTCGGTCGCCTGGTTAATCTCATTACCTAATAGGAGATCCAGTCACCATTTAAGACTGATAGAAATTAATTTGGGAATCATATCTGAATATATTTGACAAACTAACCCAGGGGTCCCCAAACTTTTTAGACCATCGACCCATTCATGGAATCCTTGATCCCTCATGGACCCCAAGACATGGAATCCTTGGTGTGGTGGCAGTACTGGACAGGGAGTGGAGCGGCGGGGTTGGACACATAACTCCTTCTTCTCCATCCTGTCAGTCCTTTGGTCTATACTTATCAAGAGGCCGAAGCCAAATATCACATGGCGGCCACCAAGGCCGGCTCTTGCAAGAGGTTGGCCATGCCTGCCATAGATGCCATTTTCCATAGACACACCCTTGCTTTCAACCACAAAAGTTCAATAGAACCCCCCCCCCCCCCACCCCTGGCATTTATCAACCCCTTGGATTGTCCCATCAACCTCCAGGGAGGAATCGCATTGCTCATTTGGGAAAATATCCCAGTTGTACACAGGCAGGACAAACCAGAGGGCTCATCTACCGAGGCTATATGGGTGGAGCTGAGGAATGGGAAAGGTATGACCATACTCATGGGATTGTATTTTTTTAATACTCCTCAAGTATCTCATTTGCATAATGTTGTCTATACCTGTTATACACTTCTTTCCTTCTGAATCAGATCCCCAATCGTCCCCTTGAAGATTAGTGTGGTCAGCTTTGTATTGAGTCAAAAGAGATTGGGGAATCTCAGGAAACAGGCACAAAGTCGTGGGAAGTAAGGAAAACAAGCAGTGAGATCATGGAACCTATACAGATTAAAGAGGAGGAAGGGATCACTGCCTTAAAGCAAACAAGGGTGGAAAAATCCACAGGGCCTAACAAGATTTTCCCTCAGACCTTGAGGGAGGCTAGCATAGAAATTACACAAGTTCTGGCAGAAGTACTAAAATGTCCTTAGCCATGGGTCTGGTACCAAAGGACTGGAGGGTAGCTCACATTGTTCCATTATTTAATAAAGGCTCCAAAAGTTACCCTCGAAATTATAGGTCAGTGAGAATGACATCAGTAGTAGGTAAACTATTGAAAGGTGTTCTAAAAGATCAGATTTACAATTATTTATATGGCCAGAAACTGATTCAGTATAGTCAACGTGGCTTTGTACATAGTAGGCAATGTTTAATCAATCTTACAGAGATTTTCAAGGAGGATACCAAGAAAGTTGATGAAGGAAAGGACATGGATGTTGTCTACGTGGGTGTTAGTAAAGCCTTTGACAATGTCCCACATGAAAGGTTAATCAGGTAGATACAGATGCTAGGTATTCATGGTGAAGTAGTGAACTGGATTCAACAATGTTGAATGATGGAAGAAACCAGAGTAGTGGTGGATGATTTCTTCAGACTGGAGGCCTTTGACTGATGGTTTGCCTCGGGGATCAGTGATGGGACTATTGTTGTTTGTCATTTTTATCACTGATCTGGATGATAATGTGGCAAATTAGATCAACAAGTTTGCAGATGACACTAAGATTGGCAGAATTGTGCACAGCAAAGAAGGTTTTCAAAGCTTGCAGAGGGGTCTGGACCAGTTTGAAAAATGGGTTGAAAAATAACAGATGGAATTTAATGCAGACAAGTGTGAGGTGTTGCTTTTTGGAAGGTCAAACCAAGAAAGGATGTACACTGTGAATGGTAGGGCACTAAGGAGTGTGGTAGAACAGAGGGACCTGGGAATACAGATATATAATTGCCTGAAAGTGACATCACAGGTGGATATGGTTGCAAAGAGAGTTTTTGGCATATTAGCCTTCATAATTCAAAGTACTGAATATAAGAGCTGGGATGTTATGGTAAAGTTTTTTAAGACATTGGTGAAGCCAAATTTGGAGTATTGTCTGCAGTTTTTGTCTCCTAACTGCAGAAAAGATATAAATTATAAAGGGTGCAGAGTGAATTTACGAGGATGTTGCCCAAATTTCAGGATCTGAGTTACAGGGAAAGGTTAAACAGGTTAGGACTTTATTCCCTGGAGCATAGAAAAATGAGGGAAGATTTGATAAAGGTATTAAAATTATGAGGCTGATAGAAAGAGTAAATACAGATAGGCTTTTTCCACTGAGGGCAGGTGGTACAAACCAGAGGACATAGGTTAAGAGTAAAAGGGGAAAAGTTTAGGAGGAACTTCTTCACACAAAGTGGTGAGAATGTGGAATGAGCTGCCAGCTGAGGTGGTGAATGCAAGTTCAATTTAAATATTTAAGAATAACTTGGACAGGTACATGGATGAGAGAGGTGTGGAGGGTTGGGTGCAAGTCAGTGAGACTAGGCAAAAATATGGTTTGGCACAGACTAGAAGGGCCAAAGAGGTTCTATTTATAACACAGGAATTAGCTTGAGAACATATTTGTAGTCATCCAATTATATCCCCTTTGCTATCGAGCTATCTTGAATAAAGGCCATTAGAGTGGTAAAGCTGAGAAACATGAAAATTTGTACTTTATGGGGAAATACATTTCTTTGGTACAAAGTTAATATTTTTCTGTAAGAAAAAAAGTTCTTCAACCACATTTAACATATTTGGCAGAGCTAATTTGTATTCAATTGTTAATTCAAAGGAAGATTTGATTGATAATTTTTGCAACATAGTGCACACATTGCTCATATTTACAATCAAAATTTTGTAAAGTAAAATATATATTTCAAAAAAAATCAATTTTAAATAAAATGTTACAAAATGTATGCCTATTATGTCACACTGCCAAACTGAAGCCATTTTCAAATTAAAGGAACAACACCTTATATTCTGTCTTGGCAGTCTCCAACTAAATAGACTTTTCCAATTTCCATTAACTCCCTCCCTGGTCTCTCCCTTTTGCCACCCCTCTGTGTCTTTTCCTCCAGTTCCCCACCCCATTCCCTTCTCTCCTATCAGAGAGCTATCTTTCTTGACTCTACCCTCGCCCCCTATCAACTCTCATCTTCTTTTTCTTCTACCCTCCCACCTGTATCCACCTATAATCTCTTTAAATGTTAGCTTGTGTTACGCTGCTCTCCTCCCCCCACCTTTTTATTCAGGAATATATCTGTTTTTTCACTTTCCGGACAAAGGGTTGAGGCCCAAAACATTGATCGCCTTCTACTTCCTATGAATACTCCATAGGAAGAGTTCTCCAGTACTTTTCTGTATTGCATTAGAACCCAGCATCTGCATTTTCTTCTTTAACTTAAACAAATATTTAATTGAACAGCTCACCTGAGAGAGGAGTCCGGCCTAAGACGAGGACATTTGGAAGAGACATCATAATTAGTTGCTGTAGTGTCTCCTGTAGATTTCAATAGATTTTAATCAGTATACACAGTATTCACAAAAATAAACTCTCAGGATTCCCCAAATAATTTTTTATTCTTTTTCCTCTAAAGTCAGTGTTCAAAAACAAACTGATATTCTAAACACTGATTAAGGAAACTCTATTGTGACATTGCAAAATAAAAATTAAACGTGGGTGAGCACTCAGTTAAAAAGATTACTTTCAAATGAAATGCTAAAAATAGATATTTTATGCAACTCTTCCAGAATTTCTTTCAGGGTCAGAGCTTACAATTTTCTTGCTTAAAGAAGTTCTAGCAAAATTTAAAAACCATTTTGATACATAATTGTATATCTGGAAACATGCCTCAAGTAATAATGTTACACAATTAAATTGCAAAGTATGCTCCACTGAATCGAGCTATTAAATGACTAACAAATGCAAAAGGGAACAAGATGTAAGTTTTGAGGAAACCAAAGCCTGAATTGAAATATCAGATGCCATTTTGAACCACATTTGCTGCCAACCATTATTATTTGACTTATTAGAGTAATATGGACAAAACCCAAGAGATCAGCTCAACTGAAAATTGTAGTGAAAGCACTTAAATCAATTTTATTGTCATCCAATTGCACAAGTACAACCTGATGAAAGTGTTATCCTGTCCTTGGTGCAAAACACAGACACACAACCGGACAACACACATACAGATAAACATTACATATGCAAGACAAGTATTTATATAAACAATAAATAAATAAATAAATATTGCTTCATGAATGGGAGTCTCAGAGGTTTAGTGTGAGCAGTTCCTTTGGTTGCTCATCATTCTCACTGGCCATGGGAAGAAGCTGTTTCTCAGCCTGGTGCTACTGGCTCTGATACTCCTATATCTTTTTTCTAAGTAGAAAGACTTAAAGATATATTAAGAAATATTATAAAAATCTGCATAAAATATTGTCACAGATTATCACTTTTAGATGAGACATTGAACCAATGCTACTCTTACAGGCATAAAATAGCATATCACTTTTGATGAAAAAGGAGTTTTCTGGACATTTTTTACTTAACTACCAAAGGATAATCCAATCTTTCATCTTGTTACTTTTGTTGGGGGGGGGGGGGAAGAGAAAGAGTCCCATTGTGCTCAAATTTCTCTGCAACAAAACCATGAGTAAATCAAGCCATCATGAAAACTAATATCATTACTTTTTAATGTCAGTTTTAAATCCTACAAAATTGATTATAATGTATTCAAATCAGAGTTCCTATTGTGGTGTAATTCTGAATCTGGGAACTGGAACATAAAAGGCCAGAGGTAATTCTGCCATACCAAAGCAAGCTTGAAGGTCTACACCGTGCTCCAATTTTGTTGGACAATGAAGAAGCAATATATCAAACAAATTACAAAAGACAAGGTGTTGAGGGTCTTGAAGCAAATTAAGGTTGATAAATCTCTGAACCTAACAGTGTATATTGGAACATTATAGGAAACTAAGGAATTAATCACAGGGGCCTTGGCAGAGATACTTGCATCATTTAACCATAGGTGAGATACCAGATTATAAAAGGGTGGATAATATTGTGCTTTTATTTAGGAAAGGCTACAGGGGAACTACAGGTCATCTGTTACTCTGAGTATTGTGTTCAGTTCTGGTCACCTCATTATAGGAAGGATGTGGAAGCTATGGAGAAGGTGCAGAGGAGATTTACCAGGATTTTACCTGGATTGGAAAATAACTCTTATGAGGCAAGGTTAGCAAAGCTGGGACTTCTCTCTTTGGAGCATATAAGGATGAGAGGAGACTTAGAGGTCTACAAGATTATGAGAGGTATAGATAAGAGTAGACAGCCAGCACTTGTATACCAGGGCAGGAATAGCAATCACCAGAAGTAGTGTACAAAGTGAAAGGGGAAGTTTTGGGGAGATATCAGGGTTATATATTTGTGTGTGATTTTTTTTGAAAAACAGAGTTGTGGGTGCCTGGAATGCCTTGTAGGGATGGTGGTGGAGGCTGCTCCAATTAACTGCTCTGTACCCGCTGCAGCCACTGTACTCACCATAACACTATTGTGCAAGTGTCAGTCCACATGAGGTGCATTAGTTGAAAACGGAACAATACATTGTATTGCTGTTGGATTCAACAGTAAAGTGTTTGCAAGAGGTTGCCACTTGTGTTGTCTGGCTATTCAATGCAATAACAAACATTGTGTCAGAAGTGGGATTGCATGCATCCCAAGCCTGAAGCCTTCAAGTGAAAAGTGAGTAATCAGCACCACATTTGCATCATGTTTGTAACTGTGCCAAAATGCAGATGGATTCAGAAGGCCCGACCCGCTTGTGTTTGAGGGCAGTGGCTGAGAAATGGAGCTTTTCTGAACAAGAATATGACATTCTGATTGCGGCGATGCATAGTGATAAGTCTGCCTGAATCAGAGCATACATTTTACTAAATTTGGCAGGCCCCAAGGACATAGAAAAGGAATGGTCATTCATATATGCAAACAAGGAACGTGAAGGGTGTATTGTTATCACACCGGCTGAGTCAAAAGAGGACCCTGAGTGTTTAAAAAGCGAATTTCAAGAAATGTGCAATCCACAAAAGAACTTAATGATGGAAACACACAGATTTAATACCAGAAAACAAAGGTCTGGCGAGTGGATTCACTTATATGTCAGCAACCTAAAAAATCAGGACGAAGACCTGTGACTTCGGAGCGCTCTGTGAAGAACTAATTAAAGACAGGATAGTCTGCAGTATCTGTGACGAAGACAACAAAGGCACTGCTGTGTAATGCTCACAAAGTCCATCTCCACATGTCTGGCCTATGAAACCATGAAGAACAGCAGAAAGCTAGCCCTTCCACAACAGCAAGGCACGAGCGTAGATGCAGTCCAAGCGGGACTTGCAAACAAGCAGTGGCCAGAAGCCAGAATAAGAAGAAGCCAACCAAGCCCTACTACACCCTCATCCAGGACGGAGTGTGTTAACTGCAGCAGTGACCATGTGGCAAGACGAGAGATGTGGCCGGCGTTTGGCCAAGAGTGCAGAGACTACCAGAAATTTAACCATTTTAGCAGATGCTGCAGAGCCAGGCAGCAACTCACCCCGAGACCCAGATACAGGATGATTAACCAGTTGGAACCTGAGCAAGGACAAACAAACTCAGACGATGAGTATTTCGTTGATGGATTGTCTCTGCAGATAGCAGGAGACCCAGCAAGAATCAGAAAGAACAATAAAGCATTTGTAACAATGAAGATCAATAGTAAAGCAAAAGACATGTGTTACGAGCCCAGAGGACCCCAAAACCCAGCAGCAATAGATATTCACCAAGACAAATGGTTACTTAAACAAAAGTTGGTTCACAGTCCAATCTCACTTCTCATTCCTCCAAGTTTATTAGTTATAGGTAATTCTTATACTGTGCACAGATTTAACATTTATAAAGTTCACCAGGCTTTGGTGCTTGAAAGGTAAATGGTTACCACTCAGGAAGATTCTTGTTGGTTTTCAGAGAGATATTTGTTGTACGCTGGACACCCAGCCACTTCAGTGTCTTGCCGAAGAAACTTTCCCCCTCAGGGTTCTCCAGGTGATAACTGCTTTCTTTCAGGTCACTACAGAGTTCCTTTTTGTTTCTCTTATTTGAAGTGAAACATTAGACAGCCAGTCTAACATTAGAGAGAGACATGTCTAGCATTAGCAGAGCTCCAGTATTTTAAATAAGATCTATTTTCTCTCAATTTATCTCCCAAAAACATATCTATATTCCGTCATACATGAAAATTGACACTGGGGCCAAGTCCAACATTATGTCACAAAGAACTTTCAATCGACTGAGGAAGTCAGAACAGATCATACTATGCACCAAGTCCACAAGCCTAGTGGCATACGGGCAGAGGCAGGGCAGCAGAATTAGAACCATAGGCATAGTGCGACTGCAGTTCCATGTACAAGGACAGCTACGTACTAACGTTTTTCGTAGTCCAAGAAGACGTCGTGCCTTTGCTGGGCCTGAGGGCAAGCAAGGACATGGGACTTGTTTTGTTCAGCAGAGAGGTGCATGAGATAAGTCCAGCTGAAGAATCTTTTCTGAGTACAGAGACATTTTTACGGAGGAACTGGGGAAGTTGCCAGTGACATATTCCATGCTGCTCGACTCAGAAGTGAGGCCCATGGTTCATCTGGCATACCGTATACCAGTAGCAATGAAGGACAGGGTTAATGCTGAGCTGCACAGGATGCAGGACCTGGACGTGATTACTCTAGCCTTCGAGCCTACCAAGTGGGTGTCCTCCATGCTGGCTGCTAAGAAAAAAGACAGACAGGAGATCCGGATCTGCATCAACCCAAGAGACCTAAATACAGCTTTAAAATTACCACACCATCCAATGCATACTGTGGAGGAAGTTGCCGCATAGATGGTGGGCACAACCTTTTTTTTCCAGTCTTGGACGCAAAAAATTTCTTCTGGCAAATCAAGCCTGACAAGTCGTCACTGCTGACCACATTCAGCACGAGTTTCGGCCAATACAGATTTCAACGAATGCCATTCAGAATCAATTCAGCCAGCAAAGTATTTTAAAGATCAATGGAGCAAATCTTTGCAGGGTATCCCTGTGCCATCATTGTTGATGACATACTCGTAGGTGGCAAGGACTTGGAAGAACACAATGCAAATTTTTTAAAAAGTTCTCGACAGAGTCTGGAAGCTCAACCCCCGGAAGTGCAGATTTCGGCTGAACCAGTCGGTTATGTCGGCATGTTTTCGAAGGAGAAGGCCTAAAAGCGGACCCATCAAAGACTGGAGCAATCAGTGAAATGCCAGTACCAACAGACATGACAGCACTACAACATTTCCTGGTGTGGTGATACACGACTAGCCTACTGCAGGGGGTGATCTCTGTACCTGCAGGAAGATCACCGGAGGACAGACCACACCTAGCCAGTTGTCAATCAGCCGACCTGAAAAGACCTAACTCCACCCAGCCGGCTGTCACCCGGGATATAATCCTGAGCTGGCCTCTCCCAAGCCAGTCTCTCAGGAGCTACCAGTACAGCTACCACTGTAGCAGAGACTTTTAACTGAATAAAGCCTGTTGTACAGTCTTTCTTGAGTTTTGTGTCTGCTTACTGCTGCAGGAGTGCATCGCAATTTATTCAATTAAAACTTAGACCTGCTATGGAAAAGCTCCTAACCGTTGAGAGCCTAGAGATCAACCCTCGCCACCTGGAAGCCCAAGCACACTTCGAAATCTGGAGGCACGCGGTCAAGGCAGTCATCGAGGCACACTCTGACATGGTGAAATTGGATTAGAAGAAACTCGTGGTGCTCTGCACGAAGCTGGGTTCCCGTACCTTCCAGGCCCTTAGACTACAGAGTACCTGGAAGCGATGGCTACCCTGGAGACCACGTACAAGTGCCCAATGAACATGGTCTATGCCAGATACCTCGAGTATTCAGGCCCAGCTGCCAGGTGAGACAACCAAAGCCTATCTGGGAGCCCTGTGTGAGCTAGCTCGTCCATGTCTGGCAGAGCCCGGGGTGAACGAAAAGGAAGTCAAGAGATTGGTCAGGATGCCTGTATTCATGGTCTGTGCTCAAGAGCCACCCGCCAGAAGTTACTAGAAGACAATATCTACTCTCTGGCCCAGACTATAGAGGTAGTCCGCTCCTTGGAGGCTGCAATCCTCCATGCTGAAGCCTTCGAATCCTGATTTCCCCAACCCTCTGTGTGGACAGCCCAGACAGCAGCCGGGACTCCAGGACCACTGGTAGGCGAAAGCATCACTGCCACAGGCACCCCGCACCCATGTAAGTACTGTGGGTCCTGGTGTGAGTCACAAAACTGCCCGGTGAGAAACCAATTCTGTTGCGATGTGGCAAGAAAGGGAACTACCCAAAAGTATGCCTCTTGAAGCCCGCTGGCAGCTTAGTGGCCTTCTACAATCACCTCATTACCCCCTCGGACGCCACCATGTGCGAGGTCCAGATGCCGCCATTACTTTCCTAGTGACTTTCTTGCCTGCCCCACATCCAACCCCAACAGGTACTACCGCCGTGTGCTCACCACGAGTGTCGCCTTCCCCAAAGCCTTGCCAGTGAAGACGTCACTTCCGCCATCACATCCTCCGATGCAGAGTGCAATGACATCACCTCCCCCAAAGCAGGAAGCATGACCGATGGATAGAGCCAGCCAGGGCGCCACCATCTTGCGTTGGCTGAGCACCGCCGCCATCTTGGGCCTATCAGGCCAACCCAGCGCACAACCCTACCTCCCACTCAGAAAAGGATGACAACAATGACGACATTGTCAACATGGCCGCCGACCAGTCTGCCCTCCTGACACACCCCAAGCCTGCAGATGCCACCGACCACCTCTCACCTCTGTCGACGCACCCCACGCGGGTGAAGGACACCACCAGCCGCCACTCACCTCAACCGTCAGGAAGCACCGACTTGGACCCTGAGATGGTCCTAGCAGCCTCTACACTAAAGAGAGGCATCCCACACGGCCTCGGGCCCTTCATGATGGATGTCGCTATTAACGGTCAGGTAACAAAGTACTTATTCGATAGTGGTAGCACCAAGATCTTCATACACCCAAATGTGGCCCGAGCTTTGAGACTTAAAATCTACCCTACGAACTTTTCTATTGCTTTTGCCACTCAGGACTGCTCCATAAAAACCCTTGGGTGCTGCTCCATTGACCTGACGGTGAGGTGGAAGACATACAACGGGTTCAGGCGCCTGGTCATGCCCAAACTCTATGCCACGGTCCTCCGAGGCTTAGATTTCCAGCTCCACCTACAGAGCATCACCCACTCACACTCCACAGTGTGCCATTTGACCAGCCCCAGCCCACCTGCAGCCTCTCCACACTGTGCATCACCCCTCCTGCCCTCTTTTCCTACCTCACGCCAAACTGCAAACCAATAGCAGCCAAAAGCAGGCACTATTGCATAGCCGATAGAGAATTCATCAAAGCTGAGGTAAAGTGGCTCCTGGGAGAGGGCCTCATAGAACCCAGCACCAGCCCATGGAGAGCCCAAGTCCTGGTGGTCAAAGGTGGGGGCAGCAGACCGAGAATGGTCATAGACTACAGTCAGACCATTAACCGGTACACCCAGCTGAATGCCTACCTCTTACCCAGGATAGCCGAAATGGTCAATGAGTTAGGCCGCTAAAGGGTCTTCTCCACAATCGAACTGAAGTCAGCCTATTATCAGCTCCCGATCCAGACGAGGGACAAGCCCTACAGCGCCTTCAAGGCAGACGGGCCTCTCAATCAGTTCCGCCGAGTTCCACTCAGATCACTAACGGGGTCTGTCTTCCAGCACGAAATGGACCGCATTGTAGACTAGCACAAGCTGAGAGCGACCTTCCCATATCTGGACAATTTCACCATCTGTGGCCATGACCAGCAGGACTACGATACCAACCTGGAGAGATTTCTCTGGATGGCCGAGGAGCTGAACCTCACCTATAACAAGGAGAAGTGTGTGTCGACAGCACCACCCGCCTTGCCATCCTGGGGTACATCATGGCACATGGTGTTATCAGCCCCGATCCAGGGCGTATGCGCCCATTAATGGAGCTACCCCTCCCACACACACTCAAGGCCCTCCACAAGTTCTTTCTTACTATTCCCAATGGGTTCCCCGCTTCTCAGACAAGGTCCACCCACTGGCCCAGGACACCACCTTTCCCCTCCCACCTGAGACACAGGCAGCCTTTACCCACATCAGGCAGAACATCACAAATGCACAGTGCATGCAGAGAATGAGGACTCCCTGTTCCAGATGGACTGCGATGCCTCTGATGTGGCCCTTGCCGCCACCCTCAACCAGGAAGGGCGACCCATCGCCTTCTTCTCAAGAACCCCCATGGTTCCAAGCTCTAGCACTCCACCATTGAAAAGGAGGCCCAGGCGATCATGGAAGCAGTCTGCCACTGGCATCACTACCTGGCAGGCAGGAGGTTCACCTTCCTCACTGACCAGCGTGCTGTGGCATTCACGTTCAGCACCATCCACAAAGGCAAGATCCTGCGCGTCGGCCCAGGCTGACCAGCTGCAGGCACTCCACAAATCCTTCTGTCATTGTCCCAGAACCTCCCATACACCGTCCAGGAAATCAGGACCATGACTGAGGCATGCGAAATCTGTGCGGAATGCAAGTCTCGCTTCTTCCTCCCACCCTTGGCCCACATCATGAAGGCCACCCGACCCTTCGAATGCCTCATTATCCGTTTCAAGGGCACCCCTGCCTTCCATGAACTGGAACATCTACATCCTCACAGTGATAGATGAGTACTCCCATTTTTCCTTCTCCATCCCGTGCCCAGACACTTCTATAGCCACCATCATCAGGGCACTGACACAGATCTTCATTCTGTTCGGCTACCCTGTGTTAATCCACAGCAACCAGGGGTCAAGCTTCATGAGTGAGGAGCTGCGCCAGTACCTGTCAGTAAGGGGCATCGCAACGAGTCGCACGACAAGTTACAATCCGAGGGGCAATGGGCAGGTGGAGCGTGAAAACGGGGTGATCTGGAAGGCAGTCTTCCTGGCCGTTAAGTCAAAAGGCTGGTCCATGGACTACTGGCAGGACGCCCTCCTCGAGGCACTCCATGCCATCAGGTCACTTCTGTGCATGGCTACCAACGAGACCCACCCCACAAATGCCTGTTTTCATTCCCCAGGAAATTGGTGACTAGAATCTCCCTCCCAGCATGGCTCACGTCTCCGGGACCGGTGCTCCTGCTTAAACACACACGGGCCCATAAAGATGACCCTCTGGTCGAGCAGGTGTTCCTCCTACACACCAACCACAATTACGCCTACTTCAGGTACCCCAATGGCCAGGAGGACACTGTCTCAACCAGGGATCTGGCCTCAGCAGGAGCACCCACCTCCACCAACCCAGGACCATGTCGGCCCGATGCGTCTTCCCCATCTCGAACACTTATTGCACACTCACGCCGCGGGGATGACCTCTCCAACGCCTCATGCTTACCAATCCAGGCTGCCCCAGCCACCCCACCATGTTGTGCTATGCCAACTGCCCTGGCCCCCGCCCTAGCCCTCAGATGCCCAGCACGCCCTCGACGGTCACAGAGACTCCAATGGCTGCCAGACCATCTAAACCTGTAAATACACATATATGACCTAAGTATGTTATTAAACCACCCCACTCCCCCTGACAATTTTAAAGGGGGTGAACATGGTGATACACCACTAACCTACAGCAGGAAGATCACCGGAGGACAGACCACACCTGGCCAGCTGTCAATCAGCTGACCGGAACAGACTTAACTCCACCCGGCTGGCTGTCAATCAACCACCCGGGATATAATCCTGAGCCAGCCCCTCCCAAGCCAGTCACTCAGGAGCCACCAGTACAGCTACCACTGTAGCAGAGACTTTTAACTGAATAAAGCTGTTATACAGTCTTTCTCGAGTTTTGTATCTGCTTACTGCTGCAGCAGTACATCACACCTGGGCATGGTTAACTCCTTGAGCAAGTTCATCCCGAACTCCATGGATCTTACCACCCCACTGAGGCAGCTGATGCATAAAGACGTGGTGTGGTCCTGGCATGAACAACAACAAAACTCACTGACCCATTAAAAAGGCATACGTCATTCCCACCTGTTCTATCATACTATGATGTAGGAAGACCAGTCGTGTTAACCTGTGATGCATCACAGTACAGCATGGGTGCAACATGCCTGCAAGACAGAAAACCAGTGGCCTACACATCCAGGACACATACGAACATGGAGTCCAGGTATGCCCAAATTAGAGGAGGAGTTGTTGGCAGTAGTTTTCGCCTGCTCAAAATTCAATGACTACATCTATGGTAGACCAGTGACCATAGAGATTGAACGCTTACCTCTGGTCACAATTCTGAAGAAGCCAAATCACATAGCCCCTGCATGATTACAGAGAATGATGCTCAGGCTTCAAAAATATGACCTGACTTTAGATTACAAGTGCGGAAAAGAAATGCACTTCACCGACATTTTTGATATTATGATAGTAATGCACTTCTCCTCGTCCCAGTTGGAGGAACTGAGACAGCACACAGCTGAAGATGCAACTTTGAGAATCCTGGGCACTTTTATCAAGGGCCGCTGGTCAGATGAATAGTGCAGCCTACCAACTAAAGTGCAACCCAATTTCCCATTCTGGAACAGATTACTCATCAATGACAGAATCATAATGAAGGGCCTGAGAGCAGTAGTCCCGAGTTCATTACAAAAAATCCATGTCAGCATCCTGCACAGAGGGCACCCAGTTGCAGAAGCAACCGAACGCAGGGCTAAAGACATAGTTTGTTTGGCCAGGGATGACCAAAAACATAGACCAGGACATACATGCTTACTCGGTGTGCAACAGCACCAGACCACACCAGCAAAAAGAGCTCTGCAACTCCATCCAGTGCCAGACATCCCCTGATCAATCATGGAAACAGACATCTTCGAATGGCACAGTCAGCAGTACTTGGTACTTATCGATTCATACTCTGGAAGGCAGTCTTCCTGGCCGTTAAGTCAAAAGGCTGGTCCATGGACTACTGGCAGGACGCCCTCCTCGAGGCACTCCATGCCATCAGGTCACTTCTGTGCATGGCTACCAACGAGACCCACCCCACAAACGCCTGATGTCACCTCCTCGGCAGTCATTACTAAGTTGAAGAGACACTTTTCAATGCATGGGGCACCCCACACTCTGCTATCGGACAATGGCACACAGTTTCCCAGTGAGAAATTCAGATACTTTGCAGCAACATGGGATTTCAACCACATCACTAGCAGCCCACAGTCAAATGGATTGGCTGAAAAACCATAAAGAGTGCAAAGGAGCTCTTAAATAAAGTTTAAAAAAAAAAGAGTGCAAAGGAGCTCATAGAGAAGTCTCACAGGGAGAAAACAAATGTGTTCCTCGACCTGCTGAATCCATGGAACATCCCTCGCAACATCACACTGGGCTCTCCAGCACAAAGACAGCTGCTCCCGTTGTCTGTTCTGCACCCACCGTACTCGCCATAGGGCTATTGCGCATGCGCGAGTCCCCGCAAGGTGCACTAGTTAAAGAGGAACTTGGCTGGTAGCAGACCCCACTTTCAAAAAGCTCCCATTAAATATTGTATTGTTAGATTTAACATTAAAGCATTTGTCAGAGGTTGCCACTTGTGTGGTCTGGTTACTCGATGCGATAACAATTAGGGGCATTTAAGAGACTCTTAGACAGGCACATTGATGGAAGAAAAATAGAGGGTTATGAGATAGGAAGGGTTCAGATTTTTTTTAAAAAAGGGAAACAATATCGTAGGCTGAAGGGCCTGTTCTATTAGGAGGAAAGTTATTGAAACTAATTCTGAGGGACTGACTTCTTGCATATAGAGTGAGCAGGAATAGTCAGCCTGGCTTTGTTTGTCAGAAAATATGTCTTAATTTTAAAAAAATGTCAATCACATCCATAAGAGTTGACATAGAGGATTTAAGTAGCAAAAGCCTTTGATGATTTCCCACCTAATGGGCTAATCTGGAAGGTTAGATCACATGGGATCCAGGGTGAACTGATCGAATTAATTTAAAATTGGCTTGGCGGAAGGTCTCAAAGAACGATGCTAAAGGGTTATTTTTCTCATTTGGAGACCTGTAACCAGAGATATAATTGATGTAAAAAATTATATTGAGCCAATCTATATCTAACATTTATAGTATTTGTCATGCTATCTCAACATAAATTTGACCAATTTTGTTCATCAATGTTAATATTTAGACCTGTCTCCCATCATTGTTTAGACCTATGTATCCCCTATTTGGGAATCCCCTTCTGCAATAAAGTGTACATAGCTGAGATAAAATTCTTTATAGATCTATTACGTGTCAACATTTGCAGATCTCCACATTTCAGTAATAACATTGTTGGACCCAATTTATCTCTTAAATAAGCCCTTAATTCATAACAAAAAAGTGTTATTTTGTATCCAATTGTTCAAATAATATTAAAATTCATAGCAATCTTCTATATATCTAATTTCTTTCCATGACAAAATATTTAAAAATTGATTATCCATTGAAAATGGAGTAAGTTTATTCTGTATCAAAGATATTTTAGGCAGGACAACCCTCCTCATTCCAATTTTGTTGTTCTCCTTATTCCAAATATTAATCAAATGTTTCAACAAAGGCACTTCCTTCTCCCCAGATATTATTTATGCATAGAGTATAGGTAAGAACTAAGAAAGGAAAGAAAGGGAAGAAAGGAAGTAAGGAGGGAATTAAGAGAGTGACCTTTGTTATATATGAAGATTAAAATATTTTCTGGGGGGTGCTGGGTGGGGAAGAATTAGAGTCACTGCAAAATCAGTTGACGCTTGCGAGTGAATTCACAAATCCAAATGGAGAGGGGAGATGTGGTTGCCCGACAAGGGTCAAAGGGCAACTCAGAAAGGAGAGGGACTATTGGGGTTAAAGGAATTTTAGATATGAGAATAGTGGAAATATTTTATGTTTTAGAAATATTGTCTTATAATGTGTTCAAAAAAATGGATAAGAAGGGAAGGTGGTGATGAGGAAACGGAAAGGAAAGATAAACAAAGCATGAAATGGCTATGTTGAACTATATGACTTTAAATATTAATGGAATACATAACCAAATCAAAAGGAAGAAACTGTTAAATTTACTGAAAAAAGAAAAAATTGATATAGCATTCATACAAGAAACACATCTAACTTAATGAAGAAATTAAAGAGAGATTCGAGAGGACATGTAACAGCAGCATCATATAATTCAAAAGCCAGAGGAGTAACTATATTAATCAATAAAAATGTACCAATCAAATAGAAGAAACATTTAAAGATTTATTAATTCCTCCCCTCCTGGAAGTAATCAACCAGATTTATAAAACACAAAGCTTACCAGATTCATGCAAAACAGCAATAATTACAGTAATACCAAAGACAGGGAAAGATCCATTTTCACCAGCGTCATATAGACCAATATCTTTACTTAACACAGATTATAAGATAATAGCTAAACTATTAGCAAAAAGATTAGCCAACTGTGTACCAAAAATAGTAAATCTAGATCAAACTGGATTTATTAAAAAAAGATGAACAACAGACAATATCTGTAAATTTATTAACTTAATTCATGCAGTAGAAGGAAATAAAACTCCAACAGTAGCAGTTGCTTTAGACTCAGAGAAGGCCTTTGACAGAGTAGAATGGAATTATTTATTCAAAGTACTACAAAAATTCAGCTTACCAGAGAAATATATTAATTGGATTAAAGCATTATATAAGGGGCCATTGGCGAAAGTGACAGTAAATGGATATATATCAAAACAATTTAACTTAAGCAGATCAACAAGGCAGGGATGTCTATTATCTCCCTCACTGTTCGCGTTAGCTATAGAACCACTAGCAGAACTGATAAGAACAGAAAATAAAATAAAAGGGGGCTCTGTATAATGGTCCGAAAGCTAGAGTTGTTACTAATGGTTTGCTTTCAGAATCCTTTAATTTAACAAGATCTACTAGACAAGGATGTCCATTATCACCCGCCTTGTTTGCTTTAGTTATTGAACCTCTAGCACAATTAATATGTCAGAATGATAGTATCAAAGGTATGAGAGTCTTGAATGAAGATTAGAAAATAAATTTATTTGGGGATGACGTTTTGCTGTATTTGGTGGGTCCTGATGTTTCTCTGCCAGCACTTCAAGATTCCTTAGAGATTTATGGTCAATTATCTGGTAATAAGGTTAATTGGACTAAAAGTGAAATTTTATCAATTAGTAAAGATGATTATTCAATGTTTAGAAATATTACGAATTTGAAGTCGATGAAACAAATTAAATATTTGGGAATACTGACTACCAAAATTTATATTCACTTAATTATCTTCCTTTAATGAAGAAGATTAAGGCAGATTTAGTTAAATGGAAAGATTTACCTTTGGGTTTATTAGGAAGAATTAATACTATAAAAATGAATATTTTTCCTCGTATACAATATTTATTTCAATCAATTCCTTGTTGTTTACAAAAAAGATTTTTTAAGGATTTATATAAAGTAATTAGGGATTTTTTTGTGGAAAGGAAAATTTCCTAGGGTGGCGTTGAAAAAATTGATGTGGGATTTTCAATTTGGAGGGTTACGGCTACCTAACTTTCAATTTTATTATGAAGCAGCTCAATTTAGATTTCTTAGCGCATTAATGGCCACACAAGATACGCCTAGTTGGGCACAGATAGAATTGGCAGTTATTTCTGAAAATTTTTCGAATGAATTTTTATTTCGATGGAATAAAAATGTGTTACGAACTTATGATGTACCAATATTGAAACATTTAATGAATTTATGGACAAGTAAATTACATAAAATGGGATTGAAAAATAAGTGGTCGGGAAGATTACCATTATATAATAATCAACTTGTTCCTTTCACGGTATCTAATACAATTTTGAAACAATGGGAGGAGAAAGGAATACATAATTTATCTGACTGTTTTTTAGGTCATTTTTGTTCTTTTGTAGAATTGCAAAAGAGATTTGATATAAGTGGTTATTCTATATTTGTGTATTATCAGTTAAGATCTTTTGTAAAACAGGTATGCGGTCGTCAAATGAATTTATTGTCTGAAACTGATTTTGAGAAATATGTGCTCTCATTTCCAAAAAAGGGTTATACATCAGGTTTGTATCGTATTTTGTTGGAAAGTGAAAGTAAAATAGATTGGGATAAAGATAAAATGAAATGGGAAAAAGATTTAAGTTTAACAATAACTGAATAAGATTGGTCTGAAATCTGCCGTAATAGTGTTTGAAAATTGATTAATGCTAGATTGGCGATGATTAATTATAGTTTTATACATAAATTATATTTAACACCCAAAAAATTTAAAAAATTTGGTTTTAGTAAGTCAGATCTTTGTTTTCATTGTGATCAGGTTTCTGGTACTTTTTTTACATGCTGTTTGGTTGTGTGATCGGTTACAACAATTTTGGAAAGGTATTCAATCTGTATTTAATAATCTATATAATCTTCATATTGTATTAGACCCTGATATATTTTTATTAGGGAATATGCAACCATTGATTGATTTAGAATTAGATAATTACCAGATCTCTTTTATTTACTTAGTGGTGGCAGTGGCCAAGAAATGTATAGCGATTACTTGGAAGAATAGAAATGTATTGACTTTAGATAGGTGGTATTCAGAGATGAAGTTTTGTTTGGTTATGGAAAGAATATCCTTTACTATACAAGATAAGATGTCTTTTTATGAGTTAAAGTGGACCCCATTTATTGATTATATACAATTTAAATAAGTTTGAATTAATCATTTTTTTTCTTAAAAAAACTTATTTTTATTATATATTTTTTCTATATATGTTTTCTTTTTTTCTTTCTTTTTTTTAGTTTTTTTTATTAGTTGGGTTTTTTTCATTTAAGTTCTTTTGTTTTTGTTTTCTTTTGTTTTTGTTTTTTCATATATATTCTTATAATAAAAATTTTTGGATTAATAATTAATACTTAATTAATATATTTTTGGTTTTTTTTTTTATAATCGATCTTTTTTTAAGATATATATTTTTTATTTTTTTAATTATACTAATAGTATTAATTCTTCACTCTTTATCGTGGGGGTGGGGAGGGGGGGATTTAGGGGTTAAAAATAGTTTCTTTTTAGACTTAGTTTTTATTTGTTAGGGGGAGATGCCGAGATTGGTATTGTATTAACTATGTTACTTTGTACTTGTATTACTTTATCTTGAATTTTTTTCTGTACGTGAATTACTTACTTTCTTCATATGTTAAAATTAATAAATAAAGTTTCGAAAAAAAAAAAATAAAAGGGATAAAAATAAAAGAAAATGAATATAAAATCAGTCTATTTGCAGATGATGTTATAATGTACTTAACAGAACCAGAAATATCAATAAAAGAATTACATAGGAAATTGAAGGAATATGGAGAAGTGTCGGGGTACAAGATCAACGCAAATAAAAGTGAAGCAATGCCAATGAATAATGCGGATTTCTCAAAGTTTAAGAAAGAATCGCCATTTAGATGGTAAACGCAAGCAATGCGATACCTAGGTATACAACTAAATAAAAACCTTGGCCATCTATATAAACTCAATTACCATCCATTAATGAAAAAAATTACAAGACGACTTAGAGCCTTGGAAAGACTTACCACTAACACTGATAGGAAGGATAAACTGTATTAAAATGAACATTTTCCCAAGGATACAATACCTATTTCAGTCATTACCAATACGCCTAACAGAGAAATTCTTCAAGGAATTAAAGAAAATAATAAGGAAATTTTTATGGAAAGGGGGAAACCGAGGATAGCTCTAGATAAATTAACAGAATGGTACAAACAAGGAGGCTTACAACTACCAAACTTTAAAAATTATTATAGAGCTGCACAATTAAGATACCTATCAGATTTTTATCAAACAAGGGAAAAACCAGATTGGACCAGATTAGAACTAGATAAAATAAGGGAGAAGATATACTATATAAATGGGATGAAAAATTGGTACAACGTAGGAATTCACCGGGATTGCATCATCTGCTCAACATTTGGAAGAAGATTCATGTAGAAAGGAATAAAACAAATTACCAACTACCAAAATTAATATTGACGCAAAATCAGCTAATCCCTTTTATAATAGATAACCTTTCCTTTAGCGAATGGGAGAGAAAAGGGATCAAAAGAATAGAAAATTGTTTTTCGGGAAATAAATTATTATCCTTCGAACAAATGAAGGATAAATATAATATAACTCACGATACAATGTTTGCATACTACCAACTGAAAACCTACTTGAAGGACAAATTGGGAAACAGTCTGAGGTTACCAGAAGGAAGCAATTTTGAATATGTGATTACAGACACAATGATAATCAAAAAATTTGTAACAAACATGTACATCAAACTGCAAGAAAAGGAGAACGAGGAAACAAATGGTAAACCTAAACAAAAATGGGAACAAGGTCTAAACATAAAAAACGAAACATGGGAGAAGCTATGCTCCGGAACTATGAGAAATACAATAAACACGAGGTTACGCATGATACAATATAATTGGATACACAGGCTATACATCACACCTCAAAAGTTAAATAAATGGCCCAATAGTATCAGACAGATGCTTTCACTGTAAAAAGGAAACGGGATCAACAATTCATGCAATCTGGACATGTGAGAAAGTGGAAATATTTTGGGAAGATCTAAACCAGATATTAAATAAAATCACAAAAAGCAATATACCAAAAAAACCCAGAGATCTTCCTCTTAAGTAATATAAGAAACAACGAATTTGGACTCGATTTGGATGGAGCACAAAAAAGATTTGTTATGATAGCCCTAGCTGTAGCAAAAAAATGTATTGTCAACCTGGAAATTAGAAGACAATTTGAGAATACAACAATGGTATATAGAAATGAATAAATGTATTCCATTAGAAAAAATAACATAATTTAAGAAATAACATTACAATATTTGAACAAACAGGGGAGCCATATATGAAACACAATAGAGAAATCCTACCGTGGACTTCCACCACCTAAAATGACAGAAGGAGAAGATAACGAAAAGAACTGACTCAGTAAAATTTCTTGTTTATTTTTATTAAGTGACAACATTGTTTAACGGGTTTAATGTATCTTATAGATTGAACTTTAAATAAATGGGAAAGGGAGTGAGGGAGGGAGGGGAGGGGGAAAAAGGGGGAGAAAACGACACTAAATATTTAAGAAGAAAAATGTCTGTATGTATCTTAGTCAATATAGTTTATAGTGTGAAAAATAAAAAATTTTAAAAAAAGAAACAGATACAATTCAGAACATTTTTCCACCATGCACAACCCTTTGATTCATGTCTTTGTATGCAGTCTTAATCTTTTTTCACTGCCACTCCATGATCTACTCTGGCAGTTTGGCTCCCATCCCCCTGCAAATTTACTTGAAGCTGCCTGGAATAGGAAGAGCAAGCCTTTCTGCAAGGATATTAGTTCCCCTCCAGTTCAAATACAAACTGTCCTGGCAGTATAGGCCCTACCATTCCTGGAAGAGCCCTATTTTTCCAGATATCAGAAGCCTCCATCCTGCAACATCTCTTTAACAATGTATAAAGTGCATTATTCTCCTATTTCTAACCTAATTTCCACACAGCATGGGTAGCAATCCTTATATCACAAACCTGGAGGTCCTGTCCTTCAACTTCACACCTAACTCCCTGTAAAAACCAAAATGTGTAATTTGTTTACATCCCTTGTTAGGTTGGCATTCTGGGGTTGATTGGCTGGGCATGGCCATCTTTGTTCTTGTGTACAGGAGCATGCACAGTTCGTTAGTATATCAGAGTGCCACTGGAGCATGCACAGTTGTGTATTGTGAGAATCGAGAGCTGTAGCATACAACATGGTGGCATAAGAGGGTGAGTGAAATGCTCATAATTATGTTGACCAGTTTTCTTTTTAAAATATTTTTATTAAGTTTAACATAGGCATAAATACAAAATTGACAATTACATAATAATTCATTTGTTATCAAGTAAGCACCCATGGAAAAAAGCTAATAAAAAAGATAGCTACATCAATAATTGGTTGTCAAACCTTAAAAACATTTAATTGAATTGATCCATGCAACCAGGTTAAATGCTTTTCTTGAAATAACTTGTTTAAACTAAAGGAACAAAAAACTAAAGCTATCTCTAATCTAACCCCACCCTCTAATCATTACCTTGTGAATTAATAAAAGAAAAATCAATAATGTGGAGCAACTGGCGACCCCGGAGAACAGGCAATGAATGACCGGAACGTACAATAATTGTTAATTCTTCCAATTATAAAAAAAATTCTATGAATGAACCCTACAATTACATAAATTGAAACTTTCTATCTTTGATATTATATCAAATTTTCTCTAAAATTAAATAGGACATTACATCATAGAACCACTGTGCATGAGTTTGGGATTAGTCATCCTTCCATTTCAATAAAAGTGCTCATCTGGCTATCAACTTGGTAAAAGCTAAAACTTTTTCCTGAGATGCCAATGCAAGTATATGTTGATCGGTTTTAACAGTTTTTATGAAGAAGTAACACAGATATTATTTAGTCATTTCAATGGTTAAAGAAGATAGTTAAAAGTTTGTGTTAAATTAAGTTTTTAAATATATCTGGGCTTGTATTGGAAATAATTGAAATGCATCACAAACATGTGTTTCATCTTGCCTCCAAGTGACTATTTATTGGATCAAAGTTGCTACATTTAGTCAACGAAGGTTTATTGTTTGGAACAGAAAATTGAAGGATAGCTGTGCTTTGGACTGATATTGAAAATAATATGGTGGCCATCTTGGAAATGCCTTGAGTTGTAGGCAGTTTGTAATCGACATTCATCCGCCATAGGTATTGGCCAGAGAGGGATTTAAAGCTTCCAATTTAATTGCAAAATGTTCCATAGACACATTGGTGAAACAGTTTCTTGAAAATCAACAATATTATTAACAGATGCTGCGTGGAAACTAGTTTGTTAATAGCAGTACATTACAGCCATCAGAAGCAGTAGGCTTAAATCTGTGGACTCTTCTGTACATTTGACAATTTGAATTTTGCTGCCACTAGTGCATTGGGGACTGTTGATTTGGTTTGTGTCATGTGTGCTCAACAGATGAGTAAAAATGACTGCAGCAGCTGCTGACTTGGTATTAAAGACATGAAGGTTGCTGAAGAAAAACTGAGGTAACTGAAGAAAAATACAAGTGGTGTTAAAAATGTTCTTATTGAAAGACTGAAGCAAGCAAAGAAAGAGCAGGCAGGATCAGTTGATGGGAATGAAAACATTGCAAAACCATTGCAGAAGAAGACTGAATCTGAAGACAGCAACGTGGGAATGGCTGAAGATGTGTCACCAAATGGTGATGAAGAAACGAATAGGATGAAAATGCAAAACATGTAAAATTTGAATTGGAGAAAGAGTCATATACTAAATCAACATCTGACCCGCATAAAAAATATATTCAAGTGACAGTGTGACAAATGTTAAAAGCAGGAGAAGCAAATTAAGTTCTTCTGGTTCACATTCCATAGATTCCAGTGCAACATCTACATGCTTTTACAACAAAAATTGCTTAAAGATAAATATGCTTTAGAAGAACAAGAGCAAGAGGAGAGCGAAGGAAGGTTTTTGGAATTATGGATAAAGGGATAAGCACCTGTATATGGAAACACCAGAGACACTTCAATGGGGGAATAAATATTTAAGGAGGTCTAACTCAAAGCCTAGTCTGAAACTGAAAAGGAGTACCTTTGCTACTACTACGTCAGTTATAAATTAAGAAGATAAGGTAACTAAGGAAAAGGAGAGTTTGCCTACTGAGAAGAGTTGTTTGTTCTGTATAGGTGGACATGCTTTGGAAGTATGTTTACAGTTGGAAAGAAGGAACATAACAAGATAGTTTTCTTCAACAAAATGGAATATGTTTTAGATGTGTCAAAGTTGCATTAGTTAAAACTGCAAGAAGCAATTTAACCGTAATATATGCAGTTAGAGGCATCCTGGAATGCTACATATCCATCAAAGGAACAAGGAATTGGAAAAGGAGCAAACAGAAACAAAGGAAACGTCAGAAAACAGTGTTTATCGCCTTGGTTCAGGCAAGTGGTCTTACTGGGGGCAGTGTGGATAACAGAAAACTTTCAACTATGCCTGTACAAGTCAAGAACAAGAATGGGAATGCAATAATACATTTTTATGCATTTCTTGACCCTTTCCAATGAACAAACTTAATCTTCAAGGAAAGAAAATGAAGACCATATTGAAAACCAGGGGACAAGAAAAAGTCGTTGAAACCAGCATTGTTTCAGGCTTAGAGGTTGCTGGATTGTATGGCAAGGATTCTTGTGATCTTCCAATTTTATACACTCAGAAGACTATGCCCGTGCAAGAAGGAAGCATCCCACATCAAAATGATAATAAACGGTGGTCTCATCTGAAAAAATATTTAACCATCTGAAACTGGTTCTGAGAGATATGTTGATTGGTTCAGATGTACCAAAGGCTTTGGAACTACTAGATGTAATATGGAGTGTGGGACCTTAAGCAGTTAAAACCATGCTTGGTTGGCAATTACTGGATCATTAAGAGGAAAATGTGACAGTGCTTAGGAACAGTTAGCCACAAGTGTCAACAAGATTTTGGTTGTGAAAATAATGAGCTGTGGGAACTGCAGTTCAAGAGTGACTTTCCTGAGTGCCTTAGTGACGACCAAGTACCTTCAATATGATCTTCATATGTTGGAAGATTTCAAGGTTGAGAGATGTTTTAAACCCATCAACTTTGGAACAATATTTGCTCAACTGCATCATTTTACTGATGCATGTGAGGACAGTTACAGAACTGTTAGCTATCTGTTACTACATAGTAAACATGGTTGGATATATTGTGGATTTGTGGCGGGAAGGGCAAGAGTGGCTCCACTAAAATCAGTTTCTCTCCCTTGAATGGAGTTGATGGCTGCTACCATGGTGAGAAGAATGGACAAAGCTAAGAAAGAGCTGCAGATGAATCTAGCAGACTCCTTATTTTGGACTGATAGTACCTTTGTGCTCAAATACCTCTACAATAAAACCACAAGGTTTTGAACTTTTGCAGCTAACAGAGTTGTTGAAATCAATAAAGTCTCAGGTCCACTACTGTGGAGATATACTAATGGTTAATAATCGATGTTTGAAAGTCGTGTCTTTTCTGAAGGATAAAATGTGGTGTCAGGGCCTACGTTTCTCTATGGCCTCAAAATGAGTGGCTCCAAAATCCTGATAAATTAAAAGAAGAAATTTTACTAGAAGATCCTAAAATCAAAAGAGAGGAACATCACATTCAATCTGCAATTGGGGGAAAAACTGTAAATGCTGTTCAGATAATGTCAAAACAAAAGGATTTAGTGACTTGTTTAATCCATTACTTGTTATCCTGGAATAGTTTGAGAAGGGCAACAGCATGGTTGATCAGATTTAAAAGATGGTATCTACACTGTAACAAACAATGTTCCAGAAACACAAGAGGACGTCTCACAGTTGAAGAATTAATTAATGCTGAGATGGAGATAATCTGCTTTTGCCAGAAGAAATTTGCAAGCAAAATTTCAAGTTTAAGAAAAGAAATGAATGTTAAAAAGACTGTAATGGATTTGTGTTAACCTTTAATTTAATGTTAAACTACATTTCTTTTATAAAAATGTCTTAGTAAATTACAGTTAAAATATTGTATCTATATTCTTAGTAAGTTAGCTGCAAGTTGGTATAGGATCTCACACAGGTCACAGCACATTTATAGAGAATCATTGTTTTCTGAGAAGAGTGTTCATTCTTGGTGTCTATGTGTCTTAGACAGAGCTAATGGATTTCAAGTGGGTCTTAATTATTCAAGAACTGCTGAGAAAGCAATCTGTTTTTAATCAAAGCCACTTAGGCCTCTTGAACAGAGATGAGGTCAGAGGTTGTTATGGACATGGAATGGTTTTTGAAAAAGGAACAGAATTTTGGTGTAAATAAAACTGGCAGTCATGTGGTTTCCAAGAATTGGCACTCACCTCAATGATGATGTAATAGTTACATGATTTGGAGAAATATATTACCAAATTCAGACATTTTGTTTTCAGTTTTGGAACAGTTCAGCTTGGAGTTTACAGAAGTCAAAACCCTGTGAAATACAAAGGTTGAAACCTTGTGAAAGACAAGAGTTGAGTTACAGTAACCAGAATTGGTGCTGTTTGTTGTGTGTTACTCCTAGAAGATGGGGAACACAGAATCCATGGCTTTTGAATTAATGAAGCTCATTTTGCTATCTCTTTGGAAAAGAGGACAGAACTCTACTGAGTCTATTTGTGTGTTTGGCCACTTCATTTAACCCTTGTCTGATTTGTGACTTCATCGTGGAAGAAGATAACCACAGTTGTTTAACTCTTGTCTGGGTTTGTGAATTCATTGTGGAAGAAAATAGCCACATTTTACTGTTTTTGAAAAGAGGGGAGATTCTTCGTGTAAAAAACATTTGTGAGTAAAGAGGCCTGAAGATGCATGTTTAAAAGCACTTTGTAATTATTTCTGAACTGAGAATTTAAGACCTTCAAGCAAGACAAAAATGATGTTAAACACACACAAATGTACATTTACATTTGTCCATCATCGAGTTATGTAAGAAATGTTATGTTATTAATAGTTTAATAAAATCTATTATTTTGAATTTCCCATTGCTGTTCCTGTGTTAATGCTAACAAAAACCCTTTAAGCCCAAACATAGCGTGGCTATGTTGCAGGCAGTGAAATTAGTGGAATGCAAGTGTGATCCAGGCCACCCATCCATCCAAGCTCCCAACACCCCAGTCACAGATCCTCACCCCAGCCACTTATGCATGGAATCTCCCATCACCTTGATTTCAGATCCTTGCTCCGGCTGCCCTCCCAACAGCCCAGCCACCCTCCCATCAAGCTCCTGATGCCCCAGCCACCCTCCTATCAAAGCTCCCAACTGTGGACGCTTGCCTAGGCCCCCTACCCACCTAAGCTCCTGGTGTCCTGGCCTCCCACTCATCCGAGCTCCCAAAGCCTTGAACAACTCAGGTACTTACTGTAGTCAAAAGTTGTATGCGTGTTATAGTTGACCCCCTAAATTTTAGCCTAAAAACTGGCCCACAAAATTCAACTATTACGAGTAGTGTACAGTTTGATTACTGAAATTAATACAAATTAGCAGTTTTAAGACTTGCATACATGAATAAATATTATTACGTACATTTATTAGTATTCATATAAAATTTATAACAAAATATGTATGCAATATTTTTCATGTCTTGTGGCTCTCAAACATCTGGTTCATCACATCTCCTCTTGTGTTAAATAAGTTTGGCCACCCCTGCATTATGGGCATTTAAGAAACTCTAAGACTCTATGAAAGATGAAACACCAAGTCTGGAACTCAAAATGTTTTATTTCCCAGTCATTTTGAAATCTCTATGCTGTTTCCTGTTCCCTTTAACTCACTGAAAAATTTACAACAGTAAACAAAAGACACTTCAACCAATTTGTCCATGCCAACCAAATTAATCGCATTTGCCTGCATTTAGCACACAATGCTCTAAAAGTTTCCTTTCCATGAACACATTTAAATGTCTTCTAAACATTATAATTGTCCTCACCAATTCCTCTGGCAACTCGCTTCAAGTGTCGACTGCCCTCTGCATGACAAGGTTGCCCCTCATCTCCCTTCTAAATCTTCACCTCCCTTACCATGGGAAAAATATTATATGTCTTCACATTATCTATGCCCCTCATGATCTTATAAACTTCAATATGCCACCACCCACACCCCCTTTTCCTCGATGGAACAAAAGTCCCACTTATCAGCCTCTTATAATTCAAGCCTGCCAGCATCAATAACGTTCTCATTAATCTTTTCTGCCTCCTTTCCAGCTTAATATCTTTTTTTAAAAGAGATGGATGACCAGGTCCACATAATACTCCAAGTACAGTGTAACCAACACCTTGTGTAACTGTAAAATGACATCCCTTTATTGAACTCAATGCCCTGAAACAGAGAGAGAAGTGCATCAAACATCTTCACCACCCTGTTTATCTTTGCTGTTCACAACACTTGTTGGGTCCCTACCATTCATCATGTGAATCCTGCTCTGGTTTAACCTTGCACTTAGAGTTAAATGCCATCTGCCATATTTTCCCTCACTTTCCCAGTTCATCTAGATTCTGTTGTAATCTTAGATAACCTTCTTCACGATCAACAATAAACTTCTTACTGTCTACTATACCACCAATTTTGGCTTCATCTGCAAGTTTAATAACATGTTAATCATAAATATTGATGACAAATAACCGTGGATCTAGTATAGATCCCTGCAGCACACCACTGAACATCGTTCTCCAATCTGAGTAACAACTCCCCACAAACACTATCCCTTCCTATAAAGACAATTCTGTATGCAATTATCCATAAAACCCTGGATGCCATGTAATCTGAAGCTACTATTCTGCAACATGGAAAACAATCTGAAACAAGTTTTCAAGGGAATCAATAGTCCAGAAAATCTGCTGGTCAACATCCAAGTTATGAGGATGGCAAACTATCACAGTTTCACTGTACATCTGCTTTGTGCAGAGTCCATCTGTGGAGTTTAAGAAAAACATTTAGTACTATAAAGGGCAACACAGTAGTGCAGCATTCTCATTCCCAACCTAGTGCAGAATTTGCACATCCTCCTTACAACTGTGTAGGCTTCTGTCAAGTGCTCATTTCCTCCACTTCCTCGATGTACAGATAGGTTAATGGCTACTGAAGATTACCCCTTAGTAAGTAGAGTTGATGACCAGCCAAAAGCAAATGAGTTACAGGGACTAATAGGATTAATTGAGGACTAGCATAGACCCAATGACCTGAATTACCTTGTGTCTTAGTAAGTGTGTGGTGAAGAATGTGGTAACCTGCCTAAATGACTAGCAACCAATGGCACTCACATCCACAGTGATGAAGTGTTCTGAGAGCCATGTGCTGAAGGACATCAGCTCCATCTGAATGGTGACAAGGATCCTTTCCAATTTGCCTATGGCAGATGCCATCTCACTGACTCCACACAAAATCCTGGAACATTTGGACAGCAATGATGCAACATCAGGAATTATTTTATTGACTATAGCTTGGTATTCAACACCAACATCCCTTGAAAACTAATCTGCAAACTCCCAAGACCTGGGCCTCAATATCCCACTGTGTCCTTGGTTCCTTGATTTCCTCATCTCCGGACCCCAATCAGTATGGATTGGCAAGAACATCTCCACAATCTCTATCAGCAACAGAGCACTTAGGGCTGCGTATTCACCCCACTTCTTGACTTGGTTTACACCTACAACTGCATGGCTTAGGAGGACAATGCCACAGTAGTGGGCTGTATAAAAAGCTGCTTAAGTCAGCATGGAAATTGAAAATCTGGATGAATGGTGTGTTAACAACAACCTCTCACAAAGTCACCAAAACCAAGGGGCTGGTTGTAGATTTTTGAAAGAGAAATATCAGAGGTTTATGATCCAGTGATCACTTGGGGAAAATCAGAGGTGGAGAGAGTGAGCAAATTTAAGTTCCTGGGAGTTATAATTTTGGAAGACCTTTCCTGGACCCAACAGAATCAGAATTTATTGTCATGAACAAGTCATGAAATTAGTTGTTTTGCAGCAGTATCATAGTGCAAACATTCATATTATAATCATCTTACAACATTACTATAAATAAAAAAATTTAAATAGTAGTGCACGAAAAGTAAGGCAGTGTCTTTGGTTCAATGATCATTCAGGAATCTGATGGCAGCAGGGAAGAAGCTGTTCTGTGCTCCTGTATCTTTTCCTGATGGCAGCAGAGTGAAGTGGGTGTGGGCTGGGTGGTGGGGATCTTTGAGGATAGAAGCTGCTTTTTGGACACACTCCCTCATGTAGATGTCCTCAATGGAGTGAAGTCTAGTGCCTGTGATATCGGAGGCTGAGTTAACAACCCTCTGGAGCACACATTTCAAACTTAGGCCCGCGGGCCAAATTTGGCCCGTGATATAATTATATTTGGCCCGCAAGATCATATCAAGGCCCACTGGCCGCCGCGCCAGTATAGCGCATGGACAGCTAATACTACAAATCCCAGAATGCTTTGCAAATGCATTGGCGCCGGCCCGTCAGCCCGCTAATCGCCCCCACCTCCTCTCTTTACTTTCATTAGCATCTGCGACCTGTCGCCTAACTCACATGTAATAAACCCCTTATGAAAAATGGCCAAACCAAAGACAGAAAACAGGACCTTTCAAGACAGGTGGGAGGCAGACTATATGTTCATCATTTTAAAAGACAAACCTGTTTGTCATTGAAGCAAGTTGTTATTTTTTTGACTTGTTGGCTTGTGAAAAAAAAACATTTAAAAGGAGCTTAAAGGCTATAGAGAAATATTATTTATTGAATATTTTATTTCTCATTTGTTAATGCTTCTGGAAAGAGTTTAACCAAAACTATTATTAAACATTTATTTTAATAAGAAAAAGTTTAACATTACATATGTTGAAACAAGAGAAAACATGCAGATGTTGTTGAAAGTTTTCAATAAATATTTCGTTTGGCCCTCGACTTAGTCCAAGTTTTTAATTTTGGCCCTCTGTGAATTTGAGTTTGACACCCCTGCTCTAGTTTATTCTTGTTCTGAGAGTTGGTGCCTCCATACCAGGAAGTGGTGCAACCAACCAAAATGCTCTCCATAGTCCCCTTGAAGCAGTTTCTGAGAGTTTTTGGTGACATATCAAATTTCCTCAGACACCTCAGAAAGTATAGCCACTGGTGAACCTTCTTTGTGATTGCATCAACATGGAAGCTCCAGGACAGATCCTCAGAGATGTTGACACCCAGGAATCTGAAGTTTTTGATCCTCTCCACTACTGAGCCCTCGATGAGGACCGGGTTATGCTCCCCTGACTTCTTCCTGAAGTCCACAATTATCTCTTTGGTTTTGCTGACGGTTGTTGTCAGGTCAGCTTGTTGAATGGTGTAACATCTCCCTCCTGCTGTTTGTGATTCTGCCAACAAATGTGGTGCCTTTGGAAAATTTGGAAATAGCATTGGAATTGTGCCTGGCCACACAGTCATGGATGTATGAGTAGAGCAGTGGGCCAAGCATGCATCCTTGGGGTACGCCTGGGTTGATAATCAGTGAGGAGGTGACATTGTTTCCAATTCGTACCGACTCTGGCCTTTTGTTGAGAAAGTCAAGGATCCAGTTGCAGAGTGGGGTACAGAGCCCAGAGTTTGTAGCTTCTTGACCAGCACTATAGTTGATAAAGAGCAGCCGTATGTATGAATTGCTGTTTGAGGTGATCCAGAACTGAGTGAAAAGCCAGCGATATTGCATCTACTGTGGAGCAATTGTGACAATAGGCGAATTGCAGTGGGTCCAAATCTTTGCTTAGCTATGTGTTAATTCTGGCCATGATCAGCCTCTCAAAACATTTAATCACACTATAAATTAGTGCTAATGGGTGGTAGTCATTCAGGCAGTTCACACTACTCTTCTTGGGTACTGGGATGATTTATGCCCTTTTGAGGCAGGTGGGAACCTCTGACTGCAGTAATGAGAAATTGAAAATGTCCGTGAACACTCCGCCTGGTTGGTTGGCGCAAATTTTCAGTACCCTGCAAGGTGCAAGGGTACGAGATATCACAAATCGGGTCCAAAATATTCTGAGAGGAGAGGGAGAGCAGCATGATGTCTTGATACATGTGGGTACAAACGACATTGACAAGAAAAGGGAGGAGGTAATGAAAGGGATTACAGTGAGCTGGGACGAAAGCTGAAAGACAGGAACGCTAGGGTGGTGATCTCGGGATTACTACCTGTTCCAAATGCAAGTGATGAAAAGAATGTAAGGATAAGGAAAATGAATGTGTGGCTGAGGTGCTGGTGTACAAGGCAAGGATTTGGCTTCTTGGATCATTGGGATCTCTTTTGGGGAAGGCATGATCTTTACAAGAGCGACGGGTTGCACCTAAATCCAAAAGGTGTCAACATTTTGGCAAGTATGTTTGGTACAGCAGTGGGGCAAGGTTTAAACTAATTTGGTAGGGGTATGGGAACCAGAGTGATAGGGAAAAGGGTAGGGAAGATAAAATAATGGCCAGGAAAAGTAAAATAGGAAAAGTAATGTTGGGAGGAAAAAGTAAAAAAATCAGATGGTGCAGTGAGTTTTCGGGTCAATGATAGTGTTAAGAAAATTACAAAGAAAATTAGTGGGCAGAAAAATCAAAAGAAAAGGTAACAGAAGTCACTAGATATTAAAAGGACAAAGAGCATAAGAGCACTTTATCTGAATGCCCGCAGTATTAGAAATAAGGTTAGTGAACTTGAGGCACAAATCGGTACCCATGCCTATGATTTGGTAGCCATCACGGAAACATGGCTACAAGGTGACCCTAAATGGGAATTAAACTTTCAAGGGTAGCAGGTGGTGCAAAGAGGATGGTAAGGGAGGTGGAATTGCACTTTTAATCAAAGATGACCTCCAGGCAGTAGTGAGGAATGATACAAGATCTAAAGAGCATAATGTTGAGTCCATTTGGGTAGAGATAAAGAATAACAAAGGGAAAAAAATATTGGTGGGTGTTATCTATCACCCACCAAATAACAATAGTTTAGTGGCACAGGAAATAAATAGAGAGATAAGTGAGGCATGTAATAACGATACGGCAGTAGTCATGGGGGACTTTAACTTCCACATAGATTGGGAAAATCAAGTTGGTCGTGGGAGTCTGGAAGAGGACTTCATAGAATGCATCCGCGATAACTTTCTTGAGCAGCATGTTAAGGAACCCACAAGAGAAAATGCTCTCCTGGATCTAGTGTTGTGCAATGAAATAGGTAGAGTAAATGATGTAATAGTCAGAGATTATCTGGGAAATAGCGATCATAGTATGATTGAATTTCTCATTCAGATGGAAGGGGAAATAGTTAAATTTAAAACTAATATATTATGCTTAAACAGGGGTGACTACCATAGGATGAGGGAGGAATTGGGCAGATTGGACTGGGAGCACAGGCTAATTGATGAAACAGTTGAGGAACAGTGGAAGATTTTCAAAGAAATATTTTGTAATGCTCAACAAAAATATATTCCGGTCAGGAAAAAGGGCAGCAAGAGAGGGAAAAATCAACCGTGGTTAACAAAGGAAATAAAGGAGAGTATAAAATTGAAGGCGCAGGTGTACAAAGCTGCAAAGAGCAGTGGAAAACTGGAAGATTGGGAAAACTTTAAGAGACAACAAGGGGTTACAAAGCGGGTAATAAGAAATGGGAAAAAGGATTATGAAAGTAAATTGGCACAAAATATAAAAACAGAAAGCAAAAAATTTTATAATATGGAGGATGATATAAAGTGCTCTTATGCTCTTTGTCCTTTTAATATCTAGTGACTTCCGTTACCTTTTCTTTTGATTTTTCTGCCCACTAATTTTCTTTGTAATTTTCTTAACACTATCATTGACCCGAAAACTTACTGCACCATCTGATTTTTTTACTTTTTCCTCCCAACATTACTTTTCCTATTTTACTTTTCCTGGCCATTATTTTATCTTCCCTACCCTTTTCCCTATCACTCTGGTTCCCATACCCCTGCCAAATTAGTTTAAACCTTGCCCCACTGCTGTACCAAACATACTTGCCAAAATGTTGACACCTTTTGGATTTAGGTTAACTCTGGCCACCCTCTTCCGTTTTATATATTTATATAATGGAGGATGAGAAAGGAAAACTGGTAGCAAAAAATGAGGAAACGGCCGAGGCATTAAACAAATATTTTGTGTCAGTCTTCACGGCCTGCCCAAGTGCAGAGTTAAGGATGCGAGTGTTGGGGAGGGCCTTGATAAAATAGTTGTTACAAAATCACCTGGTCCTGATGATATGCATCCAAGGGTTCTGAAGGAAATGGCAGAAGTTATAGTTGATGCATTGGTGGTCATATACCAAAATTCCTTGGATTCTGGCCAGGTCTCGACAGACTAGAAGACAGCAAATGTCACGCCACTTTTTAAGAAGGAATGTAGGCAGAAGACTGGAAATTATCGGCCAATTAGCTTGACGTCTGTAGTTGGAAAAATGCTTAAAGCCCGTCATTAAAGATGAAATAGTGAAACTTTTGGAACGTAAGGGTTCAATCAGGCAGACGCAGCATGGTTTTAGAAAGGGAAGATCTTGTTTGACAAACTTGTTAGGATTCTTTGAGGATATAATGGGTGTGGTGGATAGAGGGGAACAGGTTGATGTTGTATATTTGGATTTCCAGAAAGCGTTTGATAAGGTGCAGCACAAGAGACTTATCAGTAAGTTACAGTAAAGTGGAGTCCGGGGAAGTATATTGGCCTGGATTGAAAATTGGTTGTCTGACAGGAGGCAGAGAGCCGGGATAAATGGGAGTTTTTCAGGTTGGCAGAGAGTGGTAAGTGGGGTGCCGCAGGGGTCGGTGTTAGGCCCACAACTGTTCATCATTTACATTGATGACTTGGAGGAGGGGACAAAATGTGGTGTAGCCAAGTTTGCGGATGACACCAAATTGAGTGGAAGAGCAAATTGTAATGAGGATGTGGAGAGTCTGCAGAGGGATATAGTTAAGCTGGATGAGTGGGCAAAGGTCTGGCAGATGGAGTACAATGTTAGTAAGTGTGAGGTTATCCACTTTGGCAAGAAAAATAAAAGAGCTGAATATTATTTAAAGGGTGAAAAACTATAGCATGCTGTTGTGCAGAGGGACTTGGGAGTGCTTGTGCATGAATCGCAAAAAATTTGGTTGCAGGTGCAGCAGGTTATTAAGAAGGCAAATGGAATGTTGGCCTTCATCGCTAGAGGAATTGAAATCAGGAATAGGGAGGTAATGCTAAGTCCGCACCTGGAGTACTGTGTCCAGTTCTGGTCTCCATATTTGAGGAAGGATATACTGGCTTTGGAGACGGTCCAGAGGAGGTTTACTAGGTTGATCCCTGGGATGAAGGGGTTGACTTATGATGAAAGATTAAATCATCTAGGATTGTATTTGCTCGAGTTCAGAAGAATGAGAGGAGATCTTATAGAAACATATAGGATTATGAAGGGGATGGATAGGATAGATGTAGGAAGGTTTTTTGAGCTGGCCGTGAAAACTAAAACAAGAGGACACAGTCTCAAGATTCGGGGGAGTAGATTTAGAACAGAGATGAGGAAAAATAGTTTTTCCCAGAGAGTAGTGAATGTTTGGAATTCTCTAACCAGGGAAGTGGTTGAGGCTGCCTCATTAAACGTATTTAAAATTTGGTTAGATAAATTTTTACATGATAGAGGAATTAGGGGATATGGGGAGAAGGCAGGTAGGTGGAGTTAGGTCATAAATTAGATCAGCCATGATCGTATTGAATGGCGGAGCAGGCTCGATGGGCAATTTTTGGCCTACTCCTGTTCCTACTTCCTATGTTCCTACGCCATCAAGGCCTGGTGCCTCCTTCAACCATACTTTCACCCTCTTGAATGATTTTCTGACGTCACCCTCAGAGTCATATCACAGTGTCCTCAGCCTTTTCAGGGATTCTTGTAGGCACTGTTTGGTTCTTCTTTTCAAATTAGGCATAGAATTTGTTCGTCGCTTTGTAGGCAGTTATGGCCTATATTCCTTGCCATAGCTGGTGTGTATTTATCTCTGTCTTCCTCTGGAATTGCCACTTTGCTTCAGGGATGACCTTCTGCATGTCGAACTTGGACTTCTTGTAAAGATCCCAATCCCCAGCCTTAAATGCTCTTGTTCTCACCCTCAGCAAGTTGCAAATTCTCTGATTCATCCAGGGCTTCTGGCTGGGGAATACCCATGTGCACATGAGCACACATTCATCCAGGTCTTTAAGTCAGTGACAACTGTTGCACATTCATTCAAGCCTATTAACGAGTTTTTGAATATGTTCCAGTCCACCGATTCAAAGCAGTCCTGCAGATGCTCCTTTGCTTCCTTCAATCATACCTTTGCCTTCTTCACCACTGGTGCTGTGGACCTCAGTCTCTGCTTGATGATCAAACTTGTCAAAGTGCAGTCATGGTATGGCTCAGTATGCGCTCTTCATAGGATGTAGTTGTGGTCGAGTGTGTGGTTCCCTTGGTCTTGCATGCAACATGTTGGTGGTAGTATGTCAGAGACTTCTTCAGGTTGGCCTGATTGAAGTCCCTTATAATGATCAGAAAGATATCAGGATAAGCTGTCTCACAGTTGTTAATCACAATGCTCAATTCCTCCAGTGCTAGCCTGTGGAATGTACACTGCAACCAGGATGATGGTGGTGAACTCCCTCAGCAGAGTGAATAGGTGACACTTGATCACCAAATGTTCCAGGTTCGGGGGGAACAGGACTGGATCATGACCATCATGTCTGTGCACCACAATGAATTGTTGATAATGCAAATACTACCTTCCCTAGTTTTTCCAGATGCCAGTGTTCAGTGTTTGTGAAGAAAGCAGCACCTCTACATCCTCAGGAGATTGCAGAGGTTGGGTACAAATTTGGAAAACTTAGCAAGCTTCCAATATGTGCAGTGAAAATTGAGATGACTGGCTGCATTGTGGCCTGGTATGGGGGTACCTTTGAGCAGAAAGCTCTGCAAAAGGTAGTCGACACAGCCCAGTACATCACAGGAGAGGTTTTCCCTATCACAAAAATCCATGTGGAATCCTTCCGTCAGATAGCAGCAGCAATCATCAAGGATCCGCACTATGTGGTACATGCATGTTCTCACTACTGCAATCAGGAAAGATGTATATGTGTCATAAGACTCTTACCACAAGGTTCAAGAACAACTGCTTCAACTCCATCTCTGCATTCAACCATGGTTTCTGGGGAGCCCTAGTTGCATAGCATTTGATCTGTGACATCTTCGATGCATTTGCTAGCACACTCCTTGATGTTTACATAGCCATTGTAGGTGGCCACCTTCCTGAAATAGCTCCAATCCATGATCTCAAAGCTATCCTGTACACTGTTGTGCACCTCCCCACTCCCACCTCATCCATGTCTTGATCTCCCTATGAACCAACTTTTTTTTTGTTACAATGGTAAGCATGCAGGGGTTAGCAGAACAGACATGTGTGCTCAGAGTATCCAAGGTGAGGGCAAGGGGCAACTGTGCACAGACCAGAGACATTGATGTACACTTAATCAAGGGTGCTCTGTCCTCTGGTGGGGAAGTTGACATGCTGTTGAAACATCGGTAGAACAGTTTTCAGGTAGCTGTGGTTGAAGTCACCAGCTACAATCACAACTATCAGGGTGAGATGGCTGGGCTTTGTCGATGGCACCATAAAGCTTCTTCATTACTTCACTCTCATTCGCCAAAGATAAAATGTAAACTACAGCAATCAGCATGGGCTTGAATTCCCTGGGTCTGCATTTCACCAACAGTTATTCTGTTTCTGCTGAGACAAAGCTCAAGACATACATGCACCAATTCTCACTGAAAATGCCACCCCCCCCCCCCCCCCCGAATCTTGCCAGACCAGCAGCATCTCTGTCTGCCGTAATGGAAATAAGGCTATCTAGCTAGATCACTAAATCTGGGATGAAGTCCTGGAGCCACATTTCTGTAATCACCAGAGCACAGTAGCCCTGCAATTGTTTCCAGTTCAGATGCAGCCCAGCAGTATAGAATACTACAGTGCAATACTCCCCTTCAGCCATGCTCACTTTGAACAGGGAACTAGAAGAGAGTTAACATCCACATCAACTACTACAAGCAATGACACTTCTGCTGAAATCAGGACAACATTCCAGCAGATGAACCTGCAGAAAGCAACTGACCCAGATGGACATTCAAATGGCTAGATTAATGAGATTGATACATCTACCAGTTGATCTGCACAGGTGTCCTGAAATCAACTGGTGGATGTATTTGGATATCATTAACATCTCTCTGCAAATTCCTCATTCGCTTTAAGAAAGCAACTATTATCCCACTACCAAAGCATAATAACAGACCTCAATGACTGATGGCTGGTGACACCACAGTAGTGAGCCAGCTATCAAATAATGAGGAGATCAATACAAAAAGATCGAAAGTTTTGTGCCAAAATAACCTCCCTCTCAAATGTTGATAAAGACGATTAATGACTTCCAAGAGATAGGTAGAGTCCACAACTATGCCTACATTAATGGTGCTGAAATCCAAAGAATATATACAGTAACTTGAAATTTTTTGGAATAAATATCTGCATGATCTGACCTGAGACAAGCAACAGTCATGAAAGCGCACCAATATCTCTACTCTCTCAGAAGGCCAGGGAAGTTTGGCATGTCCCCCTTATCTCTCAGCAACTTTTACAGATGCACCTTTGAAAGCTTACTTGCTGGATGCATCACAGGATGGTATGGTGGCTGGCTGCTCTGCTCAAAATCAGAAGCTACAGGAAGTAGAGAATGCAGCTCAGAACATAAACTTAATTCTCCTCCATGAAATCCATCTACACCTCCCCACTTTGTAAAAGCAGCCAAAAAACCTCAGAGCCATCAAACTCTGGACACACATTTTTCCCCTCCTCCCACTGCAGAGAAGACTTCAGTGTGTGAAAGCATGCACCAACAAGATTAAAGTGAAACAAAAAAATAAGTCTGCACACCTGTGATTGTAGTAAATACACAAAAACATTGAAGGAACTCAGCAGGTCACACAGCATTCATAGGAAGTAAAGATATAACCAACATTTCAGGCATTTCACAAATGTGATACGTTCAAGGTATGAACAAAAAAAAAGGAGACAATAAAAAGGCTGGGGAGGAGGGAAGAAAGGACAGGAGGAGGAGCACAGACCAAAATGCAAAAAGCCATAATTGGACATAGATGGGAGGACAGGAGATGAAGAGTGAGAATTGATTAGGGGAGGTAATTTCTTCCTTATAGTCATCAGGCTCTTGAATAAACCCTATAACAGTGCTCTCATGTTGCCCTTGTTTGTTGCTAATCAGCCTTCCATTTCATTTTCAAATCAGAAGTCAGAAAAAGTACATAAAAGTCAAATGCAAAAGATTACCAGATTCTAAAAGGCTCTTTATCCGAATGCCTGTAGTGTTTGAAACAAAGTTAATGTCCTTGTGACACAAATTAGTACAAACAGTTATGAGTTAGTTGTCATTACAGAAACTTGATTGCAGGCTGTATATGACTGGGAATTAAATATCAAAGGGTATCAAGTACTAAAGGAAGGATAGGAGGAAGGTAAAGGATGTGGGATAGCGCTTTTCAGGATAAGATCAGAGCGATAGTGAAAGGCAATACAAGATCTAACAGGCAGGAATATTGAATCGATCTGGGTAGAATATTAAATGGTGGGGGGTGGGGGGTTATCAAAAAGCCACCAAATAATATTACAGAGGCCCAGGCAATAAACTAGGAAATATTTGAGGAGTTTAAGAATGGAATAGCAGTTGCCTTGGGGGAAGTTAATTTGCACATAGATTAGGGAAATCACATTAATGGAGGCAGACTTGAGGAAGACAACATAAAATTGCATGCGACTTTTTTTTAAAACAAACAGCACATTACTGAAATGCAAGGGGACATGCCTTCTTACATCATGGGAATTCACCACAGTCCTCATAGTTGGAGTATACAATCTGGGAATTGTATGGGGCTATAAATGAATTGAAGACCACACACCCTGATGAACTGATTATCATTGCTGAGAATTTCAACCAGGCGAACCTCAAATTAAGGCTACCCAAATTCCTTCAGCATGTGGACTTTGCTACAAGAGGGGAAAACACATTGGACCTTGTGTATACAAACATTTCTAACATGTATCGGGCAGAGCCCTGCCCCCTCAGACACTCTGTAATGCTAATCCCAGCATACAGACCGCTCATCAAATGCTCAAGACCAGTTCTAAAGCAGATTCAAACCTGGCCAGCAGGGGCCATCATACATTTCAATACTTCTTTGAATGCACTGACTGGCACATGTTCAAGGAAGCAGCAACCAGTGGAAAGTGCATCAATTTGGAGTATACAGCATCAGTGACCAGCTACATTAAGTGTAATGATAATGTCACTGTGCCTACTTTCTTTAATCAGAACCCATGAATGACTGCGGCAGTGTGTGTGCTGCTCAGGAACAAAGACGCTACCTTTAGAGCGGACGACAAGGTAACCCTAGCTACTGCAAGAGCTAAGCAATCTAAGGACATCAGGGAAGCAAAGTATGCACATGCCTAGCGTATTCATAGTCATTTCCTGGACAGCAATTACAAAAATACACCATCTGCCTGAGCTAGTGATGCCTCCTTCCCAGACATATTGAACAATTTTTATGCGTGTCTTGAGGTGAAAAATGAAATGACGGCGAAGAAGACCATCTCTCCTCCAAATGATCAGATGCCATACCTTGCAGTAGTTGATGTGAAGAGAGTTAGGCAAGGTCAACCATGGAAAGATGCTGGACTGGATAACTTTCCTGGAAGGGGGTGCTCAGGGGGTGCAGCTCATCCAGCAAATGTTTTCACCGACATCTTTAACATCTCCCCGAGAAGCACCATGGTCCAATGTGGTTCAAAGCCACCAACATTTCCCCATACCAAAAAAGTCGTCTGTATCCTGCCTCAATGACTACTGCCCTGTCGCACTCATATCCATTGTCATGAAGTGCTTCCATAAGCTAATCATGGGGCACAACAAGCTCCTGCTGCCCTCGTCATTGGACTCCCTGCACTTTGCATACAGATCCAACTGCTCTATGGACGAACTTTCCCACCGCCTTCCATCTAGTCCTCACTCACCTGGAAATTAAGAACTTGTACGTTCAAATGCTGGTTACTGACTTCAGTTTGGCATTCACAATCATACCTCAGTACCTGATAAGGAAGTTGAGCCTGTTGGGTCTAAATACCAATTGGATTCTTGACTTCCTGTCAGTGAGACCTCAAGCAGCCTAGATCTGTAACAGCACTTCCAAGGCCATCACACTGAGCACAGGGCCCCCCTCCCAGGATGTGTGCCTAGTCCACCACTGTTCATCTGCAGACCCACGACTGTGCAGCTAAATACAGCTCAAACCACATCATCAAGTTCGCTGATGACATGACCGTGGTGAGCCTTATTAATAAGAATGAGGAGTCAGCAAACAGGTACAGCTGCTAACGGACTGGTGCAGAGCCAACAACCTGAACGTTAACAAAATAAATGGTTGTCAACTTCAGGAGGGCCGGGGGACCATGCCCTACTGACCATTGACAGCTCCACCACTGATGTCATCAAGAGTATCAAGTTCCTCGAGTGCACTTGGAGGAGAATCTCACCTGGTGCCTTAACACCAGTTCCATAGCCAAGAAAGTCCAGCAGCTCCTTTACTTCCTGCAAAAATTCCCTCCATCCTCACTACATTCTACAGAGAATGTATTGAAAGCATCCTGTGCAACTGCATCATTGCCTGGTTTGGAAACTGCAAGACCCTATAGAGAATAGTGAAGTTAGTGAATAAGATCATTTGGGCTTTTCTTCCTACCATGAAGGACATCTACAACACTGGATGCAGGCAAAAGGCAAACATTGTGAAGGACTCCATACCCCCTCATGTAAATTGTTTTTTTCTTCTGCCATCTGGTAGGAGGTACCATAGCACTCAGGGCCTTATGTCCAGATTGCACAATAGCTCCCCCCCCCCCCCCCAACCAAGCCATCAGCTCCTGAATTCCCACAGCATATATGGATAGTGCAGCATGGACTTTACTATATTAATTTTAATATTTTTAACTTCTATTCTAACTTATATTTATGTAAATATGCTCTGTGGTCCTGGAGAAATGCTATCTTGTCTTTACTATGCAAGCATAGTATGAATGATAAATAAAGGTGCCTTGACACAATTAAAATTGAAGGTTTCATAAAATAGGTAAAATTAATTATCTTGTAGATAGGGATCCTCTCAGAAACAGAGATTACAGTTACGAATGGAATTTCTCATACAAATGAAGGGTGCAATAGTTTGATCAAAAGCCAGTGTATTATGCCTAAATAAGGGAGCACAAACTATATGGTGAGATAGCTAATTAACAGTGGAAGACTTTCAATGTTCAACTAAAGTACTTTCCAGTTAAAATAAGGACAAGAAGGGTGGGGAGAGCCAGCATGGATAACTAAGGAAATAAAAGAAGACTTCCTTCCGAGATCCAAAGCATACCATCTTTGCCATGGTTTGCATTGTGCAGTGTAGCCGTTGTATTGCTGTTCATCAAGTCTTCTCCGGACAGTAGTCATTGACACATCCACATCTATCTGCTGAAGAAGATTTCTAATCTGTCGAACAGGCATTTGGGGATTTTTCTTCATTTATGATGAGAATTCTTCTGTCATTAGCTGTAGAGGTCTTCCTTGGAATACCCAACCCTTTCCGATCACTGAGCTCACCATTATGCTCTTTCATCTTAATTATGTTCTAAACTATTGATTTTGATACACCTATGTTTGGGCATTATCTCTTATTGTTTTATTCTTGTTTTTCAACCTCTCAATAGCTTCTTTGAATTTTATTAGTACAACTCTGATCCTTGTGTTGAAAAATTGAACTACAGACTCCAAAAGTGATCAAAAGCTTAGAAGAAAACCTACCTCTCTTGTATCTGTACCAATGAAGCAATTAAACATACCCAAGTACTCACAAATACCTGTGAAACCAAATGTTTGAAACATTACAGTGCCCTGAAATGAGGAGAGTATGTATAAAAAGTGCTGTAATTTCTTGAATAAAATTTGGAATGTGCACTTTAATTACATGTGAATTGTTTGATTACAAATTTAAAACTGGAGCACAGGGGAAAATAAAGGAAAAAAGTATTTTTGTCCCAAACATTATGGAAGGCACTGTATGTGGCCTTTGCTCCATTCCAACTCTACACTTTGTGTCTTGCCCCTGAACTCTATGCGAGATACCGAGCTGCACTGCTTGCAAAACATTTTCTTACTGCACTTGGATACATGTGATAATAAACTTGAAAAAAATTATTTTATAATTCACACAATCTTTTCCCATTACAGCTTTAGTTTAATTTGTCACTGAAGCAAATACTTTTTAAAAAAAATTGACCAGTTCAAATCATTTTCAAATCAAGCCTTTAGCTTGAGACGCTTGGTACTAATTGAAGATATGAAAACAAATATAAAGAAATAAAATGAAATTCTAAGAATATACAGATTAAAAACAGGTCTCTAATCACTTACCTGATAATATGATTTAATATTATGCACCAAGATGGATAAATTTTGGATTCTGAGAGAGACATTATTGTTTATTTTCTTGTTTAAGGCTTGATTTATTGATTTTGGATTTCTGAAAAACAAACAACAGGCAAGTTATAAGTGAATATTCTGTTTAAAATACGAAGTGAAATCTGTTGAAAGTTTAAACATTCACAATTAACTTACTAAAATGTTAAATCAAACACCCATTATCCCAAGATCAAAGGTCCCATGGTAGAGATGCTGATAGGTTGAACATGATCCCTAAAAGCATTTCAAGGTGAAATTTTTGAAAGAGGCATAAAGGTATTTGAAGATTACTTTTTAAAAAAAAACTCAGCTTGTAAAGCAAAACCTTTTCTATAGAAATACACAAATATCAAACCAGAAAGTGCTTTCTCATTGGTCCTTGAAAAATATTGCTATTCCATTATTATTTGACTAATTCATTGGTGTTTCAAAGATCAAGCATCAATACAGCCATTTGTTGTAAAGAACTCCAAAGAAGTCAAATTTTGCATCAAGCAGTTTTTCCTCAATTCTGTCTTTAATGGCCAGATCTTTAACATTCAACCTTGGCCCTGGCTTCAGATTCTCTACACAAAACCAAAGCCTCTCAGAATATTGCAGATGACACAAAGATTAGGGTGTACTATTCAGCAAGGCAGAATTTAAAAGTTTGCAGCGGGATCTAGACCAGCTGGAAAAATAGGCCGCAAAGTGTCAGATGCAATTTAATACTGTATAGACAAGTGTGAAAGTATTCCACTTTGGGAGGGCCAATGGCGGGAGGGCCAACGGCGGGAGGACATGCACAATAAAAAGTTGGATATTGAAGAGTGCAGAGGGATCTGGGAAGATAAATATTTCTCTGAAAGTAGTATCATAGGTAGATAAGACTATATTGAGAGCTTTTGACACATTGACCTTCATAAATCATGTATGCTTTTTACACAGCCACTTTGTTCCAGGATAATATGCAGCTTTTAAAAAAAAACACTGACCCTGCTGTGTAAAAAGCACCAACAGAATTTTTTGCGTGGGGGGGTGCAGGAGTCATTCTTCTCCCAGCTTTTTTCCAATCAGCAGAGGTAGCAACAGTGCCGGAATGCCATCTGTGTAAAAGGGTAATTTGGAATTCTGGGACCAACTCAGTTAAGGATGTGTATTTCCGGCAACAACAAAAAAAAAAATAGGACAACCGGAAAAATCTTTTTAATAATACTGCTGCCCCGTTCTTTCCCGGCAGCCCACAATTATACAACAAAGGTAAAAGACAGAGTCAATCTAGCTGACAACAAGTAGTTCACTTGGGAACACCTTTTTTTAAAAATTTTATTTATTAAATCATGATGGATATGCTAAATATGCATTTAATGAATACAACTAAAAAAAATACATACATGATTTTTTTTAAACTAATCCCCTACAACCCCCCTTCCCTAACCCACCCACCCCTTCCCAACCCCCTCTAATCTACTCCCAAGGAGAAGAAAGGAAGAAAGAAAGAGGAGATCACATCACATAAAATTTGTCAATTAATTACAATGGATCGGAGCAACATCACTAACGTGTGGAAAGGGGATTAATAATTCAACCCCATATAATCCAAATACGGGCTCCAAGTTTTACAAAAAAGGAATAATTATTACATAAATTATGTTACCTTTTTCAATGGAATACAAGATCTCATTTTCCCAAGTAATTGCCCAACATTTTCTAGCCAAAGCTAAAGCCAATCTCAAAAAAGCAATTTGAAATTGATTTAATTTCAGTTCTAAACTAATCCTCTTAATATTACCCAACAAGAAGGCCACAGGATCTAATGAAAATTTCTCTTTCAAAATAACTTCTAAAAATTCCTTAAGTTTAATCCAAAAGGGTTTCACCATCTCACATAACCAAGTAGAATTATAGAAAATAACCTACCTCCTTATGACCTCTAAAACATAAATCCAAAGAAATTATATTTCCTTAATTTATCTGGATTTAAATATAATTGATAAATAAAATTATAATGAACCAATCAATACCTTACATTTACAATTTTAGTCATACTATTCTTACATCAATTTTTCCAATCATCCTGAGAAATACATATACCTAAATCTTTCTCCCATTTTAATCTAGATTTATGAATATCCATCTTAAGCAGTTTATTCTGTAGTAAAGCATATATCTCAGATATAAATCTCTTCTTAACACCCTAAGTAAAATTTCAAACTTTCATCGTCTAGGTAACTGTAAAGTACGCCCAAAATTATCCAACAGTCAGGCTTTAATTTGATAATAAGAAAAAAGAATATTCGAAGATATCATATTTCTCTTTCATTCTTTGAAAAGAAATAATATCCTGCTTCATAACAATCTTGCACCAATTTAATATCCTTTTGATCCCATAACTTCAAAAGTTGATTATTAAGTGTAAAAGGGAAAAGCTTATTTTGATACAAAGGAGTTTTACCTGAAATCTTACCTTGAGTACATATGACTTCATTTTTTTTTCAATACCAAAAAACAATTAAATGTTTAAAAACAGGTAAATTATAATTACTCAATAATTTAGGATTCTATCTGTAAATAAACTGATTCATCTTCTTCTCACCAATCTGGGATAATTCAATATTAGTCCATATCAAAGGTTTATCCACTTCAAACATCATATTGATAATTATGCTGATTTATAATAATTTTGAAAATTAGGAAGCTGCAAGCCTCCTAATTCATATTTCCAAGTTAATTTCTGTAATGATATCCTTACCATTTTATCTTCCATAAACATTTCTTCACCAATGCATTTAAATACTTTAAAAAATTGAGAAATCTTACAAGGAATAGACTGAAAAAAAATATTCAATTCGAGGAAAATATTCATTTTAATACAATTAACTCATCCTATTAATGTAATCGGTAAATCTTTCTGCTGATTCAAATTATATTTAATTTTAGATAATAAATACAAATAATTAAATTCATATAAATGGCTATAATTACAATCTATCTTAACACTTAAATACTTAATCTGATCTGAACATTTAAAGAATAAGAGATTTGAAAGATAAAAGATGCTAAAGGCATAATCTCACTCTTTTCACAATTAATTTTATAATCTGATACTTCACCATCCTGCTCCAATCCATCATGGAAGTTCCTCAAAGAATTCAGAGGTTTTGTTCAATGTATCAAAACATCATCTGCAAACAAATTTATTTTAAATTCATCAGATTTCACCTTAATACCTTTAATATTACTTTCTTGTCTAATCATCTGAGCCAAAGGTTCAAAGAGCTGGTGACAAAGGGCAGCCTTACCTAGTCGATCTAGTCAAAACAAAAGGTGAAGATAACTGTCCATTTGTCATGACTCTAGCATCGGATGTCCCCCAAAGTTCCTCAACATGATTATCCAACTGCACGAAAACCAACAAGGTCGGGTCAGATACAGCAATGAGCTCTCTGAACCTTTCTCCATTAACAATGGCGTGAAGCAAGGCTGTGTTCTCGCACCAACCCTCTTTTCAATCTTCTTCAGCATGATGCTGAACCAAGCCATGAAAGACCCCAACAATGAAGACGCTGTTTACATCCGGTACCGCACGGATGGCAGTCTCTTCAATCTGAGGCGCCTGCAATCTCACACCAAGACACAAGAGAAACTTGTCCGTGAACTACTCTTTGCAGACGATGCCGCTTTAGTTGCCCATTCAGAGCCAGCTCTTCAGCGCTTGACGTCCTGCTTTGCGGAAACTGCCAAAATGTTTGGCCTGGAAGTCAGCCTGAAGAAAACTGAGGTCCTCCATCAGCCAGCTCCCCACCATGACTACCAGGCCCCCACATCTCCATTGGGCACACAAAACTCAAAACGGTCAACCAGTTTACCTATCTCGGCTGCACCATTTCATCAGATGCAAGGATCGACAATGAGATAGACAACAGACTCGCCAAGGCAAATAGCGCCTTTGGAAGACTACACAAAAGAGTCTGGAAAAACAACCAACTGAAAAACCTCACAAAGATAAGCGTATACAGAGCCGTTGTCATACCCACACTCCTGTTCGGCTCCGAATCATGGGTCCTCTACCGGCACCACCTACGGCTCCTAGAACGCTTCCACCAGCGTTGTCTCCGCTCCATCCTCAACATCCATTGGAGCGCTTTCATCCCTAACGTCGAAGTACTTGAGATGGCAGAGGTCGACAGCATCGAGTCCACGCTGCTGAAGATCCAGCTGCGCTGGATGGGTCACGTCTCCAGAATGGAGGACCATCGCCTTCCCAAGATCGTGTTATATGGCGAGCTCTCCACTGGCCACCGTGACAGAGGTGCACCAAAGAAAAGGTACAAGGACTGCCTAAAGAAATCTCTTGGTGCCTGCCACATTGACCACCGCCAGTGGGCTGATAACGCCTCAAACCGTGCATCTTGGCGCCTCACAGTTTGGCGGGCAGCAACCTCCTTTGAAGAAGACCGCAGAGCCCACGTCACTGACAGAAGGCAAAGGAGGAAAAACCCAACACCCAACCCCAACCAACCAATTTTCCCCTGCAACCGCTGCAACTGTGTCTGCCTGTCCCGCATCGGACTTGTCAGCCACAAACGAGCCTGCAGCTGACGTGGACTTTTTACCACCTCCATAAATCTTCGTCCGCGAAGCCAAGCCAAAAAGAAAGAAGAAGAAGCAGTAGGACTTCTAAATAAAGCCTTAATCCAACCAATAAAAGAAAAAAGGGGCCAAATCTAAATTTCATCAAAACTTGAAATAAAAAAACTCCACTCTATCAAAGGCCTTTTCTTCATCAAGTGAAATAACCATTTATAGGTTAGATTCCTCTAGAGAAGCAGTCATTAAAGAAATAAACCACAATATTATCTGCTAAATACCGATTTTTAATAAAACCAGCCTCATCCAAATGAATTAAATCCGGTAAATATTTAGCAAACCTATTAGCCAGAACCTTCACTACAATTTTATAATCAACATTTAATAAAGAAATAGGGATCCACTGCAAGCAGGGTCTTGTAGACCTATCTTTCTTAAGAATAACTAATATTTGCTTTAGAAAAAGGCTCCAGAAAAGAATGAACCTCTGTTGTCTGCTTCAATGCATCCATCAATAAAGGAATTAATAAATCCTGAAATTCTTTATAAAATTCAAAGCAAAACCATCATCCCCTGGAGACTTCCCACTAGGTATAGATCGAAGTGCATCCATTACTTCTTTGGCAGAAAAAGAAGCATCCAAATCCCTAATATTCTTATCACTCATGAAAGGTAAATCCAGATCAGATTTTTAAAAATTATCAATTTTAGCCTCATCCTCCAATACTTCAGAGGAATACAATTTTTCATAAAATTTTCAAAACATATTAATTTCTTGAGGTTTATATGTAATCACTGAATCGTATCTAATAGCATTTATTGTTCTACAAGTTTGTTCCATTTTTAATTGCCAAGCTAATAATTTATGATCTTTCCCCTAATTCATAATACTTTTGTCTAATTCTCTGTAATAATTTCTCAAATTTATAAGTTTGTAATGAATTATATTGTAACTTCATATTAACTAAGCATACTTTCTTAGCTTCCATAGAATTTCACTGTAAATCCTTTTCTAAAATCTCTATCTCCTCCTCCAATCTACTTACTTCAGCTACATGTTGTTTCTTAATTTTAACAGTATAACTAATAATTCATCCCCTCAAATAAGTTTTTAAAGCATCCCATAAAATAAATTTACTATCAACTAAATCCATATTTATTTTCAAAAATAACAGATGTATTTGATCCCTTATAAAATTCAACAATAAAGAATTACATCTCCAAAAGTAAACATTATCAATTCTCTCCAAACCAATATACATTATTAATAACAAAGAACCATCAGACAAAATCTTGTTCTTATATTCAGCCTTCAATACCCGGCCTTGTAATCGCACTGATATGAAAAATAAATCTAATCTGAAATAAGAATCGTCGAAATGAATAAAATGAAAAATCTTTCTCTTTAGCGTTGAACCTTCTCCATCTATATACTAAATTCATATCTTTCATTAACACCATCAATTGTTTAACCATTTTAATCCTAATGACTGATTTTGGAGATTGGTCGAATAAAGGATCCAAATAACAATTAAAATCACCTCCTACCATAATTTTTTTCATATGCCTGATTTAAATTAAGAAAAGAATCCAACATAAATTCCTCATCATCTATATCAGGAGCATAAATATTCATGAAAGTCCAATACTCAATTTTTTTTTTTTTTTTACAATTAACAATCAAAAGCCTACCAACTGACTCAATAACTGATTCCAATTTAAAAGATAACTTCTTATTAATCAAAATGGCCACCCCTCTTGCTTTTGAGTTAAACTAAGATGATATAACTTGTCCAATCCAATCTCTTAATTTCTGATGTTCCTTCTCAGTCAAGTGTGGCTCTTGCTAAAAAGCAATATTTATCTTCATTTTTTTTTAAATATAAGCCAACCATTTTTCTCTTAATCAGATTATTAAATGAGTTAACATTAAAAGTAGCCAAATTTAAATTAGCCATTATTACAAAACGTTTCAATAACCACCTCACCACACATGGCAAAGCACATCCCCATGGCAACCACACAAAAAAGACCAAAAAATCTCCTCAAAGAAAAAAAAAGAAACCCACACCCCAAACAGTATTACTCCACCTCAATTATATGGGAGTGATCAATGCCACAAAGTGGCCGACGAGTTTGGAAGGATCAGTAGCTAAACCACCTCCCTGAATAGAACAAAAAATAATATAAACAAATAATTTCAAATATGATATGCTTCCTCCAAATCTCTATTGACTTGATCATCATCAACATCAATCAACTGCTGAGATTCCATCTCTCGCCTTTCATTCTTCCTCTTTGGAACTAGAACAGGCTGTTGAAGCATCCTTTCTTGACTTTCCATCCATTTATTATCCGGTAGAGAATTAACAAATGTAAGAGCTTCAGCAGCATCACTAAAAAAAAACTGAGATTGAAAATCTCCATAAACAACTAAGTACAGCAGGATATCATAAAGCAAATTTATATCCTTTCTTCCACAAAATAGCTTTAGCTGAATTAAATTCTTTACGACATTTCATGACATTTTGACTCAAATCAGCATAAAATATTATTTTTAACCACTAAAGGGCCTTGATTACTTCTTGCATTCTGAACAGCCACTCTTAAGATCAATTCTCTATCTTGATAGTGTAAACATTTAATCAGGATAGAACGTGAAGCTTGACCAGGAAGAGGTTTCCTTCTTATCACTCTACGAGCTCTATCCAATTCCAGACCTTTCAGAAAACATTCTTTTCCCAAAGCTTTGGGAATCTACTTCTGAAAAAAATTAAACCGGATCCGGACCTTCAAAATCTTCCAGGAGACCAACAATTTTAACATTATTCCTTCGACTTTGATTCTCCAAAGCATCAATTTTTTTCAATGAATCACTTCTCTGAATTTCCCAACTAGTAAATGAATCCTCATCTGATCCATCTTTTCTTTACATTGTTCCACATCATCCTTACAATCAAGAAAATCCTCTTCAGTCTTAAGTTTATCTTGCACTTTATCCACCACTTTCAAACACACTGCCACATCCTTCATAGAAGGTATTTCCCCCTTCATGTCAGCAAGTTGTTTCTTCACAGATGAAAAAACTTGACCCATTTCAATTGCCAAATTTTCAATTTGTTTAGATATATCAGTTTGAGAAGTTGAATCTGAATAGTGTGGGTCAGATTTAAACTTTAGAGCGCCCAGTTTTATATATAATGATTCCTTCCACCTCCATACTTTGATCTTTTCCAGTCCTCCAGTATCCCCTTCTTCTTCATCCATTGACACTCAAGATATTTTAGCCAGAATTGCTAGGCCGAGGGAGGTCGGGTGCCCCCCGCAGCCTGGGCCACATTTAATGTAATGCAAATTTTGCACATGCGCAGTTCCTCCTCCTGGTGCTGGCGCCATCTTCCGCAACACTGCGTGATGTCAGCGCCAGAGTGATCATGGATGATGAGGAATCAACTCCAGAGGCTCAAAGGTAGGTCCAAATTCTTCCGTGCCTGATAGCCGTATAGGAATTGTTTTTTTAAGCTGTTTGCGCTTGTTTTCCTCATAATTACTTCCAGGATATTTCAGCAATATGTTCAATATTTTCTGAAAATTTTTTAAAACTTTAAAAATGAGGTTTTAATAGTTCTGCCAGGGGAAGGTGTCTCTCCATGTCTTCCCCACTAGCGAATACCTGACTGGCAGACACTTGGGGTTTAGTCCATCTCGGATGGCTATGTCTGCTCCAATAAATTTAGAAGTTTGTAATGAGCTGGAGCTAGTAGCAAAATAGTGATGTATCCTCTACTAGGCTCACCATTTCATTAGGTGGGTGAAGGACTGATGTGTTGCTGGGAGAATAAGGCTACACAAAAGAGTCTGGAAAAACAACCAACTGAAAAACCTCACAAAGATAAGTGTATACAGAGCCGTTGTCATACCCACACTCCTGTTCGGCTCCGAATCATGGGTCCTCTACCGGCACCACCTACGGCTCCTAGAACGCTTCCACCAGCATTGTCTCCGCTCCATCCTCAACATCCATTGGAGCGCTTTCATCCCTAACGTCGAAGTACTCGAGATGGCAGAGGTCGACAGCATTGAGTCCACGCTGCTGAAGATCCAGCTGCGCTGGATGGGTCACGTCTCCAGAATGGAGGACCATCGCCTTCCCAAGATCGTGTTATATGGCGAGCTCTCCACTGGCCACCGTGACAGAGGTGCACCAAAGAAAAGGTACAAGGACTGCCTAAAGAAATCTCTTGGTGCCTGCCACATTGACCACCGCCAGTGGGCTGATAACGCCTCAAACCGTGCATCTTGGCGCCTCACAGTTTGGCGGGCAGCAACCTCCTTTGAAGAAGACCGCAGAGCCCACCTCACTGACAAAAGGCAAAGGAGGAAAAACCCAACACCCAACCCCAACCAACCAATTTTCCCCTGCAACCGTGTCTGCCTGTCCCACATCGGACTTGTCAGCCACAAACGAGCCTGCAGCTGACGTGGAATTTTTACCCCCTCCATAAATCTTCGTCCGCGAAGCCAAGCCAAAGAGACATAATTCATGGTTTTGACAGGACAGATGTGGGGTAGTTGTTGGTCTTTAAAAATATGGCTTGATCATGAATAAGATTTTAAAAAGTATGCATCAAAGGGTACTGAATCTGGAACACGACAGAAGGAGGGTGTGAATACTCAGCTAATGAATATATTCAAGACAGGGTAGTGATAAACCACTACACTGGCTGCACACCTACCAACATACTGCAGGGGGCAACCACTGTACCTCTTACCTACAGCTAGGCAACCTGGGAGGCTGGCTCCACCTGCCTACTGTTAATCACCGGCCTAAAGTCTTGAGCTGGCTACTTTGGGAATCAGTTGGCCACATGGAACCAGGAAGGTCTGGAAACCTGGTATGTACAAGTTTAAGCTGATTAAAGCCTGTGGTACAGACTGTGGACTCCGTGTCTGAATTCTTCACACAGCAGTGCTCATGGACACTGACAGACCTCCAGATATTAAGGGAGAGGAGATTAGTGTTGGGGAGTGACATTGCGATAAAAGACCAGACCCCACTGTTCCCATTGCCCCACTCTCAGCTGTCTCCAGTCAATGTGCTGTGAGCAAGCTAGTCTTTGGGTTTTTCCTCAGCTTGAACAGTCTAATGCCCACTACCCACTTCTCTCCCCGTGCCGCCCCATGATTGGTAGAGTTTAGAAAGGGATTATTTAAGTAGAAAGAAAAAGGTTTGAAAACCATTGTTTTAATTGTACTTAATTGACTCATTACGTGCACAGTTTCATAACTCCAAAGGAAATGGACCAATGACAATTTTTCTCAAGCAAAATATTTCACTAATAATTGGGTCCAGAGCAGTGGTTCTCAGCCTTCCCTTCCCACTCACATACCATTTTATGCAATCCTTACTAATCACGGAACCCCTATGGCATAGGTATTACTTAAGGTGATACGCAAGTGGAAAGAAAAAGTTTGAAATCCACTGCTTTCGATTAATACTCAGTAGATTTTCTCATGCTCTTATAAATTGTGCTTGTGTATGCTGTGCTCTTTTATAAATTGTGTGCATGTTTTATTCCCACTACAATTTTCACTCTCTTCTATTAATTGTTTTGTGTTAATAAAAGTAACATTTAATTGCAAATCCTTGTGTCCAGACACGTCACTCTTGTACCTGACAGTTTCTAAACACAACGAGCAGCGTGGGGGACTAACAGCAGGCCGCTGGGAGTCTCCCAACAGCCCGTCACCAAGCCCTAATGAGAGAGAGCAGTGATGCTAGTGATCCACGCAGCCACAATGATCACCATCGGTATTATTCACCATTATCACCTTAATTTGAACTTTGCATACAAGACCGGGGGAATATTTTTGAGAGGAAAAAAGTGGGTCTAATATGCCATCAAATACTGTATGTTACACATGATAATAGACACTGATGCTTTTGTGTTACACATCCCACCTCTTTTGCTCCCAGAATGCCTGCTTGCTATGTAAAAAGACACATTGACCTGACATTATGCCGGCTTTGTTCAGTTCAGTGTAAATGACCAAAACCGGCTTAATGCCACATCTTTCTTAAGGCAATATCACAGGATTTATATGTAAAACATAGAAGTATTGTGGAAAGGTGTTGGGATGTTACAGTAAAGTTGTACAAGACATTGGCAAAGCTTATTTGTGCAATTTTGGTCACCTAACCTCAAGAAAGATATCACTAAGATTGAAAGTCGACAGAGTAGTTGATTTACAGATAAAGATTTATTCCCTGGAACATCGGAGAATGAGGGGAGATTTGATATAGGTATACAAAATTATAAGGGGTATAGACAGAGTAAATGCAGACTTTTTCCACTGAGGTTTGGTGAAACAAGAACTAGAGGACACAAGTTAAGGGTTAATGTTGGGGAAACCGAATGAGGTGCTATCTGAAATGGTGACTGCAAACTCAAAATGTCAACATTTAAGATAGATAGATACATCTATAGATATATTATTATAATTATAGGAAGGGCATGAAGGTCTATGGCAGGGGTGTCAAACTCAAATTCACAGAGGGCCAAAATTAAAAACTTGGACTAAGTCGAGGGCCAAACTAAATATTTATTGAAAATTTTCAACAACATCTGCATGTTTTCTCTTCTTTCAACATATGTAATGTTAAACTTTAGGATATAACTTTAGGAGGATAATGTTACAGGTCAGGAGTAGGTAGCTCAAGTTCACCCTTTGCTTGACCTGAGGGAAACATATTTGGTCCCTGTGGAGATGTAGTCAGCATTCACAGGCTGTGTCCATTTTGGCCTGCATCAGGACTCAGCATTTCCTGCTCACTCCTCAGGCTCTAGGCCTCTATTCACCCTCGACCCACCATCCCTCTACCTGACCAGTCCTTTACCCAACCTCTACTCACCACTCACTCCACTCGCTCTGCCTCTACCCACCCCATCCTATACGCGCCCCTCTACTGCCTCTCCCCTCAACCTGTTCCTCCCTCTACCCGTCTCTCACCCTCTAATCACCCCTCCCCTACTCACCCTGCCCCTCCCCTTTTACCTCTTCCCTATCCACCCCTCCTTCTACTCATCCCTTCCTCTAACTGCCCCTCGCACCACCATAACTTCCCCTGCCCATTACTCCTCACCTACACCTCTGCCCACCCCTGCTTACCCACCCACTCAGGCCCAGCGCGCTGCCGATCAGCCTTTGCGGAACAGCGGGGGCCGTGCGCAGCCTACCATGTCCGTCGCACCGACAGGAAATCACAAGCGCTCGCCAATCCGCCGCACCGCTTGACAGGTGGGAGAAGTGACTGGTTGTGCGGGGAGCCTTCCAACAGGCTTGCCGGCTGATGACATCGACAGACTTCTCGTGTTACAATTTTGTTTTCCCCGTTCTCAAAGTTTGCACGGTCAACCTGCAACACTCTTGCTCCCTCCGCGTCCCGTGGATCTGATGCCCGGGTGTTGTTAGGATTCCCAGCAGAAGGTTTGTGGAACTTTACCATTCTGGATTCCTTTTTGAGAATATTCTGGCCATCTTTTAAGGGGGGTGGTTTTAGGGGGGAGGGGATAGTTAGGGGGTGGGGAAGGATGTGCAATGAAGGGGGAGGATGGTGGGGGTGACATTACCAAAAAACAGCATTGGCTCTCGCTGCAGGGCGGGACACCTCTAATACATTTTTGAAATGATCTTGCGGGCCAAATATAATTATATTGCGGGCCAAATTTGGCCCACAGGCCAGAGTTTGACATGTGTGGTCTATGGTCTGGGTGCAAGTCAATAGGATTAAGCAAAATAACAGTTCAGCACATACAAGATGGGCCAAAGGGTCCACTTCAGTATTGTAGTGCTCTATGTTTCTATCTTAATCACCCTCAAAATCTTGTCTGATGAGATTCAACTCTTATTCTTTTAAATTCCAGTGAATATAGGCCTATTGTATTCATGGTCAACTTATAGGACAAATCCATCCATCTCAGGAATCTGTCTAAATGCATCTAAATAACACTAACCAGTCATCCTTTTGATAAGCTGCTAGTGCATTATTTTGTTCACAAATGCTACTTTAATTTCAAGATTCCAACAGTAAAATAAACAGACATTGGGTAAACCAAAAGTTTAATAATTTGAGGAGGAAACAAAGAGTTTCATTGCTTTTTGGTCGTGGTCAGAAGTTAAATGTCCCTACAATCACAGAAAACAAGCTTTAGTTAATTACATTTACTTCATGTTATGTAGAAAATGAATTAAAGCATTGGATATTGAACAGTACAGCACAGGAACAGGTCATTTTCCCCATGATGCCTGCACCATGGTACACAAATTAAACTAAAATTCTGCTTCCTGCACATGATACATATTCTCTGCACATTCAAAGGCTATAAGGAAGCAGGCAGGAAAAACTGCAAATATACAAAAAGGAGAAACTTGTTCAGAGTCACTTGGGAAAAAGCTTTCTGAATCCGATGACCAGTATCTTAAAGTCTTATTTGAAGTGGCTGCAGAGATAAAGGTCAAGTTGGATGATATCGACCACAATTTTCTCAGTTTTAGAAAGGCTATGGGGAAAAAAGGCTTGGAAGATTGGAAAAATACAAATGTTAGACCACTACCTTTGAAAGAAGATCAGTCAAAAGCATAAAACTATTGGCCAGTCAGCCAAACATATTTCATTTGGAAACCACTGAATCCATTGTTCGAGAGGCTACGATTTCAGAAAATCATTAAGGTAAGCAAACTAAATCAATAAGGTTTTAAGAAAGGAAATAGTGTTGAACAAATTTGTTGAGTTCTTTCAGAATGTAACAAATCATGGTAATGGGGAAATCACTACATTGTATGGATTTCCTGAAGGCATTTGCTAGGATACCACACAAGTTCATTTCCTTATTACAATTCAGGAGGTAATGATTCAGCTCATGCCAATTTACATAAAGCAATTCCACTCTCCTCCCTTCTGCACTGGAACACAGAGGATTTAGAGATTTACAGGAAACAGACCGGTGAGAAATGAATTTTTATAGATTGCCAATCAGAAACTAGTTGGATACCAGGATCAGTGCTGGCCAATTATTTGTATGGTACTAATGACCTGGGTACAACTAAATTTTCTGATAATAAAAAGATAGGTGGGTTAGCAAGTTATGAAGCAGAAACAAAGAACTAACAAAGAAATATTGGCAGACAAGTGGCTGGCAGATGCAGTATGCTTTAGCAAAATATGAGATTACATACTTGGCAGGGCAGAATGAAAACAAAAGTCATATTTCTATGGAGCAAACAAAATGCTGAGCAACAAAATGGGTCTGAAGGTACAACATGTAAATCTCATAGGATTTGGGTTACAGTCCAAAACATCGCCAATTATTTTTCTTCCACTGAGTCACTTGATCACTGATTCATCCAGCAGATTAACAGAGAATCACAAAATCTGCAGATGCTGGAATCTTAAACAAAGAATTGCTGGAGAAACACAGTAGGTCAGCCAGCATCCATGAGTAGAAATTATCATTCAACATTGGGTGTGAACCCTTTATCAAGATTAATATAGAACAGTTGAAGTTACATACATAAAGGGGAAATAAACTGGGGAGGGGTCCCTGAGATGCTATGAGAATTGGAAACACAGATAAGAGGGTGAAACCATGGAGGGTGGGGGAGGGTAGGGAAAAAGTTAGAGATTGATATTTTTTTAAAATTAGGACAAGAGTAGGTAAAGAAGAGATGGGAACAATGGGATTGAATGGGGGAGGGGTTACCTAAAGTTATAAAAGTTCATGCTGTTTGGTTTCGGCTGTCTCGGAAGTAGCTGGAGTATTCCTCAAGTTTATGTTGATCCTCCCATTAATGTGGAAGAGGTTCAAAGCCAATCATTTTAATTTCTCAATCAACCCCAATAGTGACATTTCTATCCTTAGCCTCCTCCACTGTCAGGCAAGGCTTAACACAAACTTGAGGAACATCACTTATTCCTCCGAGACTGCCTCAAACCTAGCAACATAACATTGACTTCTCCAACTTTAAGTAACCCTTCCCCCACCTAATTCCACTGTTCCAATCTCTTTACCCATTCTTGTAGGCAATTTCTTTTCTAATATTTTTCTCCTCCTCTTCCTCTTCCCCCCCCCACCAAAATGGTTTCTCCCTCCACCACTCACACCTCCTGTTCTTATCCATATCATCTTTGGGGCCATCCACCAGCTTCTTTCCCCCTTTGTATGTGTGATTTCACCTATTCTATATTACTTTTAGTAAAGGGTTCAAACTGAAATGGTGTCTGATCATTTCTGCTCATGGATGCTGTCTGAGTTGCTCCAGCAGTTCTTCCTTTCCTCCAGCAGATTGTTTGCTGTTCTAGATTCTAGTATTTGCAGTAACTATTGACCTTTATTATAATGGAATCTTTACATTCAAAGAATGATGCATGTTTGCAATAGAGGCAATGCAGAGAAGGTTCACCTGGGATGAAGAGGTTCTTTCAAGAAGGAAAGCCTGAGCATATACACCTAAACCCACTGGAATTCAGAAGAATAAGCGGTGACCATATTAGCTTATGAATGTGGATATTGAGAACAAGTTTCCCCAGTGGAACAAGGAGCCATTGTTTCATCCCTCAGGGAATTGTAAATCTTTGGAATTCTCCAATGTTGCTTTGAACACTCGTTCTCATGCTGAAGACTTAACTGCCTCTGGATTAGATCATATCCATATGGTTCTGCCAGGTCAGTGACTTCTTGCTCCTCATGTGATCTACATGGATCAAGCTTTAATTCATCAACATTTGAGACCTTGTCATGTGATTCTCAGGATTCTTCTGTGAAATCCTGTCTACTTTTTCAAATCAGCCTAATTTGCCATCTTGACAACACCTTGTAAATTTTTCAGGAATCATGCATGCAGACTGGACATAATTACTTCCATTTCATTTTTCACCATTGCACCAGTTGTCTTATCTCGGAGGGGGGGGGGGGGGGGGGGCAATTTCACTTAATCCATGGGAATTATATCAGGGGTAAAAAGCACTACTCAGCCATTTGGTCGTTACTATCCTGAGATGGGGAATCGTCCTGCCTTGTCAGTGACTGGTCCCCTACACTGCTAAAATGATCTGACCTTGGACACTATTGCGGGAGATCTCCTCAAGTGATACTTTTGTGGGCAGACTCAGCATCCAAGGAAACGCTGCCCTGCCAAGGATGCAGTGTGTTCTAGAGGCCAGAAAAAAGGGGTACGGTGTATTATGCCAAAGTTTGCCAGTCGAAATCATCCGCAATATCTAGCAGTGCTGCGTGCAGACAGTTGCCACCGGACAGTGCATCTGGCGCAATCTTCCCTGCACTCTAGTGACGCCATGTGAATCATGCAGGCCGCCATTTTGAACTGCACGCCAAATGCCATCTTCCCAGACATACAATACTACAGGGTGTTGAGGCCAGCCATCTTGGGGCTGAGAGTGGCCATATCAGGCACAGGAGCATCCATCAGACTCGGGCAATGAATTCATCCAGCCTCTTTCATCCTGAATCATGAACTCACCGGGTCCATGATGGACATCCAGGTAAACAGGTACAATATAAATGGTTCATTCGATAGCAGAAGTACAGAAAGCTTTATCCACCCTGATACTACTAAATGACTGCCCTTTAAAGTATGGCCTGCCAGGCACAGGATATCACCCACGTCCAAATCATACACAGTAACCACCCTGGGGTCCTGCAAAGTGACCCTCACTGCTGGAAGCATAGTGTATAAATGCTTCAGAATGCGCGTAATGCCACAACTGTTCCCCCTTGCTACTGGGGCTCAATTTTCAGTGCTAATTTCAGTAAGTTATTCTGCACTTCAATGAGCCCCTCTCCTTTCACTGTCTGCAATGAGCAGTTCACAGACAGCCCCCTTCAACCAACATGTGGTTGCTCAACCTTCAAGATCAACCCCCCCCCCCCCCCCTTCGCCATTTGCCAATCTCACCCCCAATTGCAAGCTGGTGGCTACCAGGAGTAGACGATACTGTGTGGCTGACATGGCATTCATTAAGGCAGAGGTCCGGTGCTTATTGGGCAAGGGCATCATTAAGGCCAATAACAGCCCATGGAGGCCTCAAGTGGTAATGGCGAGGATCAGGGAAAATAATAGGATGGTCATAGACTCCACCCAGACCATCAACCGGCATATGCAGCTCAATGCTTACCACCTTCCCCACATATCTGATATGGTCAATCAGATTGCACAATATTGGGTATTCTCCACAAATGACCTGAAGTCAGTGTATCACCAGCTCCCAATCTGCCAAGAGGATCACCAGTATACAGAATTCGATGCTGATAACCACCTCTACCACTTCCTCCAGGTCCCTTTCAGCATTACAAAAGGGATCTGTCTTTCAGCGGGAGATGGACCGCATGGTGAATCGCTAAAATCTACAGGCCACCATCCCATATCTAGATAATGTTACTATCTGTGGCCATGACCTGCAGAATCATGATATGAACCTCCGCAAGTTCCTTCGGACAGCAAAATGCATGAACCTCACTTATAATGAAGATAAATGTGTGTTCTGGACAGCAAAGCTACCCATACTTGGCTGTGTGGTTGAGAACAGCGTCATTGGCCCATGCGTCCACTGATGGGGCTATCCTTCCCGCATACCCTCAAAGCTCTAAAGAGACACCTCAGGTTCTTCTCATACTATGCGAATAAGATTCACCCATTGGTTAAAGCTACCACTTTTCCCCTGTCAGCAGAAGCCCAAGCAGCTTTCAAAAGTATCAAAAACATCGCCAGGGCAACCATACATGCCAAGTGGAGAGTGATGCATCTGTCTTTGCCTTGGCTGCCACACTCACTCAATCAAGCAGGCAGACCCATCGGCTTCTTCTCACAAACCCTCCAAGGCTCTGAAATATGCCACTCATAGGAACATAGGAAGTAGGAACAGGAGTAGGCCAAAAATTGCCCATCGAGCCTGCTCCGCCATTCAATATGATCATGGCTGATCTAATTTATGACCTAACTCCACCTACCTGCCTTCTCCCCATATCCCCTAATTCCTCTATCATGTAAAAATTTATCTAACCAAATTTTAAATACGTTTAATGAGGCAGCCTCAACCACTTCCCTGGTTAGAGAATTCCAAACATTCACTACTCTCTGGGAAAAACTATTTTTACTCATCTGTCCTAAATCTACTCCCCCGAATCTTGAGACTGTGTCCTCTCGTTTTAGTTTACCCAGCCAGCTCAAAAAACCTTCCTACATCTATCCTATCCATACCCTTCATAATCTTATATGTTTCTATAAGATCTCCTCTCATTCTTCTGAACTCGACCGAATACAATCCTAGATGATTTAATCTTTCATCACAAGTCAACCCCTTCATCCCAGGGATCAACCTAGTAAACCTCCTCTGGACTGTCTCTAAAGCCAGTATATCCTTCCTTAAATATGGAGACCAGAACTGGACACAGTACTCCAGGTGCAGTCTCACCAGTACCTTATACAGTTGCAACATTACCTCCCTACTCCTGAATTCAATTCTTCTAGCGATGAAGGCCAACATTCCATTTGCTTTCTTAATATCCTGCTGCACCTGCAACCTAACTTTTTGCAATTCATGCACAAGCACTCCCAAGTCCCTCTGCACAACAGCATGCTGTTGTTTTTCACCCTTTAAATAATATTCAGCTCTTTTATTTTTCTTGCCAAAGTGGATAACCTCACACTTACTAACATTGTACTCCATCTGCCAGACCTTTGCCCACTCATCCAGCTTAACTATGTCCCTCTACAGACTCTCCACATCCTCATTACAATTTGCTCTTCCACTCAATTTGGTGTCATCCGCAAACTTGGCTACACCACATTTTGTCCCCTCCTCCAAGTCATCAATGTAAATGATGAACAGTTGTGGGCCTAACACCGACCCCTGCGGCACCCCACTTACCACTCTCTGCCAACCTGAAAAACTCCCATTTATCCCGAGTCTCTGCCTCCTGTCAGACAACCAATTTTCAATCCAGGCCAATATACTTCCCCGGACTCCACTTTCCTGTAACTTACTGATAAGTCTCTTGATGTGCTGCACACCAAACACTTTCTGGAAATCCAAATATACAACATCAACCTGTTCCCCTCTATCCACCGCATCCATTATATCCTCCCATTGAGGCGGCAGCCCAGGCCATCGTGAACGCTGTACGCCTCTGGAGGCACTATCTCGCAGGGAAATGGTTCACCCTCCTCACAGATCAGCAGGTAGTAGCATTCATGTTCAATAATAAGCAAAGGAGCAAAATCGAGAATGATAAGATCCTCAGGTGGAGGATTGAGCTGTCCACTTACAACGATATTCTCTACCAGCCTACAAAATTTAACAAGCACCTGGACGCTCTTTCCTGAGGAACTTTTGCAAGTGCTCAAATGAACAGACTGCAGGCTCTCCACAATTACCTTTGCCACCCCGAAGTTACACAGTTTTTCCATTTTATCAAATCTCAAATGTCAAGCCTGTGCCAAATGCAAACGCCAATTCTATCGGCCAGTCGAAGCACATCTAATTAAGACAAACCACCCCTTCATCAACAGTGATCATGGTACATCATTCATGAGTGATGAGCTGCAGCAGTACCTACTGGCCAGGGGCATCACCACAAGCAGGACCACCAGCTGAAATCCTAGGGGTAGCAGGCAAGTAGAAATGGAGAACACCACAGTATGGAAGACCATCCTCCTGGCACTAAGGTCGTGGGGCCTCCCTGTCTCCCAATGGCAAGAAGTCCTCCCAGAAGCACTCCACTCAGTCCAGTCACTTTTATGTGCAGCTACCAACAATGCTCCTCACAAACATTAGTTTGGTTTCCCTACAAAGTCTGCATCAGGAACTATGCTGCCCACCTGGCCTACCGCCCCATGACTGGCCCTGTTCTGGGAGCACATCAGGCAATCTAAAATTGACCTGCTGGTCGAGATGCCCCGCTTTCTCCATGCGAACCCTCAGTATTTCTACATTGCCTTCCCTGATAGGCGAAAAGACAGTCTCAATTCAGGACCTTGTTCCATCAGAGGCCTCCCTGACCACCACTGACTTTCAACAGACACCCTCTCCCACTTCAACCTTAAAGGTCCCAGAACCTGCAGCTAACCACTCCCTACCCTTGGCCACTGTTGTCACCAACAATGTACCAGGTCCACACTCCCCCACCCCTTGACAAACTGTTAACAGGTCAACCTCAAGCTACTCAGGATACTAAGGTAGCGCCCACACCATTGCCACATCACTCACTGTGGCAGCAGAGATCCCTGATAGACTTAACCTGGGAATTGTATATTGTGACAGAGTATATAGATATGTTTTTGGGAGATAAATTGGGAAAGGTTTGTTAGAGTAGGTCACATACAAACACTTTAAAACAGATCTTATTTGAAATATTGGAGCTCTGCCGAATGCTAGACATATCAGTTCCACACCTTTTGCAAGAGCTTTGGGGAGTGCTCAAGAAACTTCACTAATGGATAGTTGTTCACAAAAGGCAACAGATGAAAGATCTTATTGGAGCCGCAGGTTGTCTGGAAGAGGGCTTGCCATTCTAAGAGGGTCATGTGGTTTTGCAAGAAGAGTCAAAAAGGCTTTCTCTCCAAGAGAGGGAGGGAGAGAGAGAGAGAGACTTCTACAGTGTGACAGCCAGCAGAAGCAGCTGAGACTGGAACAGAAAAAGCTGGCAAGCTTGTGGAAAGCCCCATTTGGTAGATGGCCTGGTCAAAGCCCTTGTGGTTCGAGGACTGGGTGTCTAATGTTTCACTTGGAATGAGTAAAAGAAACAAAAAGGAACTCTGTGGGGACCTGAAAGAAAGAAGTTATCATCTGGAGAAACCTGAAGGGGTAAATCTCATCTGCAAAACACTAAAGTGTTTGAATGAAGTACATCAGTTGTGGATATCCTGGAACAACAAATCTCTTTCTAAAAATTGACAAAAACCTTCCTGAGTGGTAACCACTTACCTTTCAAGCACCAAAGCCTGATGAACTCAATGTTAAATTCTGTGCACAGTATAAGAATTACCTGCAATCAGTGAACTTGGAGGAATGAGAAGTGAGATTGGACTGTGAACCAAATAACTTTTCTGAAATTACATACATGTGCACTTAGAAGGGGGTTAAGTTTGGTTAGTTAAGTCAATAGTGATAAGTTAAAGGTTGACTTGGTTTTCATGTTTAAAGATAATCAAAAGCAACTTTTATTTAAGTAACCATTTGTTTTGGTGAATATCTATTGCTGCTGGGTTTATGGGTCCTCTGGGCTTGTAATATTTTGTGTATAGTTGTTTTACCTTGCCCCCCTCACCCCACAGGATTCTTCTCAAAAGGAAGGGTGAATGTGGTAAACCACTGTTATGCCATGAGTACCTCCTGAGACCAATCCTACCCATAGCCCCTTGCATGTTCCCCTTTCTCTTTGCTTCGATCAGTCAATGAGGTTGATGGTAGTTCCTGTCTTTAGTTAATAAAAGCCTGATAGTTTCACAACATCAACCTTTTGTGATTATTGATGGTACATCAATGCATTAACCCAATTTTAGGATTTTTATCAATTTCTGCTGAAAGTTTCAAAACAAAAATCCTGATGGTCTGGGAAGGGGCTTGACCTCACAAGCCTCCCACCTCATCATCCACAGACACACCGATACTTATTGGTATAATAAATAAATACTACAATAAAAAAGGGAACACTTAAGGTAATCTGTGAATGGAAAATGACTGAGAACCACCCAAACCACAAGAATGGTTACAGGAACATTTATTTGGTCAACAGTTCTCTGTATAACCATGACAAAATTGCGAGTGTTTTCAACATCTGTTTCAGCTTTCTCTCATAAATGTTTCTCAAAATTTTATTTATTCCCAATACTAAATATTGTGAAACTACCAAATATTAAATGTGCTAAATCTAGAACACTCTGCAAATATGAATCATAGTCCCTCTCTAATAAACTGTTTCCATTTTCACAGATGTGCAGTCAATTTTGATCGCAAAATGGAAAATACACAAAAATCACTATCTTCACTCTATGGTAATGTAACAAAACCACACAAGACTGATAAGTAAAAACAACTAGCAAGCGTGGAAATAAAAAGAAAACTAAAAAATGCTATTGATTGAAATGATTACATGTCAGACTTTTGAATTTATTATTATGGGAGCTAGTGGTTTCCATAACTCAGCCTGCAACAATACTCCAACATCAGTCTCAAAGCTTGGTCAACTTGATGGCTAGCTCACAGTTGCTGAAATACTTGTAGTTTTAAAATATAAAAGAGTATTTCATAATATTTGCAGTAATTACTTCAATTTCGAGAGATTTTGTTCAGTATTAAATTTATACAACAGAATACCCAGTGCCAAAGGCCAACTTCATTGTCGATATAGGGATCATTTCCAAAACAGTAAGCATACAACAGATGAATGGATTTCTTTGTAAACTAAGAAATTAAAACGCTTCACTGATAATTAGCTGAGCAAAAATAGGCCATTTCTGCAAAGAAGTCAATAGGCAGCATAATGCAGAAAATGTCCTTCAGCCTTTTGCATGTGAGTAACCTACTTATGACAACTGGGAACTGGAGGAAACCAGCAAACCAATTCTCCTCCAGTAGAATGTAGAATTCATAGCAAGAGTAAAGTTTGTTAACATATGAACAGCAGGAAAAATATGATCAATCTCACTTCCAAAGACAGAGGATTCCCAAAGAACAATTTTTCAAAAATGAACCATTTGGAATCAGAGCAAAATCCATTAGATCTGAAATTTGATCACATAATGGAAGCACAAGCACAGCTTATATCTAGATACCAATCTGACAATAAATATCTGACCACCTGTCAATATCTGGATTTGAAACATTGGCACATCAAGAACCAAAGCCAAATTTCATGTACACCAATTACATTAAAGAATCCAAAAGTGAAGTATTGTAAAATTACAAATGGAGCATGGAGGAAATAGTTTTAACCATTTAAATCTTTTTAGTATTACAACTGTTAAAAGCAAATATACCCACTTCAAAATGTGGTACCAAACCAAAAAATCTTTTTTTAAAAAAAAGCACAATTTTTAAAAAGCTAATACTGCTCAGTATACTGGCATAGCATCTTCAAATATATGATGGTTAAAAAAATACTGTGTACAAAAACAAAATTGTTCCTATTCCAAGCATTTATAAATAACCTTGGCAAAATTTATTAACACTTTCTTAAAATGATCTGGGGTTCTCATATTATGCCACCTTAAAAAGCATGGATTTGTTATATTATATACACTTATTGAAGATAATGGCTTTATTTGTAAAGTAGGAAATTAACCAATAAAATGCTGTCAAAAAAAATAAGTAACTACAAAGCATGCAAAAAACATTAACAGGAATTGCACATGTGATCAGTTCAATCGATTAGGAATGAAATGTTGGCCAGGTCATCACAACTTTTTGTAAAATGTTTCAAAATTAACAGAGAAGACTTTTAAGAAGCTAATGGGTTACATTTTATCATGAGGACACAATATAATAAAACTGAGGTTGAAAATATATTACATTAAAAATAATTTCCCACTACATCTTTGCAAAGAATTTCCAGCTTCTTAAGGTACTTGGGTCTGTAATAGAATTTCTGATTGCACCCAAATTACCAACTAGCCCTGTGATATATAAGCAGAACAGAAATATTACAAAGAAGGATAGAAACATTTTTAATGGGGAGACCAAAGGAAATCAACAATTCAAAAGCTGGAAATGCTAATGTCTGCCGAGAAATAATTAAATTTTACATTTTTGTAATTACATCAGCATGTTGATGTTTTAAATTAAACTTTTTTGTTTCACTGAAAATATGCTTGATTTTCCATTAAATAGGAACTAGAAGAAAAATTATCCAAAATAATGAACTCTAATCTCCTGCTGATACATTGGGTATCAGCAATTTTTCCATTACCATCACAAAATGTTGTTCCAATTATTTTATATTCATTAATTCCATCATACGTCATTGACAGAGTTGTTGATCAACAAATAACTGAAGCCTTTAAAATGTTTACCAAAATCCAACTGCAAACAATATAGAAAGATTCAATCTTATTTTATTGGTTCCTTTTCAAAGAAACCTATCATTCAAGTATTCTTGGCTTCAATTATTCATGAAATGTTAGACGCAAAATGTAGCTGGATCATACTCTCATTCTTCATTGGTCACCTCATTACAGAAAGGATGTGGAAGCTTTGGAGAGGGCGCAGAAGAGATTTACCTGGGTATTGCCTGGCTATGTCTTTATGAGACAAACTTAACTGAGCTCGGGATTAGAGTTTAACTGCAAGATTTTGAGAGGTATAGATATAGTGGACACCCAGCTCCTTTTTCCTCAGGGCAACAACAGCAAATATCAGCGGTTAAACAATAATAACAAAAGCTTTTTGAGGGCTGATACAGGTATTCTGCTGATGCTACTGTGTGGCTTAGTTCCAAAAACAATCTGGTCCCCAAGCGTTTCAGATACGGGGTACTGTACCTGTACTTGCTTTCTTAAGAAAAGCACAATGAAAGGCCCAAGCTTCTTCATCTACATTGTTGCCAGGATATGAGAGATAAAAAGCAAAATATAGTTCATAATGCAAAATCTACAAAAACAGAAAGCCTTCCATATTGATGAAGGATTAATCCACCAAATTTTCCTCTCCATGGATCTTGCCTAACCAGCTGATTATTTTCAGTATTGTTTTGTGACAGAAAGCATGTCATTGTAACTCTCAAGCCATTTCATTTTAAAATTCTAATTAATATTTTTGACAGAATAATGGTACACAATATAAAAACATCTGCCCTCATTTTTATTTTGATTAAATTACTTATTTTAAATCTCCTTTCATATTAGTTCTCATACTTCCCACTATTTTTTCTCTCAATTGTAAAAGCTTAGCAACAAAGGTTCATTTCAACAGATGTGGTAGAAATCAAACATTCTAATGTCCTGACATTCAAAAACTTAAGTTTTATCATAAGGTATAAAAATTCATTTTTGCTAAAATGCTATTATAGGTAAGTTAAAGGCTACCAAATGCTAATATGCAAAACATAAAACGGACATAAAATACTCAAAATATTAATTTGTACATGCTGAATACAACGGTTCAAGAAAAGACGGCATAACCATGTATATATTATCAAATTGTTACGTACGAAAAAAAACAATGCATCAGCTTGATCCGAAATTTTTAATTCGTTATAATTGTCTTTAGAAATCTTAAACGACACATAATATGGGAGGAAGTGGTGTGAGGGAAACAACACTACAATAAACGTAATGATTCCCTGACGCCTTGAGGATCTTTCCTTAAAAAGATGATGAATCGATTCCCTGGGGAATATCAGTCTCGCCAAGGGACATCAAACGGCTGCTGTAAAAGGATTTAATTTCTCTGGAATATTTATCTTATTGTGCACTTTAAAATGCAATGTGGAAAATAGAAGTACACGAAAATAATTTTTCAAGATGCATGTCTATACTTACATTTGAACCATGATGTTACTGAGAAAGATGCCGTCAGCTAACTCCATGTATTCCAAAAGTGCTCCTCCATTTGCAGGAGCTAACGCCCCGAAAGTCTTTACCTATATATTAAAAACAAGGCAGAAAACAAATATATTTAACATATTTAAGATGTTCAAAATAGCCCTTTAATCGTTGAATTAAAGAATTGAAAAGTACCTACCCAAGTTACCAAAGGATCAGACATAAATTGTTCAACAAGCGTGGTAATATCGTTCTCCATTTTCAAACAAAAAAGCAAAGGTTTCTTTTAAAATGCAAAATCCACTGCTGTTTTCTGCTTTCGTACTCCGGCTTTTAGCATCCTATGGAAAGGCGAAAGCTAATTTCACCAAACACCCGTTGAAGCAGCTCGTTTTAACGTCGAACATCTGCAATTCAATTGATGCAATATCAAATTCATCTTTATAGGTTATTGCGTCCACATCCCTTCAAGAAAATCGCCTTCTTCCCGCAGTAGAAACAAATTCCAACGGAAAGCGTCAAACTCTAATCGTTTGCAACACTACAGATTCCCTGGTAATAATTTTTAACGCAAATCATGGATTTGAACAACTGACTTCCCTGACAAAAGCAAACCAGCGTTCATTCACCGTCTCTCCTATACTTTCGCAGGGCACAATTAAGAGAACAGGTTCCTGAGGATTGTTGGTGCTTCATCAATCAACGGCAGCATCTCTAACGGTATTTTTACCACCACCCTCGCACGCCTCTGCTCAGCTATGCTCAACTCGAGCACGAGCCGACAAACGGCCGTCCGGCCTCACTCACTGAGCCGTGTCACAACTCTGCACGAGCTCTCCTCGTTCATTCAATGATCATTTGGTCGGGAGACGTGAAATCCATCCGCCTCACCCCTCCCAAGATGTATCATTCCGTCATTTTGCTCTGCGGCAGAGCCGCCGAGAAAAAAGGCCTTTGAGGACTGGGCGATTTTTGAAATAGGAAAATGAAGTGATTTATTTTCAATAACTTTTACGATTCGTCGAGAATAGATCACATCTTAAAAGTAATGTTGGACGAACATAATAAAAGCCACAAAAACAAAGGATCGACAGTGACGCCTAACGGCCCGAAAGCTGTAATCACATCGGTGAAACTTCCCATGTAAATTTCAAAGTCTTCGTGTGAATAAATACTCAAACCCACCTAATAAATGATCCTCCTCTCCGTTTTCATTATTCCTCATCAGATAACTTCACCACCTCTATTTGCAATGGCGCTGAAGATTTCAGATGGAAAAGTATCCGCTACCTTTTCGTTTCCGCCGGAGCGGAAATACTAAGCATTTATATTCGGATCGGCATTTGAAACGAAGCTACATCATCGTTATATCTCCAGTACTATAAAAGATATCCATACTGATGGATCTGCAGCGCTGTAATGCACGGGGCATGAACAATGGTGGAGACTTGGAGCAGAGACTTCAGTCCCAACTGAAGCAATTCGACTCATCGAGTCTGTGCCGGATCGTTGGACGAGTCTTTCCTCCGATTCCTACATTATTTTTTCCAAGTATTTGTTCTATTCTCTTTTAAATATGAATCAACCACTCGATGACGGTACAATTTTACAATACGAAGCATTCACAGCATATATTTTTACCAATCAATTTCAATCCGTTCTCCCTCTCTCTCGTCAACAGCTTTTCAGCTACTGGGACCATTCTTTATTTACTGCATTTGAACAGTTTATAATTTAAAACATTTTAATGGTTAAAAATCCTCAATTACTTCAACCTACTGTATTATTATGGGCCAATAGCCAAACTTGGAATTTTCGAAAACAAAATAATGTCACATATCTGAATAGAGTCAAAAATATTACTGGGTTAATGGCGTTAAAAATTTACTTAAGGGACATGTAATTTTGTTGTTCTTTCACCAAGACTCCAGCCGAATTATTTACTCTTATAGAATACATAGGCACGATCTGAAATCTACAGCAACAAATCAGACACACACCCAGTGGTTCTAGACGTGGTGCTTTCTTCATTCCAATTCAAAATCTCAGCATACAAGAACACAAGAGGCGGAGTGCCACCATGAGCTTACTCTGCTGTTCAATTAAATGATGGCTGATCCATTCACAAAAACAGAAATGATGGAAGAATCTAGCCAGTCATGCAATATTAATATATATATATATATATGTGTGTGTGTGTGTGTGTGTGTGTGTAGTAGGTGAACTTGGGAGGCACTCTATAGAAATGACAGGAGAAAAAGACACAAGAATGATAACAGGTAGTAACTACTTCAGGTAGTTTACCTGAAGTTTGAAAAGTCAATATCATTTTTCCCTTATCCAGGCCCACTTATCACCTTCCTTACTTAACAGATTCCATTATCCACAGCCCTTTTCACCTCTATCATTACCTTCACCCCCACCCAGCATTTGGCTTCATCTGCCAATCATCACTTCCCCTTCTGGTTTGCATCTCATCCCACCACCTCATTTTTACACTGGCTATCTCCCCTCTTCACCTTCCCCACCCCTTTGTCCTGAAATGTAAATTATTCCTCTACTTCTAGCATTTGCCATATCTTTTGTATGTCTGTTTGTCAACTAGTTAATGTTGGTTAATTGTTGCCTGGTTGTGAAACTTTGCCCGTTAAATGCCATTGAGTTTTGTGGTAGAAATCTCTGAGAACATATCTGAAATATAACAAACTGGAGAGCTTGCCACAAATAGGGAGTTCAGTTATTGAACAACATGATGGAAATTAACACGTTTTCAGCTATATAGAACAATGCAAAATGCACTGATTAATTCTAATCATAAAATTGACATGTTAGTGTGAAAAAATCTAAAAGGTAATCCAGTAAGAAAGCTAAAATTCTTCATCACAATGCCATCATGATGAAGAAATAGCAAGACAACTGCATAGAAACTATTCCATCAGGCAGACACAGCATGGATTTAGGATGTGCAGGTTACATTTAACTAATTTACTGGAGTTCTTTGAGGTTATTATGAGTGCAGTGGATAAGGAAACAATGGATATGGTGTACATCGATTTCCAGAAGATATTCAATAAGGATCCTCACAAGAGATCTGCATAAGATAAGGATGCATAGAACTGGGGGAACTATATTAGCATGGAAATCAATAGAAGCCAGAAAGGTGGGATAAATGGGTGTTTCTCGGGTTGGTTAGTGGAATGCTGCAGGAATGGGTGCTATGACTGTTCACAAATGCTTTGGAGGATGGGTCCAAGTATATCATATCTAAGATTGCTAATTACACTAATTTGAATATAAAAGCAAATTGTCCAGAGATATAGATCGATTAAGTAAGTAGGAGGGATAAGGCAGATGGCTTACAATTGCTGGTAAATGTAATCATCCACTTTGGAAGGAATAGCAGAAAATTGGACTGCTATTTAAACAGTATAAAATTGCATCAGGCTGTGTGCAGAGGGTCCTGGGAGTGCTTGTACTTGAATCACAAAAGGTTGTTATGCAGGAAATAAAGAAAGCAAATGGTCTTCTTTGCTAGAGGGATTAAAATTAAGATCAGGGAGGTTCTGCTGCAACTGTACAGGGTACTGGCAAAGCCACAACTTTGTCCTTTTACTTGAAAAAGGATACACTGGCCTTGGAAGTAAGGCAGAGGAGGTTCATCAGTTGATTCCAGAAATTAAAGGGTTAGCAATGAGGAGTGATTTAGTAGTCTGGGACTATACTCATTGGAGTTTCGAAGGATAGGAGAGAATCTTGTAGAAATGTATAAAATAATGAAAGGAGTAGATAAGATAGAAGAAGGGTGTTGTTTCTACTGGGAGGTGAGACTAGAACTAAGGGATGTAGCCTAAGATTTACAGGAATAGATTTAAGATAGAGATTAGCAGAACAGCTTCTTTAGAGAGTAATGAATCTGTGGAAATCTCTCCCCAAAGAAGCAGTGAAGGCTTTAAATGCACTTAAGACACAGATAGAAATATTTTTAAATAGTAGAGGAATTAAAGGCTATGGGTACAGGCAGGAAAGTGGAGCTTCATCCACAGCCAAATCAGCCATGATCTTATTGAGTGGTGGTGAAGGGTCAACAGACCAAATGGTAACTCCTCTTCTATCTCCGATGTCCTTATTTTCTTATGAAACATCTCCCTGCATTGATTTTAATGATTTATTATTATCATCACTGAGGACATCAACATTTATGTGGATAGATTTACAAGCTATGGAAGTAAGTGTAAAATATTTTAGCAAGTTGTTGATATTTGAAAATGAAAGCATAGCAAAACAAGGTCTCATCAGGAACTGACTAAGTCAACATGACTTTAAAATGTAAAAAAACAAATACGAATGTTGAAGTTAAAACACGGAAAAGGTAGAGTTTATGATTTGTGGCAGCAGGACAGCTGGAGATTCTAAATTCTTTTCAAAACATCCCAGACCTGCAACTTTGTGGTAAAACAACATTCTGTGGCACTTTCAAGAGCTGAAATAAATCACTGCTGCCACACCGAAGGTCGTTAACAACTGTTTTTATTCAAATTCAGAACGCCCCTATTAAGGGCAGCATGAACTCAGTCACCTGGTGCATTGTGACGTCATAATTGTTGCCCAGGGTGTGCACTGGAAGAGATGCTGGAGTCAGAGAGAAACCTCTGTCGATGCCATTTCCCCATGGCTGTCCCGCCACGTGGTGATACAAGTGGAGCCGATTCGCCACGAGGAGGTGGGCGCGGCCGTCTGCACTGCCTGTGATGAGCAGCTTTTAAGCAGTCCACAGTAAACAGTTCTTCCCTGCCCCCAACATCTAAAGTAAAAGTCCCACCCGACTGCCGGAAAACCTTCATATGGGCGCTGCTGTGGGGCCCTCTGTGGTCCTCTCCAGACGAACACAAATTGCGCCACATCCAGATCTTTCGGTCGATGGGACGGTCAGGTGCCGTGGTGCGATGGAGGCGGTGGGGTTAGATTGCCCAGTCATTTACGGAGGTCTGTGAGCCACTCACCTTAGTTGTGCGTCTTCTCGGCCTCCGGGCTGAAGAATTCGCCAGTCAGGGAGAGTGGCACACTGTAAACTATTTCTGCTGTTGAGGCTTGCAGTCCTCCTTGGGAGCTGTCCTAATCCCAAGGAGAACCCAGGGCAACTCGTCCACCCAGTCAGGGCCAGAAAGTCTTGCCATTAGAGTGGACTTTAGGTGTTGGTGGAACCTCTCTACCAACCTGTTAGACTGTGGATGGTAGGCCGTGGTGTGGTGCAGTGTTACCCCTAAAAGCCTTGCCAGCTGCAACCATAGTGCGGAGGTAAATTGGGTGCCTCTGTCCCTCGTGATGTGCGCCAGCACGCCAAAACGAGCGATCCACTGGCTGACCAGGGCTTTAGCACACGTTCCCGCTGATGCCTCACAGACCGGATGGCTTCTGGCCACCTGGTTGCTCTGTCCACTATGGTAAACAGGTACCGTGACTCCCTGAACACCGGCAAGGGGCCCATGACATCCATATGGATATGCTGGAACCTCTGCGTTTCCGAGTTGAAATGGGGCCTGTGTGTGCCTGTGGACTTTAGAGTCTGGCACCTAATGCAGTTGCAGGTTAGCTCTGCCACCTCCTTCTTGAGGCCATGCCAGACAAATCACTGCGCCACCAAATGCACGGTAGTTTTTACTGAGTGGTGGGCGAGATCGTGGATGGAGCTAACAACCTTTGCCCTCCACTCTTGTGAGACTACCGGGCGCAGTGAGCCAGTGGAGGCGTCGCAGAGCAGTGGCTGGGCGGAGTCAGGAAGCTGGATATCCTTGAGCTGGAGTCCTGAGATGGTGGTCCGGAGAGCTTGAGTTTTGGCATCGTGCTGCTGGGCCTGCGCTAGTTGCGCGTAGATGAGTCCAGGAGCTAGTGTGCTGATGGCCAGGTGGGAGAGCGCATCCTTGCCCACCCAGTGCCGAATGTCTGTCGTGAATTCAGACATGTAGGACAGGTGGTGCTGTTGCCTGGTCAACCACGGGTCCTTGGCCACAGCCAGTGCTTGGGTGAAGGACTTGTGATCGGTAAAAGCAGTGAAAGTTCTCCCCTCCAAGAAGTATCTGAATTGGCAGATGGACAGGTACAGTGCCAGGAGCTCCCGGTTGAACGCACTGTATTTAAGCTGTGGTAGCCACAACTGCTTACTGAAAAAGGCCAGCAGGCGCCAATGCCCATCCAGCCACTGTTCCAGTACTCCCCCGACTGCCATGGAGGAAGCATCAACCGAGAGCACCGCGTGCAGTTCCGGGAGTGGGTGTACCATCAAAGTTGCCTCTGCGAGGGCCTGTTTCATTGCAGTGAAGGCCTCCTCCGACCAGACCAGGGTCTTCTCTTTCATCGTGATCAGCGCGAAAAGAGGGTGCATGATGCGGGCAGCATTGGGGATGAATCTCTGTTAAATATTTATGATTCCCATGAATTCCTGCAGGCCATTGAGGGAGGAGGGTTTGGGAAAATGCTGGATGGCAGCCACTTTCTCTGGTGCCACATCTGCCCCAGACGCTGAGATGGTGTGCCCCAGGAACTGCAATGTCTGTTTCCCAAACTGGCATTTGGCCTCGTTGACCGTGAGGCCGATTTCTGCCAGCTGGGCAAACAGGGTATGGCGATGGGCCTTGTGCACTTCGCAGCTGTGGCTGGCTACCAGGATATCACCTAGGTAGATAAAGACAAAGTCCTAATCCCTACCCACTGCGTCCATGAGGCACTGGAACATCTGGGCTGCGTTCTTCAACCCGAATGACATCCAGAGGAATTCGAACAAGCCGAAAGGGGTGATAATGGCAGTCTTTCCAACATCATTGGGGTGGACTGGGATCTGGTGGTATCCATGCACCAGTTCAACTTTTGAAAAGAACCGCGCGCCGTGGAAGCTGGGCGCGAATTCCTGGATGTGGGGGACCAGGTACTTGTCTGGAGTTGTGGCATCATTTAGCCATCTGAAGTCTCCGCAGGGCCTCCAAACCCCTGATGGCTTCGGGACCATGTGCAGTGGCGCCGCCCAAGTGCTGTCCGACCGCCATACGATGCCCAGCTCCTGGAGCCTGGAGAATCCCTCCTTTGCCTGTTTTAGCTTCTTTGGTGGCAGCCACCTAGCTCTGGCGTGCAGTGGGGAGTCTTTCGTGGAGATGTGATGGAAAACTCCATGGCGGGGGGAGGTGACGTTGAAGCATGGCTCCAGGATGGCAGGGAACTCACTGAGGATCTTGGCAAACTCGACTGTGGTGGTGGGTACCGTGGTGATTTTTGGTCTGTCGTCGTCCGCCGTACCCAGGTGCACCCAGCGAAAGGTGTGGGCGTTGAGCAACCTCCTGCCCCTCACTTCCACCAGCAGACCGTGAGCCCTTAGGAAGTCAGCCCCCAACAGCGCGGTGCCCACCGAGGCTAGGATGAACCTCCAAGTGAACCTTTCATCCCCGATCTGTATCTGTGCCCTACGGGTGCCATAGGTCTTGATTGCAGAACCATTGGCAGCCCGCAGGGTTGGACTGGGGGTCAAGGTGCAAGTTTCCAGTGCTGTAGGAGGGAGGGCGCTCAGCTTGGCCCCAGTGTCCACCAGGAACTGGCAGCCCGTGGACGTCAGTGATGTAAAGGAGGCTGTTCATGTGCGAAACCGTTGCAGCCATTAACGGTGGTTGGCCTGGCCGTTTCCCTGGAAGTCACAGGGCAGGCACTTGCAGGCTTTCACTCCCCACCATTGGTGATAAATCCATGTTGACTGGGTTTCCTCCGGCTTGTGCTTGGGGGTATTCTGCAGACGGCAGGGCCCCGGCTTGGAGACTTGGCTGAGGGCTGCCTCGTTCTCCTGTTTTACGCGCCAGAGGGCATCTGCGGGACGCGGAAAAGTCCTCTTCGGACAGATGGAGCCGGATATCTTCTGGCATCTGTTCAAGGAATATCTGGCAGAAGAGGAAACACGATTCATGATCCTCCACCAGGGCCAGGATTTCGTCCGTAAGAGCTGAGGGGCTACGATCCTCCAACCCATCCATGTGTAAGAGACTGGAAGCACGCTGTTGGGAGTGAGGCCAAACTTTCCCAGGAGTAGATTTTTGAGGGTGGTATACTTGCCTACTGCTGGTGGCTGGTGAATTATGTCATCCACCCTCTCCACCATGTCCTGGTCCAGCGTGCCCACAACGTAGTAAAATTTTGTGGTGTTGGCTGAGACGTTGTGGAGGTGGAATTGTCCCTCCGCCTGCCCGAACCACGTCAGTGGGCGATGGGGCCAGAAGGGGGGATGTTTGAGGGCTACTGCATTCACCTCGGCTCTGTTTGCTGGGTCCAGATAGCCGTCTGGGCCCGTCGGGGTCACCCCTGTGGCGCTTGCAGGAGCTGAAAGAAATCACTCCTGCCACACCAAAGGTTGTTAACGACTGTTTTTATTCAAATTCAGCACGCCCTTTTAAGGGCAGCATGAGCTCAGTCACCTGGTGCATTGTGACATCATAATCGCTGCCCAGGGTGCGCACTGGAAGGGATGCTGGAGTCAGAGAGAAACCTCTGACGACGCCATTTCCCCATGGCTGCCCCGCCACGTGGCAATACAAGCGGGGCCGGTTCGCCATGAGGATGTGCTCCACCACAAATCATTTATTTTATGTTATTCATGGTATCCTGAGACATTCTAGCAAAATATAGATTTTAAGAAGCACTCTTAAAGATTAAAAAAAAAGCAGTGGAGATTTTAGAGAGTCTATTTCAAAATTCCTTGAAGACACTTATGGTGGAATGATTACAATCAGGATGATGGTGAAACGGGAAATAGGAAGTGTTAGATTTCTGAATGTAAAAGAAATAACAAATTGATCAACAATATAGTATGTATAATAAGGGATATGGAATTGATGAAGGCAAGTGGCACTATGGTAAAGGATCAGCCTTTTTGTTTTGTTGGAAATTACAATGATGAAGAGGACCTAGGCTATGAAAGGATATGAAAATAAAGATGACAATTTAAAAATCAAACTTTGGTCTAACTGGGAGTAATCAGATCTGAGAATTATCAGAATTTGGTGTCAGGGTTTTTTAAATTTTACGAAGTGCGAATGAGTCTTTGCTTGAAGGGATCTGGAATTCATTCCAAGGACTCTGGAGCCAAGTACTTTTCATAAATTATTTCAGATCCCTTTTAAATGTAGGGAATTCCTAGATCTTGCGGCTGTGCTTGTGCATCTAGCATTGAAGTTTTATTGAAGCCAAACTACAACTGGTTCAGACCCTCACTCCTGTTTATCAGAAATGGTGACAGCATAGGTGAAGGGATGAAGATGCATCTGATATGGTAGGTCAGTCTCCACAAGATTTTGATGACGAGTTTACAGATGTGAGCCCAGCAGCAATACTGTGTCAAAATGCCTCACTTCTATTTGAAATTAGTGATTGAACTAATATTATGCAGGTCTCTTGGACAAGATGAGGGGTGAACTTGAAAATCAAAGAAAATAATAATCATACAGCAGAAACGAGGAATAAGACGAGCGCCCGATATTCTCAATGAAGGGCATTATTTTGGACTCACGAGCTGGATTCAGTTTGGAGATGGTTGACTAATAAACGCAGAACCGTGCGCTTGAGCAGCCCGTCACTAATGGCATTGTGACTGCAGTCTTTCCTGACTATTATTCAAGCGGAATGCTGGAGCTTCATTGCACGCACATTCAAACTGAGCTGTGACGCATGTCCTCTTCAGGCTTGAAAGACCTTGCTGATTTTCTTCTTCACGCAGAGCTCATTCGTTGTCAAGGAAACGTATTTGGAGCAGCTTTCATCCGGGAACTTGGGTGCCCTGGTGGTGAAGCTGGGTCGCTCTCCGTTCAGTGGCAGAAGAAATGGAAGAGTGGGTGGTGGAAGGAATTGCTGGGTTTCTCAGTGGCCCGTCTTGGTTTATTCCAGTCACTGATTTTATCGAACAGAATTGCGCAGGTATACAGTTAATGGGATGCTTATTCTGTTCGGGTTCTGTGTTGAACTGAATTTTGAGAGGTTTATCGTGTCGCACAGTTTTAGGCCTGCAATTTAATAACACAAGATAACTCTGCCCTTCATACAGCACTTACATTGGGATCTCACTAGTTTAGTTTACTGAATCGTAAACATTTGTTACGATGTTGGAACAATGTGGTTGGAGGTCGTAAATGCAATGTTTACTAGACGCATTAGTGTAAACAGTTATCTTTTTCTGTTTCAGTATTTGATGATGAAGAAGAAAACAAGTTGTCTTATACAGAAATTCACCAGGATTACAAGGGTTTGGTGAGTTATTTTAGCTAACAAAGTATAGTTTGATGTGATTTGCATTGCAAAATATTTAATGGATTGTTCAATGCATTTGGAGCACTCAAAAGTTTGCTGTAATAGTAAAGCAAACTACTAGCAACTATTAGCAAACTGTGCTAAGAATAAAGATAAATATTGCTAGAAGGCACTCAGCTATATTTTTCTCCATTTATGTTGTATTATTTTTTTGATTTTCAAGTTTCCCCCTCATCTTGTCCAAGAGACTTGCATAATATTATTTCAATCTTATTTTGACTGGATTGCAATTTGCTTTCAGAGCCTACATAACAATTGATATTACAAACAATTTTCATTCTTACCGTGCTCTACGTCTAAATTTAAAATTTATTATTTTCCTTCGCTATTGCTATCAACCCGTTGCTCATCTTGAGTAGATTTGTGTCATGTGTTAGCCACAAACCTGTCCGAACACTTCATTTTTTTCCCCCGTGCTATGATTTTAAATACTCTGCATCAAATGAGGAAATAACATACTTTGGATTCCTATACCTGGGTCCAAGCCAGCAAGGTATATTAAAACCTATCGTTCCCTCAAAAAAAAGGAAATAACATACTTTGTGCCTTGGCCATTGTGAAATGTCCACCCCTATTCCTCAAAAGCCACATTTTTCAATCACTTCTTCAGAGATTTGGTTGAGTGGCACTGCCCTTGGAAGACTCCATTCATTTCTCTCATGGTAGAAATCTAGTAACATTTTTGTTGTAGTTCCCAAGCTTTTCTCTTTGATGACTTTCAATGAATCTATTTCTCATTTACATGCTGAATTAGGTAATCTACAAAAATAACACTATTTGGTTCTTTATTGGTCCAAATATCTGTCCAGTATTCAGTTTTGGACTAGTACTTATTTAAATGTTTGTTTTGCTTTTTTTTTGCCCCTCAGCATTGGTTGTGCCTTCAGATCCCCAAGTTAAAGTCAGGATGGTCTCTTTAAAGCTCTCTATCTGAATCTTCTGTAAATCATATCCTAAGACTACCTATCTTGATCCCTGTGCCAAAGTAGATTGTTGACAAACTGACTGATGGTAAAACATACCAATAACTTAATAATTTCCTCAGTTTTCCTAGTCTGTTTGCTAATTTGCTTAAAAGGGAAATGAGAAAAATTGCTCTTGAATGATTGAGATGAAAACAATTAGCAGAATTGATTGCAAAGTAGAAATACCATAAAGTGTCAGTTTCCACAGAGAGATTTCTTCAGGTGATTGTTATTATTCATTTAGAGAAATGGTGTGGAAATAGGTCCTTTGTTCCAACTTTTCATGCCAACCAAAATGTTCCACCCACACTCGTCCCCCCTGCCTGCATTTGGCCCACATCCCTCTGAACCTATCCTGTCAAATGCTGCTCCAACACTGCAATAGTACCTGCACCTAACACCCAATGTGTAAATGCAAAAATAAAATTCCTCCAGTTCCTATTAAATCACTTTCTTCTACCCCTGACTCTATCACCACAAACTGATCTCCTCTGCTTACTAATTTCCCCTACTCTGGGGCAAAAGACTCCGTGTTCACCTAATTTGTTCTTATTGTTTCGTATACCTCCATGTGATCATCACTCATCCAAGGAATAAAACCCAAGTTTGCTTCACCTCTCCCTCAGCACAGGCCTGCAAGTCTTGGCAACACCATCAAATCTTCTCTGCACCCTCTCCAGCTTGACAACTTCTTTACTGTTCCGTGATGACCAAAACTGAATATAATAATTCAAATGTGGCCTCACCAATGTCTTGAACAATGGCAACTTCTACTTCAAGTTTATTATCATCTGACTGTACATATATAAGCAGATGAATACTTAATATGCTCAATACTCTGATGCAGGCCAATATGTCAAAAGCCTTTTTGACTGTCCTGTCTACTTTTAGCACCACTCTCAAGGTATTATGTACTCCAAGATCCTCAATGATTCTCAGATCCCTACCATTCACTGTTTAGTCCTACCCATGTAAGACTTCACAAAATACAACACTTCCCATGTTTCTGTATTAAATTCCACCAAATGTTTTTCTGTCTACCTGTCCAACCAATCAAGATTCTACTGCAGTCTTTGGCAACCATATTCACTATCTACAATACCAGACACTTTAATATTATCCTCAAACCTGCTAATCATGCCATATACTTTTTCATCTAAATCATTGATATGGATGGCAAACAGCAATGGTTCCAGCACCAAATCTTGTGGGAAACTGCTAATCACAGGCCTTCATTTTGAAAAACAACCTTTCACCATCACCCTTTGCTTTTTTTTCACGAAGCCAATTCTCTATCCATTTGGTTATCTTTCCTTGGATCCTAACTATCCAGAGCAACGTATTGTGCGGAATGTTATTGCTGAAATCCATATATTCAATGTCAACAGCTTTGCCCTCATCAATCTTTTTGGTCTCATCTTCCAAAAACTCAATTAGATTTGTGAAACATGATGTTTCACTTGCAAAACTGTGCTGAATACATCTTGGCCATCTAAATGCATGTATATCTTCTCCCTCAGAATCCTCCCTAGAAACAACTACAAATGTTAGGCTCACTGGCCTATCATTCCCAGGATTTTCCCTGCAGTCCTTCTTGAATAGAAGCACAACATTCTTCTGACCCCTCACCTGTATTTAATGATGATTCTTTCATCACAGCCAGGACCATCAGCATCTAAACTGTAATGCTGACTGTCTTCAACATGTGCTATTGACCAAGTTTCCCCGTACTTGTGTCTTTCTTCACTGTGGGTGGGGAGGGGGGGTGGGGTGGAGAAAGAGAATTACTCATGGGGACCATTTCCTGTGGCTCCAACCAGAATTAAAGCATAGATTCCTGAAGGGTCCCACTATTTTTAATCTGGTTACCCCTTTTCCCTTTATGTAATTCTGCAGCCTTTGTATGGTAGGACTTGGTGAACCTCATTGAAAAGAATAGGAGTCTGTCTTGTAAGAAAAAGAGGTCCAAAGGTTTTAAACGTTTGTAAATTTAAATTTCCACATTAAAATCTCGTTAATTATTTTTACTTTTAAGCATCTGTTTGTCATTGAAAAACATTCAATGGCTGGGATGACAGTGGGGTGTGGGGCCAAAATAGCATGCCATACTCCTGGAAGCTAGGGTCTCTTCAAAATACTTACTATGTTGTGATAGTACAGATCTATCACCAATGTACATAGTGTATATAGTTACTGTATCTAGACTGTGCTTACAGCGATTGGCTGAGAGCTAAGCCACACCTATTGTCTGGGCCTTAAAGGGTTATGTCCCTAGCCAGGTCGGATCATTCCGGACTGGTCGGCCACCTGTGAAGAGCTCCGGTCTTTTGCTAATAAAAGCCTTGGTTTGGATCAACAAGTCTTTGGTTCTTTCGACGAGCTGTACAATTTTATTAGCAAAAGAATTTTTTTGAAAGGGATGGAGCGTTTAACTCGGCCAGAAAAACTTGATATTGACCCACAGTCAGCTACAGCCTTCAAAGCCTTTAACTTCTGGCTGCTGAACTTTGAAAACTTCCTGAGATTCATTCAGGTAGAGGAGGATAACCAGCGTCTAACAGCATTGCTGTCTATGGTGTCCTTGAGAGTCTACGAGAACATCCAGGATGAGACCACTTACACCGCAGCCATAAAGGTACTGAAAGGACTATATGATCAACCGGTGAACAGAGTTCATGCCCGGCTCGTGCTTGCGTCGAGCAAGCAACAGCCCGGTGAGTCCAGCAGGGCGTATTTACAAGTATTAAAGGCATTGGGCAAGGACTGTAACTGTGTGGACAAAACTGCTGCCGAGATCACAAATGATCTCGTCTGGGATGCCTATGTGGCCGGGCTCAGATCGAATGAAGTGAGGCTGCGCTTGCTCGAACAAGGGGTAGAAAAACTAGAGGACGTGGCCCGGATTGCAATCACAATGGAGGATGCAGCCTTAAAGTCCACCGAGCTCTCTAGGGACTGGACCCCTCGTTCTGATGTGAGTAGAGTGCCCTTCTACCCTACCACCCCCTGAGATACTGACGGCCTGTCGGCTGCTGCTACTACACTGCCCCGTGCGAACCCAAAATGTTATTTCTGCGGGAGGGACAAGCACAGCAGGTCCCAGTGCCCAGCAAGAAAAGCCAGGTGCCAGAAGTGCCTTAAAAACGGCCACTTTGCTGCAGTCTGTAGGTCTAAAATGGCCGCCAGCAAACACAGTGCCTCGTGTGAAGCCCAATCGCCGCTATCCCATTCAAACTCTTCTTCCCCAGAGCTCTCGTCCAATGAGAGCGAGGGCTCCCCTGCACGGCAACGCCTGACGTCACGGAGACGCCGAACCCGGAAGGGGCAACCCACCCTCGCAACCATGGTGTTGGCCCGCCTCTCGCCCCCATGCGGAACACTCGACGCTACTGCCGCTGCTGCGACGCTGCACGCGATCGATGAGTCTGTCCCGTTTCAAGTCGAGAGCGATGCATCCGACTTCGCCCTGGCAGCCACCTTGAACCAGGCCGGTCAGCCTGTAGCCTTCTTCTCCAGAACCCTCCAGGGTCCAGAGAGTAGACACTCCTCGATCGAGAAGGAGGCCCAGGCCATAGTTGAAGCGGTGCGTCGTTGGAGACATTACCTCGCTGGGTGGCGCTTTACACTGTTGACTGATCAACGCGCGGTCTCCTTCATGTTCAGCAACACCCAGCGTGGTAAGATAAAAAACGACAAAATCGCCAGATGGAGAATTGAACTCTCCACCTTTAACTATGACATCCTGTACCGGCCTGGTAAGCTCAACGACCCGCCTGACGCGCTCTCCAGGGGGACGTGCGCCAGCATACAGATGGACAGACTACGGAAACTCCATGAGGCGCTCTGTCATCCAGGGGTCACTAGGTTTGCTCACTTTGTCAAGGCGAGCAACTTACCCTACACAGTCGAGGAGATCCGCTCCATGACCCGAGCCTGTTCGGTGTGCGCTGAATGCAAGCCCCACTTCTTCCGTCCGGATAACTCCCACGTTATCAAAGCCACCCGCCCCTTCGAGCGTCTTAGCGTAGACTTTAAGGGGCCCCTACCGTCGACCAACCATAATACCTACATCCTTACAGCCATCGACGAGTACTCCCGCTTCCCATTCGCTGTGGCCTGCCCAGACACCACTGCCACCTCAGTGATACAGGCCCTTCACAGTATTTTCACCATCTTCGGGTACCCCAATTCCATCCACAGTGATAGGGGGTCCTCATTCATGAGTGCAGAGCTGCGACAGTACCTTCTGGAGTGTGGTATTGCTTCAAGCAGGACCACGAGCTATAACCCACGTGGTAACGGCCAGGTCGAGAGGGAGAATGCCACCATATGGAGAGCGGTTACACTGGCTTCCGGTCTAAAGGTCTCCCCACCTCTCACTGGCAGTAGGTTCTCACTAGTGCCTTACACTCCATCCGCTCCCTTCTATGTACTGCAACAAATGCCACCCCCCCACGAAAGGATGTTCCTTTTCCCGAGGAAATCCGAATCAGGAACCACTGTACCGGCATGGCTCACCATCCCTGGCCCCGTCCTTTTGCGACGCCACGTCCGGCACTCAAAGAACGACCCCTCGGTCGACCGAGTGACTCTACTCCACGCGAACCCACATTACGCCTACGTTGAGTTCCCAGACGGGCGGGAGGACACTGTTTCGGTGCGGGACCTAGCTCAGGACGCGGTAGACCCAGCAAACCCCCCAACTCCTTATTCTCCAGGCCCCGTGCCGCAACAGAAGGACCAACAGCACCCCAATGACCCGGGCCACCCTGCCGACAACACAACTGGGGAATTGAGCGACGGAGCAGTCGCACCCGACGAGCCCGCTGGTGACACCACTCCAGCGACCCCAATCCCGGCACCACGGCGGTCACGCCGGATGGTCAGACCCCCTGACCACTACAGTCCTTGACCTACCCCTTCCTTTCATTCTCTCCCTCGTTTATGTTTTTTTTTCCTAGGGTCAATTCTCCAAGAAGGGGTGAATGTGATAGTACAGATCTATCACCAATGTACATAGTGTATATAGTTACTGTATCTAGACTGTGCTTACAGCAATTGGCTGAGAGCTAAGCCACACCTATTGTCTGGGCCTTAAAGGGTTGTGTCCCTTGCCAGGTCGGATCATTCCGGACTGGTCGGCCACCTGTGAAGAGCTCCGGTCTTTTGCTAATAAAAGCCTTGGTTTGGATCAACAAGTCTTTGGTTCTTTCGACGAGCTCTACATGTGTCTTGGACCATGCTGGGATAAACAGGATAGCCCAGTGGCAGGCAATTAACTGTATACTTTCCTTTTAGAAGTGGGAGCAAGGGAAGGCCTGTCCCATCTTGTTTGTTTCTCTCAACGTGCCACATTTGTTGAATTCCATGTCAGTCCTTAATTTCTAATAAACATTTTTTGTGTAACTGTACTATGGATTATAAACAGTTGATGAGATGTTTCATTCCCCTTTTAAAATGCATAAACATGCTGTGCATTAATGCCTTGATTTGCGCTTGTACATTTTATGATTAATTTGAGGTGGCATGGTTAGCATAGCGGTTAGTGCAACATTGTTACAGCCCCAGAGACACGGTTTTGAATCTGGCATTGTCTTTAAGGGGTTTGTATGTTTTCTCTGTGTCTGCGAGGGTTTCCTTCGGGTCTTGGGTTTCCTCCCACCCCTCAAAATGTATGAGGGTTGTAGGTTAATTGGAATATTTGAGCGGCGTTGGCTTGTGTTTAAAACACACAGAAGTGCTGGAGAAACTGTGCTGGTCTCGCTGCATCCATAGTAGATAAAGATATATTACTGATGTTTCAGGCCGGAGATGGTCTTCAAGGAAGAACCATTCTTTCCTTGATTATAAACAGTGTATTGAGAAATTTTTAAAAATGGCCTGTATTTGCAATTGAATTTACAGACATGAACACTACTGAGAGGCTTTAAGATCTGAATGTTAAATTTCAGTTTAGTTGTTTATTTTGGATGGTTTCTCCCTTTTTGAATAAATAGTTTTCATGTATCCCTTTTTGGTTTAGGTTGAACAGTTATTAGAGAGCTACCTTCAAGATGTTGGGATCAAGGAGGACCAGTTTTTAGAAGCCTGCAATTCTCCACTTGCACAGTCTGAGTCATTTCGGGTAAAGAAACAAATTTTATGATTGCTGTCATGTGGGTTCAAAGTTTCAGACTATTTCTGACATGGTATAATTGAGTCCTGTTTTGTGGTATTTTGAATCTGAATTACACAAAAGAGTGAAGATTACTTTTAGTTTGCTTCATATTTTCTTTCATTGCTGAGCCAAGCCCTAATTTATTTCATTTAAAGCATGAGTCCATGTAAAAGATACCTGATAATTTGTTTGATTGGCATCAGATTCTACTCATTCTGGTGTAAAATGTTATTCTTACCTTTTGACCATCTCAAATTTGATTGCATCACTGTTGGCAACTGTATCTTCGATGTGTCAGTCTGAAGCTCTGGAAGTCCTTCCATGCACCTCTTTGCTCTTCCTTTCAATTTCCATCTACTTCTTAAAACCCTTTGGAGATAGGCTATTGATCATCTACCCTAATTTTTGTGTGTGGGTTTTGTTCTTGAAATAGCTTGCTACATGAAAGGTGATTTACAAATAAATGATATTTTATTTGTATCTTAATATGGTTGACAATACGTTAGTGATTTTTAATTCTGATTATTAATATTGAGAGAAAAGAAGTATTTTTTCAGAAATTGCATGGAAAAATAATTTGAGGAAAGTCTACTCATCAATGCTCTAAATGTAGCTCCCTTTTAGGACAAGGAAATAAATCTGAATTTGCAATCTGTTGCTTTGTTCTTGTGAGGATGATGTTCTAATCTTTTCCATCCTTCAGCCACTCAATTCCATGTATAGCTGTTTATAATTCCAAAATGAAATTCCAGGTAAGCTTCAAGTTGACATGGAATTTTTTCATGTCTTTCAAACCAGGGTGGTTAATTAGAATTCTCTGCACTGATTCCCACATTTAAACACTAGAAGACTGCTGTTATAATTGGTCATGACTTCTCTTGTATTTATTTATATTATGGCAGAATTTGGGCCTCAAGTCCAGTTTGTTTTACTGTATCCTTATTCTCTAGCAATCATCAACTCTAAATCCTCAATTTGGAGTGTTCACAGACTTTTTGGAAAATTCTTGCAGTCCGAAATAGCTGTCTCCTATTCTATTGTTTGTCATGTGTACCAAAATACAGTAAGAAGCATATTTTAATGCTATCCAGGCAAGTCAACTTGTAGTGCAATAATGATAAATATAGAAACAAATAAAAAGTGTAGGGAGTAACAGCAAGCCAAACAATGTTGGATGTGGAGAAAAAGTACAGAAACATAGAGCAAGGTATGGAGATAAGAATGTTTAAAAACAGTGGAAAGGCAGGGGGGAGGTGGGGGTGGGAAAGAGGTATGGAAGTAATGACAAGGTGCCACTGTGGTGGCAATGGTGTAAATAGAAATGAATGTAACAATGTACAGTGATGGACATGTATGGATACAAAACTAATGGGCTGAAGAGACTTGGAATCATTTTCCTTTTGTAAATAATTTACAGAGAATAAAGTATTTTTTGGTTTTAAAAAAAGTCACTTTTTGACAGTGAATCTGACAGTAGGAAAGAATGTTATCTTTAATCTAGAGGTTTGTGTTTTCAAGTGCATGAATCTTCAAAGTTCAAAGGTTTAAATTTATTGTCAGCACATGCATGACATCACATACAACACTGAGATTCTTTTTTCCTGCTGGCCAGGCAGAATTTTTACTTCTAAGTAACTGTAAACTCTATGCAAGGAAAAAGATTTTAAAGAGAAAAATGCAAACAAATAAAAAATTGTGCAATTTACAGAAAAAAATCAGTAGTAAATAATGTGCAAAATATGAGCCCCGAAATAAGTCTTTTGTTGAGGAGTCTGATAGTGGAGGGGTTTCAACTGTTCCTGAATCTGGTGGTAAGAGTCTTGTAACATTTGTACCTCTTTCCTTTTTGTAAAGGTTAAATATTCTCTTTATTTGCAACATTAAAATCATTGGATAAAATAGAAATGCATCCAAAAAGAAACATTTGGGCTTTCCAACATGTATTAGTAAGAGACAAAAAAGGAATTTTTACCGCTTTCAAATATTCCTAAAATTAAGATGTTATTTGACAGAGAAAATGCATTTTGCACAAACAGGGACCATTCAAGAATGTTTCAAAGCTCTCCATCAGCTACACTGATGCAAGAGTTAAGAGCCATTCTGGAAAAGTGATTTTAAAAACAAATTGCATGGAATTTTTTTCTATCCTCCCCATGGCAAGAAATATGCAAAGGAAAGGATGTTGCGGCAGCTACATACAGAAAACACCACTGGACACAGTGGGGTTTCCAGTAGAACTGTTTATTTGAATTTTGCGCGTGCGCCTTTCAGGCCAATAGGAGTTCCACCCTGCGCAGCAGTGACATCATCACGTGGCCCAGGGCGCAAGCTGTAGCCTAAGCCACGAGGCAATGAGCAAGCCCTGACGGCGCCATCTTCTGTAGCTGCCCTGCCAGCATGGTGGTACAAACGGGGCTAGTTCGCTCACAGAGATGTGCACCACCACACAACCCATCCCCAGAACTGGCTTACGCGTTCTGCCACTTGGGCGGCCAGCCCCTCCGTTTAGGTTGTGTCGTCTACATGGGCTGGTTTAAGTCCACGTGTGCTGGCTTTAGCTGGTTGACTGTGAAAAGTTCCTCTTTGCACCCAATGTCCAGAGTAAAGGCTTTTCCCGATCTTTGTACGGGCCCTCATACGGGCGCTGAGTCCAACACTTTGGCGACGTTCGCCGGGTGGTGAGTAGGCGGGTGGGGGTGTTAACAAGGCGAGCTTGCTGTGGAGGTCTGCGAGTAGTGTCGGGGTCTCACCTCCAGGCTCGGCGTTTGCTTCGAGAAGCTCCCCTGGTAGCGACAGCAGTGCACCGTAGATGAGTTCTGAGGATGAAACTTGGAGGTCTTCCTTCGTGGCTATTTGAATTCCAAGCAGGACCCACGGCAGCTCATCTGTCCAATTAGGTCCTCTCAGCCGCGCCATGAGAGCCGCCTTGAGGTGTCGGTGGAAACGTTCTGCGAGTCCATTCGCTTGGGGATGATAGGCCGTTGTGTGATGGAGTTGATCCCCAAGCGGTTCGCCAGATGTGCCCACAGGGCGGAGGTGAACTGGGTGCCCCGTCGCTGGTCATGTGGGCTGGGACGCCTAAACCTGTGGCCCAGTTCGTGAGCAGGACTCAGCAGAAGTGTCCTTGAGGGGGATGGCTTCCGGCCACCTTGTCGTCTGATCAACCACAGTCAGGAAGTAGCGGACATCCCTGGACACTGGTATAGGGGGCCCACTATGTCAACGTGGATATGGTCAAACCTCCTGGCAGGTGGGTCAAAGTGCTGTATCAGGGCTCTGACATGGCGCTGAACTTTGCATGCTTGGCAATGTGTGCAGTTCCTCGCCATTTGGGCCACTTGTTTCTTTAACCCGTGCCAGATGAAGCGTTCCGTCACCATGTGCACCGTTGTCTTGTCTGAGGGATGACCCAGGTTGTGGATCGCCTGGAATGCTTCCGGTCTCCACTGTGGGGGGACTATCGGTCGCAGTGAGCCTGAGACATCGCTCGCACAGGACTGTCTCATGGCTGCCTGGCAGCTTCAGGTCCTTGAGGCGCAGGCCAGTGATGGCGGTTCGGAGAGCCTGCGTCTCTTTGTCATCCCTCTGGGCCTGAGCTAATTGGGCATAGTTCAGGCCAGGGAACAAGTTGTGGATGGTCGGTCTGGAAAGCACATTGGCAAAAACATTGTCCTTACCCGCCCGATGTCGGATGTCGGTGGTGATAAAGGAAAGATGTCGTTGTTGGCATGCCGACCAGGGGTCTTTAGCCACAGCGAGGGCCTGAGTGAGCGGCTTGTGGTCCGTGAAGGCGATGAATGGTCTGCTCTCCAGGAAATGGTGGAAGTGCCTGATCGGGAGGTACAAGTTCAGGAGTTCTCGGTCAAATGCACTGTACTTCAACTTGGGTGGTCAGAGGTACTGGCTGAAGAATGCCAAGGGGTGCCACTGCCCATTGACCTCTTGTTCCAGGATGCCTCCGATGACCGTGGTGGATGCGTCTACAGAGAGTGCTGTGTGGGTGTTGGGTCGGGGGTAGGCCAGTAGGGTGGGGCTTGCGAGGGTGGCCTTGGTCTGAGCAAAGGCTGTCTCGGCCTCTTTTGACCACTCAAGTGCCTTTTGTTCAGAGGAGATCAGGGTGAACAGTGGGCACATTATGCGTGCGGCCCCGGAGATGAAACGGTAGTAAAAGTTGACCATCCCGCAGGCCTTTGAGGGTTTCTGGCCTGGGGAACTGCTGTATGGCTCTGATTTTGTCTCGTGTCGGTGCTGCCCCATCCGTGGTGATGGTATGGCCCAAAAACTGTAGTGACTCCTTCCCGAACTAACATTTGGCCACGCTGATGGTGAGGCCAAATTCAGCCAGGCGGGCAAACAGTGTGCGGAGGTGGATCTTGTGCTTGTCGTGATCTTGACTGGCGATGAGGATGTCGTCGAGATAAGTGAACATGAAGTCCAAGTCTCTGCCCACTGTGTTCATGTGCTGCTAGAAGGTTTGGGCTGTGTTCTTCAGGCCAAAAGGCATCTGAAGGAATTCTAAAAGACCGAACGGGGTGATGATGGCAGTCATACCAATGCCATTGGGGTGCATGGGGATCTGGGGGTAGCCCCTGACTAAGTCGACCTTGGAGAAAATCTTGGCGCCATGCAATTTGGCAGTGAAGCCTGCATGTGGTGGATGGGGTAGTGATCGGGTGTAGTCGCGTCATTGAGCCGGCGGTGGTCCGCACACAGGTGCCAACCCCCAGAGACCTTGGGGACCATATGCAGGAGAGATGCCCAGGGGCTGTCCGACCTGAGGACTATGCTGAGTTCCTGGAACCGGGAGAACTCTTTTTGCCAACTGCAGCTTCTCTGGCGGCAGTCGTCTGGCCTTGGTGTGGAGTGGAGGGCCCTGTGTGGTGATGTGGTTGCGGACCTGGGGCATGGTGACGGTGAACTGTGGCCGTAGGATTGCTGGGAACTTGTTGAGGATGCAGGAGTACTCGTCCCTGGGCATGCAGATGGCTGCTATCACCAGCCTGTGCACGTTGGACGGCTTAAGACGGAGGGTCTGGAAAGTACGGGCATGCATGAGCCTCTTGCCCTTCAAGGTGACCAGCAGGCTGTGTGCACGAAGGAAGTTGGCTCCTAACAGCGCAATTCTCACAGTGGCCAGTAGGAACTTCCAACGGTATTTATTCTGCCCGAGGTGAACCTGAACAGTCTGTGTGCTGAAGGTCTTTATATCGGTGATGTTCGCTGCCCGCAGGGTCGGGCCTCGTGCGGGTCTAGAGCGTTCGGGGGTAGCACGCTCAACTCTGCTCTGGTGTCCACCAGGAAATGCCGATCATTGATCTTGTCCACCACGTGTAAGAGACTGTTCATGTGGCCAGCTGTCGCAGCTATTAGCGGCGGCTGGCCTGATTGTTTCCCTGGTACCGAGCAGGGTTAGCGAAATTTGTGGACTTGTGCTCCCCAGCGTTGGTGATAGAAGCACTAGGTTGACTGGTGCTCTTCCATCTTCTGTCTGGGGGCAGGCTGTGGTCAACTGGGCGCCAGGCGGGCGACCTGGTTCATGGTGGCCTCGTTCTCTCTCTTTATCCGGCACAGCACATCAGCGCAGGCTGCGACCTTCCTGGGGTCCGAGAAGTTTTTGTCTGCTAACAGGAGCTGGATGTCCTCCAGCATTTGTTCAAGGAAGGCTTGCTCAAACATCAGGCAGGGTTTGTGACCTTCTGCCAGTGTGAGGGAGGGTTTTGAGGGTGATGTACTTGCCCTACTCGGGAGGATCGTGGATCAGGTCATCCACTCTGGCTGCCGTTTCTTCATCAAAGACATTCACCACGTGGTAAAACATGGTGATATGCTGGAGTCGAAATTGCATCTCCGCCTGCCCGAACCACATGCGGGGCCGGTGGGTCCAGAAGGGGGGGAGCTTCACAGAAACTGCACTGATTGCCGAAGAATCCATGTTTTGAGACCTGATGTTTTCTGGGCTCTGCAGAGTAACCAATGTAGTGGCTGCTACACACAGAAAACACCACTGGACATGGTGGGGTTTCCAGTAGAACTGTTTATTTGAATTTCGTGCGCACCCCTTTCAGGCCAATGGGAGTTCTGCCCCACACAGCAGTGACGTCATCACGTGACCCAGGGTGTGAGCTGTGTCCTAAGCCACGAGACCATAAGTAAGCCCTGATGGCGCCATCTTCTCCAGCTGCCCCGCCAGTGCAGTGATACAAACGGAGCTGGCTTGTTCACAGAGATGTGCACCAGCTCAAGGAATACATTGTTCTTTCAAGCAGTTGGCTTCAGAATCAGGTTTATCAAGCTATGCAATTTAGGCCCTCACCCTGTATTTTAGTAACATGAACAATAGCTTTCCTCATCACCTATTCCTCTAGCTCTTCAGGAAAAAAAACTTGCATGTTCAAATGAAGCACCGGTAGTAATTTTAAGTAATCTGTAGCCAATGGTTCGCCCCATTAATTCAAAGAATCTAGAAAATCTTAATAATAGAAATTATACAAATCAAACTTTCAGGCACAATTGTTATTTTGTTCTAAGCACTGCAGTTGACATCAAATCCCTAGTCATCACTGCAAAACTGTCTGTGTTCTATCTTGCCTTGTCCAACAAGAGTCATTTCCTTTGGGACAATTTCACTTCTGCTGGAAGCCCTAAAAAATGCATGGTCAAAGCGAAGTCCAAGGTATTATTGGCTGTGATATCCTGGATGAAACGGCACTGTTCGGGTTTGTTTAAGAATTCCCGGATGTCCGAGGTACCTGATGGTAATCGTCCAAACTTTTTCACCTCCTTACCTCTTGGTTTAGTATCCCCTCCAAAAATGACTGTGGCATAATTGATATTTTTTTCATTTTCTGGAGGACTGTCCCTAGTTGTTTAATCCGATCCTGAGAGTGTTCCTTTGTGCTCTCCAAGTGGGAAGTCATTAAGCAGAATTCATTCCCAGCAATGTTTACAAGAACATTGAGGAAGTTTCTCATCATGGTTGTGGTTTGGAAATCAATTGCTGTATTTCTTGTTTCATTAGATTCATTTGTATTTTATTTTGGCATAATAGCTGTGTAGTAACCATTTGCTAGAATTATGGTGTAGCTCACTACTTCTTTAAGTAGTTGTAATAGGGCTCAATAACTTCCTGAAGGAAAACCATGTCAGGACTATACAGCATCAGGGTGAGAACAAACACCATGTGCTCTTTCAAGCAGGGGTCCAATGCTGCCAGAGCTCACTGGAGCACCGCTCCGGCACCTCTGATTTAATTTTTAAAAAAAATCACCTTCTCCATGAATGAGGGAGATGTGATTGTAGATTTGAGAGAACATTTTTCTCCCAACAAATTTTAGAATTTAAGTCGGAATACTGTCTGCTCCCCAGTTTTCATTTGGTACGTCGGCATAAGTGAATCAGGAATGGTGGCAAGGCCAGACTGCAAGTTGAGGGAATGATGGGCGGATACACTACTGTCCCTGAACTCCAATGTGCGTGAGCAAGTATATGACGGTCCTGCTAAATCTTGCAATACTTACACGGAAAAGGATGTCACCATCTGGCTGGGGCCGCACAGTAAGGTCCTGGAAGATGAGGCTCCGATATCCTGTCTCACCCACGTTTCATCCACCTCTATCAATTCATCTGTGCTTGCCACTTACAGAATGGATCAGACTGATAACCGTATTCCATTAAAAATTTGCCCTCAAGTTTAAATTATATTTTTTATTCTCAGCAGTTGTTGGAGAGGAGGGGTTGGGGTCAAAGTTGTACTGGTGAGTTTAGAGAGAGAAAGAGCCAGGAAAAAGGGAGAGACATGGGATGGGGAAGGAAGGCACTGGATCGAGAGGAGGGAGAGAGAAACATGGGCCTAGCAGTTTGGAGAGGAGAGGAGAGGAGAGGAGAGGAGAGGAGAGGAGAGGAGAGGAGAGGAGAGGAGAGGAGAGGGATAGAGAAGAAAAGAGTCGGGGGCAGGTAAGAAAGCTTTTTTAAAAGTCTCTTACCGGGGCCTGCGGAGAGGAGTTGGCGTCGGAGGCGGCCATTGGTCGGGCGGGCGTACAGGAGAGCGTGTCGGGAAGGTAAGGTCTTTTTAAGGGCTCTTACTGGGGACAGGGCCGAGCAGTCGGGAGAGGAGAGAGGAGAAGGACAGAGAAGAAAAGATTCGGGGGCAGGTAAGAAAGCTATTTTAAAAGTCTCTTACCGGGGCCTGCGGAGAGGAGTCGGCGTCGGAAGTGGCCGTACAGGAGAGCGTGTAGGGGTTAATTGGTAAAAGGCCAATAAATAAGAGGGACAGCGAGCGAGTGGCCCAGCGAGCGAGTGGCCCAGCGAGCGAGTGGCCCAGCGAGCGAGTGGCCCAGCGAGCGAGTGGCCCAGCGAGCGAGTGGCCCAGCGAGCGAGTGGCCCAGCGAGCGAGTGGCCCAGCGAGCGAGTGGCCCAGCGAGCGAGTGGCCCAGCGAGCGAGTGGCCCAGCGAGCGAGTGGCCCAGCGAGCGAGTGGCCCAGCGAGCGAGTGGCCCAGCGAGCGAGTGGCCCAGCGAGCGAGTGGCCCAGCGAGCGAGTGGCCCAGCGAGCGAGTGGCCCAGCGAGCGAGTGGCCCAGCGAGCGAGTGGCCCAGCGAGCGAGTGGCCCAGCGAGCGAGTGGCCCAGCGAGCGAGTGGCCCAGCGAGCGAGTGGCCCAGCGAGCGAGTGGCCCAGCGAGCGAGTGGCCCAGCGAGCGAGTGGCCCAGCGAGCGAGTGGCCCAGCGAGCGAGTGGCCCAGCGAGCGAGTGGCCCAGCGAGCGAGTGGCCCAGCGAGCGAGTGGCCCAGCGAGCGAGTGGCCCAGCGAGCGAGTGGCCCAGCGAGCGAGTGGCCCAGCGAGCGAGTGGGACTTCCAGGCTTTGGCTCATCAGGCTTAGGCGGAGAGAAAGGTTGGCTGTTTTTATTAGCCCTTCCTAGGTGAGTGCACTGTACATTCCATGACATTAAAAGGCTGAGCCATGCCTATGGGGTTAGTGTTCTGCTCAAGTTGCCAGATGATGGGAGCCATGGGTGACCTCCACCCTCCCAAATGACCATATCTGTGCCAGGTGCGAAGAGGTGGGGTTCCTTAGGGGCCGAGTTGATGAACTGGAGCTCCAGCTTGATGACCTTAGGCTCGCAAGAGAGAGTGAGGAGGTAAGTGACAGGACCTTAAATCTTCCCACAGGACATACCTGCAGGGGATGTAACGAGACACAAGTATTAAAGAATAAAATTAAAGAAATGGAGTTGCAGCTTGATGATCTGAGGCTTATCAGGGAGAGTGAAGAATTTATAGATACAACGCTCAGGGAAGTGCTTACCCCTGGATTGGGGGGGTCAAGTAAGTGGACTACTGTCAGGGGTGGGGGGAAAGTTGCTAGCTCTGTGGTGAGCACCCCGGTGGCTCTTAGCAACAAATATAGTGTATTGGATGTAGTTGGGGAAGATAACCTGCCAGAGGTTGCACCAAGGGAACCGGTGGTGCGGAAAGGAAGGAAGGGGAACAAGGTGGTCATTGGGGACTCCATCGTCAGGGGAACAGACAAAAGATTCTGCGAACCTGACAAGTGTTCCCGTATGGTGTGTTGCCTCCCAGGAGCCAGGGTGCGAGACGTCTCGGATAGGGTTCAGAGGGGGGGAAGGTGAACGGCCAGAAGTCCTGATACACGTGGGTACAAATGACGTGGATAAGATGAAGGAGGAGATCCTGAAGAGGGACTACCGTGAGCTCGGAAGGAGGTTAAGAAGCAGGACCTCCAGGATTGTAATCTCGGGGCTGCTACCTGTGCTGTGCGTGGGTGGGGGCAAAAATAATAAAATCAGGAGGTTAAATGTGTGGCTGGAGGAATGGTGCAGAGATTCAGGTTCATTGACCATTGGGATCTCTTCTGGGGAAGACAAGACCTCTACAGGAGGGATGGTTTACACCTGAATGCAACAGGGGCCAATATACTGGCAGTTAGGTTTAACAATGCTGTCGGATTTGATTTAAACTAATTTGGCAGGGGGAAGGGAACAGGACTGATAGGGAAGCAGATAGGAGAGTGAATATAGGGGTGGTTCCGTTAGATGGTGAAACAATAAGGAAAAAGGGAACTAAAAGTGATAGGAGAGTAGGGGCAAGTGTATCGAGAACAAAGATGGAGGGAGAAAGGAGATATGGTATCAAGGTATTGTGTATGAATGGACCGAGTGTAAGGAATAAAATGGATGAGCTTGAGGCGCAAATGGCAATGGGAGGTTATGACATTGTCGGAGTAACGGAGACATGGCTGCGGGAAGGGCAGGATTGGGAAATAAATGTTCCCGGGTACACGTCCTATAGAAAAGACAGAAAGTTAGGAAGAGGAGGTGGGGTAGCTCTGTTGGTAAGAAATGAAATTCAGGTGTTTGAAAGGAAAGACATTGAAACAGATGGGGTAGAGTCTGTTGGGATAGAATTAAGAAATTGTAAAGGCATGAGGACCATAATGGGGGTCATTTACAGGCCTCCGAAAAGTAGCTCAGATATCGGTAGAAGTATAAATCAGGAATTAAGAGTGGCATGTCAAAGTGGTAGCAATACGGTAGTTATAGGGGACTTCAACATGAAGGTGGACTGGGATAATCAGATGGAGGCAGGAACACAAGAAACTGAGTTTATTGAATGTCTACGAGATACTTTTTTGGAGCAGCTAGTGGAGGAACCTACCAGGGGGAAGTCGATTCTAGACTTGGTGCTGTGCAGCAACGCAGAGTTAATAAGTGACCTCGATGTAGGGGAGCCATTAGGGAATAGTGACCATGGTATGGTTACTTTTGAGCTGCAATTAGAAAGGGAAAAAGAAAGGAAGTCGGAAGCATCTGTACTGCAGTTAAATAAAGGGGATTATGCAACTATGAGGGAGGAGCTAGCCAAAATAAAATGGAAAGATACACTAGCTGGGAGGACAACTGGGGAAAAATGGCAGGTATTTTTGGACATTTTTCACAGGTTTCAGGACAAATTTATTCCAAAGTGGAGGAAAGGCTCTAGGAGATGCAAATGGCAGCCGTGGCTAACTAATGAAATCAAGTGCAATATCAAATCCAAAGGGAGTAAGTATAAGATAGCGAAGTGGAGTGGGAAGTTAGAGGATTGGGAAACCTTCAAAGAGCAACAGAGGGTAACTAAGAAAGTCATAAGAGAGTGGAAAATGAAGTACAAGAGGAAATTAGCAAATAATATAATGGAGGATAGCAAAAGCTTTTTTAAATATGTGAAGAGGAAGAAATTGGTTCGGTCTAAAATTGGTCCATTAAGAATGGAAAAGGGTGGAATTATTACCAGAAACAAGGAGATGGCTGAGGAATTTAACAAATACTTTGCAACTGTCTTCACCAAGGAGGATATAGGTTATGGTCAGTTAGGGGGTAGTGGTCATGCGGTATCAAGAGACTTGGGAAACTTTCCTGGGGAAGTAGGGGATCTAATGGATATCCGGATCCAGAAGCAGGAGGTTGTGAGTAAATTGTTGGGACTGAGGGCTGATAAATCCCCAGGGCCTGATGGGCTGCATCCCAGGGTGCTTAAAGAAGTTGCTATGGAAATTGTGGAGGCACTGGTCGACATTTTCCAAAGTTCCATAGATTCGGGGGAGGTCCCTGAGGATTGGAGAGTGGCTGTTGTGGTGCCGATTTTTAAGAAGGGAGGGAGGGAGAAAACGGGAAATTATAGACCGGTCAGCCTGACGTCAGTGGTGGGGAAGATATTGGAATCTATCATGAAAGGAGTAATAGCAGAACACTTAGGCAGAAATAATAGTATAAGGGCTAGTCAGCATGGATTCCTTAAGGGTAAGTCATGCTTGACTAACCTTCTGGAATTTTTCGAGGATGTGTCAAAGAGGGTGGACTTGGGAGAGCCAGTGGATGTGGTGTATTTGGACTTCCAGAAGGCCTTTGATAAGGTACTTCATGGGAGACTAGTGGGCAAGATCAGGGAGCATGGTATTGGAGGTAAGGTGCTGACATGGATAGGAAATTGGTTAAGAAATAGGAAACAAAGGGTTGGAGTAAGCGGGTCTTTTTCAGGATGGCAGGATGTGACGAGTGGAGTGCCGCAGGGATTGGTATTGGGTCCTCAGTTGTTTGTAATTTATGTAAATGATTTGGATAAGGGGATTATTAATAACATAAGCAAATTTGCAGATTACACTAAACTGGGTGGCGGTGTGGGGTGTGAGGAGAATGTCAGGAAAATGCAGAGGGACTTGGACAGGTTGGGGGAGTGGGCTGCTGAATGGAAGATGACGTTCAATGTGAGCAAATGTGAGGTTATCCATTTTGGGGGCAATAATAGGAAAGCTGAGTATTATTTAAATGGAGACAAGCTAGGGAGTGGGGAGGTGCAAATGGATCTGGGTGTACTTGTTCACCGGTCACTGAAGGCTAACATGCAGGTTCAGAAAGCTGTGAAGAAGGCAAATGGCATGTTGGCTTTCATAAAGAGGGGATTGGAGTATAGGAACAGAGACCACCCTTCTGCAGTTGTACAGGGCCCTGGTGAGACCCACCTGGAGTATTGCGTCCAGTTCTGGTCTCCAATTTTGAGGAAGGACATACTAGCTATAGAGGGTGTGCAGTGCAGATTTACAAGGTTAGTTGCAGGGATGGCGGGGTTGACATATGCTGAAAGGCTAGAAAAACTGGACGTATCCGATGGAGTTTAGAAGGATGAGGGGGGACATGATTGAGGTATACAAAATTATCAGGGGGATAGACAGGGTGAAGTCGGATTACTTGTTCCCAATGATGGGGGAGACGAGGACTAGAGGGCATAGTTTAAGAATACAGGGTAGGCCCTTTAGGACGGAGATGAGAAAACATTTTTTTACCCAGAGAAGTGTGAATCTGTGGAATGCTCTGCCACAGAGGGTGGTAGAGGCAGATTCGCTGATTATGTTCAAAAGAGAGTTAGATAAGACTCTAGAGGGCAAAGGAGTTAAGGGTTATGGGGATAAGGCTGGAAAGGGGTACTGATAGTAGTGATCAGCCATGATCTGTAAAATGGCGGTGCTGGCTCGACGGGCCGAAGGGCCTACTCCAGCTCCTATTGTCTATTGTCTAGATAGAAGCATGGGATAGAGAGATAAAGACTCTGAATACAGAGTCAAAATTGAGAGAGAACTTCGATTTGTGTGTATGAGAGTGTGGGTGAGGGGGTGATGGGGCAGAAACCTGGGAGATAGACCCAGGATCGAGAGGGAGAGACAGAAAAAGACCTAGGAGAGAAAGTACTTAGTGATGAGGAGACCCAGGAGAGAAAGAGTGACCCAGGATAGTGAGAAAGATAAATCAACAAGGAGATTTAGGACAGTGAGAGAGGAGACTTGGGATAGAGTGATGCAGGTCAGAGTGAGGAACCCCAGGAGAGAGAAATAAGAGATAGAAAGAGAGAGTCCTAGGATAGAGGGAAACTAGGGAGATAGATCAACAGACTTGGGTGAGAGGAGAAGATCAATTCAGTTAGGGGGTAATTGTTGGTCTCACTTATCCAAAATTAATAGATGAGATCTTAACCCAGTTGCTAAGCTTACAGTAAGGATTTGGTTTCAGTTTTGTAAATTTTTTGGGTTTAACAATTTTGTTTTATCGAGTAAAATAGATCTTAATTTTCTTTATTAAAGCACATTGATTGATCAAGCATTTTTAATATGGAAAACTAAAGGAGTAATAACCTTTTCAGACCTATTTTCTGGAGACTTCTTAATGTCTTTCAATCAGCAGACATATATTTGGCAAGGCACAATTTTTTGGGTATTTGCAAATTAGGGACTTTCTGTGTACTTCCAAACTATCCCTCTTTTTACCCCCTCCTAATATGATCGACAACTTTTTTCAGGTGTATCCACTTCTAAAAGGGTCCCTTTTTCTTTTTGTTTGGATTAGTTATAGGGGATTTTATAATAATTATTTTTTCCTCCCTCCTTTTTCTTATGATTTTACAGGAGGAAAAGAAATTTATGGTTAATATATATTTGTTAAATACTAATATGTTCTTATTCTTATATACGTATACATGAATGTAATATAACTCTCCTCTTGTATATATGCTTGATATAATAAACAGAAAAAGATCAGAGAGGGAGATGCATGGGATGGAGTGGGATCCAGGATTTGGATAGAGTGAGCTTTGAGACAAGAAAGAGGTTAGATAGTGTTAGGTCTGCTTTGTTCATGAATGAGTGAGACAAACACCAGGCTGAGTCGAAATCAGGGTTCTTTGTTCTTTATTACCGGATTGTAACACTTGCGACCAACCATGTTAGTCGGAGAATGCATTCTGCCGTTATCAGCAAAATGGTGATTTTTTATACCCTTGGATACATGCTTAGAACATCATCATATCATTACTTGTCCAATGACTAAAACTGTTGCTATCCTTTCCCTGCTAGCTTCCTGCCTCTCAATCTATCAATGTCTCTCTTATCTTGTAAGTACAAGGATGCATTTACATCTTGTTACAGCCCTGTACAGGGCAGGGTAACTCCTTACACATTCCCATCTCATGATGTTTTACCTTACAATAGGGAGAGGGAGTGTTATGCCCAAAACCAGCAGCAAAGAGAAGATGCACTTCAATAGGTTAAATTTTAACTCTATATTTATTATCAACAATTAACAAATGCAGTGTCTTCCCCAAATTAACCCAGTTTAGTACATAATTAAATATATTTTCAATGTGTGTGTGTTGTGGGGAAAAAAAACTAGGCAATACTGTCTGTGCCCAAAACTTCAAAATGCAAAGGAAAAAAAAACAAAAAGCCAAAATTGCTCAGTCCTGTCAGGAAAGTCAGTCAAAACAAAAAACACTGTTCTCAAAGTTACTTCTTAATGTTCAAAGTCCAAAGTTCAGTGCTTCGACTGAATAACGAGAAGGACATCCGAAATTGAACACTGAAGATAACAGGAGGATGTGGCGCCGCAGACTTACAACTCCTCCACGGGCCTTGGCACAATGGGCTTTCCAAACAGCTCTTTCACTAAAAGGTGTTTCATGACTTCCTCTGTCACACTCAAGTTTAGTTTGCTGGAACCATTCTCTTTTTGAAAATTTTATTTAATTTCACATATGCATTAAAAAACTTGTACATAACTTTCTTATTTGAAAATAATAAAAAATTAATACATAGTGATTTTTTTAAAAAATCCCTTTCCCATCCTTCCCCTCCCCCAACAACCCAATAGAAAAGAAAAAAAGGAAGAAAAAGAAGAAAGAAAACATCTGTGTAGTATTTATAAAAACTTACTAAAACCATCAAATAAAATCTAACATATCTTAATTTTATTGATTTTAGAAGTCGGAAGGTTCATCTTAATTCCTACAATTTGTAAATATTATTCCCAAATATTTTTCAAAAATTTCTAATTTGTTATGTAAATTGTATGTAATTTTTTCAAGTGGTATACAACTAGTGTGCCATCTACCCATTCCCAAATACACATCTGATTTCCAAGTTACAGCCACACACTTTCTAGCTACTGATAGGACTATTTTAACAAATTCTTTTTGATGTTTATTTAATTTCAATTCTGTGTCAAAAATATTTCCAAGTTTAAAATAAAATTGGATCTTGAGGAAACTTAACTTTTGTAACTCTTTCCAAACATAAATCCAGTTCTGTCCAAGTGGAGTAAGATATAATTGATGTAAAAATTTATATTGTACATTGATAAATGAATAACACAAGTAGAAAATTAAAGTCAACATCATTAAAATAAAGTTTGTATAATCATTTGTACCAATTAAACTAAATAAGAAAGTAAAGAAAATACAAGCTTATTAAACTCATCATGGCTCTCTCTCGTAATCGAGGATGATGGCCTGTTTCGTTGATCCACCAAGCGAAGATACCTGTGCATGCATTGTTTAACATGTACCTGATGTTGCACTCCAAGAAAGACACGATACTTCACAAATCAACCAACTAATTCCAATGGCATAAAAACCACGACGATTGGAGCTGATGGATTTGTTGCAACCTTCATCCGCTTTCACAACCATTGAGGTCAGAGTAACTTTGTCCGCCTGTTCCACCATTGAGGACTTGGTTGGATTGTCAGGGACCTCACCCTCAATCTTACTGCCATGGGTGGCCCTACCAGGAGCATAGCTCCAGACGGTATTGCTCTTGGGATCACACAAGTTTCACCTCCACGACAAGGTGACAATCCATGGAAAAGATTATTAAACTATATAGCAAGCAAGAAGATTACTCCATACAATAAAGCTAAAAGAAGACAACAGCCAAACTTCACCCAGTTAAAGCCAAATGGAAAACTTCAACAATAGACAGGCTTCAGACACTAGTTAGCAGTTCATATGATACTTGCAGTTGAAGGAGATTCATTCAAGATTTTGCTAGTCTCTTGCAACAATTTTAAAAATTCCTTGCACTGGATACAACAGAGTGGGCTTGAATCCTTTCTGATACAGTTTAGCCATAACCTGTTTATATTCTCTGTGCTTGTTCATAACTTAAGGGCAGAATTTTTTTTTCAAAAAATAGCATAACATTTTAAATATTTTAAACTTTTTCTCACAAACATAACAAACAAAAACAAAGCAGTCCCTCCCTCCCTCTCCTTCCATACATACAGATCCATTCACTGTCAGAGCTTACATGTATTTTAAATGTATAGAGTATAGTTGGGGAAACTGTTTTTGTATATATAATAGTTACTTTTATTCACTTTTATGTTCCTTTTTATTACTGTATCTGGGCCCCTATGTGGTCCAGGTATGGCTGCCACACTTACAAAAGTTTCATATTTATTCTTTAAGTTGTATGTGATTTTTTTTTTTCTTTTCCTTGGGTATACAGCTGTTTATTTCCAAAGTTCATCGTGCTATGAGTAAAGGGAAGTTGGACTTCCAAGTGATTGCAATAGATTTTTTTGGTAATGCCAGTGCTATTTTTATAAATTAGATTTGATATTTGGTCAATTTGTTTGCTTATTTCCATGAAATTACCTAATAGATATAGCTCCGGGTCACCTGTGAAGGCCACTCCTGTTATCCTGGTTTATTTTTCTGTGATTTCATGCCAAAATAGCCTCACTTTCACATACGACCACGTGGCATGTAAAAAAAGTTCATGTCTCAGTCCCACATCTGAAACACTTCTCTGAAATTTCAGCTTTTGATCTGTAACTTTTGTGGGGTAAGCTATAATTGGTGTAAATTTTTTTTTAAATCCTGAGCTAGTCCATATCTTGCATTAATAATTGATGTCATGCCATCCTTACACAATCTGACCAGCTTCTTTTTGGAACCACCACACCCAAGTCCGATTCCCATTTTCCCCTTGACTTCTGTAACCCTTGTTTTGCACTTTTGCTCTGGAATGCATAGTACATTTTTGTTATAAATTTGGATGTATTCCCCCATCCAGACTGTTCTTTCAGTTTCACTAATTTCAGGTGGGGTCAATGTTGGTCCCCATCTTTCTCTTAAGTATTATCTAAGCTGGAGAAAACAGAAGAAGGACCCATTAGCCACTCCGTATTTGTGTTTTAATTATTTAAAGATATAAGATTTCCTTCCATGTAACAGTCCTTAATATATCTTATACCTTTATCATACCATGAATTTAATATTCTATAACCATGTTCATAGGCAATAATAGATTTTTACACAATGGTGCTTTTATTGATATCCCTACTGTTTTTTTTTCCATTACATTCATTAATTTCTTGCCGTTCTAATCATATGTATTCGAATGGGGTTATCTGTCTTTTTCTTTAGTGATATGAAACTCCATTTATAGTTGAAGTCCTTTGTTGTCTTCAGTGAAGAAGGCTGCCAGGGCAGAAGGTCTTCAATGAATCTAATTTGTTTCCACTTGTAATGAAGATTTCTCCTTTGATGACCCTCTCGGATTACCCAATCTTTTACTTGATATTGATAAAACTGGAGAATTACCAACCTTGGATGTTGTCTCAAAGTTGATTTGGAAGCCAGGGAATGATGAACTCTCTCAAGAACAGGCTTAGTAGAAAATAAATCCTCTCCGTTAACCTCCAAAGTAGGTCTGAAAAGAAGTTAGTCAGCTGGCCAGATTCCGTATCCTCTTCTTAGCCTAAGATTCAGATTTTGGCATCTGCTTCTGCTCTCCAAGTCAATCATTTTTGCAGCTAATTTGGAGTTATTAGCAGACATTTCAGCACAAAGAGCTTCTAATTTGCCAACCCGGTCGTTAACTGTGTCCAAATATTCCTCCACAGATCCCAGACACTCATCAATTGCTCATCAAACCTTTTCAAGTGTAGTTTTGATTTCTCATTGACTCTCTTTTACCATATCAATTGTTTCTTGTGAAATGTTTCTTCAGAAGATCATCAGTGGATCAATGCTGGGGCCCCTGTTTGAGATGCATATAATTGACATAGATGAAAGTGTAAATGGGTAGGTTTGTATGTTTGTAGGTTGATGGAGTTGCGCAGTGGGCTATCAAAGGATATGGATCTTTTACCAATACTTTATGGGCAGTGAATTGGCATGTGCAGTTTAGTCAAAGAAGTGCAAGGTATGCCTTTGGGAGTTTAAATTTAAGGGGAACGTATACAGTTAATGGCAGGATTGGTGTACAGAGAGATTTGGGGATCTAAATCCATAGCTTCCTGAAGGTGTTTGGTATGTTTGCCTTCATTGGCTGGAACATTGAGTAAAATAATAAGGAAGTCATGATACAACTATATAAAACTTGGATTATGCTGCACTTGGAATATTGCATGCAGTTCTGGTTGCCTCCTAACAAGAAGGAAGTGAAGGCTTTGGAAAGCATACAGAAGATGCTTATAAGGATGCTGAGTGGATTAGCGGGTTTGATCTAAGAGGTTAGTTAATCTCGGGTCACTTTCTCTGGAGAATTTGAGGATAGAGAGAGTTTATAAAATCAAGAGGGCATAGACAGACAGAATTTTTTTCCAAGTGTAAATATGCACCAGAGAATCTACACTTGGTCAGAAACAATTGAGGTAGATGTGCAGGGCAAATGTTTATTTTTATAGAGTTATAGGTGCCTGGATCTGGCTGCTGGAGTAGTGGTGGAAGCAGGTATGATGGTGTTTATGAAGCTTTTAGATAGACATATGTACATGCACAGATTGTAGCGATATGGATCATTTGCAGGTTGAAGTTATTTAGCTTCATTTGGCATCATGTTCAACACAGACTTTGTGGGCCAAAGTGCCTGTTCCTGTGGTGAATTGTTCTCTGGTCAATAACAAGAAAAGGCCCTGTGTTTCCCTGTGAGGCACACTTTAAAAGAAAAGATACTTGTCTTCTTTGACTCTTCAGGCCAGGGTGAAGATTCCATCAATTTTCTAATGTTGGCACATATTTACAATAAGACCCTGTTTCCTACTTCTGAAAAACTCGATTGGCTGCGTGAAGGAGCAAGATTGATGAAGGCAAGTGATTCCTGCAATTTTCATAGTTATTTATCTCCAAGTTTGCCCAACTCTACTCCTAATCACCCAGGATCTTGTTCCTGCTAGATGATGATTGCTAAAATGATGGTCCCCATAATTCAGGATTGTAGAAGTGATGAGGTTGTATGGGGAATAGTGTATGAAAAATATTTGTATTGAAAAACATTTGTTTCAGTGAGAAAACTTACTTGTGTAGAGATTTTGCAACGATCTTTTTGATCACCTGAATTCTATTTAATGTTCTGTTAAATAGTTAATTGATGTCACTGTTCTTTTGTCATTTGTATGTTTGTCTTGAGTTTTCAAATTGAACTTTTTTCTTTAAATAGCCTGTCTTCCAACCTGTACTAGCTGCAGAAGACTTTCAAGTGTTTAAGTCATTGATGTTACAGAAAAATGTAGAATTGCAATTACAAGCTCTCCAAATGATTCAAGAGAGAAATGGTAAGAAGAAAATAAAACTACTTTTTTTTTTACTGCTATAAATATCAGTGACCAATAACATATGATTCTGTGAGCAAATTTTTACCATGTAACAGTTTAACAACATGCAGGAGTTCAGTGGGAAACTTTCATGATACAAGATTATATTTTGAAAGTTTAACTATTGCTCTTTGGTTGATGTTTTACAACTTTTAATTTGGCCCTACGACATGGTCTTTTGGTCGAATTGCTGCCACTTCTGGATTTGGGGAAAAAAACTTATTAATTTCATATCATTAACATGCTTCACTGAAGAGGTAATTGGTTCTCTGTATCTTTGTTATATCAGTTTATCATTTAAAATATATCAATTAGATCTCACAATTGGAATAAAATTAAATAATGTGACCATCCTTAAAATGTAATTCTGGTATTATTGTATAGAATTATCCTGCACCACCTCCAAGGACATTTATTGATCTTGAGATGAATGAAGCATATTTGAGCTCTACAACAGAATGTTGTCTGATGAATGCCCTAATATTTTGCACCTTTATATTACATTAGCTTCAAAGATTAAGTTTTGCATTTGCACATAAATTATAGGCTTTTATTATTTGGGGAAAAAAACTTTTTTGATTATCTACAGTGAATGAGATTGCACTTCCCCTACTGATGTGCCACTCACTTAACTTGTTTATGACAAATTGTACTGCTATGAAATGGTTTTGGAACATTTTACTATCCTAGAGATGTTTCGTAAATGCATGTTGTTACATTTTAACATGCCCCTCAACATAATTTGATGATCTCCTAATTAAGTCATATTTCAGTAAGTAAATCTCACTCCAGCAGGGCATGGTATCCACCTGTTTCAAAATGTCGTCATTTGTACTGGTGTCCAAAAAGGGTGTGGTAACCTGCCTAAATGACTGTCGACCAGTGGTACATCAATGATTATGAAGTGTTTTGAATGGCTGGTGTTGAGGCATATCAGCTCCTTTCTGAGCGGCGACATGGATTAGTTCCAATTCACCTATTGTCGCAACAGGTCTATGGCAGTTGCTATCTCCCTGGCTCTGCACAAAACCCTGATAGAAAAGATGCATATTATCAGGGTGCTCTCTTTCGACTGCAGTTCGACATTTGACACTGTCATCCCCTCTAAATTGATCAGCAAACTCAAAGATCTGGGGCTCAACACCCCATTCAGAATCAGAATTTATTGTCATGAAATTCACTGTTTTTCGGCAACATCATAGTGCAAACATTCATATTATAATTATCTTATGACTTTACTATCATATAGTGCACAAAAAATAAGGCAGTGTCTCTGATTCATTGATTATTCAAGAATCTGATGGCAGCGGGGAAGAAGCTGTCTTTGTGCCGTTGAGTGCTCATCTTTAGGCTCCTGTACCTTTTTCCAGTATAATTGGATCCTGGACTTCCTCACCTCCAAACCACAATCAGTGAGTATTAATAAGAATATGTCCTCCATAATCTCCATCAGTACTGGAGCACTACAGGGCTGTGTTCTTGGCTCCATGCTCAACTTGCTGTACACCTATGACTGTGTGGCTCAGTACGACAACAACACCATCTACAAATTCACTGACGATACCACGGTAATAGATTGTATAAAAAGAAGTGATGAGTCAGCATACAGGAGGGAGACTAAAAAAACTTTCCTGGATGGTGCACCAACAACAACCTCGCACACAATGTCACCAAAACAGAGGAGCTGATTGTTGACTGCAGGAAAGGTGCAGTGATCATTGGGGAATCAGAGGCAGAGAGAATGAGCAAATTTAAGTTCTTGGAAGTCACTATCTTGGAGAATCTTTCCTGGACCCAACATACCAATGGCATTGTGAAGAAAGTGCATCAGTGCCTCTACTTCCTCAGGACTGTGGAGGTTTGGCATGACGTTGGAAACACTGGCAAATTTCTACAGATGTCTGGTGGAAAGTGTGCTAACCAGCTGCATCACAGTCTGGTATGGGGACACTAATTCCCTTGAGCTTAAAACCCTGCAAAAGATAGGGGACACAGCCCAGGATATCACAGGTAAAAGCCTCCCACCATCGAGAACATCTATAAGAAATGTTGCCGTTGTAGAGCAGCAGCAATCATCAAGGATCCACACCATCCAGCACATGCTCTGTTCTTGCTGCAACCATCAGGAAAGAGGTAATAGGTGCCAAAAGACTTGCACCACTTGATTCAGGAACAGCTGTTACCCCTCCATCATCAGACTCATTTAAGGACTTTTAGTTTTGCACTTTATTGTTTTTTTTCTCTTGCTATTGCACAGTCACTTTGTTTACATGCATACATTGGGTACAGTTTTTTTTCTTTTGCACTGCCAATAAGTGGTAATTCTGCCTCGTCTGCAGGAAAAAGAATATCAGGGTTGTATGTGATGTCATGTATGTACTCTGATAAATATGAAATCTGAATTTCTTTATTCTGTTATTGATTATTCTGATGAAAGCTGTAATTCAGTTTGGATATATAACAAGTACAATTTATTGTTTGCCTATTGCAATGCCTCCTCTCCACTCCGTTTGTTTCCTACCAGCTCAGCAGTGACCATCTCAAGTTACAAAGTTGCCTTCATGTGCAGTTAATCAAGAAAGTCTGCACATGCTGAGGTCTGGTAAAGTACATAAAAGGGTTACTCAATCTTCATATGGATCTCCTCTATTTCCTGCACTTCTTCCCTGGCCCCTTTTTCCCTCACCCCCCCCCCCCCACCACCCCACATCTACAACAAGGTTCTTGCCTACCATTGGATCACCCTCCGCATCCAACATATTCTTCACAATTTCCATGACCTACTAAAGGATACCACCACCAGTCTCTTCTTCCCATCTCTTTCCAAAGGGATTGCTCCCTTCATGCCTTCCACATCTAGCATCCATTTTCACCAATCATCTCCTTGGTATCTAATCCTGTGAATTCTGCAATTGCACCTCATTCCCTCACTACTGTTTGGGACCCCTGCAGTCCCTTCAAGTGAAGCAACTTGACTATTACCTAGCCCTGGCTGCCCGTTTACAAGAACTCTCGATGCCTCGGGTGCCAACTACTGCCTTGGCCCCGGCTGCCTGCCAACTGGAGCTCCTGATGCCTTGGCCGCCAACCACTGCCAAAGCCCAGGCCACCTGCCTACTGGAACTCCTGGTACCCTGGCTCCCTGCCTACCGGAGATCCCAATGCCTTGGCTGCCTGCCCTCCAGAACTCCCTGTAACTCTCACGCCGACTCTCACCTGGGTCTTTGGGCTGCAGCTTCCAATGCCAACTCTCATCACGTGGCTCCTAATGATTCACACACTCACTGCAGTCCTGACCTCACTGCTGGATCCCTCAGATTCATCATCCACCTCCATCATCCCTGAACCTTCCCACCCCCTTCCCCTTCCCATCTCCCCCTCTGAACTCTCCTCTTCCCAATCCCCCAGCCCTTACACCCTCTAATCTCCCCCTTCTCTCCAGTAACACCTCCCTCCCCTCCCCTCTGACCTCCTCAACCCTACCACCTCCCCTACTCTCTCCCTACCCCATCGGACCTCCCCAACACTTCACCTTCCCCTCTGACATCCCAATCCTCCACACCTCCTGACCTCCCCATCATCCACCTCCCCCCTCTGACCTCCCCTACCCTCCATCTCTATTCTCTAACCCTCCTCCTTCTCTCCACTACACCGACTCCCATTCTGACCCATGATTGGTCTTTACACCCCCTCTGACCTTCCTCTCTCTGAGATAAAGCACTCGGTCCTCAGTTGAGGCCTTACCTTCACCCTCCTCTGCCCACACCTTAATGAGTTCTTCACATGCCACAATACCAGTCTTCTTCCATCATAGCTTCCAGGCCAACTTCCAAGACTGTGACTCTCCACCCCCTCACCCAAGCCACTTCTCCCACTTTAAGCCTACTTCATCCTCTTGGACACCTCATCCTAACCAGCTACATGCTCTGGATCTTTTTGCCACTGAGACATCAATCATTTCAACTTCACCACTTCCACCTCTTATTCTAATTACACCTCCTCCAAAATCTCTGCCCTCCAGTTTCCTTGCAATAATCCCAAATTCACCATCAAACTCTCATGCAAGGGTGTTGTGGTCTGGCACACTGATCTCTACCTTGTTGAGGCCAGACAATAGTCCTCAGACACCTTCTCCTTCCATAGGACACCACCACAGTACATCAAGCCACCATCTCCAACTTCATCAGCTCTGGTCCCCTCTCTCCCACTGCCTCCAATCTCATTATCTCCCATCCCCACACTGCCTAGTTCTACTTTTTATCCAAGATACATAAACTCAATCATCCGATTGCTCTTGCCCCACCCAAGCAGTTTTGTCTCACCTTGACTCTATCTTTTCTCCCCTGTTCCAATCTCTCCCCAACTACATCCGTGATATCTCACATGCCCTCCATCTCATCAATAAATTCAAATTCCTTGATCTGGATGTTTTTACTATGGATGTCCAATCTCTTTGCACCTCCATCCCCCATACAAAAAGTCTCAAGACATTTTGTTTCTTTCTTGACAAAAGACACAACTAGTCACTCTCCACCACCATCCTCCTCTGCCTGGCAGAATTTGTTCTCAAGATCACAAGGCAAAGGAACAGAAGTAGGCCATGCAGTCCATTGGGTTTGCTCCACAAATCCACCATGAGCTAAACTCTTCTCACATCTAGTTCCAAGTTACGGCCTTTTCCACATATCCCTTGATACCTTGACTAATTAGATATCTATCAATCTCCCCTTTAAACTCCCCCAGTGATTTGGCCTCCACAGCTGTATGTCGCGACGAATTCCACAAATCTATGATCCTCTGGCTAAAGAAAATTCTCCTTATCTCTGTTTTACATGGGTACCCTCTAATTCTAAGACAGTGCCCTTTTGTCCTGGACTCACCCACCAGGGGAAACATCTTATTCACATCTACTTTGTCCAATCCTTTCATCATTCGAAATTTTCTGTGAGATCCCCTCACTCCTCTATACTCCAATGTATAGTGTCAAAGAGCCGAAAAGTGTTACTCATACTCATATGAATCATCCTGGAAAATCTTCTCTGTACTCTCTCCAACATTATTACATCCTTTCTAAGACAAGGGGCCCGAAACTCCATACAGTACTCCAAATGAGGTCTTACTAGTGCCCCATGGAACCTCTACTTTCATACACTATTCCCCTTCAAATGAATGCCAACATAGCATTTGCTCTCTTTACTGCCAATCCAACTTGGTGGTTAATCTTTAGGTTATCATGCACAAGGACCCCCAAACCCTTTGCTCTTCTGAATTTTAAATTTTCTCCCTATCCAAATAATAATCTGCCTGTTTATTTCCTCTTCCAAAATGTACAACCGTGCATTTATAAACATTGTATCTCATCTGCCATATCTTTGCCCATTCTCCTAAGCTGTCCAAGTATCTCTGCAGTTTATTCAACACTTCCTACTCCATCACCTATCTAGGTGTCATCTACAAACTTCGCCACAAAACCATTCATTCCATAATCTAAATGATTGTAAAAAGAAGCGGCCCCAACACTAACCCCTGCGGAACACCACGTGTAACCGGCAACCAACCAGAACAGGATCCCTCTATTCCCATCCTTTCTTTCTGCCTATCAGCCAATGCTCCACCTAATGTAATATCTTTCCTGTAATTTCATGGGCTATCTTATTTAGCAGCCTCTTATGCAGCACCCTCTCGAAGGCCTTTTGAAAATCCAAATACACAACATCCATAGCCTCTCCCTTGTCCATCCTACTCAGATTTCCTCAAAAAAATCCATTAGGTTGGTCAGGCAGGAGCTTACCTTCATGAAACCATGCTGGCTTGGACCTATTTCATAACCTTGTCCTTGAGGATCGACTCCAATAACTTTCCAACTACCAACGTCAGACTAATAGGGCCTATAATTTCCTTTTTTTCTGCCTCCCTCATTTCTTAAACAGCAGGGAGAACTATATTAGTGACTTTCCAATCCTCCAGAACCATGCCAGAGTCTATTGATTACAGGAAAATCAATTCCAATGCCTCCACAATCTCCAAAGCCACCTCCTTCAGAACTGTGGGAGCACCTCATTTAATCTGGGAGACTTATCTATCTTTAGTCCATTCAGCTTACGAAGCACTATCTCTCTAGTAATCTTGACTGTACTTCATTTTATTCCCTGAGATGTCAATCAGGTATATTGCTATTGTCTTCCTCAGTGAAGACTGATGCAAAATATTCATTTAGTTCCTCTGCCATTTCTTTGTTACCTATTATAATTTCTCCACCATCAGTTTCAATCAGTGCTATATCTACCCGTGTCTCTCTTTTACTCTTTATATATTTTTAAAAAACTCTTAGTATCCTTTTGTATGTTATTTGCTAACTTCCTTTCATAATTCATCTTTTCTTTCCTAATGATTTTCTTTGTCTCTTTCTGTAAGTTTTTAAGTTTCCCAGTCCTCTGTTTTTCCACTCATTTTTGCTTCCTTGTATGCACTCCTTTTTGCTTTTATTTTAGCCTCTCTTGTTAGCCACATTTGTGCCATTTTTCCATTCATAATTTACCTTTTTCTTGGAATATATCCATCCTGTGCTTTTTTAAAAATTTCTTGTAGAAATATCATCCAATTCTGCTCTGCCATTCCTCCATCTATTTTATTTTTCCAGTCAACTTGGGCCAGTTCCTCTCTCATCCTAATGTAATTCCCTTTGTTCTACTGATATATTGACACACCTGATGTCAGCTTTTTCTTTTCAAATTTGAAACTGGACTCTTATCATGTTATCACTACTTCCTAAGGGTTAATTTACCTTTAATTCCCTAATCACTAAAGGATCATTACACATCACCGAATCTAAAACTGCTGATCCCCTGGTGGGCTTATCAACAAGCTGCTCCAAAAAGCCATCCCGTAGGCATTCTACAAACTCTTTCTCCTGAGATCCAGTACCTTCCTGACTTTCCCAATCCCCTTTCATGTTAAAATCTCCTGTAATTATTTTGACATTCTTCTTCTGACACATTCTTTTTCTATCTCCAGCTGTAGCTCATAGTCTACGTCCTAGCTGTTGTTTGTGGCCTGTATAGGGTCTTTTTACCCTTGCCATTTCTTAATTCAGCCCATAAGAATTCTACCATTTCTGACCCTATTTCCCTTCTTTCTAGTGATTTAATATCATTGCTTACCATCAGAGCCACACCATCCCCTTTACCTACCTGCCTATCTTTCTTACACTCTATACATCTTGTTCCCACTGTTAATAACTTCTCCTTTGACTCCTTTCACTTCCTTTAATCAAAGGAGTAGCCTTGGGTGCCTGCATGAATCCCAGCCATGCCTGCATGTTTGTGGGCTTTCTTGTGCAATCTATGCTGCAAGCCTACACAGGCAAGGCCCCTTAACTCTTCCTCGCTCGTCATCTTCATTTACTTTGCTGCTAACTTCCATCCTGATCTCAAACTCACCTGGTCCATCTCTGACAACACTCTTTTTTTGATCTCTGTTTAAATTGGGAGTCAACCTTTCCACCAACATATTTTACAAACCTATAACTGCCTTGATGACACTTCCTCACACCCAATCCACACCTATTCCCTTCTCGCAATTTCTCCATCTCTGCCACATCTGTTCCTAATAAGGTGTCTTCTGAAGTCCCCCATGAACTCATTTTTATGTGAGATGATAGCAATAGAATGCTGGTTCCTTATTGGTGTAAGTTGAACGGTCATGATTTATTCACAGTCGAGAATTGTGAGGTGTGGGGATGCTAGGCTGGCTTATTCTTAAGAACAGAGGCTGGCAACCTATGGCCTGGCCTGTGATTCAAATTTATCTGTGCTGGTGCGTGACTTTCCCCTTGGTGTGAGGCTGCCCGCCGCCCCTGTGCGAGGCTGGACACAGCCCCCGTGCACAATTGCCCCCCTCCCCCCATGCACAATGGCTGCCCCCCCCAAACTCTGTGCCTGGCTGCCCTCCCTTTGTTCTCTCTTCCCCCACCCCCCCACTTGGAGATTTTGTGATATGATATCATCTCTCTGTGTTACTCCTTGTCTCTCTGCAATCATCTACCTCTCTGTGTTGGACTCCCTCTTATTATTGCACTTCCTCTCCCTGGGTTGGATTCCCTCTCTCTATGTGTGAATTCTCATTTTCTCATTCTTTGTTTGCATGTAAATCTATCTCTTTCTGTCTCTTCCACTCTCTCTGTGTGACTCATCCTCTCTCTGTGACACACACTTCTCTCTGCATGTGTGCCCCATCTCTTTTTGTGTGAGGCTCACCCTCTCCACTGTGGCATTCTCCCCCTCTCATTGATGTCTGTTTTGGGATTAGTTATTTTGTTTTCATTGTGACTAATTTTTCTCCTTATTGACTTTTATGTTTCTTTTTTAAAAATGGTGTCATTTTAATGACTAATTTGTGATTTTTGGTGCATTTCCAGATTTGAGGATGCCTTCCCTGATCTAACTACTTATTTATTTAATGAATTTATGGCAGCATCAGTGCGGCCCACCATTGAATCACTGACACATCTGGCCCATGTATGTTAAAAGGTTGCCTGCCCCTGCTTAAGAACAAAGCACCCTCCATGCAGACGATATGCCTTTCTGATTTGCTTTTTTCCTTGAAATGACTATCTCCTGCCCATCTTGCCTCTGACAGGGCAGTAATGTCTGTGCCAGAGAGTCTGATTTCTTGTGCAAAGGTAACAGCAGTATTTAATTCTTCTGTTCCTGAGGTTGTCCATAGGGGTCCTGATGTTCCATGTCCTTAACTTCCATGTATGTACCAGTAATCATATGAATAAACAATGGAGTTTTCAAAGATGATAATGTTTTTTTCCTTGCTTTCAAGGATATTTATAATCAAAGTGGTGGCCACAAAGCCAGTCCTTCCAGTATTTAATTCTTTTCATTCTTGTGAAAACCACCTTTCATCTGAAGGTGGTGACACTCTTCTTGTTAAACTTTAATCACCTTGTGTGTCTTTTGTCAGCCAATCTATGAATCAATGATTGTGGGACGAAGTCATGACAGGCCTCCACCCTGAGGCCAGCTACGAAGGCTGCTCCAGAGTCCCATTCATATCTAGAGGCACCTCATCGCACCCTCCGGATTCAATGAAGGCGGGGTGACTGGTGCCGCAGCGCCACCCATCATAAATATGCGGCATAGCAATGGCTGTCTTCCCTACCCATAATCCCCCACGCAACTGGAACCACTCTGTTTTGAGCTGCAGTGTGGCCCCGAAGAACAAAGCGCCCAGTTAGATGCCGGAGTGGCCAGCGGGACTGTCACATCCCACACTAGCTGCCCTCTGGTGGCCCCCTCTGACCACCACTGTCAGGTAGGAGGGCGGGGGGCTGTCAGGCAGTGGGGAGTTGGGTCACAGGCTGATGGACTAATTAGCCCATCCCTAAACAGCCACTTAGCACGGCTGTACATTCATATCGATTGGCAGAGTGCAGTGCTCCACTGATTATCCCTCCCCGAGAGGGGTAGGATTGTGTGGCTCAAAGGCGGCTGCCTCACATTAAGAGAGGTAAATGGTTATAAGTTTTGGTGGAGGTTCTCCATCTTTACATTTGGACTTTTGTCCTATCTGAAAGGGCCTTGTGTTAAAAGGAATTATTGTGAACTGGTTTTAAAATTTAAAAATCACACTGTAGTGAGATAAATAAATTGATTTTTAAAAAATAATTTGGTTGTCCTTGATTAGGGTTGAAATCAATCAAACGGATCAAAAAATAAACGAGTTTAATAATATTTTTGACGAAGAGAAAAAAATCAGCAAACCTAGTAGAATCTTTCAGCTCAAAATTTTGCTCTGGGCAAGCTTAACATTGAATGGAATTGTTATGAACTGGGATACCATAAGATAGAGGAGCAGAAGTAGGCTGTTCAGCCTATTGGATCTTCTCTGCCATTCCATCTGAGCAGATCTGTCTCCAACTCAGCTCCACTCCCCTATCTTCTTCCCACAACCTTTGATGTCCTGAGTATACAGATAGCAATCACTCTTTGCCTTAAATACACTCAATGACTTGGCCTCCATAGCTGCCCATGGAAGCAAATTCTCTGGCTAAAGAAATTCCTCTGCATCTCTGTATTAAATTCTTCAATCCTGAAGTTGTGCCTTCATGTCCCAGACTCTCCTTCTATGGAAAAAACAACTTTGTCATATCTATGCTGTACGGGTCTTTCAATGTTTGAAATGATCTATGAGGTCTCACTCATTCTTCTGAACTCCAAGAAGTACAATCCAAGAGCTATCAAATGTTCCTTGTATCACTTCATCCCAGGAAGCATTCTTGTGAATCTTCTTTGAATTCTTGCCTTTGCCAGTACATCTTTTCTTCAATGAGGAGCCCAAAACAGTACCCCGTACTCCAATCGAGGCCTCACCAGTACCTTCTTATAAAGCCTCAACATCATATCCCTGCTCTTGTATCCTGTTCCTCTAGATATGAATGCAAACATTGCATTTGCCTTCTTCACCAATGGTTTCACCTGGAGGTTAACTTTTAGGGTATCCTGCAAAAGGACTCCCAAGATCCTTTGCACCTCCAAATTTTGAATTTTCTCCTCATCCAAATAATAATCTGCCATTTTATTCCTTCTACCAAAGTGCTGATTGTATACTTTTCAACATTGTATTTAATTCGGTGCTTTTTTTTCCCATTCTCCTGATCTACCCAAATCTCTCTGCAGCCTCTCCATTTCCTCCTCACTACCACCACCCCCCCCCCCCCCCCCCCCGCCTATATTTGTATCATCTGCAAACTTGGTAATAAAACCATTAATTGCACAATGCAAGTCATTTACATACAATGTAAAAAGACATGGCTCCAACATGGGCTCCTGCAGAACACCACTGGTAGCCAACCAGAATAGGATCCCTTTATTCCCACTCTTTGTTTTCTGCGATCAGCCAGTGCTTTGCCCATTCTAGTATCTTTTCTGCAATTCCATGGGCTCTCATCTTGTTAAGCGGTCTTATGTGCGCCACTTTGTCAAGGCCAATTGTATAACATCCATGGCATCTCCTAGCCTGCTTGTGGTTTCCTCTTAGGTTTGTCAGGCAAGACTTTCCTTTAAGGAAACCATGCTGACTTTGGCACCTCCAGGTGCTCTATAAGATCATCCTTGACAATCAACTAGGGTGGCCAGATGTCTGATTTTAGGCCAGACATTCCGGCTTTTGAGGACTCTCTCTTCTGATCAGCACCACTACACCCCCCAAGTGGAGGACAAATTGAGAGAAAGAAACTGCAGAAAGGACAAGGGAAGGGCTCTTACCTGTCAAATGCAGTGACAGCAGTGTCCTGGGGTCCATAGGCTGTGCAGGGCCATATTTCTTGCATGCATGCGTGATTGCTGGCTGGCACATGTGCGATGGATTTGAGTGCTGGGGCCAGCCGGTGCATGCACGGTGGGTTATTTTACTTGGGGCATTTGCTGTGTGCATATTGGGCCTGCAGATGGGGGATTCAGGAATGTTTAATGCAGGGTGCAAGCACGTAGTTTTGCCGTGATCTTTGGCAGCGCTGCCTCAGTCAATGTTGAGTGGCGTGTGGAGGGCTTTGATCTTTGAAAGAGGGTGAGTGAGGCTCCATATATTTTGTTGACCATTACATAAACTTATTATGTTAATGCAATAGAGATGTGGAGTTGAAGACAGTGGTTGACATTGTTTTATTTAATAAAATTTATTGTTTTTAAATCATGGTTTAAATTTTATATTAAAAAAATTATTTTTAAAAAACTCACTGGATGATATATATGACCATGTCCTCAGGGCCAGAGCCAAGGTGGAGCATCTGTGGGCATTGAGCTATTGTGCCCACCCCCCCCACCCACAGCACTAGCGTCACTAGGGGCAGCATGCGATAGAAGCAGGCTCCCCCCACCCCTTACTGAGAGATTCTTCAAATGTCAGTTTGTGCCCCCTCCCCCCCCCCACCCTGTGGTCACCATAATGCCCCCCTATTAGACTTGTTCTGATGCCGACCATGCATGTCTTCCTTTTTGAAAGTTTGGAAATGACCACCCTATAATCAACTCCAATAACTTCACAACCACTGATGTGGGTTAACAGGTCTATCATTTCCTTTCTGGTGCTTCCCACTTTTTTTTAATAGAAGATTGTCCTTTGCAATATTTCTGTCCTCTGGAACCATGCAGTAAAGCCCCTCCAAAACTTAATCACAATTCTTACAAGGAAACAATGTAAAATTTAATCTCCAGAGGTAATTAGTTGAGAATGGTGTGCTATGAGCCCAAAGGACCCCAAAACCCAGCAGCAATAGACATTCACCAAGACAAGTAGTTTTTAAAACAAAAGTTGTTTTTAATTAACTTTAAACATGAAAACAGAATCAAAATTTAACTTATCTCTTTACTTCACTAAGCAAATTAACCCCTTTCTAATTCTAAGCATACTTGTATGATATGTGTGTAAATTTAAGAAAAGTTCTTTGGTTCACAGTTCAATCTCACTTTTCCTTCTTCCAAGTTCTCTGGTTTCAGGCAATTCTTATACTGTGCACAGAATTTAACATGCATAAAGTTCACCAAGCTTTGGTGCTCAAAAGGTAAATGGTTACCACTCAAGAAGGTTCTTGTAGGGTTTGCAGAGAGAAATTTGTTGTTCCAGGATTTCCACAACTGAGGTACCTCCATTAGTCACCTCAATGTCTTGCTGATGAAATTTGCCCCATCAGGGTTTTCCAGATGATAACCTCTTTCTTCAATCAGGGTTTTCCAGATGATAACCTCTTTCTTCAGGCTACCACCACAGAGTTCCATTCTGTTCCTCTAATTCCAAGAGAAATATCAGACAGAGAGCACTTCTAGCTATCCACTGCTCTGGAACCACGCACGCACGCACGCACGCACGCACGCACGCACGCACGCACGCACGCACGCACGCACGCACGCACGCACGCACGCACGCACGCACGCACGCACGCACGCAGACTGCCAGAAAGCCCATGTGACTCTCTCACTTGCAAAAACCCCCACCCTCTTCAGCAAACCACAGGAGCTCTTCTCTCTTGGTCAAGCTGTTGTCTTAGATAAACAAAACCCAGGAGTGACCTTTCTGTGACCACCCTGTAGGCACTTGCAAACAGCTAGTTTGTCTCCTCCAAAACAATGGCTATTCATTTCATGACATCATTTCAATTAGCACCTACTTGTGAAATGTGCACTAAAAGTCCCCATAGATCCTGCAATGTTACTGAATATGAATTCTTCAGTCTTTCAAATAAGATCTGTTTCTCCCAAATATATACACTCCATTACAGGTGTCTAAATTGGAGATGGTATAAATGAATGTTGCTTTATTTACTTTGATAGATAAAACTGGAGTTAATTTATTTAAAAACTTCATCGACTCTTTATGAATTGGTGCAATTAACTAATCTACATCATGCTAATTCAGAATTTGATAGATTTACTTTTTGTACCTCTGCATAAGTAAGCTGACCACAGATTTGACGGACAGTGCATGACTACAATACCTTGAATGATGAAAACACTGCTTTTTTTTGTTGAAGTGCTATCATAAATACTTTCAGAAACTGGTTCATGCATATAGACCTCTTTTTAAATATAAACAGAGATGTGGCACAGTTGATGATATTGAAATAAGTGTGTATCTTTGTGACTTGGAATTAAAATGTATAGCGCCTTCCATAATGTTTGGGACATTATTTGCCCCTGTGCTCCACAGTTTTAAATTTCTCATCAAGCAAATTGAAATGGGAGAACTATATATAAAAAGTGTTGTAATTACTACATGGTCAAACCAAAATGCATTCCAATAACCTTGAATTAAAAACTGGAAAGTATACTTTAATCACATACAAATTGTTTGATTGCAAATTTAAAACTGTGAAGCACATGGGCAAATAAAGGAAATAAAATTGTGTCATTCTCCCAAACATGGGGACATTGTATATAAAAATTTCCATGATACGCATTTCTGAAGAAGTCTGGTGCTTTTAATAGCCATTGAGGATTATTAATATGTTAATCAACTAGAGGGGTTGAGGGCTATTGATTTCTCTCTGATGTGTCTTATTAGGAACTTTATATCGAAAAGCTGCTGTGTGTAATTTGATCATCATGGATTACAGGTGTACGCAAATTATTAGCTATTGTAAATGAAATAGTTTCTTCTCTTGTAAAATTTGTAAAATATTTCACATAAAACATTTTATTTTTCAGGTGAAATTAATACATTTGCTATAAAAACAAAGGAAAATGTATTTTAAAGTTGTTTAAGCCTTTGAGTGAAAGTTAAGCTAAGACCTGACATTTCAACACTTCATATTAAAATCAAAGGAAAAATTCACTTGATAGAAAGAAAGACATTTGATCTGTGTAATCAGTGACTTTTTGCATGTACTTCCCCTTGTATTTATGCATCTTACTTTGTTTCAAATAATTTATCTCTTGAAGTAACATTACAGTTGTGTTACTGATCTGGATACTCCCAAATAACCTACCAACCCCATATGTCTTTGGAATGTGGGAGGAAGCTGGTCAGAAGAAACCCATGGGAACATGGGGAGAACAGACAAACTCCTCACAGTCAGTGCAGGATTTGAACATGGGGTGATGGTGTTGCGCTAACTTAAATAATAACCTAAAATGCTAAAAGTTCCCAGCAGGTTAGTTACAGTTTGTGGAGACAGATATATAGTTAATGTTTCAGGTTAATGATCTTCAAATAAAACATTACAAAATTACTACAATTTTTTTTCTTTCCCTGATAGGAGTTCTACCTGAATGTTTGACAGATGGAGAGGATAAGATCAGTGAACTGGAGCGACAGGAAATTAGGATATTGAGAGAGGTGCTAAAGTAAGTACATTTGTTGCATTACATTTCTGCTTTTGAATTATTTGTTAAAATTAATTAAATGAACAAGAGTAGAGCTATATAAAATAATAGTGACCAGGCTTAATTATTGTTATCAATTGTATATTGGAATGTATAATCAATTTTTAAAAATTAGGTTCTTTCCAGGTGGATTGATTAATATTTCAGTCTATTATCACATCGTTCAAACTTGTGCCAATAACAGTAACTAGAATGTTAAGCTGTCATTTTACTGGGCATCAATGATAGAGGCCATATATGGAGGACCGATGTCTTATAGATGCAAATTTTAACTTGCATCTGTTGGATGTTTCTGAACAACTGTGTCTTTCAATGATACACGAGGAGGTCTGCTAGAGTGAGAGACTTCTTTTAGAGTCATAGAGTTATACAGCCTTTGAATTATTCAGCCTTTGAGTGAAAGCCTTTGGCCCAACCTGTCCAAAGTGACCAAATTAGTCCAATTTACTTGCATTTAGTCCATATCTTCTCGACTTTTCTGCTTCGTGAATGCCTTTTGAACATTATTATCCCTGGTTCTACCACTTTCTCTAACAGCACATTCCAACACCACCCTTTGAATGAAGAATGTGCCCCTCTTTCCTTTTAAATATTTCCCCTATTACCTTAAATCTGCTCTCATGTACTTGGTTAATTGACATGGTATGTAGTCACTGGTTAATAGAGGAAGTAATTAGTCCAATCCTGCATGAAAGCATTATATGCAGATTCAAACAATGAGGGAGGCTTGTATTGGTGATCATCTGCTTCCATCATTGCTGAAGATACCAAAGTTAATCAGATTGCTGTTTCAAATTGATATTAAGAATTGCGAGTCTCAGCACAAGTCTGACATCATCACCTCAAAGTTTATGCACAAAGTGGGGTGGTGTTGTATGATTTCTTGATACAGTGTCCAATTTTATGAAGCACTCCAATTTCTACCATTTATTTTATTGTAACCGTGGTGATTTGAGACTTGTTGTAAATATCATCTTTAGGGACAGGAAGAACTGTATAACAAGAATATATAATATTTAAAAAAGTATTCTTGCCAAGTAGAAACATACAGTTTAAATGGGTTTGACAAACTTCAACTTCATTTTTAATGGCATTGTATGAAAATTGATTGCTATGAATTATTAATCACATAAGGAAAAATGGAAAAGTTCATGCTATTTTATTCTGAAGGATATCGCATCCTCAGTATATTAACATGATATGTTGGTTCTGTCCTCTATTTATTAGCATGGTTTATTCATGTAATTGATTAAAGTAATCATCTTAGAAATTCTTCAGTGTCTAATATCAAGCAAAAATTCTTACAAAATTTGCTTAACATAAGCATAATACTGGGCAGCATGGTCAGTGCAACCCAATTACAGTGCCAGTGACCTGAGTTCAAATCTGGTGCTGTCTGTCCATTCTCCTGTGTCTGCATGGGTTTCCTCTGGGTGCTCCAGTTTCCTCCCACCCTTCAATTCATATAAGGATTGTAGGTTAATTGGGGTATATGGGTGGTACAGGCTCAATGGCTGAATCCACGCTGTTGAAGATCCAACTGCGCTGGGTAGGTCATGTCTCCAGAATGGAGGACCATCGCCTCCCCAAGATTGTGTTATATGGCGAGCTCTCCACTGGCCATCGTGTCAGAGGTGCACCAAAGAAGAGGTACAAGGACTGCCTAAAGAAATCTCTTGGTGCTTGCCACATTGACCACTGCCAGTGGGCTGATATCGCCTCAAACCGTGCATCTTGGCGCCTCACAGTTCTGCGGGCAGCAACCTCCTTTGAAGAAGACCGCAGAGCCCACCTCACTGACAAAAGACAAAGGAGGAAAAACCCAACACCCAACCCCAACCAACCAATTTTCCCCTGCAACCGCTGCAACCGTATCTGCCTGTCCCGCATCAGACTTGTCAGCCACAAACGAGCCTGCTGCTGACTTGGACATTTACCCCTCCATAAATCTTCGTCCGTGAAGCCAAGCCAAAGATGATAAACAAAAAACTCAAGTCAAGACAACACACGTATAAAATTGAAAAAAAAAATTAAGAACTAAACAAAGATATTATGAATTGGGAGTGAAAGCACATAAAGTCTTGTCCTGGCAATTGAAAGCCGAGGAAAGTTCAAGAACAATTAATTAAATTCAGACTGAAGTGAGCTCAGTCTCATATAATCCAACAGAAATGAATGACACATTTAAACAGTTCTTTACAAATTTATACAAATCAGAATCCTCAGAAGACCTGACTACAGTTTGAACTGCCCAAACTTGACTAAGAAGATCAAACAAATCTGGACCTCCTCTTTACCCAAAAGAAATTGAAAAAGTCTGAGCCTTACAGTCCAATAAATTACAGGGGAGGACAGTTTCCAGCCAAAATTTTATAGAGAATTTAAGAACTTGCTAATACACCTCATCTTGGATATAATTCATTTGGTGTCTAAAACCAAACTCTCCCTGAATCATTTTCTACTGCCATAATTACTGTGAATCATTTGAAAAAAAGAGACCTATTAAAATGCTCTTCATTTCAGCCCATTTCATTATTTAACTCAGATTATAAATTGACTAACAGGCTTGGCCAATACTTGCCAAAATTAATAAATCCAGACCTGAATAGCTTTATTTTGAAATGCTAATCAGCCAACAACCTATGTAGGCTCTTTAATATTATCCATTATGCAAAGTCTGAAGCTGAACTGAGTGTCGCTATGGCTCTGGATGCTGAGAAAGTCTTTGGCAGGCTGGAATGGCCATATTTGTTTAGTGTCTTGGCCAAGATCAGGTGTGGACAACTGTTTATTAGCTAGGCTAAAATTCTTCATCACAGACTCAAAACCAGGGTCACCACTAATAGACAGATCTCAGCAACATTCCCTTTGAGCAGGTTGAGTCGACAGGATTGTCCCTTATCTCTAGGACTTTTTGTCTTGACTTTTGAGCCCTTAGCAGAGGCAATTAGACAAGACTTGGATATAAAGGGTTTTAAAATGGGTCAGACAAATCACAAAATTATTCTATGGCAAATGATGTAATCCTGTATTTGACAGATCCAGTTAATTCACTTACTAAATTACCGACTTTATTAAAAGTTTATGGCGAAGTTTCAGGATACAAGGTAAACTAGGGAAAAAAGTGAAATTATCCCACTAACAAATTTTGATTACATCGAGTTACCAGCAAACAAGCCCATTCAAGTGGTCCTCTGGTGACATTAAATACCTTGGAATAATGGTTGATAATGACCTACAGAATTTATATAAGCTTAATTGCCTCCTGTTACATAATAAAATTGAAGAAGATTTGAATAGGTGGGTCATCACTCATCACTCTAATTGGCAGAGTCAACTGTGTGAAGATGAGTATGCTGAGACTGCAGTATCTTTTCCAGTTCTTGCCCATTCTACTACCCCAAACCTTTTTTAAAACCCTTAATAAGTATGTTGGGCAGTTTATATGGAACTGTAAAGTAACCAGCATATCCATGGAAAAGTTAACACTGTTTTCTAGATTAGGAAGCATCGGTTGCCTAGTTTCAAATAATATTATTTGGCAGCCCAAATGAGATTTATTTCTTCATATTTTTTGAGGGTGATGCCCCTTCCTGGGTACAAATTGGATTGCACTCCTTAAAATAGGTGTACAATGATTTTATTTATAAATGGATTTCCAGAATTATAACCAACAGGACAGACAACCCCCATTTTAAAACACTTGGTTAAAATGTGGTGTGAGACCAATGGAGGCTCTGGACTGAAAAGAGGATTGTCACTGAAAACACCTTTAACACAAAATGAACTTATACCCATGACTTTGAACAACAAAATTCTGGAAGCCTTGTACCATAATGAGATAGACTGTCTAGAAGATTGCTATGAAAAAGGACTTTTCATGTCTTTTGAACAGTTGAAGAAGAAATATAATTTGTTCAACAAGACCTTCTTTTGTTACCTCTAGTTAAAATCCTTCCTTATGGCCAATTTAGGCCCTGAAATGACTTTACCAGGACTTAATGAAATGGAGAAACTATTCCATGAAGAAAATGTATACAAATGTATTTTTAGAATGTACTTTTTATTAATGAATGAGAACCCAAAGCCAGGTTTGCATAAATCTAGAGTGAGATGGGAATCAGATTTAGACATAACAATTGATGAACAACACCAGGAAGTATCAGGTAAGTTTATTGACTACTATCAATGCCAGGTGTAGATTGATCCACTATAATTTTCTCCATCAGCTGTACCTCACCCCACAGAAATTACACCAATATAAACCTGAGTTATCAGAGATGTGCTTTAAGTGTTGGATAGAGGTTGGTTCCTTCTTTCATTCTACCTGGCTCTGCATGAAGGTGAGACTCTTCTGGTATTACCTGTGTGATATCCTAACTAACATCACAGGAGTCACCTTCCCATTAGACCCATAGTTTTGTCTTCTGGGGAATTTTACAAATGTTATTAGATCGGTAACTAAATTCCAAATTAAATTCACAGAAATTACCTTGTGTTTGGCCAAGGAAATGAATAGCAGTATCATGGAAATCTGATTCCCATCTCCTCATTGATAGGTGGTCTTCAGAAATGAAAAGCTGCATTCCACTTGAAAAGGTCACATACAGTCTTAGGAGGGGATATGATAACTTCCTACAAGTCTGGCAGCCATTTTTAGGATATATCAATACCTCACTAGCACCACCATAGGGTTATGACCACTACTGACCAGCCAGCAGACTTCTGTAAAGATTTTAGTATTGTGATACCATCATGGTTCTATGTGTTTTACTGTATGAACTGATGAAGGGATTTTTCTATTTTTATTTTTTCTTCTCCTGGTTTAATTGGACGTACAGAAGGGAGGGGATGTGGAGGGATGGGTTTTCTTGATGTTTTGTATTTTGTATAGTTGTTGATTGTTGAATATATTTAAAATGATAAATAAAATATTACCAAAAATAACAATGGTTTCTCTTCAAATTGATGAACCATTGTCAAGAAGGGTGTCCATTGACTTTCTTGCAGAGCAAATGAAAGATCTGGTTGAGAATGAGGTAACTTGAAGTGGCTTGTAATCAAAACTTGGTGAGCACATTTGGAAATGTTCTGGAAAGCATTGATTTCAAAAGGCAAAATTGATGTCTATTCAATTTGATAGATTAAGGGACTGACTACATCTTGGAATATGAGATTTTAATGACCAAATTGTTTCTTTTAATTACGTCAAATTGGTCGAGAACTTGCAGTTCTTTTGATGCCAGAACCAGTAGTTAAATACCAGAGCACCCAGAGGACACCCATGCAGACATGGGGAGAACATACAAACTCCTTGCAATTGGTGGCAGATTCAAGACCTGGTTGCTGGCACTGAAACAGTGTAGGGTTAACTACTATGCTAACTTGATTTTTAGAAATGTTTGAATTAAGTTGATGAGTGATGTGCTGTCCCAGTCCTGCACACTATGCACTAAGTAATTCATTGATATGATTGTATCAATTATGCCACTTACAGTAGAAGTCCAAGATTCCGGATGACAGAAATCTGGACCACCGAGAATCCGGACCTTTTGAAAATTCTCAAACTTTTAAAATTTAGGCTTTTGTGTGCATACATGCATAAGTGCCACAGATGCACAGTGGCATTTTTATTTTGCTTTAAAACTGCTCATTTTGCTAGAAGATGCATGTTGTATTTGCTAATGAATAAACTTTCTTCTTTAGTCCTCCTTAAATTTGAATTTTAAAATTATTGCCCGAGAATCCAGAAAATCCAAAAATTCGGACCAACTCAATCCCAGAGCAGTCTGGATTCAGACTTCTACTGTACTCAACTGTCATCAAATTATTTTTTAGTTTTGCTTTTACATTTCTACAAAAACAGAAACTTTTGCACTTTCATTTGTAGCATATTGACTAATGCCAATACGATTAAAATATATGAAAGTAAGAGAAAAAGTTCAACATCCCACAAATGACCTAGCCTCATCAGGCACTTTGTATTCATGGAAGAATCTATGATTCCTACATTGGCCTTAGCAGACATCAGAGAGCCACAAAACTGGAATTGAAGCAAGACGTCATCACTGTTGAGAGGAATATATCTGCACATCAAACCTGGTTTCTCCTCTTTTTTTCCTGCTCCCCCCCCACCCCAACCTCACCCTTGATTTGATTCCATCAGTGTAATTCAGTAATCTCTTCTCATGCATGTTTATCTTGACTTTGTCTGTCCTTCTCACCTGAGCAATTACTCTTGTAGCAAGTTATATTATCTGGATAAATACTTTTTTTTTATTTCTTGATGGCATGTAGTTTTACTATTACCCACTAGTAGAGATGCTCTATAACCCCCTTTTATGATTTTGAAGTGTCCTTCAGACTTCTCTTTATATTTCTCTGATAAATGTAACCTCTGATTTCTGGTGCCACTCACGTCCTTTTGGCCCAGTCTCCAAGGTCTCCATAATCCAGAACAGGATGGATTATTCTGTATGGTCAAGCAAAGGTTTGACATTTCCAGTTTTTATTTCTAACTCTCTTTTTTTAATACAAAAATTTAAAGCCCAGGCCCAAAACATTGGTTACCTTTTTCTTCCTGTGGATGCTACATGACCTGTCATTTGTGTATTGCCCTATTTGGTATTTTGCTTGGTTGCCAATTACAGCCTCTCTTCAGTGTGTGGGGAAAGCAGGACATTAAGAACTATGTGGCCACAAAAGAACAATCCAGGGCATTCCACAAGAAGCAAATGTAAGGCACTGGCCTGTTTAAGCAAGATTCAATAAGTATTAGCTAACAGTACTCTGATGCTACACTTGTATATTTTCTTGCAATGTACTGATACAATCAATCAGAACAAGGGGTTTTGCCTTTTAAGTTTGATTAGTTTATTTAATACATCTTCATTTCATATGTTGTTTTTATCATTTCTGATTTTTTTTTTATATCCGCAACATAGCCATCTCTTTGGACAAATCCTGAAGTGAAATAAATAAATGTTCCTTTTATTTTAAACTGCTCCCTCTCTTACTCTGATCAATTTATCTCCTAGATCATCTTGCCTTTGTTTAAACTTCCTTTTCTCTTTTTATTCTCCTATCTTTATGTACTTGGCATTTAGCTGTTGTCGTGTTTTTCCCTCACGTTCCGTATATTTTTTATGCTCACTTTTGAACACAGTTTTAAATGTTACTTGTTGCTGTCTGACATTGTTATTTGGTATTGCTATTATTCATTTTATTTTTCTGCTCTGCTCTTGGTCTCTCAAGTCAGACTTGTAATCTTTGAACTTTGTCTTGATTGTGTCCTTATAACCTTCCTGATTGTACAGTGGTTTCTTTGGCTTGGATAGTACATTTTTTCTGTTCCTATTCATTCTGCATTACCAGATCTAGAAGCAAATTTGACATTGTTGAGATTCTTGCATTCGTGTTCATATTTTGTTCCAGGTGCTCTTGGCCTGACTCTTTTGGCCAGTTAATTTCAAGGTATTATGATCATTTTTTTCATATTTATGTATATTTGTCCCTCCACTTTTCCATTATTAGGTGATGGTCTCTTGTGTAATTGGTATTTTGTTGTGCTTTCCGACATCTATAAGACCATGAGAGATTGGAGCAAAATTAAGCCATCCAGACTGACGTATTCTTCCTTTTAATCCAATTTTCCTGCCTTTTCTCCATAACTTTTAATCAAGAACCTATCATCCTCTCCTTTGATCTAGCTAATGATTTGGCCATCAGAGCTGTCTGTGGCAATGAATTCCATAAATTTATCACCCTCTGGCTGAAGAAATGTCTCCTCATCTCTGTTCTAAAGGGATGTCCTTTTATTCTGAGACTGCCCTCTGCTTCTTGACTTTCATTAGTGAAAAAATTTTCTCCATTTTTTTAAAATTTCTTCAGACAATCTAAAGATGAGTATGAAAAGGAGATGGCTAAAAGATATGATGCAGAAATGGGAGCTAAAGCTGGAGCAGTAATACATAGTAACTTGGAGAAATCAATTATGGAAAATGCTGAACAAGAAGCAGCTCGATTATCCAGACAACACCAACATGGAAAGGAGAATTTAGAGCAGGTAATAATATTTCATTGCAGTAGTACTTTGCAGTTGAGATGAAGTATTCTGTTACATTAAATAGGAATTTTGTTTTCATATTTGATGCATTTTAATGTGGATAAATCCCCAAGCCCTAGCCAAGGTATTGTGGGAAGCTGCAGAATAAATTCCTGAGGCCCTGGTGGAGATATTTGCATCATCTTTAGCCACAGGTGAAGTTCTGTAAGACTGGAGGTTAGCTAATATGGCACCTTTCTTTAAGAAGGGCTGCAAGGACAAGTTAGGAATCTACAAGCTGATGAGCTTAATATTAATTGTGGGAAAGCTCCTGGAATGGATACTGAGGAAAAGGATCTCCCAGCATTTGGGAAGGTAAGGACTAAACATGAATAGCCAGCATTTCTCAAAAATTTGATTTAGTTTTGTGAAGAAATGACAAAGAAGATTGATGAGGGAAGTGTGGTGGGTGTTGTCTGCATAGACTTTAGCAAGGGCTTTGGCAAGGTACCACATGGTAGGCTGGTCCAGAATGTTGGATCACATGGGATACCGGGTGAGGAAGCAAACTGGATTCCAATTGTGATCAAAGGAGTTAGAGGAGGCTAAGGGAGGTTTTTCCAGATTGGAGGACTGTGACCATTGGTGTGGCAAGAAATCTATTCTGGATTCTCAATTTGGATGACAAAATCATTAATGTGGTTAGTTAGTTTATAAATAATACCAAAATTAATAGAAGTGAGACAGTGAGGAAGACTTTCTAAGAGTACAATATAATGAACAACTGGGTAAGTGGGCCAAAGAATGACAGATAGAATTTACTTATGACAAGTGCAAGATGTTGCATTTTAATAAGTCAAATCAGGGCAGGGTATGCGCAGGGTAGCAGGACCCTGGAGAGTTGTAGAACAGCGAGATCTAGCGATACAGTACATGTATAACCTGCTTTATGAAGGAAGAGTGTTCCTGAGAAACTGTTTGTAAATGGAAAATTTGTAAATCGAAGACCCATTGACTACTATTGGAAGCAATTTTCGTAAAAGCGAAAACCCATAATAAGTTCTTCGTAAAAGCAAACAGTTTCTTTGTATGTGAATTTTCGTAATACGAGTATTCATAAAGCAGGGTTTATCTGTACATAATTTCTTGAAAGTTGCAACATGGGTATAAGGAGTAGTGAAGAAGGCATTAGGTATTTTTGTTTTTATTGATCAGGATATTGAATACAGGAATTGCATGTCATGTCATATTACAGCTGTTCAAGATACTGGTGAGACCCAGTATTAAGTATTCTGGCAGTTCTGCTCACCCAGCTATATGAATGATATTGTTTAACTAGAAAGGATGCAGCAAAGTTTAATGAGGATTTTGCCAGGACTAGACAGCTTCAGGATTAGAATTTATTGTCATGAACATGTCACAAAGTTTGTTGTTTTGTGGCAGAATAGCAGGTACAATTATTGCCACTATTTGAAAAAATAAATCATTGCAAAAAGAAGAGAAATTGAAGTAGTGTCTGTGGTTCATTGTCCATTCAGAAATCTGATAGCAAAGGGGAAGATGCTGTGTTTGAACCACTGAGTGTTCATTCTCAGGCTCCTTCCTTCCTTCCTTATGGTAGCAGTGCGAAGAGGGCATGGCTTGATGATGGTCCTTGAGGATGGAAGCTGCTTTCTTGAGACACAGCCTCTTGTAGATATCCTAGGTGTAGTGAAGTCTGATGCCCTTGATGGTGCTGGCCAAATTCACAACTCTCTGTAGACCTTTCCAATGCCATGGGTCTAATCGCCACTTGCAAAGCTGGCCAAATAGCCATGCAATGCCATGGACCAATTCGCAGCGCACAGGGCAGTTAGGGACTTGCCCATAAGGTGACGCGGGGCTCCCGTTGTCTCAACTTAAAGCCCCACGCTCTTGGCATGTGTCAGGGGAGATGTGATGATGCCACTTCTGGCCCCTAGTGTCTGAGCCTGAGATAACTTAAAAAGAGAGGCAAGCTTGATAAATGTTTTTCTTCTTGACTAACTACTGTGCCCAGTGCTGCTAAGATTCAGCTGAAGCTTTAATCCACAACTGCAGTTAACATGGCAGTAGGAGTTCCCCTGCTCCCTTTCTGGGCTCACCAGCCTTGCGTATGGCTCAACCAGGCTGAGACCCAGTTCCCCCTTCTTGGCATAAGTTTTGGCATGTCGTCGGAGCACTGAACGCTGCTACAGCAGCTAAGGTGAGCAAATTTATTGGCCACCCCTTGGTAGAAAATCAGTACACCATGTTCTGGCAGTTCCTGCTGGACACCTTGGAATTAACCAGGCACGAATGTGGCATGCAGCTCTTGAATATGGAAGGCCTGGGCGACAGAAATCCATCTGATTTGATGAACAAAATGCTCGCACTACCAGACGGCCATTCCAATTGTTTTTTCTTTGAGACCCTATTCCTGGCGAAGCTCCTGGGTCACGTCTCCATACTGATATCGAATGTGGATTTCAGTCGTCCCCATGAAGTAGTCCGGGAGGATATTAGACTCTACTGCACACCAAGGCAAGACTCCGCCCGTATATAACCCGTGTTCTTGGCAGAGACAGCTCCTGTGCCCTGCGTACTGCCTGTAGCTGTCAAAACTAGGAGGGAAGAGCATACTGACAGGTGCCGAGAGTGTTTTTTTTACCACCTCCGGTGGGGGAAAAATGCCTGCAGATGCATGCCCCCATGTACCTACCATGGCTGTGGTGTCAGGAACTAACAAAGCCAGTCACCAGTAGTGGCCTCAACAGGTGGTATGAGCACTAGCCTCCTCTATCTCCATGACGAAGCTCATGAGCGCAAATTTCTCGTATTCACGGGTGCCAAACTCAATTTGGTCCCACCCACATATTTCAAGAAGACACATAAGCAGTAGGGACCTGCCCTTCAAGCTGCGAACGAAACTTCCATCCCCAGCTTTGGCACACGACGCATCACAATTAAGATAGGGGAGGCGGCATTCCATTGGGATTTCATTTTGGCTTCCATCGCACAGCCCATCTTGGGTGCAGATTTCCTCTCGGCCCACAACCTGCTCATTGACGTTAAGTGAAGGAAGCTAGTCAACATCACTACTTTCTAAATGTACCCTCTGACAAGCAAGAAATGACCAGTCTCCCGATTTGGGGTGCACGCCCTATGCACTGACACATGCTCGGTCCTAAATTCAGTGCCTTGAAAACGGCCCACAGTGTGGTCCATTACATTGACATCATGGCCCGCCAATTTACACCAGAGCTCATCGCCTCCTGTCAGATTAACTGCAGCAGGCCAAGTCAGAGTTTACTTCCATAGAGGAAGGGTATCACTTGACGTTCCAACAGCCCGTGGGCATCACTGTTACACATGGTGCCCAAGAACACAGGTGGTTGGAGACCCTGTGGCGATTACTGCAGGCTCAACAATGTGACTATGGGGGGAGGAGTCACGTGATGGAGTAGTGGCTGGTAGGGTAAAACCAGCCCTCTTCAGAAAAGAAGAAAAAAAGTTAAGAAAAGACGAAGTTCAATAAATATAAAATATAAGAAATAAAAGATAAAGTTGTAGAGAAGAGAAAGATGACACCTAAGAAGGAAAAAGTAAAAACAACGGGAAAAAAGAAGACACCGGAAAAGAAAGAAGGCCTTACCTGCACAAAGGAACAGGGAGCCGTAGTGGCGAAGAGCGCCTGATCTCCGAGGTTGGTGTCGGCCCTGTGGAGTCAAGACCTCCCGAGGAGTCGCACATGAGCAGTGCGCAATCTAAGGTAAAGGAAAACACCGACGGAGGGGGACTCAGCCAAAGAGCGGGCAACCACGGCGTGACCAGCTGAGGAACGCCCGACACCAGGGCTCTCAGCTGGAAGATGAGGAAAGCGGCAGGAGAGGGAGTGAAGTACCAGGTGAGAAAGAAAGTCGACGGGGTGAACAGCAAGAGGAGCAGCAGCAGGAGGCTCGACAGATGAGCAGCTCAGAAGGAGAGGACCAACAGCAAGGGGCCAAGCAAGAAGAGACCTGACAAAGTGAGATAAGCAGCTCATCAGAAAAAAACAGAAGAGACACAGATACAAAGAAGAAAAGAAGACACAAACACAGGTACAGACACAGAAAAAGAGGACCAAGATCTTCACAGAGAAATAGAAGGTAAAACAGATGGACAGAATATAGATAAAGCTTTTTTTGAAGAACAAATGAGAGCATTAAAAGAATGGTTGTGATTAGAATTTAGTGCAATTAAAAGAAAAATGAAAAGAACAGAAGATAAAATGCAAAGATTAGAACTAGTCATGACAGAAATAGGGAAAAGAGTAGAAAATGTGGAAGAACGAGAAACGGCTGTAGAAATGGAAGTAAACGATTTAAGAGGAAAATTGGAAGAAAGTGATTTAAAAATTAAAGAGACACAAGAATTGTTAGCTCATAAAATTGATATGTTGGAAAATTATAGTAGGCGAAACAAGATAAAAATAGTGGGCCTAAAGGAAGATGAAGAAGGCACAGACATGAAGGAATTTATAAAAGAATGGATCCCGAAGGTCCTGGGAATGACAGAAATGCAGGAAGAAATGGAAATAGAAAGGGCACATAGAACACTAGCTCTGAAACCACAGATACATCAAAAACCAAGATCCATTTTAGTAAAATTTTTGAGATATACGACAAGAGAAAATATACTGGAGCGGGCAAGGAATAAAATTAGAGAAGACAATAAATCATTGGAATACAAGGGTCAAAAAATATTTTTTTACCCAGACATGTTTTGAACTGTTAATGAAGAGAAAGGAGTTTAATACAGCAAAATCGATCCTATGGGGGGGAAAAAAGGTTATAAATTCATGTTAAGACATCCAGCTGTGCTTAAAATATTTATCCCCGGGAAGCACAAGAATTTGCAGAACACTTGCAGGACAAAAGGAGAGATAAAGAGATGTAATAAGAAAAGTAAACTGTAATAAAGTATCTATAAAGATGTAAAAACAATGTATATCTAAAGAACTAAAGAAGGGGAAGGGAAGGAAGGAAGTAAGGGGGAAATAAAGGGAGAACTTTGTTACATGTGTAAATAAAAGTGTTTTCTGGGGGGGGGGGAGAGAATAACCGTCACTGTGAAATCAGTTGATGCTTGCGAGCAGGATCGCAATCCAAATGGAAAGGGGAGTTGTGGTTGCCCGGCAAGGGATAAGGGGCAACCCAATGGGGGGGGGTTCATTTGGGGTTAAGGTGTTATTGGTTGTGGGGATTGTTGGAGTATTTTATGTTTTAAATGTGTTTTCATACATTGAGTTTAAAAAGGGAAAACTGAGAGATGAAAATGGGGATGGTGGTGGTGAGGAAGCGGAAATGAAGTGTAAACAGGATATGAGATGGCCACATTGAACTATATGACCATAAACGTTAATGGAATACATAAACAAATTAAAAGGAAGAGGCTATTAAGTTTACTGAAAAAAGTAAAAAATAGATATAGCATTTGTGCAGGAAATGCATCTAACTGAAGTGGAACATAACAAATTAAAGAGAGACTGGGTAGGACACGTAGCGGCAGCATCATATCAATCAAAAGCTTGAGGTATAGCTATATTAATTATTAAAAATGTACCAATCAAAATAGAGGAGGAAATAATGGATCCAGCAGGGAGGTATGTAATGATAAAGTGTCAGATATATTCAGAATTTTGGAATTTGCTCAATATATATGCACCTAATGAGGAGGATCATTTTTTTGAAGATTGTAGATACACAAGGAAATATATTGATAGGAGAGGATTTTAACCTTAATTTGGATCCAGTTTTGGATAAAACTGGACAAAAGACAAGTAAAAAGAATAAAGTGGCCAAATTTATAGTTAAATCAATGCAGGAAATGAAACTTATGGATATATGGAGGAGGCAGCACCCAAGAGAGAAGGAATGCTCATATTATTCAAGTAGGCATAAAACATACTCAAGGATTGATATGTTTTTGTTGTCGGCCCATATTCAAGGGAGAGTTAGGAAAACTGAATATAAAGCTAGATTACTATCTGATCATTCACCCCTGTTATTAGCAATAGAACTGGAGGACATCCCACCAAGAACATATAGATGGAGATTAAACTCCATGCTACTTAAAAGGCAGGAATTTAGAGAGTTTATTGAATGCCAGAATCAGTGAAAGACAAATTTATATTATGGGACGCAATGAAAGTCTTCATTAGAGGGCAGTTAATAAGTTATGTAACCAAGATGAAAAAGACTACAATTGGGAAATAGAGCAGTTGGAAAGGGAGATAGTAAGTACAGAAAAGGAACTAGTAAAAAGGGATGATATAACGAAAAGGAGAGAATTGGCGGACAAAAAAATAAAATATGAAACATTACACAAGTACAAGGTGGAGAAGAACATAATGGAAATAAAGCAAAAAAAACTAGATAAAATATTAACCTGGCAACTTAAAACAAAACAAGCTAAAAGAACTGTATTGGCATCAAGGAAAAAGGACAAATTACATATTATAACCCAATAGAGATTAATGAGAATTTTAAGGAATTTTATGAACAATTATACCAAACTGAGAACGAGGGAAAAGATGATAAAATAGAAGAGTTTTCAGCTAATATTGAACTGCCAAAATTGCAAGAAGAGGAACAAAACAAACTGATAAAATCATTTGAAATAGAGGAAGTACAGGATATATTAAAAAAGCTGCCGAACATAAAATGCCTGGAGAGGATGGATTCAAAATAGAATTCTATGAAACATTTAAAGACTTATTAATTCCTCCTCTCCTGGAAGTAATGAACCAGATAGATGAAACACAAAACTTGCCAGATTCATGTAAGACAGCAATAAAGACGGGGAACGATCTATTAACACCAGCATCATATAGACCAAGATATCTACTTAATTCAGATTAAAAGATAATAGCAAAATTATTAGCATACAAATTGGCCGATTGTGTACCAAAAATAGTAAAACAAGATCAAACTGGATTTATTAAGAAAAGATGAACAGCGGATAATGTCTGTAAACTTATTAATCTAATTCATGGAGTTCAAGGAAATAAGAAGCCAACAGTGGCTGTTGCTTTAGACACAGAAAAAGCCTTTGACAGAGTAGAATGGAATTATTTATTTAAAGTATTACAGAGGTTAAATCTACCAGAAAAATATATTAATTGGATTAAAGCATTATATAATGGACCATTGGCGAAGGGTAACAGTAAATGGATATGTATCAAACCAATTTAAATTAAGTAGGTCAACTAGACAGGGATGTCCATTATCCCCCTCATTGTTCACTTTTGCAATAGAACCATTCGCAGAACTGATAAGAACAGAAAATAAAATAAAAGGGATAAAAATAAAGGAGAAGGAGTATAAGATCAATTTATTTGCAGATGACATCATAGTATACTTAACAGAACCAGAAATATCAATAAAAGGATACATAAGAAATTGAAGGAGTATGGAGAAATATCGGGGTACAAGATCAATGCAAATAAGAGTGAAGTGATGCCAGTGAGTAATGCGGATTATACAGAATTTTAAAAAGAATCACCATTTAAATGGCAAGCACAAGCAATCCGATAACTAGGTTAGTATTAGGTTAGATAATAACTTAAGCCACCTGTACAAACTAAATTATCAGCCACAAATAAAGAAATTGCAGGAAGACTTAGAACATTGGAAAGAATTACTGCTAACATTGATAGGGAGGGTAAATTGCATTAAAATGAATGTCTTCCCAAGGATACAGTACTTATTTCAATCATTGCCAATTCCCTTAACAGAGAAATTCTTTGTTGAACTAAACACAATAATAAGGAAATTCTTGTGGAAAGGGGGGAAACCGAGGTTAGCGTTAGATAAATTAACAGAGAGGTACAACCAAGGTGGTTTGCAGTTATCAAACTTTAAAAATTATTATAGAGCAGCACAATTAAGGTATTTATCAGATTTTTTTAAATCAGACAAGGGAAAAACTAGATTGGACTAAGATAGAGCTAGATAAAATAGGGGAGAAGGTACCGGAACATATACTTTATAAGTGGGATGAAAAGCTGGTGCAATATAAAACTCACCAGTATTGTATCATTTACTAAATATATGGAAAAAGATTCACTTAGAAAGGAAAAAAACAAATTACCAACTACCAAAATTATTACTGACGCAAAATCAGCTAATCCCTTTTACAATAGATAACCTTTCCTTTAGAGAATGGGAGAGAAAAGGAATTAAAAGAATAGAAAATTGTTTTTTGGGAAATAATTTATTAACATTTGAACAGTTGAAGTACAAATATGGAATAACTCGTGGTACAATGTTTGCATATCATCAACTGAAAGCTTATTTAAAGGATAAATTGGGAAACAGACTGAGATTACCAGAAAGAAGTAGCTTTGAATGTGTGATTACAGACACAATGATAATTAAAAGATTTATAATGAATATGTACATTAAGTTGCAAGAGAAGAAAAATGATGAAATAAGCTATAAACCTAAACAAAAGTGGGAAAAGGATTTAAACATAAAGATAAAAAATGAAACATGGGAAAAGTTATGTTCTGAAACTATGAAGAATATAATAAACACAAGGTTACGCACGATACAGTATAATTGGTTACACAGGTTATATATCGTGCCTCAAAAGTTAAAACAATGGGATCCAACATTATCAGATAGATGTTTTCGTTGTAAGAAGGAAATGGGAACAATAGTACAGCAATTTGGACATGTAAGAAAGTGAAAATGTTTTGGGAAGATCCAAATCAGATTTTAAATAAAATCACAAAAAATAACATACCAAAAATTCCAGAGATCTTTCTAAGCAATATAAGAAGTAAGGAATAGGCCTCAAATTGGATAAATCACAAAAAAATTTATTATGATAGCCTTAGCAGCAGCAAAAAAATGTATAATGTCAACTTGGAAAATGGAAGGGAGCCTGAGAATACAGCAATGGTATATGGAAATGAATAAATGTATTCCATTGGAAAATATAACTTGTAATTTAAAAAATAAAGTCACATTATTTGAAGAAATTTTGGAACCATACATGGAACATAACAGAGAAGGCTTGCCTCAGACTGCCACCCCCTAAAATGATAAGAAGACAAAACGACTTGATCCAGTGTGTAAAAGTAGATGACACATTTTTCTTGTTTATTTTTCTTTGAGTGATGACATTGTTTAATGGTTTTATTGTATTGTATATGTTGAATATTTATTGGTTTTGGAGGGGAGGGGAGGGGGGGGAAGGGGAGAAAATGCCACTATGTATATTTAATGAGAAACGTTTGTATATATTTTGGTTGATATGGTTCACAGTGTGAAAAATTTAAAAAAAAAACCCAATGTGACTATCCCTGAAAGATACCTTATTCATCATATCCAAGATTTCTCTGCCTGCCTCCACAATTGCTGTATCTTTTCCAAAGTTGACCTCGTCAAGGGATATCATCAAATCCCAGTCCACCTGTGAGATCCTCATCGCCAGTCAAGATGAGCAAGAACACCAACAACACTTATGCCACCTGTTCCAATGACTGGATGAATTCGGACTTGCTGTCAACCCCGCCAAATGCCAGTTTGGCACAGTGACCATTGATTTCCTGGGGCAAAGGCATGGCAGAAGGTGTGCTTCCCTTATCCACCAAAGTGGACGCTCTATGTGCTTTCTTGAAACCTACCACGGTTAAGAGAGTGCGGAAATTTTTGGGCATGGTGAATTTCTATCACCGTTTCATTTCCACAGCCACCAACATTCTGTCTGCTATTTCAACTCCTTACCATGAAGGGCAAGGAAGTTACTTGGACTACGGAGGCAGAGACAGCATTTGCAGCTGCCAAGAACTCTCCGACCAAAGCAGGCAATGCTGATGCATCCTAATCCCACCGCCGCCTTGGCACTCACCACAGCAGTGGGCGTGGTTCTTGAACAGTTTGCCAACAGCCAGTGGCAACCCCTGGCTTTCTTTAGCCGCCACCTACAGACTGGAATGAAGTACAGCACATTTGATCGAGAGCTTTTGGCGTTGTACCCAGCCACAAGACACTTCTGGTATGTTTTGGAGGGCTGCCATTTCACCACTTTCATGGTCCACCAGCTACTTACTTTTGCTTTTAGCAAGATATCAGATCTGTGGTCGGCCACTTGTCGTACATTTCCGAGTTCACTACAAATGTGCGCCATGTGTCGGGAAAAAAACAATCTGGTTGCTGATGCATTGTCCAGACTGGCAGTGCATTTTATCCAGGGTGGCGTGGATATCTCTGACTTGGCGAGTGCTCAGGCTATTGATCCAGATGTTCAGGCATACAGATCTGCTTGAACCTACAGCATGTGGTCCCACAGCCGGGTGGACCAAGTGTACTCTGAAACATGTCTATGGGCTGTCCCAGGCTGGTAGTCCCTGCACCTTGGAGATGGCGTCTTTTTGATGAGGTTTATAACTTGTCCCATCCCTCCATCAGAGCAACAGTCAAGCTCATGGCAATCAAATATGAATGGCATGGACTTGAGAAAGATGTGACATACACCCACTGCCAAACTTCCAAAATACAGCGGCACAGCAAGGTGCCTCTCCAGTCTTTCCTAGCAGTGTGCCGACGTTTTGAGCATGTGCATGTACATCTGGTTGGGCCGCTGTCAGTATCTCATAACATCCTCCGAGACATAGACTGGTTCACATGATAGCCGGAAGTCATCCCATTGCCATCCAGTGATGCTAAAACATGAACCAGAGCATTTATTGCCATCTGGATTGCAAGATTTGGAGTTTCCACACACGTCACCTTGGACTATAGACCACAATTCACCTCCACGTTGTAGACTGGTTTTGTGGCACGTAACTGCACCATACCTCAGCAGTCCAATGGTGCCGTGAAACATTTCTACCAGCAATTCAAGGCTGCACTCAAAGCTTGACTCACAGGGCCCAACTGAGTAGATAAATTGCCATGGGTTCTGCTGGGAGTGTGCACCGCCCCGAAGGAAGAGATGTCAGCATCATCCTCAGAGATAGTTTATGGTTTAGTTTTCTCGGTTCCAGGTGATATTCACTTCTCATCCAACTTGGACGTGCTTCAGCAGCTTCAGCACCACATCATGAGAAACTCGTTTCCAACCAAATGGGAAGGACCCTCCAAATAGCATGTGCCTCCAGCCCTCCTCTACACTGACTTTGTCTTTGTGCACAGACAAGCCCCAGGAACTCTATTGCAACGGCCATATGATGGTCCTTTCTGTGTGATCAAAAGGGATGGGGTTGTGTACACTTTGGACATTGGGGGACATTCTGAACTGTTTACCATGGATATTCTCAAACCAGCACATTTGGACCTGTTCACAGCTTAGGAGACTAGGGCATCCACCGAAGGCATGCACAGCTGGTTCATCTCCTTTGGGCGATGATTCTGGGGGAGGGTGCAGTGGGCTGTGTGGCTGTGTAACGTAGTTGGCTGAATCGCTGGTTTTGGAGTTGGCCAAATGGCCAAATCGTAGCACACAGGCCAGTCAGGGACTTAACCATAAGATTGTGCGGGATCCCGTTGTCTCAACTTAAAAACCCTGCGTTCTTCGCATGCATTGCGGGGATGTGATGTCGCCGGGTGTCTGGGCCGGAAGTGACTTAAAAACAGAGGCAAGCTTGAATTAACTTTTTTCTTGCTGACTAACTACTGTGCCCAGTGCATTGATTTAGTGGCGCTGCTGCAGCAGACACCACAAGATTACATTTTTTTTTGTTTGTTACGATGTTCAAAATATTTTTTGGTTTATCCGTACACTGAGCTTTAAAATAAGTTTGTGTGGATTCTTGTGAGCTTTGGAGTGCTACCCTGCCCCCCCAGCTTATTTTCAACCAATATAGTCGAACCTCCACCCACTACCCAAGCATCTTCAAATTAATATACTAGTGGTCATTTTGCTGGAAGGCAACTGGAAAATGGATGACAGGTAAATTAAATAGCAAACAAAAAGGATGTTGAGGGGCGAAGTGAACATCTTGTCATCTGATTATGTGAGGCAGACTTTTGTATTCTCAAAAAAAAGCAATGAACGTACTTAACTCATAAAATTAATTCCTCTTGCCTCACAAAATCTGTTAGGACTGTCATCGAGTGAGAATGTCAGCATTCATGATGGAAGAATAAGACACATCTGAATTAGAGGTGGGCAGCCACGTTAAATGACTTAATTGACCATTCCACTAACCTGTCTCCGTTAAAACAATAAATGGGTGAGTTGGGATATTGGATTCAGCTTTGACAACTTCAGTATTTTTACTGAGCCTCCCCTTAGAAGTTTATATTTAAAATTTGCACACTTGTGTAAATTACCTTGTCCTTTGTTAAAATTGGAACTAAACCACAAATTGTAATAGAAAAATGGTACTCTTAAGGTGTATAATTACAGCTACATGCGAATGTCTTTGTACCATCTTGATATTTCCTTATTCCACTATTTCCCCCACTATTAATGAGCACAGTTGTGCCAAAATAGTGGTAGAAAATTATGCTCATTTAATAAAATTGAATCCAGATGCCAGCTTTTGATGTTGCTTTTACACCATTGTGTGATTTTTAAAATTTTTTTAAGAAAAAAACTCCACAGTACATTCATTTAGTAAAAGATTATACATATAAAAAAATACATGTAGTATATCCACCCTCCCTCCCCTCTACCTACCTCCCCTCAAAGAGAAAAGAAAGAAAAAGAGATTATCAATGAATATATAAATTCTAATTTACTGCCGTCGAGCCAAGTACCACCCTGGATGAGACATTGAGAGTTTAGATTTTTAAGCCTACTTGTTGTAAATATGGGCTCCATATTTTCAAAAAAGAATGGTATTTATCACTTAATTATGTTATTTTTCACCTTTGTATGATTAAAGTGACTAATCACTGATTATTGAAATTGATTGAATTTGCAAAGAAAATCCATTATTAAATGTATTAATTTACCAGCATTATCAATTAAAGATATATATATAAAATTTAAATTGGATAAATATCAAGAAAAATCTCTTAATATAGCAATAACAAAAAATGTGCTGCAGTTACATGGAAAACAGGAAATTTTATAATGGTGGACAGATGGAAGACTGAAATACAAAATTGTATATACCATTAGAAAAAAATACTTATAATTTAAGGAATCAGATTGGGAATTTTTATAAGATTTGGGAACCATATATGGAATTTGTTAATAAAAGCCACAACAGCCACTCCTCTCAATCAATAATCAGGAGATACAATAGTTATATCAAAAGAATATGATTAGTGATTAATATATAGCTCCCCACCATGACTACCAGCCCCCCCACATCTCCATCGGGCACACAAAACTCAAAACGGTCAACCAGTTTACCTATCTCGGCTGCACCATTTCATCAGATGCAAGGATCGACAATGAGATAGACAACAGACTCGCCAAGGCAAATAGCGCCTTTGGAAGACTACACAAAAGAGTCTGGAAAAACAACCAACTGAAAAACCTCACAAAGATAAGCGTATACAGAGCCGTTGTCATACCCACACTCCTGTTCGGCTCCGAATCATGGGTCCTCTACCGGCATCACCTACGGCTCCTAGAACGCTTCCACCAGCGTTGTCTCCGCTCCATCCTCAACATCCATTGGAGCGCTTTCATCCCTAACGTCGAAGTACTCGAGATGGCAGAGGTCGACAGCATCGAGTCCACGCTGCTGAAGATCCAGCTGCGCTGGATGGGTCACGTCTCCAGAATGGAGGACCATCGCCTTCCCAAGATCGTGTTATATGGCGAGCTCTCCACTGGCCACCGTGACAGAGGTGCACCAAAGAAAAGGTACAAGGACTGCCTAAAGAAATCTCTTGGTGCCTGCCACATTGACCACCGCCAGTGGGCTGATAACGCCTCAAACCGTGCATCTTGGCGCCTCACAGTTTGGCGGGCAGCAACCTCCTTTGAAGAAGACCGCAGAGCCCACCTCACTGACAAAAGGCAAAGGAGGAAAAACCCAACACCCAACCCCAACCAACCAATTTTCCCCTGCAACCGCTGCAACCGTGTCTGCCTGTCCCGCATCGGGCTTGTCAGCCACAAACAAGCCTGCAGCTGACGTGGTCTTTTTACCCCCTCCATAAATCTTCGTCCGTGAAGCCAAGCCAAAGAGAGAGAAAAGAGGTGTTTTCCTTCCCTTTCTTTATTTTATTTTCTTGGGGAAAGGGGTTTTTGGGGAAAAATATAAATTTTTTTTGTATAATCTTTGATTGAATAATATTGTATTATCTATACATAATTGAATAATTGTTTGGTATTGATACAAGTGATAAATTTACAAAAAAAAAATCAATTTAAAATATCTTGTTTATTACCATAAAAATGATGAAATACATGAATAAATTTTAGAAAATTTAGTTTGAGGTGAAGTCTCATTCAGATGAAAATAGTCCAGATCAATGTCTGTAAATACAGGAGTTTGTAACAAGCTTAATTATTGGTCTTCAGTAAATTTATTCTTACAATAATGAATCTTGCAGCTGTAACATTGATCTTACAGTGATAAAAGCATTATTTACTTATCCATTGTGGTCTAAACTGAGTTAAATGGTGATCATTTAAATGAATTAGAAATGGATTTGGGATCTTTCAAGAAGGATCCTCTTGATTTCTCCTTCCAAAGTAATCTTTTTGAGTTAACTGACATGGCCTGAAGTTGCATAAACAAGAACAAAGCAGGGAATAAAGATGATAATTTGGGAGATGGAAGTAGGTTTAGGATTATTTAGAAAACGGAATACTATTGTTGAGCATGTAATTTTGAGAATTCCCACAATCCATCTGGTTCTTACTCCAGATTGCATTAAAAATTTTCATTTTCTTTTTTTAATTATCTTTAAATTTTAAAGAAAAGTATATGTACTGTACATACATATACATACAAAAAGGACTCAATATACAAAAAACTTGCATCCTTAAAATGCACATTAAGCCTAGAAATAGCCTCTCCATACCTTAAGAGAAAGGAAAAGAAACAGTAGATGGGGGGGAGAAGAAGAACAAGGAAAATGGGAAAGAGCTGCATACACATTTAATACAATCAAAAATAAATAAAAATATTTAATTACTAATAAGGGATGAAAATTAATTTAATTTTATAACCTATATGTTAATTTTATAATGTATAACATGTTCATAGATATTTGGCAGCTTTATTTGAATGATTTAAATGCCTGGATAGTTTCGTCTAAATTAAATTTTCATTTTCTGGTCTGAAATTAGGCAGGAAAGCGTACAATGCTTATAGAAGTTAAGGAACCTGTTGCTTTATGGGTGCAGCGAGGTTAATTACGTTAACATCCTAAACTTTTTTTACAGGCTGTTCAGAAATCTTTACAAAAGAGAGCATCAACAAGAGAAGATGCAGTTGCATCCACAAGTAACCTAGATGAGGTAGATGAACTTGCAAAATTTCTGTCGCAAGGTAGTTACTAATTCATGAACCAATTTCGTATTCTTTTAAAAAATTTACACTGCTTTAAGGATGAAGGTTTGTTTGGAATAAAAAAATTGTCTATATTGAACAGCTAAGTAGATGAATCTAATATTTGATGCATGATTTTTGTATACAAAATATTTTCAGGAATTGTATCTAAAATTCATATGTTTACATCATTGTGTATTGCTGTTAGTTATTGCTGTGGCTTGGAAGATTTCTATTTTTAAATTTGCTCTCTATTTCTGTTCAATTATTTATATACTGTCAACCATAGTGTTTTTTTTTTACGATAACAGCCATTGAGTTGCTTTTTTTGTTCTTGTCCTAGAGTTTTAGGTGGACAAAAGAGGAGCTGTTGTCAGAGAGGTGTTGGTGTGATGTTGTTTGAGCCTCTTTTTTTTCCTGAATTGTCAAACTTGCACACTTCATAAATTGAAATGTGCAAGCGTGACATGAGAGAATTCTGAGGCTCCTCGGGTAATTTTCATTGGGTCTTATTATAATAAAGCCAACAAGGTTTAATAGCTTGCCAGAGAATTCTGAAAAGTTGGGTTCCAGCTGGAGTGTTTGGGTAGGTGGGTTTGAAAGGCATGGGATCAAGAGTTGTTGAAAGGGTCAGTATTGGGAGGGTGATGTGAAGGATCCAGGATTCTGGTGGTGATATAATTTGGGAACTGGAGCTAGAATAAAGGGAGCTATGACTGGGCACAAAGGAATTTGAAGGAATACAGGAGCATTTTGTTTCCTTGCTATACCCAAGCAAATCATTTCCATTGACTTTTATCTTGTTTCTTTGTTGTGTACTTCAGCCATTCTCAACAGGGACCACAGCACATTTAAGTAAAAACCTTGTTTTATTTTCACTTCCATAAAATAAATATTTTTGATGTTTTTATGTGGTCAGTAAGAGAGAAGTATAGAAGAAACCAAAACTTGACTGCTTCATAGGGAAGGGGTCCATAAACTTTGAACAGTTCTCAGGGGGCCATAGCCAAAAAAGTTTGAGAATGGCTGGTGTAAATAATCTTTAAGATTATTGGTTTTTTCATGCCAACCAAGATGTCTGTCTGCACAAATCCAATTTTTCTTCATTTGGATCATCCCCCTTCATTATTTTCCTTCCCAAATACCTGTTTCAGTGGTTTTAAAACACTGATTATTCCTGCCTCTAACAGTTCCTCTGGCAGCTTGTTCAACATCTTGCCTTTTTGGACAGAAATGGGAGCCTCTCAAATCTTATTGTAAATATTTTCCTAACCGCTCAAACCAATGTCCTCTATTTTAGACTTCTCTAACTTGAAACAAGACTGATCTTTTATATGTTACTCATAGTTTTATGAACTTCCATAAGATCACCCCTCAGCCTCCTACAGTTCAGTAACAAAGTCCTAACTTATCCAATCTTTTCTTCAATATAAAGGCAAGTTTCTTCTGTCCTCACATGTTTTCCACCCCCCCCCCCCCCCCCACTTCCCCCAACCCCCATTCCAGGCAACTTCCTGCTGAACCTTTTCTGCATCATTTCCAACACTACCGCATTCTTTCTATATTTTAAAAACTTCAGCAACAGGGGTCTTATTAAAGTGGCTTGAGCTTTGATTTTGATTCAGAGTTCTTATGTTCACTGTATGCTGACAGTGTTTTTTGTTACTTAAGAATGTTAAATAAAATATTTTAAATTAGATCAAGATGTGTTCCTTGCAGAACTGCCCTTAACTTGAAAGTATTGCTCAGTCATTGTCACTAGTGGGCCATAGCATGTTAGGCTGGAAACCAGCTGAGCCTTAGAATGAAAAATGTTGAGAACCACTATTCTATAGTGTGGTGACCAGAATTACAAATTATATTTCAAGTATGTCCTAACCAATGTCTTGTACAACTGCAGCCTAAAAAAGTCTGATCAAAGCAAGCAAGATAACACCTTCTTCTCTAATTTACCCTCCGGTGTTGCCACTTTCAGGGACCTATGAGCTTGTACCCCAAAGCTCCTTTGTACATGTCCTTTCCAACGTATCATAACCCTTTGTCACTTTGATTGCTTCAAGTCACCAGGCTTTGCATCTGCAATAATGCCACATGGCACTGGAGCAGACAACATAAGAGAGTCCAGCAACATGGAGCAAGTAGATATTTTTGTGTTGAGGTACAGTGTGCAATCTGAAAGTGTGTCCACCAGGTAATCCTCTTCATCCATTCTCCTAACTGACATTATTGAACAGTAATCGGGCATGTTGCTTGATCATGATGAGATAACTTCATAATTATGAGAACAAATCTTGCTGTTGAACACTGCTGAATAATTCTTTTAAAAATCGGTAGTTCAAGTATTGCTTGGTACCTTTTGTGATTATTTTATTGTAATAAATAAATGGGTTCTTTTAAAACAATTAAAGTACACAACCTTGTGGAGGGATCCATCTTGAATCCAAATGAAGCTGCCACAAACTAATCTCTGACTCCCTCTAGTGGTGGGGAGGATCACTAGCACTCCATCACTACATCCCCTTTCCTTGAGATGTTTAATCTAACAACATGACACACTAATACAGTATTTATTTCAATTTAAAGTTCAGCACAAATATAAACACTACATCAGCAGCACAAACTTTTAAAGTGTGCAGTTCTTTTTCTTAGAGATTCAGTCTGTCAGGTACTTTGATAACACATGTGGATCTTCTTAACACAGGTGCTTGTGTCAGCTCTGCTGGTCCACTACGGTCTATCACTGGTGGTGTTTCCTCTGTTGCTGTGCAGGCTAGATCTTCTGCAAAGTTCTGGAATTCTCTACATCTGTAGCATGATCCATTATCATTGCAGACAATTTGAGGAATTCCATGTCTTGCAAAGATTGATTTCATATATTTGATCACACAAGCAGCAGACATATTAGGAAGCAGCGCTATCTCCGGATAGTTCGATAGATAATCAATAGCCAGCAAGTAATTATTTCCAACCATGTGGAACAATCAGTCCCAATTTTCTGCCATGGTTCTGCTGGTCAGCTATTATCATTGGTCCCTTTGCCTGCTTTGCGTGATATTTCAAACAGATCTCACAGTTTGAAACCATTCTGTCAATGTTAGCATTTATGGCTGGCCAATAAACAGCAGTTCTAGTCCTCCTTTTGGATTTTTCCATTGCAAGGTGCCCCTCATGCACCCTTACCAGCATCACTTGTCACAGTGATTAAAGAATTATAATTCTATTGTATCTGAGTAGAAAACCATTGATAATGCTCCGCTCTGATGTTGTATGGATGACACTCACCTCCAGGCCATCCTTCAATTAGATTCTTTTTTAAAAATTTTATTTTTCAATTGCATCAATACATATACAGTATTTATCCATATCATAAGAATAATTAAAAATACGGCGCAAAAAGAATATGTTTTTTCACATTTTCTGGCCTCCCCAAAAAAGTAGGAAAAAAAAAGAAAAGGAAAATGAAAAGCTTGTCTAATGAACATGTATCTTTTAAATTGATTGATTGCAAATTTACATAATCTTAAACCATGAACTAATTAGGGCGGATTGGGTGGAGGAATGGTGGACGCTGTAGGTAAAGTTGAAGCAATAAAATCTGTATAGGGTTTCCAAATCATAAGGCATATGCTTAAAATATGGAATGGAATACATGTAGAAAGAGGAATGAAGAATTATCAGTTGGCTAAAATGATATTAAATCAAAATCCTTTAATTCCTTTTATGGTTAATAATCTTTATTTTGATGTTTGGTATAATTGTGGAATAAAAAGAAAAAGGGACTGTTTTTTGGGATCCATTTTTTTAAACTTTTGACCAATTAAAATAATATACCAAATAATACTATTTTCTCCTATTATCAACTTAAATCATATTTAAAAAGAAAGTTAGGGAGGAATTTTAAATTACCAGAACAAAGTTCATTTGAATATTTAACAACTGATACATTTATTGAAAGATTTATTACTTAATATGTATATAAAATTGCAAGAGACTATCCAGAAAAAGGATTTATTTAAATCTAAATTGAGATCGGAAAAAGATTAAAATATACAGATTTAAGAAGTATGGTCAAAATTATGTTATGAAAGTGTAACTAATAAACTAATACAGCTAATGTTAGATATCAAAATGGTACAATTTAATTTTTAAAATCAATTATATATTGTACTCCATACAAATCACATGGAATTAATTCAAATTGCTTTGATCAGTCTTTTTGATGTAATAAAGAAGTAGGATCTTTTCTGCATGCAGTCTGGAAATGTGAAAAGGTAGTTGAATTTTGGATGGATATAAGTATTTTATTGGGTCGAGTTTTGAAGACGCAAATTTTTAAGGATTCCAGAATATTTTTATTGGGAGATATTTCTCAATTGAAGTTTGATATTTATCAGAAGTTTTTAAGTGTAGCAAAAGCAAAGAACTGTATAGGTGTATCATGTAAATTATATGATATTGTGGGGTTGAATAGATGGCGAACGGTATTATTAAATTGTATACACCTAGAAAAAATAATGTATAATTTACAAAATCAATCAGAAAAATTTAACTTCATTTAGATTCTTGATGATCTTCTGTAGAACTGTGTCATTTTAGATTTCAGCTGCGATCTGTTTGGATTTCATGTCAGATAGGGAACCAATTCAGTGATAAGATTCATGGGGAGATTCACATCTGTCTCTGTGAAATTTCCATTGTGTTCTTCACTCTGCATTGTTGCGCTGGATAACGCATCAGCTAACACAATAGGTTTCCCTGGTGTGTACACCCTCTTGACTAGGCTTACGTTTTCACAAACTTTGTCACCTAGCAATTCATGTCCATCTGGGATGACTGTGAACCTGACGTGGTGCTCTTTATCTTTAACTTCACCCTAGAGTTTACGTTTACCTTTTGTGCTGATGCTCTGTCCATTGTAGGCTTTGAGCTGTACAGGATTTGCATGGATGAATGGCTTTATCTTCATTGACCTGATGATGTGCTCAGAGATCAAATTTATCTTTGCCCCTGTGTCCAGCTTGAAAGGAATATTTGTTCCATCTGTATGCAATGACACAGTCCACTTGTCCTGCTCAACTCTGTTCATGCTTGGCTGTACAGTGTCTGTTGGTTTATAATCATCCTGCACGACCATGCCAACAAAAAGTGTATTACTGAGGGTAGTTTATTCTATATTATGTACAGTGTGCACGCTTTCACTTTTGTTTTCCTTTGAGAAAAACATTGCTTTGCATAGTGATTCTGCCCTTTGCATTTATTACAGACTTTTCCATAGGTGAGGCCTTGTTTTGGTGAATATTGAGTGCCATATTGTTTGCAATTGACTGTCTCTCCATTTTTTTTGTTGTTTCCTTTATCTAATTTTTTGTTTATGTGTGTGGACTGTGACAGATTATGTTGTCTTTTATATTGTATATGTTTTAAATGAGATAAATTGTGGCAGGATTTTAAGTGTAGGTAACATACAAACACTTCAAAACAGATTTCATTTAAAATACTGGAGCTCTGCTCAAGCCAGTCAGGCCCATCTCCGAGTGCCTTTGCAAAAACTTTGAAGAGTGCCTATAGGTACTTCATTAATGGATTGTTGTTTTGGAAAGCAACAGATGAAAGAACTTGGAGGATTATGTCCAGAGCCGCAGGCTGTCTGAGTGCAGTTTGCTGTTCTAAGAGGGTCATGAGTGAAAGAGAGAAAGAGGGAGAGAAAGTTCAGTGCTACAGTTCAGCAGTAGCAGCTGGGACTGGAACATGACAAGCTGGCAAGCTGTGGAAAAATCCCAGTTTGAAGATGTGTTGTGAGTTCTTAGTTCAGCCTAGTCAAAACCCTTGTGGTCCATACACTTGAAATAAGCGAATAAAAAGGAACTCTGTGGTAACCTGAAAGAAAGAGGTTATCATCTGAAAAACCCTGTTGGGACAAGTTTCTTCAGCAAGACACTGACATGGCTGATTTGGAGAAATCAGTTTGTCCAGTGAACAACAAATCTCTATCTGAAAACTGACAAGAAACTTCCTGAGCGGTAACCATTTACTTTTCAAGCACCAAAGCCTGGTGAACTTCATAAATGTTAAATTCTGTGCACAGTATAAGAATTGCCTGCAACCAGTGAACTTGGAGGAATGAGGTGAGATTGAACTGTGAATCAAAGAACTTTTGTAAACTTGCACACACATTACATATACGTATGCTTCGAATTAGAAGGGGTTTGAGTTATATTAAGTAAGTTAATAGTAATAAGTTAGCGTTTGATCCTGTTTTCATGATTAAAGATAATTAAAAGCAACTTTTGTGTAAGTAATCATTTGTCTTGATGAATTTTTGTTGCTACTGGGTTGTGGAGTCCTCTGGGCTTGTAACAGGACATACACAGTGGCTACGGCTATGCCTTCGTTTTCACTGGCTTTTGCACTCTCACTGTACTTTTTCATGTGCTGAAGAGCTAATTCACTGGCATGACATATCTTCAGAGCTCTAGCTAAGGTAGCCTCTGTCTCTAGCAGGAACCTCTCTCTCACTTTCTTATCAATAATCCTGAGCACAATTTGATCCTGGATCATTGAATCTTGCAGCGATCCTTTTCCTTATCAATATTTTTATTGAGTTTTATAAATAAATCGTACATAGGTAATAAGAATAAATGTCCAACAATATAGACATACCATTACATATGGCTACATATAACCTATGATACATTGAAAAAGACAAAAAAAAGACATAATTATGCTGATAATCTAACCCCCTCCTTTGTGATACTGTGAGAGGGAAAATCCAAACCACAAAATGGGATCTAAATAATCTTATAAATTATGAAAATAATGAAGAAAAGGACCCCATAAACTTACAAAGTTAAAATTCATTTCAGTAGTAGAATGTCTTATTTATTTTTACAAAGTGTGCATTTCATCACATCTGATAGCCATTGAATATGAGTAGGAGGGACAGCATCTTTCCATCTCATTAATACAGATCTAGCGATAAGGAGAGTAAAGGCAACTACGTGGGATTGTAGTAGCCCAAACAATTTCAAACAGTTGGCTTACTTGTTCCATACAGCGCAAGAAAAGATTAGGAATCAAATTAATATTAAGAACGAAATACAAGGTATGAAAAATACTTTCCCAATAAATGGAAAGAAAAGGACATGACCAAAACATATGAAACAATGTACCTTCTTCTGTCTTACATCTGTCACATTTTGAAGAAATATTAAAATAAAATGTAGTCAATTGAACTTTGGAGAAGTAAGCTACTTTAAATTGTAATAATGAGTGTCAGGCACATAGAGAAGATGAATTTACCAATTTCAAAACTGATAGAGTTTTAAGGTATTAACATATTATGAAAAGGTTGCCCTTCTCACTCCTTGGAACTTTTTACATAGCCTGTAACTGATTAAGATAGACTGAACATTGATCATTACTGTAATGTATATTTTACCCCCTATTTGCAATCATTGTGAACTTTCTCTTGTGCTATTTTTCTTAGTCACCTTTACACATAAGGAACTAATAAAAAATATAATTAAAATTCTATGCTCAAGTTATGAATGTTGCTAATCACAATGATAGGAGCTTTTAATGAACAATTGAGGCTACATGATTTTCAATATTATTACTGTATTTTGTTTTGTTGCTTGAGCAAAAGGGGGCAAATTTTGTCCAACCAATCCACCTAAGAAAATAAGGTACTGGGAACTGTGTGGTTTAAGTCTTTTGACTAGATTATTACTGAAATTTATTTAACTGATGGAAACATCTCCTGGAACCAGGTGAGCACTCATGAATACAAGCATTCATTTTTATTCATTAGGCCCTAAATAGGATTTTAATTGTGAAGGTTAAAAATCCCACCAGGCTCTCCATTCCTTTGCAGGGATCAGTTTCAAATACAATTGCTTCCCCTAATATACAGTGCTACTATCACAAAGCCCCAGTGATCTGGATGTTACACCAGTGCTGTCTTTGTGGGATTTGCCCATTCTCTCTGTGATTGTGTAGGTTTCTGAGCATGCCTTATGTTTCTCTTGCGTTCCAAAGAAATGCGCTATTGGCTTCTGAAAATTGTTCAAAGTTTAGTTGGATAGTAGGAGAATCAGGGGACATGGTTATGGGAAGTGGGCAGATAAAAATACTCTGAGAGTTGACATAGAGTCAAAGAGTAAAATGGTCTCATGCCATAATTATGAAAAGATTAGTGATAGATCTGAGAAGCAATCATTTAAGATTATTTGTATCTATGTTCTGTGGTTTGTAATGTGGTAAGATCATTTTAATTTTGAACAGTGCTGTTTGAGGGATTTAGCAGGGCAGACAACATCCATTGATGGAAATGGTCAGTCAGTGCTGTGAATTTGGACCTTTTTTGCCTTGATATTGTTTATTAAGCAATAATTTTTGCTTCATTATTTTTACTTCATTGCACACCAAACAACAGCACCTTTGACCATAAGGAATGGAGATAGTTCTCTTAACTGTACTTGCTAGACCAGGTGCTCAACATTGGCAGTGCTTACTGAACTGCCTGAAGTACTTTTCAATTTGTATGCTTATTGAGAGTTGAAATCAATTGTGCTTTGACCACATCATTGATATAAGGTAGTATTTGCCAAATACATTCTGCAATTTTTTTAAAACTTGTTTTGTTCAGATCTAGGTGTTACTGGCTATTCTTATTTGCTTTTGAGAAAATGATGGTGATCTTGAGCCTCTTCTGTTGCAAGGGTTTTCACAATGTTGCACTGGAGTGAGTTTCCAAGATTTAGGCTCTGACAAAGGATTTGCAGAAAATGTGTGTGTTATTTGGATGGGAACATGCAGGTAGTGGCATTTCCAAATTTCCTTTTTGGAGTTTGAAGGTGCTTTGACAGTAACCTCAATCAAAAAAAAAATTAACTTCAGTCCATATTGTAGATGATGCACACTGTATCCACCCTTCATCATTGGTGTACGATGTGAATGTTTGGGTCACTGCTGAGGTGCCAAGTTCAGTGGGCTGCTTCATCTCAGGTTTGAAACATTGGTCATACAGCATATCTTTACCTTCGCTATATAAAGAACACTGTGTGATTTGCTGAGTTTATCCAGCTTTTTTTTGTGTAACTACAATTACAGTGTCTACATATTTTCTTTTTAAATGCTCTCATCCAGATAGAGTCCAGCTTCTTGAGGGTTTTTGGAGTTGAACTGATTTGGGCAATTGGAGCGTATGCCATCGCACTCTGACTTGCACCTTGATGGTGGAAAGTCTTTGCTTGGCAAGCGGTGACCCACTTGCCACAAGATGCCCAGCTTCTGACCTCCTATTATAGCCATGATATTCATATGGTTGGTTCAGTTGAATTTCAAGTAAATTTCAGATGAACCCACAAATGGTGGTGTAACACAAGTGCCCTTGGCTTTTGGTGATAGTCATTGCATATTTAAGAAGCTATTTTGGAATATCCTGGAGCAGTAATCACTGTATTTTGAAGTAGATACTACACCATGGTGGGCAGGTAATGGAGAGGATACCAAGGAAACAAATTTCTTTGTATCTAGCCAATATTAGATTTTTGTTGGAGTTGCTTCCCCTCAGGATATTCTGATTTTTAGGAAGACTGAATTATTTAGCACCAGATATCTAAGTACTGATCTGCTCTTGTTTATGGGGACTGTGGTGAAGCCAGTGGATATTTTTCTCACTTTTGAGGATTTGGGTGTTGCTTCATTTATTATTTGAATTTAATTTTTGACAATTCCAGAGGACATTTAGAATGAACCACATTGGTGACTTAGTTAGAGTACTGAAACCAATTGAGCTTTTCAAATGACCATTATTACAAATAACCAGGTTTTTTTTGAATTTCAGGTGATTAACTGAATTTAAATTCCATAGCTGCCATTGTGGGATATGGATCATTGGAGTGTTAATTCAGTTCTTTGAATCACTAGTCTGGTAATTTAAATGATGCACTACCATCCTGAGACTATTTATGAAGAAATATACAAATTAAGGTTTAGACATTACTGATTTCTATGTGGTACATAATGAAATGATTCTGTTATGTGTCAACTCACAGCTGAATGTAGTTAAGATTTTAATGCATGCCACATAACCTACTTTGTTTGAAGAGGAGTTCTGAATGGCATTGAACACTGTGCATTTATCAGTGAACATCTATACTTCTGTCCTTTAGAGTAAAGGAAGATTATAAAGAAGAAGCTAACCTGCCCTTGGGAAATCTTATAGTGGTGGCCAAGGGTGGGATAAATTATTATGATTAGTGTGGTAACTTTTTGGAAATTGAAACTTTTATTTTGCACTAAATATTTGTGGTATTGTAGCATTTGATTTTAGCACTCCAGTACCTAAAATTGATTGTACTGATGAACCAATTTGTGATGATTTATTAATCTTGAGTATTTGAATTATTTTTTTTTAAGAGTTCGATAAAATCATTCAAGCAAATACCAGAAGCTGTATCTTCAAGCAAGTCAAGTAATAATCATCAATGCAACCTATCAGGTAAACACAGCATCAATGTCTATGAAGTTAAAGGCATTTTTTTACTAATTATATAATGGAATTGATTATAGTTTATTATCGTACAAAATTGAGCCATTGTGAGAAAATTTAAAATGTGTGTGAATTATTTAATGAGAAGTTTGCTTTATCTTTTTAAAAACATACTTGTAAAATTATTTTTGATAAATTGAGGATAATTTATTTTGTCTCCTACCTTTTCAATTTTAAATAGTTCCTTGATGTTTATCCGATTACATTTTGTAAAAGTCTGCATTTGGAGCAGATACATTTATCCCTTTAAAAAAAAATTTTAAATTAATCCAGGAGGTTACATTGGGTCTGTATTCTTCAAGTGCCTAAGAAATGCTGAACACCATGGAGAAACAAATTCCACTCCCAAATGAAATTGCTCATTGTCAAGACATTCATTCTAAGAGCAAGAGAGATCTTTTTAATTTCTCAGTCTACCATGGTCAATTTATGTTTCATTCCTCTAGGGCACACGTGTCAAACTCAGGCCCGCGGGCCAAATTTGGCCCGTGATATAATTATATTTGGCCCACAAGATCATATAAAATATGTATTAGAGCTGGCCCGCTAGCCGCCGCGCCAGTATAGTGCATGCACAGCTAATACTACAAATCCCAGAATGCTTTGCAAATGCGTTGGCGCCGGCCCGTCAGCCCGCTAATCGCCCCCACCTCCTCTCTTTACTTTCATTAGCATCTGCGACCTGTCGCCGAACTCACATGTAATAAACCCCTTACGAAAAATGGCCAAACCAAAGACAGAAAACAGGACCTTTCAAGACAGGTGGGAGGCAGACTATATATTCATCATTTTAAAAGACAAACCTGTTTGTCATTGAAGCAAGTTGTTATTTTTTTGACTTGTTGGCTTGTGAAAAAAAATACATTTAAAAGGAGCTTAAAGGCTATAGAGAAATATTATTTATTGAATATTTTATTTCTCATTTGTTAATGCTTCTTCTGGAAAGAGTTTAACCAAAACTATTATTAAAGATTTATTTTAATAAGAAAAAGTTCAACATTACATATGTTGAAAGAAGAGAAAACATGCAGATGTTGTTGAAAATTTTCAATAAATATTTAGTTTGGCCCACGACTTAGTCCAAGTTTTTAATTTTGGCCCTCTGTGAATTTGAGTTTGACACCCCTGATATAGAGGGATTTCAGGGAGACATAGAACTGGCTAAGTGAATGGATAAGGACATAACAGACAATATGCAACATCAAGGGAAAAAAACAGAGAGGTGGAGTATTTTTTCTAAATGTCTGAGTGATTGAAAGATACTGTTTTGCAGAGGGACTTGGGTATCCTACACAAGTCAGGAAGTTGAGAGATTTGGCAAGCAATTAGGAAGGCATTTGGCTTAACAGATTTAATTGCAAGAGGATTTGAATAAGAGAGTAGAGATGCCTTGTGCAATGATCTAAGATTTTGGTGACACATTATCCAAAATACAGTTCTGGTCTCCTGACACAAAGAAGTTCAGTAATAGCAGGAACCTCATTGGTTGCAAGGATGGTGGATTTGGTATGAGTGGAGAAATTAAGCAGACAAGATCTGTCCATTCTTAAATTCAGAAGAACGTGAAGCACTCACATTGAACTGTGCAAAATTATTAGGGGGCCTGACCCTATTTTTGTCAACAGTTTCAAAAGAAAGAGTTGGCCATTCATAGGAGCAGAGAATTTCTTCACACAAAGGCCGAATTTGTTATGCAGCAGATCTGAATGTTCAAAACAGGAATTGAATGGATTTTATGATATCCGGGGAATCCAATGGGAAAGGGATGTTGAAGTAAAAGGGTACCTCTGTTTTTATTAAATAGTGGAGTAGGCACAAAAGGCAGAATGGGCTACTACTCCTTGACTCTTGAACTTTAACATTCTCATTGATACTTCAATTTTTAGGTCTAAATTTGGAGTAATATTTCTTGGTGCATTCAAATATTATGTTTTCACAATTACATTAGAATCCACAAGAACATATTTTGTTCTTCATTCCTTTCATTGTGTAAATTGCAGCTGAATTTTGAAATTTGTTTCTTTTAAGTTGAACAGAATTTAGAATATAATATGATATCACTGTGTGTGTGTATATATATTCAGTGCAAATTATCAAGAATAAATTTAATCTTTTATTTTAATTTTTCCTTTTCACACTGAATTGCTTTTTTTGCTTACCAACCAGGAAAAAACATTAGAATATCCAGAGAAGTGTTAGGGCCAGTGCGAGTCCCAGTGAAAGGAGAATTGCCTTTGCGTTCAGAATCAGTGGAAAAAAAGACAAACCAGAATGATGCAGCAGAGATGTGGCTACAACAAGCAAAAAACGAAGCTGGTATTTTGGGGCCTGTTTTAGTAAGTACAAAATTTAAAATTAAAACCACAAAAGAAATCCAATCAATTATTTTCTTATACTTCCTATTTTTTTTAAAATGTATCCCTTGGATCAGCAGATGAACATTACTGTAGAGAATTAGTCATCCAGCACAGATGAAGTAAAGATTGCATGTGTTTTCATTGAATAGTGAGTAGGCACAAATGGCAGAATAGGTTACTACTGCTTGTTGTGTTTTGACTGGCATTGTCCTTGCTGATCATCAAATACTCGTCTACATTAATCAAGTTTACCAGCACTTGCTCCATTGGCTTCTATGTCTTGGAAATTTGAGAACTCATTTGGGTGGTACTGAAAGTTGTGAAAGTCTCTTCTGTTCTCCGAGATAATGTCACCCAGGAAGTTAAATTTGCTCACCCTCTCCACCTCTGAACCCCTAATCATCACTGGATCATACACCTCTGGTTTTTCTTCCTGAAGTCTTCACTATCAACAACATCACCAATTTTCATCTTATTTGCAAACTTGTTGACCATGTGGTATGTCTTTGGTCACAAGCAACCAATTACAAAAACAGCTCATCACCCTCAGTTTCCTATTGCCAAACAAGTTTTGAACCATGGCGTCCCCTCGGCCCGCATCTGAATATCCTACTTTGTCCGCACACCTGCCCCCACATTCAACAAGGAAAGGATTCCCCTTGTCCACACCTACCACTCCACCAGCCTTCGCATCCTCTGCCATCTATTACATGATCCCACGACCAGATATTTTTGCCTTCCCCTCTCCTCCCCTATTCGCCTCTTGCAGGGATCAATCCCTCCATGACTCCCTCGTCCACTCCTCCCTTCCCACCAATCGCCTCCAAGGCACCTAACCCTATGACTGCATGAAGTGCTACACTTGTGCCCATACCTCCTTTCTCGCCACTCCGCTTGTGAATTTGCAGGCATCATCTATTGCATACAGCACCCCATTGTGGTCTCCTCTACATCAGAGCTCACTTTTGTTAAGCTTGTTAACTCTCCTGTCATAATATCAGGGCATTCCCAGTGGCAAACCATTTTAATTCCCCACCCTGTTTCCATGCCAACATGTCTATCCATGGTTTCATGCTCTGCCAGACTGAGACCACCAACCAAATGGAGGAACAACATCTCATTTCATCAGAGTACCCTCCAACCAGATGGAATTAATATCAACTTCTCCAGTTTCTGTTAGACACCCCCCAACTATTCTGATTTATTCTTTTCTCCAGCTCTGACTTTCTTTCTCTCTTTCTTTCTCCCTCTCTCATTTCTTCCAGATCTGCATTCACAATTCACCTGATTAATTCTTGTCTTTCCTCTCCTGTGCCATCCAGTCCAATTATTACCTTTTGTCTGTTGGTCTGTGCTTCTCCCCCTTCCATTCTCTTCTCCTCCCCAGCCCTTTTAATTCAGGTTCCTGCCTGCTTTTTACTCATACTTTGCAGAAAAGCTCAGACCCAAATCATCGGTTATATATCTCTATCTACTATGGACACTGCGAGACCTCCAGCATTTCTGTGTTTTCACTACCTGTAATAATACATTTTGTAACCTCGCTGAAAAATTCAAGTTGGTCAGATAGGATCTCAGTCACTTCCCCTCCACAAACAAAGCCATGCTTGACTATTTTTGATTACTTACTACTTTTAGTTACTCTTTATCATTGATGTTAGATCCACTGGCATATATCTGGCTTATCCTTGCTACTCATCTTGAATAAAAGTACCACATTTTGTGTTCTCCATTCATCTGCCACCTCGTCTGTGAACAGTAAAAAGTTAAAAAATCTTTATCAGGTCCACAATAATTTCATTCCATGCCTCCCAAAGCAATATAGGCTATGTCTCATTAGGTCCTGGTGATTTATCCACTTTAAGTTCGCCAATGTATTAAATACCTTAATTTTAACGCTGACTTATTCTAAAATGTCACTATTCCACTCCCTAAATTCTCCAAATAAAATGTATTTTCTTTGTTGAATACACATGAGAAGTAGTCATTTCTCACCTGCCCACTGGCTTTATGCAGATTGCCTTTCAGTCGCTAATGAGCCCCACTCTTGACTTGGTCACCCTCTTAGCCCTAATATAGTTGAAAGGTTTTGAAATTGTCCTTAATCTTGTCTGTTAATGATATTTTGTGCCCTATTTTTGCCTTCCTAATTTTTAGTCCCTATGCTCTTGATGGAACTCTCTTGCTCTTAGCTCTCTATTGCTGCTGTGTGCTTTTTTAAAAAAATCCTGTTTATGAAATCTTTTATTTTTGGCATTCAGGTTCCCTGAGGTTTGCTCTTCTTACCCTTAGACCTTTACAGGGACATGTTGGTCCTTAATCCTAATTTTTAAGTGACTCCCATTTATCAAGTATTCTTGCATGAAACTGCATTCTTCCAATCTACATTTACAAGCACCTGTTTCACAAAATTAAACTCTCATCTTTTCCTTGGACTTCCTCCTTCCCCTTTCCCAAATTCACGCTCTTAATTTATAAATTAGCTTTTCATAACTATCTTGAAACTTGGAAGTCACTGTGCTTGAAATATTTCACACTCCCACTGACACTCCAACTACTTGAGTACATTCCTTAAGATAAGGTTTAGTAGTGTCCCTTCTTTTGTAATTGGTATGGTATAATTGGAAGAATTAAGGCAATTATTTTAAATCAGAACTTGCACAACAGTTCCTTATTAATTTTTACTTCAGCTATTTCCAGCACACTACAATACCATTAAATTCTGATCAAAATAAGGGAAAAATGTAACACTTAAATTCATAACAGAAAATACTGGAAATATTGGTAAGTTGAAGTTTACCAAGGCCATTTTTTCAGATGTGTGAAATGATACCATTTAGTTGTGTGCTTATATTTAGACTGCTTTCTGTGTGGGGGTTAAGACACTGAATCCCAACTTGCTCAACATGAGATCAATTCAAATGGTCACAGCAGATCTCACAATTTGCTTCTGACTTAGAGGATCACCAAAACACAATTTGTGGAAGTGATTTCATTTTGGAATTCATGAGAAAGTAATGGCTTTGGAGTTTTCCAGAATTGATGGATTCTTTAGTCTGCTATCACCCAAACAAATGTTCTTCCATCGGCTCTCATTAATATCTCAGCTTTGAATCTCAAGAGGAAAGATTTTCAGTTAATGTTGTAGATCACTAAAAAATTCCTAATGATCAGGTTTTGGACAAGGACACACATCATATTCATTCTCCAGGTGGAACCAGCAGATATTTTCTGGTTAGTACTGGCTGGGTGAAGGATTCTGGGACTCCAATGGATCTTCACACCAGTTAAGTGGAAATGTGCTCCACAGCCATGCAGTTCAAGGAATAGCTGCTGGGAATGCCATTAACCTGCTTAAGATAGAATTCTGCCAGTTTCATGATGGATTATGGTACTTGCTCGGAGCGCAGATAAACTTTACATAACCTGACAGACAGCAGTGCCTCCGCAGAAGATTCAGACTCTAAAGAGCAATAGAAAGATGATGAAAACTGCCAGATGGTGTGCGAACAACAATGTGGATAAGACAAAGGAGATGATTGTGGACTTCAGAAGGATGAAGGTTGGGCACTCTCCACCACAATACATTTCCTTTGTTGTGGAGAGTGCAAAGTTTCTTGGTGTGCATATAATTGAAGACCTATCCTGGATCCACAGCACCTTAACATTTTACAAGAGCATGATTGAGAGGTCCATTCTGGCTGCATTGCATGGTATAGTAACTGCAAAGTTGCAGACTGGAAGTCAATACAGAAGATCGTCAAAATAACTGAGATGTTCACTGGGGTCTTCCTTTCTTCTATTGATGACAGTTATCAGGAGTGTTGCTTAAATGGGGCTCAAAAAAATTATTGAGAATCCCTACCATCAATCACACAATATCATTAACTTATTAACAACAGGAAAACAGTAAACGACCATTGAAATCTGGACTGCCAGGCTTGGAAATGGCTTCCTACAGGTTGTGAGAGTGATGAATAGATTCAGAAAATTACACCACAGCACAGTACAGGCCATTTGGCCCAATATGTTGTGCCGACCTATATAAACCTACTTAACAATCTAAACCTTCCCTACTTCACACCCATAACCTTTTATTTATCTTGCATCCATCTCAAGTTTTTTAAATGTCCCTCTGGTATAAGCCTCCACCACCACCTGCAGCAGTCTATTCCAGGCACTCACTACTCTAATGTTTTTAAAAATAAACTTACCCCAGATGTCTCCCCTAAACTTTCCTCCCCTCATTTTAAACAGATGTCCTCTGGTATTTGCTTATGTCACCCTGGGAAAAAAAGGTGTCTACCCTATTGATTTCTCATAATCTTGTAGACATCTTTTAGGTCACCTCTCATCCTTATTTGGTCCTTGCTTCATAAGACATTCTCCAGTCCAGGCAACACCTTGGTAAATCTCCTCTGAACCCTCTTCAAAGCTTCTACATTCTTCCTATAATGAAGTGACCAGAACTAAGCACAATATTTCAATTGCAGTCTATCCTTGTAACCAAGTAAATTATTCCAAAATATTTATGAATTTATTTTATGATCCAGAGAAATGCTGCTCGGTGTGGTTGTATATGTACAGTCAGATGATAATTAACTTGATTATGTCCTCCAGAATACCAGTTGTTTCCATCAGCCAGCAGAAATCTTTTATAAAGATGCTAATTTATAAGGAAGATGCTGAATCATGGTGCTCAATTTAGCCAGGATTGCCCTTTTCCCAGTACAATTCTTATCAAGTAAAACATGAAAATCTGTAGACACCATGGTTGAAATAAAGCCACAATGCTGGAGAAACTCAGCAGGTCAAACAGCAAAGGTAGCAAAGGTAAAAATACATAACTGACGTTTTGGCTTGAGCCCTTTATCAAGGTATGGAAAAAATGTTGGCAGGCATCCAAATAAAATAGGTGGGAGGCATGGTTGCAAAGGCAGGAACTAATAGGTGGAGAAGGGAGGGAGGGGACAGGAGCAAGCAAGGGGAGGAAGGATGACTGGTTTAATAGAGGGAAGAGGGGGAGGAGAGTTGGAATGGGGGAGGGGAGGGGAGGGGGAAGAGGAAAGCAGGTTAGCAGAAACCCGAAAAAGTCAGTTAATGCCATCTTGATGGAGAGCACCCAGTTGGAAAATCAGGTGTTGTTCTACAAATTTAGGGGTGGTATTGGTGGGATAGTGACATGTGAGTATGGGAGTGTGTCACAGAACTTAAATGGTTGGCTGCTGGGAGGTCTATGTCACTGGTCCGGATGGAACAAAGGAAATGGAATCTGCTGCAAACCTACACAGGCAAGACCCCTGAACTCTTCCTCCATAATATTGATGACTATATTGGGGCTGCCTCATACACCCGCGAGGAGCTTGTCAAATTCATTCACTTTGCAGCCAAGTTCCACCCCGATCACAAACTCATCTGGTCCATCACGGACAACACTCTCTGTCTCCATCTTGGGAGACGACCTTTCCATTGACATATATTACAAACCCACTAATTCCCATAACTACCTTGACTACACTTCCTTACATCCTGTTCCCTGCAAGAATTCTATTCCTTTCTCTCAATTTCTCTGACTCTGCCGGATCTGTTCTCAAGATGAGATATTTCAATCTAGATCTTTCAAAATGTCTACCTTCTTCCCCTCCACCACTATCAACTCAGCCTTCACCCGCATCTCCTCTATTTCCCACTCATCTAGCCTGGCCCCCTCATCTAGCCTGGCCCCCTCTGCCCCCAGATGTGAAAAACACACCCACCTGACCACCCCATCAGCCACCTCATCCAACACAAATTTCCTCCAGAATTCTGACATGTACAACAGGATCCCACTACCATACACATCTTCCCCTCTCCTCCCCTCTCTGCCTTTTGTAGGGATCACTTTCTCCGTAACTCCCACATGTACTCATCCTTCCCCACCAATTGCGCGCCCCCCCCCCCCCCCCCCACCAGTATCTTTCCCTATGATCGCAGGAGGTGCCACACTTGCACCCACACCTCCTTCCTCACCACAGTCCAGGGCCCCAAACAGGCCTTTCATGTGAAACACCATTTCACTTCTGCATCCACAGTAATGATTTACTGGATCTGATGCTCCCTTTGTGGCCTTCTCTACATTGGAGAGATTGGGAAAAGTCTGGGAGATCGCTTTGCTGAGCACCTTTGCTCCATCCGCACTAGTGTCAGAGACTCCCAGCAGCTAACCATTTCATTTTGGTGTCATACTCCCATATTCACATATCTCTCCATGGCCCTATGTACTATCCCATCAAGACCACCCCTAAATTGGAGGAACAACATCTGATTTTCTATCTGGGCACTCTTCAACCAGATGACGTTAACATTGGCTTTTCTGGTTTTTGCTAACCTGCTCTCCTTTCCTCCCCTCTTCTCACTCTGTTCACCCACCCATCACTCCTCCCTTTGCTAGCTGCTTTGCCCTCCCTCCCTTCTCCATGGTACATCCTATCTTTACGACTATGCCACCCCCTCCTACTCTTATATTCGGATGCCTGCTAAAATTTTTCCCTATCATGCCCAAAATGTCGGTTATGTATTTTTACCTTTTCTATATAAAAGACACTGATTGACCCGCTGAGTTACTCCAGCATTGTGTTTTTACAATTCTTATCAATATTGTTTTCTCATAGTCAATTGAGGAAGTCAAGAAAAAAGTGCTGGAAATAGATCTTAAGGACAGGAAGCATCTTTGGAGAGGGAAATTGTTAATATTTCAGATTATCAACATTTCATCAGACTAAGAAAGTTGGAAAAGGAACACATTTTGTTGCAGAGAAAGGGAGGGACAAAGAAAAGTTGTCAGAATGGAAACCAAAAGAGATTGAATGATGCATAGTGGTGGAATCAGCTAAAGAATTGTAGAAATATATGGAGTATAGAATCACATTGGTAGTGTTGGCATTTGGGGAGGTTGATTCATTAAATGTGAAGGCTGGTGTAATGGAAGGGAAGAACAGAATGAGTTTTGTTCATGCTGTAGGTAGGAGGAGACCTGATAGTAGATCTGACTAACATATGTCAGTTCTTTAGTCTTAATCTTGTCTATTTCTCTTTTCTTGAACACAACCTGACCCGCTGAATACTTCAATATTTCTACCAGTTTTTTAAAAATCTCAAATGACTAGCAGCTGCAATGTTTTGGCTTTTATTAGTTGGGAGCTCAGTCAAATATGGAAGAGAAACTATGTTGAGGAAAATGACACTATGGTAGCAGTGGCGGGGAAAGGATGTCATCAAAAAATCTGACAGCCATGAAACTGGGAGAATGGAATAGAGTTCTTGCATTCAGCAAAATAGCGAAAGTTTGGGCATCATAAGCTATCAGAGGCTCCAAACTTGTAGTGGATACTGGTTTCCAACGAATTCCCAAAAATGGAAACCAAGGTTGATAACACGATGCCAGTGAAAGCAAGGTAGAAAATAGCACCAAAGACTTTAAACAAAAAAACTCTTGTAAAATGGAAAACAACAGCAACAAGGGAGGAATTGTGCTGAGCTGAAACAACATTCAGTGTATCTCCACTGAAGGCATTTTAATTTAAACATGCTTATTAATGTTCTTTTATTAGAACACTTATCTTGCGGCGACACACATGTTTGCTGCGGCACGCTTGTCACACGTGGTCAGCGAGACAGCCATGGCAAAGATGGCGTGATGAGGCCGTCTCTTCCAAACCAGAACATAAGGGCACTTGCGCTATCATGACACATGCTGAACGCGGTGGGGGAGGGGGGGGGGGATGGAACCGGAGACGGGCTTAAAGGCTGCAGCATGAAATTCAAAGTAAAGCAGTTGTGTTACTCGAGCTCTCCGCCTGTTGTCTCAGTCTTTTTGCTGCGCTGGTGGCCTCGATGAGTCTCCATGTCCTGAAGACTCGACACAATGGAACCTGCAGCTATAGGCGCCATTGCCCTGAATCTGCCAACATTCTGGACGAACAGGCCCCGCACTTGGTTTGGCCAAGTTCCAGATCAAACAGATAACCTTCAATTTGACAATATACTTTTACGTCGTCAGTTCGCTCGACCAGGAAGCCACCTCACGGGTTGACGTCCTCATCCAGGCACTCCCAGAGAAAGGTAAATATATGGCTCTTAAAAATCTCCTCATTAGCATGTACGGCCTCTCACGATGTGAGACAGCTGCCAGACTCCTTCTCTTGGACAGCCTAGGCAATAGGACCCTGTCCACCCTCATGGATGAAATGCTCACATTGGCAGAAGGGCATAAGGCCTTCCTCATGTTTAAGCAGGCGCAAAGCAAATGCCCAAAAACATCAGGCTCCTATTTGTTGACGCAGTTTTAAGCCACCCGTGCAAGGTTGCGGTACAAGCAGACATTCTCTACCATTCCAAGCATGAAGCTATAGCCTCAGTCAACTGTGTTACAAGGCTGCCACCGAGGATAACGCCCAAATCCAGTCCATCATGTGAACAAGCCCCTGCCCGCCAGAGAACAGAATGGTCTGACCCGAAATGATGCTTCTACCATCAGCATTGGGGGGCATCAGCAAACAGGTGCCACCAGCCATGCTCGTTCCTGGGAAATGACGGGGCCAGCCGCCGTTGGTGGCTGCAGCAGCTGGCCGACTGAACTGCCTAGGACGAGATCTCGGGGCGTAGGTTTCTCATGGACATGGGGGCAGAGATAAGTGTCATTCCCACTATGGTGCTCGAGACACGCACGAGACCCCACGGCCCATTCCTCCGCGCTGCCTACAACACCGCCATTAAAACTTATAGCAAGAGCTGAATTCCTGTACGTTTCAGCGAGTCCACCTTCAATTGGTTCTTCACGCTGGCTTTGGTGGACATATCTCTATTGGGCACAGATTTCCTATGGGCATACTCCCTACTAGTGGACCTCTAGTGCAGACAATTAGTCTACACTGAGACTTTCCAGACAGTGGCCCTTGGCACGTCCAACGAGCTGTCCACCAAGCTTGCTTCCGTGAAGACTCCATGCAGCCAATACAGCCGCCTCCTTGCTAACTTTCCCTCCATTCTGTGCCACAGTTCACTGCCAGCATGCTGAAGCACGGCATCCAACACCACACTGCAACCACTGGCCCACCATTGCATTCGCGAGCCCACTGCCTGGCCCTGGACAAACTCAACCTTGCCGAGGAACAGTTTAACCGCATGGAAGAACTAGGCATCATCTGCTGTTTCGATAGCCTGTGGGCCTCACCCCTCCACTTGGTGCCAAAGTCTAGTGGTAGTTGGAGACCCTGTGGGGACTACAGATGCTTCAACAATGCAATGACATTTGACCACTACCCAATTCCCCATATCCAGGATTTCACAGCAAACCTCCATGGTGCAAAGCTGTTCTCTAAAGTCAACCTGATTCAGGGATACCATCAGATCCCCGTGCTATTTGGCTTGAAAAATGCAGCGCAGGCATTCCAGCGCATCACTGATACGGTCAGCAGAGACATCCCTTTCCTTTTTATCTACTTAAATGACATCTTGGTAGCCAGTAGCACACCTGAGGAGCACATGACACACCTGTGCCATCTTTTCATCCGCTTTGCCTAGTTCAGCCTCAAGGAAATAGCCTTTCTGGGCCACAAAATTAACAAAGATGGTACCACCCTTTACCCGACAAAGTGGAAGCCAAATGACAGTTCGCCAGGCCAACGACACTGAAGAGTCTACAAGAGTTCGTGGGCATGGTGAATTTTTACAACAGGTTCATCCCTGCGACTGCTAAGATTATGCATCTCTTTTTGCCCTGTATTGGATTCAAAGAAGGAGCTCACATAGATGGACGATGCTCACAACGCTTTCTAGGAGACCAAAAAGGCCCTGGCCCATACAACGATGCTAGTTAGTCCACAAATGGACATACCAACGGCCCTCACAATCGACACAACCAATACAGCAGTAGGTGCTGTCCTGGAACAACTCATGGAGACCTCTCGCCTTTTTCAATCACCCCTTGCGACCGCCCAAACTGAAGTACAGCATGCTTGACTGAGAGCTGCAGGTCCTGTACTTGACTGTCCGCCATTTCTGCTACTTCCTGGAGGTGCAGCCATTCCCTGTCTGCATGGATCGCAAATCATTCACTTTCACCTTCTCAAAGTCCTCCAACCCATGGTCTGCCCAACAGCAGAGGCACTTATCCTATGTCTCTGAATTCACCACCGCCATTCGCTATCTCTCTGGAAAATGCAATGTTGTCGCTGATGCCTTCTTCAGATCATCGGTCAATGCATTAGCGCGAGGCATCAACTACCATGATCTGGCTCGCGACCAGCAAGATTTCTCTGAAACACGTAGCTTCAGAACTCCGGTCACAGGATTGCAGCTCCAAAACCTTCCATTTGATGCCAGTGGCACTATATTCCTCTGTGACGTCTCCACAGACCAACCCTGGCCTCTCGTCTGCGCCCAATGGAGGAGATGGTTTTTGTCATTATCCACGGCTTATTGCATCTCTCCATCCATACGACAGTGTGGCTGGTGTCCTCCAGATTTGTTTGGTACGTCCTACGCAAGCAGATCATGGAGTGGGCGAAAACCTGCACAGACTGTCTGTATGTCTTTTTTTTTTGAAACTTTATTTATTAATTTTAACATATGAAGAAAGTAAGTAATTCACGTAATTCACGTAACACACTTCACAAGTAGGTGTTAATTGGATATGCTTTGGAGTAATGGATTATTGTTTTGAAAGCAACAGATGAACAGACTCAAAGATTGGGTGTGGTGCCGCAATCTGTCTAGTTGCATTTGCTGTTCTAAGAAGGTCGTGTGGTTTTGCAAGCATAAAGAGAGAAGAGACCAAACAGGCTTTCTCTAAGAGAGAGAGAGAGAGAGAACTGGTTTCTGCAGTCATGGCAAGCTGGCAGCTTGTTGAAACCTTATTTTGAAGACTGGTTGTGAGTTTGAGTTCAGCCTGTTGAAAACCATTGTGGTCCAAACAAGAGGAAATGGCTGGCTAGAGTGTTTCACCTGAAATAAGGGAAACAAAAGGAACTCTGTGGTGACCTGCAGAAGAAGAGGTTATCATTTGGAAAACCCTGATGGGGCAAGACACTGAAGTGACTGATGGAAGTAAATCAGTTTGTGTGCATATGCAATGAGCAACGAATCTCTCTCTGAAACCAACAAGAACCTTCCTGAGTGATAACCAATTATATTTAAGTACCAGAGCTTGGTGAAAATTCATAAATATTAAATTCTGTGCACAGTATAAGAATTGCCTGATACCTGTGAACTTAGAGGAGTGAGAAGTGAGATTGGACTGTAAATCAAAGAACTTTTATGAACTTATACATGGGTGCTTAGAATTAGAAGGGGGTTAAATTGGTTAAGTTAACAGTAATAAGTTAAAGTTTGATCATTTTTTTATGTTTAAAGAAAACTAAAAATGACTTTTGTTTAAGTAACCATTTGTCTTGGTGAATTTCTATGGCTGCTGGGTTTTGGGGTCCTCTGGGCCTGTAACATTGTCCTTCAGGAAACAAAATCATTTCAGTTTCTAATATGGTGCTTATGACTTGATTCATTCAAAATCATTTAGGTTGTTAAGAATGGACAATATTTAATTTTGTGTTTAACCAGGATGGAAATTATTCAGTGATCCTGACAAAAGAAAATTGGATCTCAGAGCCAATAACATTGCTGATTCTTCTTCATGGCAGGAACTTTCTGAGAATGAGAGGAAACAACTTCAAGAACGGGCAGTATATCTTAAAGAACAGAGAGATAAATTAGTGGCAATGAAGAAAGAACAGAGAGAGAAACATCTACCAAAAAATGAAGAAAGTCCAAATGCATCACCCTCACCAAAAACCAAAGAGGTACTGATGACTGTGTCAAGATTGCCAGGCAGGTTGATAGGGGAATTAAAAAGGCTTGTGTTATGCTGGCCTTCATTAGTTGGGGATTGAGTTCAAGAACTATGAGATAATGTTGCAGCTCGATATAACTCTGGGTTGACCACACTTGGAATGTTGTGTTCGGTTCATGTCATCTCATTACAGAAAGGATGTGGAAGCTATGGAGATTGTGCAGAGGAGATTTACTAAGATAATGCCTGTTGGAAAATGTCTTATGGGGCAAGGTTAAAAGAGCTAGTGCTTTTCTCTTCTGAGCAAAGAGGGATAAGAAGTGACTTAATAGAGGTGCACAATTAATAGGGTAGACAGCAAGCACGTTTTTCCCAGTGTGAGAGTAGCAAACACCAGAGGAGATCTGTAAGGTAAAGGGAGGAAAGTTTAGGGGAGATGTCAGGGGTAGGTTTTTTTTTACACAGAGTAGTGGGCACTTGGAATGCATTGCCAGAGGTGGTGGTGGAGGCTGGTGCAATAGGGACTTTTAGAAGTTTCTTTGACAGGCACATGGATACAAGAAAAATAGAGGGTTATGGGTGTAAGGTCGGGAAGGTTGAATTCAGTAGGTTTATATTGGTTGACACATCGTGGGCCAAAAGGCCTGTTACTGTCCTGTAATGTTCTATAAACTTGTACATCTATATTAAATTGACAGTTATGTATATGTCTTTGTGAATATTTATGGAAAATACACTATAATGTTAAATTGGGCAACAACAATGAATTACATGTTGTAATGCCCTACTTAAACTTGGAGAAAATTAGATATAATATTGAAAATAGAAAGTTTCAATTTGAAAAGATGTAGGGCCCATACATAGAATATTATCATGATTGGAAGATTTAAGAAGTTTGGATGCTCTGGCGATTCTCAGTCTAGTTTCTGAAGGTTGCTATTTGATTCATAGTTTTACATCCTTTTTTGATTAGTCCAGTGTTTCTCAACCTTTTTCTTTCCACAAACATACCACTTTAAGCAATTCTTATGCCATAGGTGCTCTGTGATTAGTAAGGGATTGCTTAAGGTGGTATGTGGGTGGAAAGAAAAAGGTTGAAAACCACTGCTTTAATCGTATCTTATGTGCGCGGTTTCATAACTCCAAAGGAAATGGGCCAATGACAATTTTCTCAAGCAAAATATTTCAGTAACAATTGAGTCGAGAGCAGTGATTCTCAACCTTCCCTTCCCACTCGTAGCCTTGAGATGCCTGTGTTGTTGGTCAGTGTGGAGGAAGTAATGCTGCAACAGGGAAGTCAAGGATCCCGATGCTGAGGTATGAAGAACCAGATCCATTAGTTTGGTCACAGATTTTGTTGTCTACATCAACATTAGAAACTAGGAGCACAGAGGTGCTGTGGAGGCCAAGGAGGTTTCTTTATTTTCCCTTTTTTTGAGCATAAAATGTATTGAACTCATCTAGAAGAGATGTATCACAGTTGATGATACTGCCTTGTTTCACCTTGTAAGATGTAATAGTGTGCAAGCCCTGCCATAGCTGTTAAGCATCTGTCTGAGACTCCAGCCAAGAGATTTATCTATTTTTATGCATTTTTGGACCAAGAGTGCATTCTTTTGTAACAGGTTTATGTTTCAAACTATCGCTATTCATTTCCATTAATTCCTTAGCTTCTATGACCTTCACAATACAAATATGAAATATTCAAGAACTTGCCCAAGCCACAGACTACGTTAAGCCTTACGAGATTGCATTGATGGTAAAGGTGAAGTCGAATTCAAAAAGATTCTACATATATACATCTTCCTTTTGCCCTCCTGATTTCCCTCGTGAATTGTTGCATCTTTTGTATTCAAGGAATTCATTTGATCTTGGCAATATACATTGTTTTTTACTTAATCAGAGCTTTAACATTCCACATAACCATGGTTCCCTAATCACACCAGCCTGTCCCTTCATTCTAATGGAAATGAGCTGCACCTGAAGCCCCTTCCCCTCTTGTTTTTAAAAGTCTCCCTCTTCTGAGACATGCTTTTTTCTGTAGCCTTTTCCAATCAACTTTTAAAAGCTCTTGAAATTAGCCTTCCACTAATTAGGGGTTTAACTAAAACTTATAGAATTATGGTGACTGGTCCTCAAGTGTTTCCCACTCAGGCTTAAGTCATTTGTCCTACCTAATTTCTCATTTGGAGGTCCAACTTTGCCCCTTTCCCAACAGGTCCTTCTACACACATTGAGTAAATTTAATATATTTCTTCCCATCTGAGCTCTTTGATCTATTGCTGTATTGGTTAATATTAGGAAAGTTGAAATCTACTGTACATTAACACAGCTATCTGCAATCTTCCGATTATATTTATTCCTCGAATTCTTGCTGATTTTTTTGGGAGGGTGGCCCATAACAATGTCAAGGTGATCGTTCCAGCCTTATTTCTAAATTGCATGCATTTAGCCTTACTGGAATGATTTCCCAAGAAATTTCTATCTACTGCTCTTTAAAGAGTTTGATAAACATTAGCAAGGTTGATAAGTAAGTGGCTCAAGTGGAGCATGAAGGAACTGGTTGTCGCAAATAGTAAGTGTCTGTACTCCACATCCAATGGATTATTGTTGATTTAACATTCAAATACTTGAATACATTCAAGTATTCAAATACTTGTAAAAAAGCAGAAAGGGACAGTATTTAATTTGAAGCCACGTTTCATCTCTCGCCCCCTCTCCACGTTATATGCAGTTTATTTCTGTTGCTGACAGCCAGCATGGAGATGTGTATAGCAAGTGGTAATGCAGCACTAATCACAATTGATCTGTGCAACATATCATTTTATTTTCCCACTGAGAATCTTTTATCCTAATGTTGGTTTAATTGTGCGATCTTTTCAATAAAGTGATTTAGAATATGGTAAACTTGTTTCTTGACAGAGTTGAAGAACCTTGGAATGATTTAAAGACTCAATATTTTGATAAAAATACATTAAACTTGGGATTATACTTTGTTTAGATGTGACTGCATACAATTTAAGCTGCTATTTATCTGCACTTGACATGATGTGTCCAATTATTTTGTCATAAAATACATTTCTAAACAAGAGTGGGATGGGAGAGTGAGGCTGATCCTGTAACAACTTCTGACTTACCAAGTGATTTTAGCCAGCTGTTGGTGGAGCATCTCTGGCTGTCAAGGTAATTGTGGGCACTGTTGCCAGTGAAAGATAGCCCTTCAAATAAAATCATAGCACAGGTTGATTTTCTTTAGAGCAAAAGAAAGGGTTGACATAACTTTAATAGACTTGTAGATAATGCAGAAATATAATGACCAGCACAATTAATATCATTTTTTTTTCCTTTACATAGCTGTCTGAAGAAGAAAAGCAGAAAATTCAGAAAAGGAAACATTTGGCAGAAAAACTTAAGCAGGAAGTTATCAAAAAATAAAATGTTGATAACGACTTGAAGAACACAAAAAAATCCTTAATTTCAAATTGAGAGATCTTTGAGTACAAAATGTCACTAAATTGCATTAAAGTTTAAGCACTATGTATTATTAGTGGAAATTCACAGATGGCATTGAAATAGCTATCCAGTAAATTAAATTGTTTGCAGTTTAGAATGCTAAATAGTAGTTTATATGGTTCTTGTGAACTGTATAGTTCAAAACTACTTGTGCCTGCAGAACACTAACTTTTAATTACCATCTCATTTAACTGTGTGTTGCTGTGATAAACTGGCTAATTGCAGACTCTGAACTTCTCAGCTCATAAATGTTAACCTGACCAGTATAAATTTTATGGCTTAAAATTTCATGGGGTTTAGATGTGTCCATACCCATGATGAAACATTGACAGTTTTGATTGTCAAATCACCAATTGCAAATTTGGGAAGAAAATTCACCTTTAAAATGTTTGATTAAACTTTATTTAATTAAATACTTGGATGATGTTCAATGAAGGGAGCTGAGCAAGTTATCACTTACTGCCAGCTCTATTATAAATAACTGCTCTAATATTCAAATTTATTTCTGGTCTCCTATAAAATAGTTTAATATTTCACTATCTATTCCCATGGATTACTGATGTATCAGCTCCTTCAAAAGGTGTGTTTGGTGTACTGGTCACTTACATCCTTCCTCCTTGACTACATTTCACTAAGTAGCAACTTGGTGAAACACTCAACAGATTACAATTTACTCTGCAGAGAAACCCCTCTTTTCTACTGGACATGTCAAGCAGTCAGAATTCATTTGCTAATGGGGGAAAAAAGTAGTCCCACAACTTTGTTTAAAGCTAAATAGCATAGCCCAAGATTTGATATCAAACACGCCAAACTTGAAATCAGTTTACCTAAACTTGAATGGTATGAGAAGCAAGTCAGCTGTGTTCAGTGCGACTTTAAAACTTCATTAGATCTAAAGATGGTATGGTTAAATTAGTTAGTATAAAATGTATATTGTGTCTAAAGGAAATATATGAAAAGTAGATTTTTTTCAGTAACTATAGTAGTGAATTTTAACTTTTTTTGCTACAACTTTCATTCTTTTCTCATTCTACATTATAAAGCTTTAATTATACAATATCATTACAATTGGCACTCCATCCAACACCTATTTTTTTAAAAATACCACTACACAGTAGCTGCAGTGTATCCCATCCACAGGATCTGCCTACAAATGGTGACACAGGTACAGAGGATAGTGATGGTATTTGGCATGTTTGCCTTCTTCATTTAGGGCATAGTGTAGAAGTTGCTGATAAGGACACAGTTGGAATACTATTTGCAGTTCTGGTTGGCTTGCGACAGCAATTATTTATCCCTTTGGTAAGTAAAAAGCCTTTGAAACCGATTGCTCTCAATTTATGATAAAGACTATTGTTTCTTCTTTTGAAGCTCCAGATGTGAAACAGTTGTCTATGTAGAAGTTATTCTTTTTTTAATATTTTTAAAATTTTAAATCACATCAAAAAATATATATAGATGTGTTGATATCAAATCACATGTGAATATTTTCAACCCTGCATCTATCTCTCTCAACTTCCCTCCCTAAACCTCCCTTTTATAATCTAATAATAACAAAAATAAAGGATAGATAAAAGAAGAAATATATATGTAGATAATATAGGAGAATGTAAATCTAAAATATAAATCTAAATATAAATTGATTTGAATTGTAGAGTACAGGTTCACCCATCAGACCAGATATTGAGAGATCTTTAAATTTTTAAACAATCACTTTTTTTATATGGGCTCCATATTTTTTTTTGTAATTCTTTATTTATCGCACTATGAACCATATCAACCAATATATTTACAGATGCATCTCTTTAAATATTCACAGTGACATTTTCTCTTTCCTTCCCCCTTTCCACCCCCCTCCAAAAACAGTAAATATCGAACATATAAAATACAATAAAACAATATCTTTATACAAAAGGAATACAAACAAAAAAGACGTATCATCTACTTATTCACATTAAATCTGATCGTGTTTATTTTCTCATCATTTTAGGTGGTGGTGGTCCTAGGCCTGCTCTTTCTGTTATGTTCCATATATGGTTCCCAGGATTTTTCAAACATTGTAACTTTGTCTTTTAAATTATGTGATTTTTTTTCCAATGGGATACACTTAAACTTGCTTATATATTCCATTAATGTTTATAGTCATATAGTCCAACGTGGCCATCTTGTATCTTTATTTTTACTTCTTTTCCGCCACTTCACCACCTCCATCCCTTTTTTCCATTACTGTTTTTTAAGTTTTCCTTTTTAATCTCAATATATGACAATGCACTTAAGACATGAAATACCCCAACAATTCCCACAAGCAATAACCCAAATAAACCTCCCCTCCTTGGATTGCCCCTTGTCCCTTGACGGCAACCACAACTCCCCTTTCCATTCGGTTTGCATCAACCGATTTAGCAGTGACTTATTCTCCCCTCCCCTCCCCCCCCCACCAGAGAACACTATTTTCCTATACTTATAACAAAGTTCTCTCTTTTTTTCCCTTCTTCCCCTTCTCTTATCCATCTTTAAATCTTTATATATACATTATCTTTATATTTTTACATATTTTTGTATATTTTCTTGCCGGTCACCCTTCTTGTCACTCCTCCTCCTCTCTTCTCCTGTCCTGCAAATGTTCAGCAAATTCTTGGGCTTTCTTTGGGTCCGAGAACAGTCTATTCCGTTCCCCAGGAATAAATACTTTGAGTACTGCTGGATGTCTTAATATAAAGTTATACCTTTTCTTCCATAAGTTTGTTTTTGCCATGTTGAATTCCTTCCTCTTTTTTAAAAGTTCGAAGCTTATGTCCGGGTAAAAAAATATTTTTTGTCCCTTATATTCCAATGGCATATTGTCTTTTCTAACCTTCTTTCTTGCCTACTCCAGTATGTTTTCTCTTGTCATATATCTTAGAAATTTTACCAATATGGATCTCTGTTTTTGATGTGGTGGCGGTTTCGGTACTAGCACTCTATGCGCCCTTTCGATTTCTATTTCTTCATGTGAATCTGTCATTCCCAGCACCTTCTGGATCCATCCTTTTATAAATTCCTTCATATCTGACCCTTCTTTGCCTTCTTTCAGGCCCACTTTTTTTATGTTGTTTCGTCTATTGTAGTTTTCCAATATGTTAATTTTTTGTGACAATACATCTTGTCTCTTTAATTTTTTTTCACTCTCTTCCAACTTCCCTCTTAAATAATTTATCTCCATTTCTACAGCAGCTTTTCGTTCCTCCACATTTTCTACTCTTTTTCCTATTTCAGTCATGACCAACTCTAAGCTTTGCATTCTATCTTCAGCTCTTTTCATTTTTCTTTTGATTGAACTAAATTCTAATGATAGCCATTCTTTTAATGACCTCATTTGTTCTTCGAAAAAGGCTTTATCTAAACTTTGTCCTTCTATTTTTTACCTTCTTCTTTCCTTTGAAATTCTTGGTCTTCTTCCTCCTTCTTCTATTCTCTGTATCTGTATATCTTCATCCTTCTCTGGTGAGCTGCTTCTGTATTCTTGCTGGACCTCCAGTTGCTGTGTCTCCTGTTGTTGGGCCTCCTGCTGCAGGTCGACCCGCTGCTGGGCCTCCTGCCGCTGGTCGTCCCCCTGCCGGTTGCCCTGTTGCCACTCACTCTCTTCGAGCCCTTCATTCTCTTTCTCATCCCTCTTTTCTTCTTTCTTGCTTACTTTCCTCAGCTGGCCACTCCTCAGCTGAGTCTCCCTCCCGCCGGCGTTAACCTTTTTTTACTTGTGCACTGCGCAAGCGTAACTCTTCGCGCATGCACAGTTGTGTACCTCTTCTTGACTCAGAGTCATTTTTGAAGTCCGTCGGTCAGGAGGACACCGCTCCTCTGGGGACTCACCAACACTGGAGATCAGCTGCACCTCTCCACGGTGGCTCTCTGTTCTGATGTGCAGGTAAGGCCTTCTTCTTTCTTTAGTGATTTTCCTTCTTCCCTTTTCACTGTTATTCTTAATTTTTCTCTTTTGGGTGTCATCTTCTGTCTCTTCTCTGTAACTTTATCTTTCTCTTCCTGTATTTTACCTTTATTGAGCTTTTTTTTTCCTCTGGAGAGGACTGGTTCCCCCTGACCAGCCACTACGCCATCACGTGAGTCCGGTCTCCATATTTTCAAGAAGAAATTATACTTATTGTGTAAATTATAAGTATTTTTTTTCTAGTAGAATATATGAATGTAATTCTACATGCCATCTCTCTAACCCTAAATCTACATTAGATTTCCATGTAATAGTATTACATGCATTTGAAACAGCTAAAGCAGTTTGTAAGAATTCTATTTGCTACATAGTTAATCCAATTTATTACAAGTATTTTTAATATCTCCTAACAAAAATATAGGATCCATTGGGAGTGTAACTCATAATACTTTATTCAAAACTTTTTAATTTCAGACCAAAATGTATATACTTTTGGACAAAACCAAGTAGAATGTATAAAAGAATCTATTTCTTTGTTACATCTAAAACATAAATCTGATAATGTTGAATTAAATTTCTTTAACTTCTTAGATGTTAAATATAATTGATGAAAAAAATTATATTGTACTAATCTATACCAAACATTAATAATTTTAGTTATACTTTGTTTCCAATGTTTTTCATCTATTTTAACATTCAAATCAGATTCCCATTTTAATCTTGATTTATGACTTCCCAATTTCAGAGCATTTTTCTGAAGTAATCTATACATTTCTGAAATAAAATTATGAATATCCCCATTAGTTATTAATACTTCCAATTCATTCTATCTAGGTAAAGTTAAATTATGACCTATTTTTTTAATTAAAAAAGCTCTTGATAATAGGCAACAGGTTATTTAATTATTTGAAAAGTAATAAATGTACCAACTTCAAAGCAATCATCAATTATTTTAGTTCCTCTTTGAAACCAAATTCACCTTTTCCTCCTATTTCATAATCAACTTAATTTCAAATTTCTAGCAGATGTTTTAAAATAAATGAACCTTTAGTTCCCAATAATAATTTAGGATTCTATTTATGATTCTTCTATATTATGTAGTTCTACTCTAATTCAAGCTAAAGATTTATCTGAATCAAACATTCTATTAATAAATTTCAATCGAGCTGCCTTATAGTAATTTTGAAAATTATGTAGTTGTAAACCTTCTAATTCATATTTCCATGTTAACTTTTCTATACCATCTCAAGCCAATTTCCCTTTCCATAAAAAATTCCTAACAATCGAATTTAAGTCTTTAAAGAATTTTTGAGGAATCCCTTATGGAATTGATTTAAAAAGGTATGGAATCTTGGAAAAATATTCATTTTAATACAATTTACTCTTTCTATTAATGGGTAAATCTTTCCATCTTTCTAAATAAAAATAAATAGTTCAATTTATATAAATTATTTAGAGTTTTATCTATCTTTATTCCCAAATAATTACACCATCTTACCATTTAAATTGTGAAACATCTTTACATTTAGTATTGTCTCCATTTGTCTAAGACATAATTTCACTTTTATCAAAATTAATATTTCCACTAGATATTTCACCATATTCTTTCAATCTTACTGATAAATGCCTTAAAGAATTTATTGGATCTGTCATGTAAATTAATACATCGTCTGCAAATAAATTAATTTTATGTTCTTCTTTAATACCTACTTTAATACCTACAATATTAGTATCTTGTCTAATTAATTCTGCTAGAGGTTCAATCGCTAAAATAAACAACAAAGGAGATAAGATACATCCTTTGTCTCATTGATCTAGTCAATGAAAGTGTTAGAAGAAATTTGTCCATGTTACCATCCGAGTAGAAGGCTTTTTATACAAAGTTTTAATCCAATCAATAAATATAGATCCAAAACTGAATTTTTCAAAAACTTTAAATAAATAATTCCATTCTAATCTATCAAAAGTTTTTCAACATCTCAGGTTAATACTAATGCCAATCTTCTTTTGAGCAACATTTATTAAACTAATCAATCTAGCAATTTAATGCGATGAATGTTAGTTTTTAATAAAACGTGATTGATCTGGATTTATTAAATTCGGTAGGTGTCTCGCCATTCTGTTTGCTAAAATTTTTGCCATTATCTAATAGTCAATATTCAACAATGAAATTTTTAGATATTACAGTTATTATTGTATTTGTAAAAGTTTCTGGTAGAGAATGGGATTCTGTTATTTGTTTTAATACCTCCAAATAAAGAGGTATCAGTAAATATTTAAACTTGAGATGTATATAAATTTAAATAAAAATCTTTAAAAGAATAATTTATTTCTTGGAATTTATATGTTATCTTTTAATTCTTTTTTATAGCATTTATAGTTCTTGAATTTTGTTCTGTCTTTAATTGCCACTCTAGAACTTTGAGATATTTCTCCCAATTCGTAATATTTATGTTTAGATTTTAATTAATTTTTACATTTTATGTTATTTTGAATTATAATACAACTTCTTAATTAAATATTTCATTTTTTCCTCACAAACACTTTTCTCTAAATCTCAATCTCTCTTTCCAAATTATCTAATTCCATAACATATTCCTTTTTAAAATTTTGTTGAATAAGTTATTATTTGACTTCTTAAATAAGCTTTTAAAGCCTCCCATAATATAAATTTATTGTTAGTCAATTTGGAATTAATTTGTAAAAATTATTGAACTTCTCTTATATAATTACAAAAATCTACTCTTTAATAATGATAAATTAAATCTCCATCTATATACCATTGTTTCTTTTTTCTGGAATTATACAAGACATCAAAAGAGGTGAATGATCAGAAATTATTCTAGCTTTCTATTGTGCCTGGGTTACTCTTCCTTCTTTCTTTTCTTTGGCTTGGCTTCGCGGATGAAGATTTATGGAGGGGGTAAAAAGTCCATGTCAGCTGCAGGCTCGCTTGTGGCTGACAAGTCCGATGCAGGACAGGCAGACACGATTGCAGCGGTTGCAAGGGAAAATTGGTTGGTTGGGGTTGGGTGTTGGGTTTTGCCTTTTGTCAGTGAGGTGGGCTCTGCGGTCTTCTTCAAAGGAGGTTGCTGCCCGCCAAACTGTGAGGCGCCAAGATACACGGTTTGAGGCGTTATCAGCCCACTGGCGGTGGTCAATGTGGCAGGCACCAAGAGATTTCTTTAGGCAGTCCTTGTACCTTTTCTTTGGTGCACCTCTGTCACGGTGGCCAGTGGAGAGCTCGCCATATAACAGGATCTTGGGAAGGCGATGGTCCTCCATTCTGGAGACGTGACCCATCCAGCGCAGCTGGATCTTCAGCAGCGTGGACTCGATGCTGTCGACCTCTGCCATCTCGAGTACTTCGACGTTAGGGGTGTAAGCGCTCCAATGGATGTTGAGGATGGAGCGGAGACAACGCTGGTGGAAGCGTTCTAGGAGCCGTAGGTGGTGCCGGTAGAGGACCCATGATTCGGAGCCGAACAGGAGTGTGGGTATGACAACGGCTCTGTATACGCTTATCTTTGTGAGGTTTTTCAGTTGGTTGTTTTTCCAGACTCTTTTGTGTAGTCTTCCAAAGGCGCTATTTGCCTTGGCGAGTCTGTTGTCTATCTCATTGTCGATCCTTGCATCTGATGAAATGGTGCAGCCGAGATAGGTAAACTGGTTGACCGTTTTGAGTTTTGTGTGCCCGATGGAGATGTGGGGGGGCTGGTAGTCATGGTGGGGAGCTGGCTGATGGAGGACCTCAGTTTTCTTCAGGCTGACTTCCAGGCCAAACATTTTGGCAGTTTCCGCAAAGCAGGACGTCAAGCGCTGAAGAGCTGGCTCTGAATGGGCAACTAAAGCGGCATCATCTGCAAAGAGTAGTTCACGGACAAGTTTCTCTTGTGTCTTGGTGTGAGCTTGCAGGCGCCTCAGATTGAAGAGACTGCCATCCCTTCTCCATTAACAATGGCGTGAAGCAAGGCTGTGTTCTCGCACCAACCCTCTTTTCAATCTTCTTCAGCATGATGCTGAACCAAGCCATGAAAGACCCCAACAATGAAGACGCTGTTTACATCCGGTACCGCACGGATGGCAGTCTCTTCAATCTGAGGCGCCTGCAAGCTCACTCTTCCTTATAATTGTGCAAAAACATATCTATTCTTGAATTAGAAACATGTCTAAAAGAATAAAACAACTATTCTTTTTTTTTTGGATTCAATCTTCGTCAAATTAAGTTTAACTGTTTCATCAAATTAAAAATATTTTTAGATTAGTTTTAACAAATATTGGATCTAAACAACAATTAACATCACCGTCAATTAACATATTTTCATTTGCTTCTGCCAAAAGCATAAAAGAATCTTGAATAAATTGTTTATCATCTATATATTTGGTGCATATATATTCATAAGTGTCCACATTTTTGAATATTTTACGTCACTAAAACAGATATTTCTGCTACATCTGTAACTAAAGATTGTATTTTAAAAGGTAACTTTTTATTAATCAAAATTACAACTCCTCTTGCTTTAGAATTAAGTGAAGATGCTGCCTCTTCTCCATTCCATTCTCTTTTTAATTTCTTATGTTCTTTTTCAGTTAAATGAAGTTCTTGTAAAAAAAGCAATATCAACTTTCTAATAAATGCTAAAGTTTTCCTCCTTTTAATTGGATTATGTAACCCATTTATATTAATACAAAATTTAACAAATTATTAGTTGCCATATCTTAAATATTTAGTAAATCTCCCTTTATCTGTATGATTGAGGGGTCTATCTTCCACATATTCTGTACATTTGACATCTCTTTATAAAAAAGAAAAAGAAATAACAAATAATGGAAAAAAAAACCTAAATATATATTTAAAAAGTACAAACACCCTCTCTACTGTCCAGGAAGTGCCACATGGTTAAGGAAAGAGAAAACAAAAAGTCCACCCCCCCCCCCCCCGGCAGGATATTCACAATATTCATTTTTATTCTTCATTTATATTTATTCTTCTTCTGGATGTCTGTTGACTTGGTCATCATCCAATTCTATTAATTATTTTTGCTTAGAAATTGATTGAAGAGTCGTGTTTTGATATTTATTTAAATTTGGAAGCTTGTTGGAAAAATTTAAAGCTCCACTTTCGTCAGTAAGAAAAAAATTGATTATTTCCAGAAAATAATTTTCAATGTGGAAATCTGAAGGAAAATTTATATCCCTTATTCCAAAGTAATACCTTCACTGGATTGAATTTTTTCCTTTTTCGAATTATTGTTGAACTTAAATCAGCATAAAAAATACTTATTATTTCCAATCATTAATGGGCTTTTATTCTTCCTAGCATTTTGTACTGCTGGTCTCAATATAATTTCTTTGTCCTAATAATAAAGACATCTAATTAACACTGAGCATGGCGGTAAACCTGGAAAAGGTATTTTTCCTATTGCCTCGATGAGCTCTATCTAATTCAAGCCATTTGGAAAAAATTCAATTCCCAATACGCCTGGAATCCATTTTTGAAAATATTGGATTGGATTAGTGTCTTCAGAATCTTCAGGTCGTCCAACAATCTTAACATTATTTCTACAACTATGATTTTCCCATATGTTCATTTTTTGTAAAATTTCTTTGTAATTCCCAACCTGTAAATGAATCTTTGTGGCGGACCACCGCAGTGTCGATCGAGCCGGCATTCCAGGCGGTGATCTCAACCAAAGGCCAGCAGCTTGCTGGCCCCAACAAGTGAACCAGCAAGAGAAGCTTAATGGCCAGTGACCCCAAAATGGCACTGGCCTTGCTGCACAGCCAAGAGACATGGACAGCATGCGGGGAAGAAGGGCATTGTTATGTAGGAAAGTACCCATGTGCTGGAAACCTGCTTTTGTTATTCATGTTGTGATGTCAGCCAAGGGAGATCACGGCGGGAACAGTGCAAGTATGAAAGTCGGGCCTGAGCCCTAATAAAACTCAAAGCTTAACCTGACTACACTACATGTGTGTGTGTCTTCTTTCGAATAGCTTGTGGCTACAATTGATGACCCTGACGGTTTAGATGGCATCTATACCCAGCAATGAGCAAACAGGCTGCAGTCAATCCGGTCGCTCTTAAGCTGCCGACCTTCTGGATGAATCAACCATGTGCGTGGTTTGACCAGTCTGAGGCACAGTTCCAGATCTGGCAGATCACAGCAGAATCCACCCGGTACTACCACGTGGTGAGCACCCTGGACCAGGTCACAGCAGGACAGGTGGCCAACTTCATCCAGGAGCCCCCATCGGAAGGCGTATACAATGCCTTCAAGGACTTGCTGATCGAGACTTTTGGGATCTTACGGTGTGAGAGGGGCACATCTGCTCCACCTGGATGGGCTAGGGGACAGGCCCTCATCAGCTCTTATGAATGAGATGCTGGCCCTCCTAGGCAATCATGAGTCCTGCATCATGTTTGAGCATGAGTTCATGGAGCAACTACCCCAGGACATCCAACTGCTCCTGGCTGACGCGGATTTCAGTGAGCCCCGGAAAGTCACAGCACAAGCGGACATTCTGTGGAAGCAGGAGAGGGCTCAGCCTCCTTGGGGCTCATCACTATACCCCACAGCCAGACCCATGCAGAGCCACTGAGAGAACAGCAGCACCCCAGAAGGAAAATCCAGATGACCAATGATGTTTCTATCACCAGAGATAGGGCACCAGAGCCCGCTGCTGCAGGCTGTCATGCACGTTTCAGAGAAATGCTGGGGCCAGGCATTACTAATGGCCTCGATGGCTGGCCACAAAAACAGCCTCTTGTATGTTTGGAACCACCAGTCCAGACGACGCTTGCCCCCATCAGGACAGGACACCAGTAACTGGCAGTTAGGCCCCACGTTGTGGGCTGCCAACAACAGCACGATTCAGACTTATGGTACCCACAAGGTTCAACTGCAGTTGGGAGGCGGCCTCTTCTCATGAGTGTTCATGCTGGCCACAGTGGAACAGCCGCCTCTTCAGGGCAGACTTCCTGTGTGCCCACAGCCTGCCAGTGGACTTCAAGGGAAGGAAATTGGTCCATGCCAAGACTTTTCAAACCTTCCCCCTCAAAGGCACCAGGTTCCCAGCACTCCACCTGGACTCCATACAGAGATTGGACAATGAGTATGCCAGGGTGCTGGCTGAGTTTCCTGCAGTGCTCACCCCCCAATTCACCACAGTGATGCCCCAACATGGAGGACAGCACCACATCCTGACCCAGAGCTCACTGCTCCATGCGAGGCAAGACGCCTTCTTCTGGAGAAGTTCCAGATGGCAAAGGAGGAATTCAGGAAGCTGGAGGAGCTCGGCATCGTATGGCGGTCAGACAGCCCATGGGCTTCTCCCCTGCAGCTGGAGAATGGAGACCATGTGGTGATTATTTCTGGCTCAAGTCCACAACACTGGATCGGTATCCCATGCTGCACCTCCAGGACTTTTCAGCAAACCTGCATGGGGCAAGGATCTTCTCCAAGCTGGACCTCATACAGGGATATCATCAGATCCTGGAACACCCTGATAATATCCCCAAGACTGCCATTATGAGCCCGTTCGGCCTCATTGAATTCCTCCAAATGCTGTTCAGGCTAAAGAACGCCACACAGACCTTCCAGTGACTCATGGATGCAGTGGGTTGAGACCTGGGTGGCACCTTTGTGTAACTGGACGATATCCTGGTGGTGAGCTGGAACCAACAGGAGCATATGGTGCACCTCCGCATCCCCTACACCCGGCTGAGCGAGTTTGGCCTGACAATTAACCCAGCCAAATGTCGATTCGGATTGGAAGCCATTGACTTCCTGGGCCAAAGGATAACCAAGGAAGGAGCTACACCACTACCAATTTAGCACATTTAACACAATTTAGTGGAGGTCATCCAGAAGTTCGCCAGATCCAACCTGACCAAGGGATTACAGGAGTTTGTGGGGATGATTAATTTCTATCACCGGTTCATCCCCTCAGCTGCCCAGATCATGCAGCCTTTGTTCGCCTGGATGGCAGGCAAGGCAAAGGACACCATTTGGGAGGAGGAGTCAGCAGAAGCCCTGGAGGATGATGCCCTCCTGGCACATCCCAGGTCAGACGCACCATTGGCCCTGACAGTGGATGCCTCAGGAATGGCTGCCGGCCGCTGACTTTCTTCAGCAAACATCTGCAGCCTCCAGAACTGAAGTACAGCACTTCCCATAGAGAGCTACTGGCACTGTACTTAGCCATCCACCACTTCAGGTACTTCCTAGAAGGGAGGTCCTTCGGCTTTCACAGATCACAAGCCCCTGACTTTTGCCTTGGCTAAGATCTTGGACCTCTGGTCGGCTCGCCAGCAATGACACCAGTCTTACATCTCCGTCAAGGACAACTTGGTGGTCGATGCACTGTTCATGCAAAGTATCCATGCGCTATCAAGAGGAGTGGACTTCGTGACACTAGTGGAGACACAGCAGAAAGACGAGGAGATCCCCAATATGGGACTGCAGCTCCAGGACATCCCATTGGCACAGGTAATGCTACCCTCCTGTGTGACGTGGCCACTGGTTAGGTCAGACCCATCATCCCAATGGCTTGGAGATGACCAGATTTTCAACTTCATCCACAGGCTGGCTCACCCATGGACCTGCTGGTGGCCAGTAAATACATATGGCATGCATTGCGTAAACAAGTCAGCGGATGGGCAAAGGCGTGCATTCAGTGCCAAACAACCAAGGTACAGCAGCACTCCAAGACCCCACCTCAGCACTTCGAGCCTGCAGAATGAAAGTCTGATCACATCGACATGAACATAGTAGGACCCTTACCAGTATCCCAGAGCTTCCACTATCTGTTCATGATGGTCGACTGCTTCACAAGGTGGCCAGAAACTGTCTCGCTGGCAGACACGTCCACAACCTCGTGCACCAGGGCTTTCATCTTGGGTGGCATGGTTTGGGTTACCATCCAACATCACATCCGACAGAAGGGCGCAATTCACCTCCAGTCTGACCTCGCCAGCCTGGGGTGCCCAGCTGACTCACACAACAGTTTACCACCCACAGTCCATTGGGTTGGTGGAGCACTTCCACAGGCACCTCAAAACCACCCTCATGACCAGACTCCAAAGACCCAACTGGAAAGAGCTCAAATATGGGCGCTATAGGGCATCTGCACGGCATCCAAGGAGGACTCAACACCTCTTCGACCGAACTTGTCTACGCAACTCCAATGGTGGTTCAGGGAGAATTTGTACAATCCCCAGGCGGACAGCAGGATGACTCTGCAACGTTCCTCAGCAGGCTAAGGGAAAGAGTCGTCAACCTGGCCCTGATTCCACTTCCAAGCACGGACACGTGAAGACCAACAAACCCAAAGGCCTGCAGGACTGAGTATGTTTTCATTTGCAGAGGTCCACATCATCCACTGCTTCAGAGGCCATATGAGGGTCTGTTCTAGGTCATCCACCTCACTGGAGCCACATTCGAGCTGGAGGTCGTAGGCAAGATGGAGGTCTTCACCACAGACAGGCTGAAGCTGGCACACCTTGCTCAGCGTGCCCAGTCAAGACAATAGCACCACGAACAATAACAAGGACAATCCCGCCAGTTCTGGGGGGTGGGTCCATGTGGCGGCATGCCGACGTGACTATTGAGCCAGTGTTCTGAGCAGTGAGTGCAACCAAAGGCCAGCAGCACTGGCCCCAACAAGCGAACTGGTCGATGAATGGCAAGGGAAGATTAACGGCCAGTGACCCCAAAATGGCACTGGCCTTGCTGTGCAGCCGACAGGGACAGCACACAGGGAAGAAGGGCATTATGCAGGAAAGTACCCATGCGTGGAAAACCCGCTTTTGTTATGCATGTTGTGACATCAGCCTAGGGGTCCACGGCGGGAACAGTGCAAATATAAAAGTCAGGCCTGAGCCCTAATAAAACTCAGAGCTTAACCTGACTACACTAGTGTGTGTGTCTTCTTCCATTCCTCCACCTCAAAATGACATTCTTGAACTTCTTCAATCTTCCAAATTTTAATTATGACTTTACTCACAGAAACAGTATATCTTTTCACAACATATTTAATATCCTTTGTTTCTTTTACAATTTGAAGTTGTCCATTAAAATTAGTATTCAAAGCTGCAAACCATTGTTGCATATGTTCATTCATTGTGACTATTTGTTGTGCTAAATTGTTTAAAGCTTGAGTTATGTTACTTGAATTCATATGGCATAGTTTGAACTGGTTGGACCTCCTCTCTTACAATTATTTCTCCTTGATGTTTTCTCTTTAGAATCACTAGATGATATAGTTGATTCAATATCGATGAAATATTGAATCGATTGTTGTGGTCTCGTTTGACTAGAAACATTGATTGCTTTGGGCTTTCCTTCTAAAGTGGATGTCATTTGATCCGATGAGCACATGGTGCGGAGTCCTGCACATGTTCAATTGAAGTCTGTAGTTCGTTCTGCAGTCCTCTTCTGAACTCCAGCGCCATCTTCCCCAGCTCCCCGGGGAGTTGGCGCTGGAGTTGCATGCACTTCGCCTTTGTTGTTCGTGTAATCCTTGGAGGAATAGAAATCTGATGGCAAGGCTTTATTAAAGAGGTAGACCCAACTTCTTCTGTTGCAGTACTTTCTTTCACAACAGTTTTCTTTGATACTTATAATTTGCCTTTCCTTGTAGCCATTCGTCAATAACTTAAAAAAACGATCTTGAATTTCGAAAATTTGAATTCTGCTGGGAGATGTCCATGTCTCCAATCTATGCCATCATGCCACACTTCCATCTACATAGAAGTTATTCCTGATGGTACTTATAACGAGAGCTAAATTGTTCCATATTGTCCTCATCACACTTTCTAAGGACAAAATTTGCACAACTTTGTGATGAAGTCACCCCAAATATATGCTCTGTCATTATGTATTCTACAATGTTCTGACTGTAGTCTCCATCAGGCCACCAGAGGAATTGTAACAAGTCATGGTCTTCATTCAGTACCTTCACTTGATTGAACATTGCTTCAGTATATGCAATAGTGACAATACTATGGAATCTAGTTAAGACTCCTCTATCAAATTTCTGGTCAAACCAGGACCCTGTAAGAGTTGAGAATTTAGTGAAACTCCCCAAAAGGTTGTTCCACAATCAAACACCACTTGAAGTTTTTTTCTTCTGTGGATGCCATCACTACGTTGCAAGATATTAACTGGTACTTTCTCTGCATATCCTTTGGATATAACCATTTACAGCACAGAAACAGGCCATGTCGGCCCTTCAAGTTCGTACTGGTTCACTTGAACAACTCCACTAGCTCCTCCACAAACTCCTGAGGAAGTAGAGGCTTTCTTCATGATCCCATTGGTGTGTTGGTTCCAGGAAAGATCTTCCGAGATAGTGACTCCCAAGAACCTACATTTACTCATCCTCTATTGATGACAATAAAACATGTTATCAGACATCTTCTCTTCAAATCCAGACCACATTGTTCGACAGCATTTATATTATTAGGCATGCATATTTCCCTTTAAAGACAATCCAATGCTTGGCAGTTTTTGTCACTGACTCCAAGAATTGGTGGTCTTCCTTTGAAGGTTCTTGGTTATCCCTGATGCACTCAGGAAAGTCATTCTTGAACTACTGCTCCCACAGGTTATCATGCTTAACGATATCTTGTTGACACTTAGAGCCAGCTGGTACTGAACCACATTTCTTCCTCCTAATTATCCAACCAAGCATAGTTTTGACAGTGTCTGGTCCATCTCCCACACTCCTTCTGGAGCTCTTGGTACATCTGAAACAATCAGCAACTCAATCTCAGAGTTGATTTCACATAAACAAACATTTTTCAAATGCATCCACTTTTTGATGTGGGGTGTTTCCTTTATGCACAGGCAATATTTTCTAAATGTATATGCAGGGAGTTCAGAAAAATTGTTGCTATCCAGTCCAGCAATCTCTAAACCCAAAAAGATGTTGGTTTCAATTTGTTAAACTTGATCTCCAGTTCTCAATAGAATTTTTGACCTTCTTCCTTTAAGATGAAGCTTATTCATTAGCCTCTAACCCAGTGCAAAATGGGTCAAGAAGTGCAAAGGTATGCAATATTGCACTTCCTTTCTTGGCCTCGACTTGGACGGGTACTACTAAAAGTTTGCAGTTGTTCTCACTGGACCTGGTGAGACCATTTGTCTGCACCAAGGCTTCGGCTCTGTTTTCAACTGCTTCTTTTCTTGCCATTTGTTCATTTTCCATTTTCTTCTTTTCCTGGAAGATAATGTAACATTTTGGGAAGCTTTTGACTGCATAGCCTGCAGCTGAGTTGCTTTTTGCAGTTTTTTGCTGATGTCCTTTACACAGACAGCCAAAACGTACTCCATTTTGCTTCAAAAAAGCAAATTTTCTCACTATGCATCTACTTTTCCAAAGCCTGCTTTATCATTACGGAACAAACATCTCTTCACAGCAGGTAAACTTATGCATTTCTTTATCCTGCACTTCCAGTGAGGTGGCAGATGTACTTTTTAAAAAAAATATTGGTTGAAGGTATGCTTTGGACCTGTCAACTTCTTACTGTTTGAGTGCCTTTGATATTTCCATACACTGGATATGACAATGTCCACTTTCTCTTTAATGAACTCCACCAAATCCTTAAAAGTAGCCACTTTATTGCATCTTTTCTGGTATTCAACAACTGAATTTCTCCATAGTTCTTTCATCCAGTAGGGTAATTTATTTAAATTGATAGCATATTAGTAGATATGTCAAGCTCTCATATCCTCTTAGGAAGATAATATGCAAAGCCTTTGTGCTATCCAGTTTTATCGACAACTATGAAAGAACCTTCTGTACATAAACTGTAGGAATTTCATGCTTGTTGCCAAAATGCTTCTTTAGTAAAAACCTTAGCCTTTTCGAATCCTTTGTTCGGGGCCATATGATGGCAACAACCCTTTACAAGTTCTTGTGGATGTCCACTCGTGAACTGGCTCTTAATTTCCATACTGTTTTTCATAAACACTTGAAATTGAAGTGGGTCACCATCAAAAACTGGAATCTTTCTCTTGGGCAAAGAAACTGTACCTGAATTAACAATGCAGCCAATTCATCTTGCCTTTTCATGCCCAAGTTACTTTGTTCATCCAGATTTCTGTTACCTCTCAGGAGCAGGTAGTATTCTGTTTCATAAGATGCCATTAGGCTCACATCTCTGTCCACTAGGTTCATTATTGGACGTTTGAGATTTGGCACCATTGTGCCTTAACGTGATTTGTTCAGGTCCATACACGTCTAGTAACTGTGCTACTGGCTCAGCCTTGGCATTAAATATTTTTTCTTTTTCTGATGTCATTCCTCCAAATGTAACTCCACAGCATCAGACACTTTAGATAATTTACTTCAACCAGATACCCCTGTTATTGGCCTTATTAACAGAAATTTCTGTGTCCAGATCCAGCAGTTCCCTTTTCCTTGTTAACAGCTCTTCCTGCTCTTCAAAGGCATATCTACCTTGAAGCAGTTCCTGGTCCTAATGCCTCTTTTGCTGAATCTCTTGCTCTTCTCAGTCAAATTTTATTATGAAGCCATTTTTTTTTGTTGCTGCTGTATCAACCTGAATCTTTAGATGTGTTAATGCTGTACTTGAAATGCTGGAACTTACTCGAGAATTCTTCTTGCTTCTCCTGCTTCCAGTATTTGATGCATTATCTTCTGGTCGCACACCATCCTGTATGTCAGATGTTGCTTTAATATCGGACTTTGTCTCCTTTTTGGATTGCCAATCTTCCACACCACCATCTTGTGGCACACCTTCAAACACTTCCAAATGGTTGATCTCGGATTTTTTTTTTGCATTATTTCTGTGGGATTTATATTCCCAACAGCTGAAACCTTCACTTTTTATTGCCTTTTTAGTCTTGCTTGAATCTAATCCCCAATGTCGTAATTCTTCTTTAAGTTCAGTTACCTGAATCTCCTAGATACATTACTTCAAGGGCAACATCTACAGCCTCAGCTGAGGTAGCCACTTTATTCTTTACCATCCACTTGACTGATGCTCGTAGGCACCAAGCATTCACAACGGTAACTCAATACCAAAACAGTCCTCCAGCAGTTTCTCCAAACTGTGCTCTAACTTGCAATAAACACACAGAAGGAACTGATAGTAAGGCTTACTTCTTCTAATGGCCTCGAATGCTGCTGTTGCTATTCGTGCCTCCACGAGTTCAAAATGCTCCAATCTTCCACTGACTTAAAATTCCTTTACTATTACTAAAATTCTAGTGACTCCTTTTCTGTAAACTAGTTCAAACAAATTCATACTAGAGTTAAGGTGAGTTTTCCAAGGTTTATTAAACATTGTTAATGTTATTATAAGTTGCTAATACATTGTTAGATGTAGTTAAATGATCAATTATTGGACCATCTCTGTCTATTTTCCATTTCGCTGAACAAAGACTAAATACTAAATCTCTAGCAAACATTCTATGACCTTCAGAATGAAATATGTTAAACAAAACAACAGATGATGCAAGCATACAACACATTTTAACCCCAGCAGCATCCTAATAACTTTTCTCTGCACTCTTTCAATCTTAGTTATCCTTCCTGTAGTCCGGCAACCAGAACTGCACACAGTTCTCCATATTTGGCCTTACCAATATCTTATACAACCTCACCTTAACATCCCAACTCCTATACTTTGATTTATGAAGGCCTAGATGCTAAAAAGCTTTCTTTACAACCCTGTCTACCTGTGAAGCCACTTTCAGGTATTGCCAGATCCCTTTGCTATGTATGTCCTACCTTGATTTGTCCTTCTAAAATGCATCATCTCACATTTGTCTGCATTAAATTCCATCTGCCATTTTCCAGTTGGTCCAGATCTCGCTGCATACTTTGAAAGTCTTCCTTGGTGTCCATAAAACCTCCAATCTTAAGGCCCTTTTATGGTGCAATGCCACATTAAAGACAGCTCAACCAAAAAAACTTTTTATGGAGAAGGCCCATAAAGCTAACCCTGCATTTCCTTCATAGAACATCTTTGAGGGCCGAGGTAGGCTTCCCATCACTGTGATGTAATCAATGCGCACCAACAAGTGAAAAATTAAGGATTTCCCTCCCACCCAAAAGAACAAAACAACTTTTGCTCTCACTAATATGAACAGAGTAATGATGTGAGTAATAAGTATCTGAACACACTGAGTGCTTTAAAATTCACGGTCCTGGGTTGTGGATTGACGATGTCATCATCCTGCCACTTTGCAGCCACATTGCCTTTGAGGGAGGTGGAGAGTTGCTCCACCTCTGAGTGCACCCCCCCCCCCCAGGCAGATCAGAGTTTGCCTGCTGAATCCGCTTTCAAGGAGGTAAGTGAATTGATGTAAAGGCTGAGAATATCCACTTTTACATTTTTTTTCCCTCTACAAAGGCCTTTAGTGTCATCAGCAAACTTGCTGATCCAATTTCCCACATTATCATCTAGTTCAGTTTTAGACAATGATCCTAGCACTGATCCCTGAGGCACACCACTAATCACAGGCCTCCAGTCTGAGAAGCAACCATCCACTACGTCTTCACCCAGTCAATTTCAAATCCATTTTACAACCTCTCCATGGATACTTTGTGTCTGAAATAATCCTCCATGTGGGACCTTGTCAAAGGCCTTACTAAAATCCAAGTAGACATTCACAGCCTTTCCTTCATCTACTTTCTTGGTAACCTCATAAAAACTATCACACAACCCACCATGTAAAAAGCTATGCTATCCTTGGACAGTCCAAATACTTGTATATCCTTTCTCTCAGAACAACCTTCAATAATTTATTCACTGGCCTGTTATTTCCTGGTTTACTTGGAATAACATGAGCTACCCTCCAATCCTCCGGCACCTCAACTGTGGCTAAGGACATTTTGATTATTTCTGCCAGGGCCCCAGCAATTTCTAGTCTCCCTCAAGGTCCAAAGGAATATATTTAATATGACATTAATATTAAGAGGTAAAGAATTCACCACTCTTCAGGTGAACAAATGCTTCAGTCCCAAACCTGATATCCCTCAGCTGTAACTTCTTGTTCTGGTTCCTCCCCATCAGGAACATACTGTGTTTCTGTCAAGAGCTCAAGTTTTAGTGAGCATCCTTGATTATCATCTTCTCTTAGATGATACCCATCTCACCTGAATGATTTAAGCTCAAATTTCTTGAAACCCTGTTTTTTTTTTGCCATATTTCCCATTAAACAATTACCACATAATAAATGTACATTCGCTTTTTAAAACAAAATGACAGGCATTGAAACATCTGTTAAGCTAAGGCCATTTTAAAATGACCTCCCCGTTCAAAATTGTAGAATAGCAATCACATTCGGCTGGTTTCATTTTCTCATCAGCATTGGAAAGTCTCAGTAAATTCAGGGAAAAAAACTGAAATCTATCTTTTAAAATAACCAAAATAATTAATCTGGCAATTAACCAAATGCAATTAAGCATGTACTATTTTGCCCTGGCATGTAGGTGACTGAGGGTGGGGTGACTTTGACGTATATAAAATCACGAATAGCCATACTCCTTCCCGCCCCCAAGGGAGGGGAGTTTATAACTAGATAATGTTATGGAAAGATTTAAGAGAACAGAGGGGCAAATTTTTCCAGAGTGCAGTGCATATATGGAATGAGCTATGCAAATAGGACCAACTCAGATTGGCAACTTGGTCAGTGTGGACAAGTTAGACAAAAGGGCCTGTTCCATGACACAAAAATTGAGATAGTTTGGCATCAGGTTCATTAGATGCCGATTGATATGTTCCATTGAAATTCACCTGGTTGCATTTTCTCTGCTCCTTCAAACTCACTTGAGTTTCAGGAATATTTATTAAAATACTGAACTGTAAAACATTAAAAAAATTATTAATCAAAATAGAATCCAATAGTCCAGAAAATCTGCCAACGTAGCAAAATCCCAAATGAAGTACATCTGAAAAATTAAGCAATTTACTCTCAACCCCTCACTCAAAAACTTGCTTCATGTACAGTGAAGTAACTTTAATTTATTAAGCAATTTTCAATTAAATTATATAATAAAAATCCCAGTTGGATCAGCATTATAACAGCAAAAACCATTTAACTGAGAAATACTTATCCCAACAAGATAGAACTTTAATACAACAAAAAAAAATCAATTATTTGTACTTGGGAAAAATTGGGGTAAACTGGATTTTGCACAACATTATATGAAGTTAAAAAGCAAACTAAAATATGCATACATTGCTTGGACATCAACACCCTTTAAAACTATGAAAAGTAAGCAATGCTCAATATTCTTCCAATAAAGTGCAGTAACAATGAGAATCAGAGTAAGTGATTAAATTGGGATGAATTTTTTTAAAACCTTTTCCATTGTATAAAATGCTATTAATGAGAAGATCATTTAGAATATAATACTAATCAGGATTTTTCTTTTAAACTTATCTTGAGCTACAGTATTTGCTATTGGAGTTACCACAGCATTTCAAGGACATGATATAATAGTTTAATGGAATTCATTTCTAATGCTAGGTTTGCAATACAAAATATTGATGTAACAAATTTTATTCAACTATATTGCTCACAGCAGGCTACATCCACCTTTTGAGAAATTGTGGACCAACCATTGAGAAGTGAAAAATGAATATTTGAGAATTTTTTCAATTGAGATAAAAATATGGAGGTAAAGTGCATTATCTGAGTAACACATACATTGTGAAAATGCCAAAAAAAAAGAATGTCACAGGAGTTAGGCCAATGGCTGTTGAAAATTCCTTTTCAAATAACACAAAAACTTGAAAATAATTGAGGTTGTTTGACATAGAATTAACAGGAGACCTCAGAAATTGTATTTTTACTGTTATTTTGAAAAAAGTCAATGGTATTTAAATGACAATATAACAACAGTTGATCACAAACAACAGTGTTATTTCACAAATGGAAGTATTTTTGTTTGCTCGATTGAATCTGATGTATACATTCAAACTTTTACTATCCATAAATACCTTATTTTGTTGCATTGCATGCAAACTAAGTTTGGAGATTTAAAATTGAAATGTGATTTGCGATAAGGATCATGACTGAAACTTTATATATTAAAATATACTAAATGACAACAATCAAGAAAAGATCTAAATGCATGTTAATAATGTTTCTAAACACAAAAAGACAATCATCCAAATGAAGTAACCAAATGACAAAACTGAAAATTAATTTGGATTAGCATAAACACATTTAATTTCTGATTAGGGTTATCTTTTAAATACTGTGCATAATCCTATAAATAGAATAAAAATTTAAAACTGGTCAAGAATTAATTAATTGATTTTCAATTTACAATTTAGCACCATTAAAAATGTTAACAACCTTTACCAGAAAGTAGACACAACAGCATTATGTTTATGGAATTACAGGGTCACATTTTAATTCCTGAATTTTACATTGCCTCATTTATATCAACGCATGTATACAGTGTAAAATAACAATTACAGTGGTGGTTATTCATCCATACAAAATAAACTTCTCTTGTGGAAAAATTATACCTTGTATCTACATGACAGATAGCCCACTTCTTCCAAAGAATGTTTATGTTACGTTATAAAACTTCCAAAAATATCAAGGGACATGGATGACCTCCAAAATAAATTCCTGCTTAAAAAAGGTTTGGGTTTGGTTTGTAACGTCCTCAGGCTTGTCTCATATTGCCAGTTTGCTGATTTGGCTACAGCTGGATTAACAACCTGCGTTAACCACTGTATTAAAATGATCAAATGCAATAAAAATGTTTGAATCTGAGCAAGCTTTTTCTGCTTGAATCTTGATTATTCACCAAAACAGGGAAAAGACAGACAATTTAAATTTATGTTTTGGTGCAGCTTTCTGAGAAGTTCCCAGCATTATGGCCAGCTGCCTATTAAAATTAGTGTTCCCCACAGGTAACTCCATCATCTATCAACTCTAATGAAATGTTATTGTGTCACACCAAAGACAAAAATATGCATAAACGTCATACGGAATAAATTTTTCTCTATTTAATAATTGAGTGGGAACATTGCAAACCAAAACTTCCATAACATATCACTTGCAAACGATCTAAGAACAGTAGCTTTTCTCATGACCCTTCGTGCTGCAACCACCAGCATCATCTTTTACCATGCAGGTTTGTGAAAGTCTGTTGGACAGTATTTGAGGTGCTCATTCTTGTGCTCTTTCAACCATTCTCCATTCTGATGAGAAGTTGCTGAACTGGCCCAGTGGATGATCAAAGATCCAATGAACATGACTGCAATCTCATCATTATGGTCCCAATAATAACTTTAGATCTATTATGTTGAAATATATTGTGGGGATTCCTTCCCCCAACTACTCCAGAAACATAAAATATGGAACTGGGGGAAAACAGGGAAAGATGGAGGACATCAATGTGGAATTGCACTTAATTCATTTCAGAATGCAAAGGCTTCCAAATGGTACTTTGTATGAATGTCTGACTTTGGTTTCCTTTCCTTGACAAAGAACACCAAAACCTTTTTGTGGAACTCCTGCTGTCTTGTTCAAGCATCCCTAACCCATACCAAATCAGAAACTCTTGCCCATTTGGGAAACTGTCAATCAACTCCCAATTACTAACTGCTAGTCCCACCAGCCTTAATGGCCAGTTTGTCCTTCCAACTTTATTCCAGAGAGATCCAGTTCCTCATCAGCATACTGCTGTCATGTAGAACTCAAGCCCTCTGGTTGAAGCACACTTTTCTACTCCTTATTCGCATCTTCTGTTTTCACAGTAAATGAGCCTTTCCTGACTTCAGACCCGATGCACATGGAACAGTTGCACCACTGTATCAGATCCCAAAGTAAGCCAATTCATCAATTATGATCCTAGACGAGGTCGTTTCCTTGGTGATGCTTCTTCTTCCTCCTCCTCCTCTTCCTCGTCATCAGGATAATCTACAAGACCCACAAGACCTCCCTGAAGAAATTCAGAAAAAAAGATGCAAAATAATGATAATTTCAGCAGGAATGCAATTTCAGCTCTGAAAGAAAATGAGTTGCAACTAATTTAAGTAGCTGAATGTAATGGCCAGGGTACTTTCACCAAAATGGGAGAAGGAGTGAGGAGCCCATATGGTGACATGGTCAAAACCATTGACTAGTATTACAGTTAATTTTTAACTCATTCAGAATTACCCAAACTATTTTTTGATTTAAAATAAATCTAAGCCAATATTTAAAGAAAGTTATATCATTAATAGTCCAGCAGGGACGTTATTTAAATGAGTTCACTAATTGAGAAATTAGAGGATCTCAATTTCCAAAGCCTTAAAATCAAATTACAAAAAATATACACAATTAAAAAGTTTGGTTACAGATTGACATGAAGTAAATTTTCTACACAACTGACCTTTGTAGTCACTGCAGTTGGTGGACTGGTATGCTTTGAAGAAGAACTAATAGAATTGGCTGGAGTGGTCTGAGCTGCTGTTGATTTACCATTGGAGCCAGTTGTTCCATTTGCTGTATTAGATGGACAAGTATGTGAAAATGTAAACTTAAAGCTGGGACTCGATGATCGTTTTGGAAGGTTTTCTTTGTCTTCACTTTCTTTAGCTAGGAAAGAAACATTTATGAGCTTGTACAGTAAATCAAATTACCAAGATAGCTTGCTCAAAAAGAAAATAAAATTGATACATTAATGTTCTGCTCTTGGACAAAGAGGACACGTGACAGCAAATGTGTAGGAGAAAACCACACTATTAGAGAATGCAGACGGGTAAAATAAGCAGTAATTGTATTCATGGGGTTGATGATACATTTTGGGAGAAAGGATAGGATACAACAAAGGAATAGTTTTAACCCTTAATACATTACTACGATCCTGAGCTCTTCCAACATTATGAATAACTTTCATTGCCAAGGTACATGTACAAAAAATAAATTAAAGCTGAAAAAACTGAAAAATAGAACTTTTAATTCTTCAAGTAATTTTTAAACAATATTTTAACAAGGATGTAAACTCAACTTCTATAACCAATAAATAATAAATTTTTAACCTATCCAATAAATTCCTGTGGAGTTTCCAAGTACACTCCAATTCAGATAACCATTCATTAAATGTGAATTTAATCAAAATGTTCAAAAGATGTTTTGCTCCAAATTTAATTAATTGTATTAAAATATTCAATATATATGCTTTACCCAAGAGATATCACAAACTATATTTCCAAAGAAATGTGCTGAAATCACAGAGCGAGCAAACAAGACTACAAAAAAATGTTGGTCAGGACAATAATTTAATATCTATTACACAAAAAATTCTCAGCAATGCAGTTTGTTCAGTTTTTACTGCCAAGATCATCAACAAATCTACTTGTGTTGACATTTACCAAAAAATTGATGTTACAGTACAACTCTGGTTATCCAAAGTGGTTGGGAACAGACCTATTTCAGATTCCTGAAGTTTTCAGATACATGGTCATTCAAAAAAACAGCAAATCACTTGTATCAATGTTGAAACAGCAACAAGGGAAGGATTTTTAAGCATTAAAATGTTTAATTCTCATCAAAAATAAATGCTGGCCACCACCAGTCCCCAACACCTATTACCGAGACCTCTCAACCACTTCCTCAGATCCCCAACATGACCCCACCGAGGTCCCCGCTCCTGTCTAGGAACCCAAGCAGGAGCGTAGCTTAGGGGGGGCAAAGGGTACGACTGCTACCCCTTTTTCAGCCCAGCAGCGCCCCGACCCCATGGCCCTCCCATATCCACATGTTTTTGAACTGTGCTGTGAGATCAGTGTCTCAGGAGCTCCCGATGCCAGACTCCAAACCCTCCCCTCGGCCTATACCAAAGCTCCCGACGCCTGTCCGGTCTGCGTGTGCAGTAGGCTGAGGAGAGGTTTTAGAGTCAGGAGCTCTGGCCTACTGCACACGCACACCAGACGGGAATCAGGAGCTCCAGTATGCTGAGGAGGGAGGGAGGGAGGGAAGGGGATAGGAGGGGAGGGAATGCAACTGAGCCCAAGGTCCCACTCCTGCCCAGGAGGTCAGTCTCCTTGACGCCAGGACAAAGAATTTTTCCAACTGCTTGTGGTTAGGAGACAGTGACATGGGAGAGTTTCAGAGGGAGAATAGGAGAGAAAAGTTAATAGGGGAAGGTAAAGAAGAAATGGAAAGAGAGGGGGAGGGAGATACTTGAAACAAGGACAATTGTTGTTCTAATTTCATATTGGGAGAATTTTTTTTTAACCTGTGAGGCCAATTCAGCTTTGAAAAAATTTTGGATAAATGAGGATTTCTGATTGTTTTGGAATATTGTCATTTATCCAAAAATTTTCGGAGGCAAACAGATGTCACTTTGGGGTCCAAAATTTTTTTGGATAATCCAATTTTGGATCATTGGAGTTGTACTATTACTTGATAAAATATTCGATTAAAAAAATTCAATAATGGTACCTTGGCTGGAAAGTACAACACAAAAATATGCAAGTCCATAAATGTATTGTATTAATTATCCTTATTAACTTCACATATGCCTTCTTTCCTACTGGCACAAAACCATGATGTAAATGAGTGGACCTTCCAACCCATATTCATCAAAGTAAGTTATCACAAACTTGTTCACAATGGTTGGACCCTGGACTGAAATAGTGATGAGGCCTCATGTTATGTAAATAGATCATGTGGACAGTCTACATTAACTTCCACCCATGAAACTAGTTTGGAAAAACATTTTTTGAAGGTGAAGTCCCATTCCTTGCTTTGCTATGTCAAAAGTTTTCTAATTTAAATAAAGAATTTTTCCACAACTTTTGCATTATCCAAAATACGATTCATCCACTGCTACTAAAAGGATATTAAATCAAAGGAAGATGATGAGAAAATGATCAGAAATATTGGAAGCATAGTATGAATAATGAGGGAGAAATTTCTTCTATCTTTGCTATTAAAATTCAGCGAAAACAAGATGCATTGTCAGAGGGTTAAAAACTACTGTACCCTTTTTAGTCTCCAGGAATTTTTCATAACTGTCGGGATAGTCATCCTCAGCTTTAGATTTCTCAACATGTGGTACTAGCGCTTCTCCTTCTTCCTCTTCCTCATTAAACCACATTTCTTCATCATCGTCCAAGGCTCGTGCATCTCTTCGGTATCGGTTATTACGCAATATGGAAGGTACACTTGAATTGAAAAGTGCATCATACAACAAATTAGCAGATTCTACAATAGCCCAAAGACATCAAATGATGGTGTTCTCAATTTCCAATCCGACCAGAGTTAAGATTCCCATACAATTGCACAAAAGCATTCCATTCTTATTGAATCCCCTGTGCAATTTAAAAAAAATCTCCTCTAAACATGCCCCCTTCCCCCCCAAAACCCCCCAGTATATTCTGCAGATAGTCCTGCTCTCATTTGTGGCTTGGCTACTGCTCTCTAATAAATTGTCCAATGTGTCAAACTTCATGTGAACAGACACAGCACATGCAAACAAAAGTGCTAATTTTTAAATTTAAAAACATTTAGACTACAGCACAGGAACAGGCCATTTTGGCCCATGAGTCCATGCCACCCAATTTATACCCAATTAACGTACACACTCACTACATTTTGATCAGTGGGAAGAAACTGGAACCTCTGGGGAAAACCAACACAGGAATGGGTAGAAAGTACAATTCCTGACAGACAGTGCCAGATTCAAACCCCGGTTCCAATCGCTGGCACTATAAAGGCGTTGCGCTAATCAATACACCAACTGTGCCACCCCCAATTACAAGACTAAAGAATAATTTTAAATTCACCTTTTATATATCGGGATGATAATTAAACAATTTTCAGAACAAATACATGAATAGATTGAGAAGAATAAATTCTTGCCGGTTTGGTATGGAAATTGCAAAAATGCTTGAAATCTTTTTTCCCTCCAATTAAAATAGTTCAGATTACAGAGTTACTCACTACTTTTTGTAAAATATTGAAAACATTGGATTAGTCATTGCAGCACACATTCCTTCCTATAAAATCTCTTAGTGCAGCTAACTGTAGAACAATGTTGTCAGGATAAAAATTGAAAGCCATCGTTATAACCTTGGTTCACCAGTACTTGTATTAAAATGAAATTTCTTGCCTCAATTTGTTTAAAATATATAATCTCTTATCTAGTTTAATATAGTTAGTTAAACAATACCTCAGTGTCTTGTTTACTGAAGGCCAAGGTATAAACTCTTCATTTTATCATGAACTTCTTCATTTGTGCAGATTGAAACACTGAAATGTTTTCAATGACTATTTAAGGGTTCCTCACAGAATCTCACATTGATATAAATCGAAAACAAAAACATAGTCCTTGCTATGCAACCAACAGGATTGCCAACATTAGAAAAGACGTACAAGAAGTTGAGCGGGTGAAAAATATCTGCAACATTGACACCAAGGTCTGCAACTTATGATGCTGGTTCACTGTGCTCAAGATTTGAATTTCCTAATCAATGGCATGCTCAAGCTGATTTCATATATCCTGACAATTTGCTTCACCTCATTCTCAGGTGAAATTAGTCTGAATTCCTTTAAAGTTCTACATGTCAATAATATTAAGGGAATTTTTAAAATGTATGCTTCTCATGACATAAATCAAATACAGGTACAGAATCCTTTATCCAGACATCTCAAATTTGGAAAGCTCCAAAATCCGGCAAGTGGGGAGAGAGATGGCAGCGCAAGTCGGGCGGGCGAGAGACTGGCAGCACAAGTCAGGTGGGTGAGAGACCGGCAATGCGACTCGGGCGGGTGAGCGGAAGAGACTGGCAGCGCAAGTCAGGCAAGGGGAAGACGGCAGCATGACTGGAAGGGGGTGGGGGTGAATATGGCAGCACAATTTGGGTGGGCTTAAATTTGGCTTTCCGAAATCCTGAAAAATCTGAAATTTGGAACACACTGTCCCCCAAGGGTTCTGGATAAAGGATTGTGTACCTGTACTACAATTCACATAATATATTAAAATGGAACTCCACGTTTAGGTACAAAGTGATGAAGGTAAATTATCTGAGGAACAAATCCTGCTGATTAAAAAACTAAATAACTTAGTTAACAACAAAGCAGTTAGAAAATTGTAACTTCCAGTTTTATAGTTTTAATAATGTAAGAAATTGCAGCAGTAAATCATTCAGCCTCTCAAGCCTGCCCTGCCATTTAGTTAGATCATGGCTGATCTTTTTTTTAAAACCTTAGTGCCACTTTCCGCCATTAACCCTACATTCCTTGATTCCCTCAATCTTCAAAAATACCAGTCTTGAACAGAGTAGATGATTATCTACAGTTCTATTGAGTGAATTAATTATTAGACACAGGAACATTAACAAATGAAAATATTATAGTTAATAACCTAAAGATTCATCAAATAAGGTTGAAAAATACAAAATCAGAACAGATAGAAAGGTGAAAAAGGCACTTCAATGAACTCCATACCTGTTTAGTTTCTGATTTTGAAGTCTGTCTCTTTCTTGTTCATATCTTAACTTCAATCCTTTAAATGTTTGTACATACTCTATATGTTCAAGTGCTTTGTAGAAGTTGTCAACAATATGTGTTGTGAGTGACTTGATATCTTCCTGTGACAAAAAAGGAACAGATCACACATTTCTTCGTATTGTAAAAAGCCTTAATTAGTAAAAATATTTATGTGCAAGATTTCAACCTTTTTTCAAACAACACCCAAGTTGAAATTATTTGCTACATGCTATTACAAAAAAAAATCTTACCACCCTGATAAATTCAAAGAGTTCAATTATTGCTGAATTGAGCAGATTGTATCGTGTTCCATTATCCATAAAGGCGTTTATAACGGGCTCAAAGAGGCTTCCTTTAGTAATGTAACGATTATAGAATTCATCCTTTAGTCCAATAATCCTCCTCATAAAACGCAGTGCACCTATTTTCAGAGAGAGAGAGAGAGAAAAAGTGTTGTAAAATATCCAAGTGTTGCACATTAACTGGACTCCTCCAGAGGTCAAATCTGATGAAAACAAATATCAACTCATCAGCAATTCATGGAATCCATCTAAGAAAGCATTTAAGTGAGAATGAAGAAAAAAAAGGTACCGGAATCAAAAAGAAAAAATGCAGGAAAATGCTGGTTAGGCCACAATGTGGGAAAATAAAGTTAATGTTACAGGTTTCAGAGAACTAGAAATATTAACTCTTTCTCTTCCCACATTTGCAGCCTAATCTATTGAGTCTTTTCAGCATTATCAAAGAGAACACTTCATCCCCTTCAAGATTCATGATCCACTCCCACCTCTGCCTCTCCTCCAAACTCTACAAAATTCATTTCAGCTACAAAACCCAGTTCTCTAACTTCTCCAAAACAATATACTTCTGTTTGACCCCAGGATTAGTTACAATATTTGCATTCTCCTTTTCAAAAGTAACAGGATTCCCAAGTCCACCTCAATCACCTTTCCTTCAGACGCTCATGCCTAGAACTTCAATTCAAACTGACCAAGCTCTGCTGTTACTTTATTCACTCTTTTATTGGAACTCCTCATAAAATCTTCATTATAAATCTTCATTATAAATCTCCCTTACATTTCCAGTCAATCAGCCAACATATAGTTATTCTTAATAAATTATGAAGTTGCCCTCTGACTTGCAGGGCTCCATTCTTATTGTTTTACAGTATGTCCAGTTTTGAAATAGACCATGCCATCACATCCTTAATGATCAGGGTTTCTGTGAGCTTACCTCCAAGACTGAATCTATTCCAACTCCCACAAGAGTCAAATGGCTTCATGCTGGATTTCATTAGCGTCATTGGTCAACATCAGTGGCACCTTAAGTGCACCCTCAAGCCAAGTTTCCTTCCCCAATTCCTGAATCCACAAAATCGTAAGATTTAACTCAAACGCTGTCTGTTGTCAATTTTTCAGAATTCTTTCATCCTTGTTTTGATGTCAAAATTCTCCAAATACTCTCCACTTTTATACCATACAGAAATGAATATTGAAAATGCCAATGTTGGCGTCAACTTGGAATAATTTCTTTATAACTTTGAATAGAAAAATATACAATGTATATAAACACATATCGTATATTTTCTATCCAAAGATATAAACAAATAATTGTGTGTGCATGTATATTTGTTTTGATACAATATCCTGGACTTCCCCAAGTTCTAGGAATGAAAATGTATGGTCAAGGAGAACTGCTTATGTAAACCAGATAGGATCTTTCAAATCAGTTTTTGTATCCACCACATCTTCCCCAATTTTACAAATCCTCATCTTAATTGCTTGGTACAATCAATATTGTACCAGTAGAACAACCAGCTATACATCTACTATTTAGGTCTGATAAAATTTAATTCCATATAAATTGTTGAAGAATATAGTAACAAAAGTAAATATGGAGATGAACCAGTCATTAGTTTTACTTCATAAACATCAACTTACATAAGGCTAGAAAAGTATGTTTTGAATTCATCAGTACCAAAACCCTTCGCAGTAAATCTTTGTTCATGATGTAGTTCTTGATATGATACGTATGATGTTCTACACAGAATGTGAGCAGCTCCAAAATCAAGGCTAACAGCTGTGCCGTCTGGAAATTATCTAAAAAAAAGTTGAATTATGCATTTATCATCAATACTTGGGTTTTATTTTGGAAACCAACTGAAACAGAAGGGCTAACTGAAATGTTCAAAGCTGCAACTTAACCCTTGGACAGACCAATGAAATATTAGTCTCACAAAAGTCAGTTATTCATCCAAATCCAGTTTACTGTCCTGCCAGAACATTGAGTGCAAACCAAGCAGTTCAGTCAAAACAGAAACTGATTGCAAATTAAAATCAACATACATTATTTAGCACTTTTAACAAGATATAAGGTCACTTAAATTGTAAATAAGTTTTTTTTTCCCCACTTCCATGTTTTTTTGTGGCTGTGTCCTTCCAAAATGCATCAACTCACTTATCAGGATTTAAATCTATTCACCACTTTTCTGCCCAACATTGCATCCTGTCCATATTTTCTTGCAACTTTCAACAACCTTCAGCTCCATCCACAACTCCTCCAATCTTTGTGTCATCTGCAAACTTACTGACCCATGCTTTTGCCTCTTCATCCAAGTCACTTATATAAAAAAAATCACAAATAGCATGGGTCCCAGAACAGATCTTTGCAGCACTCCACTAGTCACCGACTTCCAAGTAGAATACTTTCCTTCCACTACTACTCTCTGCTTTCTTCCTACAAGCCAAATTTTAAAAAAAATCCACACAGCTAAGGTTCCACTGATCAAATGCCTCATGACTTTTTGGATGAGTATCTTGTGGGGAACCTTGTCAAATACCTTGCTAAAATCCATATAGACCACATCTACCGCCCTACCTTCATCAATTTCATTTGTTACCTCCTCAAAACCTCAATTAGACTCATGAAGCATGACCTTCTCTTCACAAAGCCTTGCCTTCTTGAGTACTTCTCCAAATGCTCATAGATCCTATCCTTAAGAATCCTCTCCATTAGTTTGCGGACCACTGACGTAAGACTCATCAGTCTATAATACCCAGAATTCTCCCTATTATCATTTTCCAATCCTCTGGCACATCCCCTGCAGCCAAAGAGGATTCAAAGATCATAGCTATTTCCCTAGCTATCTCTTCTCTCACTTCCCTCTGCAGCCTGGGGTATATCGCATCCAGTCTTGGGGAGTCATCAATCTTGATGTTTTTAAGAAGTCCACTTTCTTAATCTCCACATTGTCCAGCACACAGGTCTGTTCAATTTCAACCTCATCTGGACCAAGGTTCTTTTCTCTTGTACATACTGACACAAAGTATTAATTTAGGATCTTCCTAACCTCCTTTATCCTTTAGCGGCCCCACCTTCATTCTCATCCTTCTGTCTTTCGCATATGCATAGAACACCTTGGGGTTCTCCTTGATTCTACGTGCCAAGGCCTTCTCATCCCCCCTTCGAGCTCTCCTAAGTCCTTTCTTAAGCCCTTTCTTGGCTACCATATACTTCTCATGAGCCCTTACTGTTTCCTACATCTTCTTTCTCTTGATGCCTGACTTGTTTAATCAGCCATGGTTCCCCTTTCCTACCATCTTTCCTTGTTCCAGTGGGACAAACCTATCTTGAACCCTGTATGAGTGGCCCTTAAACTTTCTCCACATTTGTTCTGTGCTTTCATCCTTAAAACATGTTTTCAGCGTATTCTCGCTAGTTCCTTCCTAATTAGCCCTTCATCAGATATGCACTTTCCCATTTTGACTGTTTTTATTCTTTTCCATATGTTGAAACTAAGGGAGTTGTGGTCACTCTCACCAAAATGGTCCCCCACCTGAGTAGGTTCATTCCCCAGAACCAGATCCAGTACGGCTCTCCTCTCGACTACATCAGCCAATCTCATCTTTCCTCCAACAGTCGAGAAGAGAGGCCATACTGGATCTTCCCCCTCCAGTTCAGGTGCTGCCTGTCCTTTTTGTACAAGTCAGACCTTCCTCAGAAGAGATCCCAACAATCTAGAAATCTGAACCCCTGCACCAACTCTTCAGCCATCCATTCATCTGCCACAATTTCCTGATGCTTGGCACACTGGCAGCATTCCCAAGATTACCATCCTTGAGGTCCTGCTTTTTAACTAATTTCCTATATTCTCTCTTCAGGACCTCATCCTGTTCATGTAAATCCCAACAAAATAGATTAAAAAAAAAGATGAAGATCTATGGACAGATTTTTGACAGTTAATGGAGATATTAAACTTTTATATTATTCCTAATGCCATGTTTGTTAATACAAAACACAACCTGGTGGTTCTGCACAACAAGGCTTGTTAGCTTCATTTCAGGGGGAGAAAATTATTAGAAATCAATTTTATTGGACTATTGTTTAATAGTCTCCTGGTATTCTGTGCAGTTAGTGCCTACTAATTAGAATGAGAGCAAATAAATAAGTGTACCAGTCAGCCAATTCTTCAGCTACAAAGGCCAAAATCAATAAAGCCAAATATTAATACTTCTTCAATTATGGCTATATCAGTATTTAACACCACAGACCTAATCTGGATGGTTTGACACCACACTGCATTGATATACTTACTGATAGTTCTAGATATGATCAAAGCTTATGCACAAATGAAAGCTTATTTACAAGTTAAGCATCCTTTGATACAAAATTCTAATGTAAACATTTGCTTTGAAATCAATACTGAGTGAATTAAAATAATCTTTATTTAAAATGTTTTTAATTCAGTATGTACTATTTGGTGTCATTACAGGACACATTATAGATTAAAAGAAACAAACAAAAAAGTATTTTAAGGTATATGGACTTTTTATTTAGGTGGGAACAGTTAAGTAAAGGATAAGGTAAGATAAAGGATAATCTAAATCAATTCTAAGTATATTAAGGGCAAATGACTAACTCAGATGTGAATAGGATCCCTTAAAGATCAACAAGGTGTAGAGTGTAAGACAAATCAATTGTAGAAGTCCTGGGAGACATGGTTGGCCTGGACAAGTTTGGCTGAAGGGCCTGTTTCTGTGCTGTAAACTCTACAACTCTTATGGTAAATGTTTGATCACTTCATTCATAACTAAGCATGTCAATACACATCTGGTACACAGAACTGATTCCTTTTGGTGCATTGCAGTGAGTGGTAAACTGCTGAAACTTATTTGAAATCTATAATGAATATCAATAAAGCAAATAATTATTCAATCTTAAAAAGCAAAAATGAAGCTAACCTACCAGAATAGAAAGCAATATTCCTGTCTGATCCATCCTCAAAGGCATCTAAGGGAAATGCAATGTTATGGAGACTCAATGCCAATTCTGTTCACATAATTAAATTATCCACTCAGGGAAAAAAAATTATAATTTGATTGGTTAACTTATTTTCTTATTTTTTTCCTCATTTATATTGTGTGGCCATTTCCTGTGAGACCAGCACATAATGCCGAACTCTATTTGTTCATGAGATTGTGGGCAGGAATCACCTTAACTGTCTTGGAACTGAAGGGACTCTCACAAGATCTTCATTCAGTTTTGTCAATATTTTGCCATTCTTCTGACAAGCTAGGAAAGTATGGATTATCTACTCATGAGATAAGTTGAGGATTTGCACTTCCTCAGTTAAAGGTGGCAAAGGAAGGAAAGCTTCAGGGTGCCTGCAAGATTGTTTGAGGACAGAAATCATAGTACATGGTATTTTCTTGTAATTTCTTTTAAAATTGTGCAGTAAATTCATTGTAATGGTTACTTTATTTCAATAAACATGAAAAAGGAAGGACTGGGTTGAGTTTTAAATTTTGACTGTTTTATCAAACCTGCATGAGTTGTGACCAAACTCAGAAAATTCTGTAGGAAACAGACATTACAGATCCATGACAATGAATGAAAGGCAGGATTCTAGAGTATGAATAGACTAGGCTTTTGCTCAATTTACCCTTAGGCAGCATTCTAAACTGCAGTGGAGTGCATGGAGGTTTTTGAAAGGGAAAAGTGTTTAACACATTTTAAAATTGGAAGTACCAAGAATGATTGAGAGTTGGTGGATCAAGTGCTGCGATGCACAGCAATTTTTGCAGAGAGCCAAACTGACAACCTCAATCATAAAGTGACTTCCATGCAGGTGATATAATATAGGAGGTACTTAGCATGTTCATATACATGTACAGTCATGCACTGCATAACATCGGTTCAGGCAATGTCCGACCGCATATACATCCGTGGTCCCAAAGGTTAAAATAGAGTTCAGAAATTCCAATTGGAGAAAAGGACGTAGCAGATGTACATGGAATGAGCTGCCAGAGTAAGTGCCAGAATCCGGGTCAACTGTATGGTTCAAAAGGCACTTAAACAGGGACATGGAAAGGGAAGGTTTCAAGGTATATGGGCAGAATGCATGCCACTAGAGCTGTCTGGTCAGCGTGATCAAGCAGGACTGCCGAACAATATGATTCTGTGCGGCGGTGGGGAGAGCAAGAGTAATGGGCATTGCCGTATTGAAGAAAATCTGCAATTAACTAAAGACAACGTATGAACATGAAGCTGAACATAAACAGAGACTGCTTTGTGAGGTGGTAAATGTGGAAAATAAAATCAACGTTTGATAACAAAGAGATTAAAATCCTGGGGCACAAGCTATTCAGGACCCGGTTTCGGAAGGAAAGAGCCGAACTGGGATTGTTCGAGGCCAAGGACTGGAATCACAGCCCAGAGCAAGCAATTGTGTTAAGTACAGATTACATATTAGCCCATGAATAATATGGTATTTGCACAGTGTCCAAATCACATAATGTCCCATTTCAGAGAATGTATCGTGGCCGTTAACCGACACATGACTGTTCATGATTTAGAGGATTAGCACTGTTTAAAAATGGAACATTGTTTAAAAATGATAAATCCTTTATCCAGAACAATTAGGGAACAGCGTGTTCCAAATTTCGGATTTTTCCAGATTTTAGAACAAAAGCCAGCTGCCCCAGATTTAAGCCCACCCGAATTATGCTATCATATCCACCCCCTCCAGTCACGCTGGCGTCTCTTCCCCCCTCGCCCACCTGAGTTGGGCTGCCATCTCTTTCTCCTCCCCCCCGCCCACCTGAGTAGCGCTGCTGTCTCTCTCTCCCCTGACCAGCTGAATCGCTGTCATCTCTCTCCCCTCCTTCCCCTCACCCACCCAAGTCGTGCTGGCATCTCTGTTCCCCCCCTGCCCGAGTTGCACTGCCATCTCTACATCACCCCCCCACCGAATCACGCTGCTGTCTCTCTCTCTCTCCTCTCTGCTGTACCAGCACCAGGAAAAAAATGCTAGTTTCGGGAGCTTTCCAGATTTTAGATGTCCGGATAAAGGATTGTGTACCTGTATTTAAATAATTGTTAAAACTCCAAATACTGGGAGAAGTGTGGTACATTGCCTAATCAAGGAATAGTCAATGTTACAACCCTGCACGACATATTTTTACAAGTTTGGCATCCACATTTACAATTCTCAGGTGTAATTTTTTAAGCTATGTTCGTCCTAATCTTGAAGACCTGCATTTTCTTCTCCAAAGAAAATTAAACAGAATTTGAATTTATGATCCCTGGAGTGTGCGACACTTTTCTGCAATTCATTCTGCTTTCTTTCTTATCTTTTTCTTGCTTTTCTTTTTTTCTATATCTATCTTTTTCTTTCGTGCTTTTTCTTGGGTGGGTGGGGGTTGGGGTATAACCATCATGGAATAAATACTGGATTTACTTTTGTACTTGTATTTTTTTATTTTGTAATTGACTGCATGTATAGTCAAAAATTTTAAATTAGCTATTAAAAAAAATGTAACAATCCTGAGAGTCAAACTGTGGAGTCTGTGGAATTAAACTGAACAATGGTACTAAAATATGATAAATATGACAAAAATACACAAATTGTACTGTGGAATTCAAAAGTGTAATGAGACATGTAAAATTTCAACTTCCTGGAGAGACAGATACAGGAAGTGGGGTGGAGCCACATTGCTTGTTCACACTGGCCCATTATTTGACAGTATAAGGTGTGATTAAAACTAAGTCAGAGAACCAGAGCTTCAATCAACACGATATGTACATGCTATATAAAACCTGCAATGATCAGCCACCTGAGATCAGGTAGTATCTCAAAATGACTCGGTCTTGTAAAAGTTAGTTTGACAGGACTGTGAGCTCTTGCCTATTTAAAAGCAACATTCTTTTGGCAGTTTGTTTATGTGCATCATCCTGACATGTTCCAATGTTACATGCTCCATGGAATCAGGTGACAATTTCTCAGGAGTTACACCAGGTGCTGTGTTTTAATTATTTTAATATTTTAAAAAATATTTTAAGAAAATAATAGTATGTTTATGTGTACGATAGAATTGAATATTTTGTAGTGCTTGTGAATATCAGAGCTAGACAAAGAATTCAAATATTTTTCATTGCTGGCATGGCAAAGAGAATGGTTACTTTAATGGCAATGCATTAAAGTTATGCGCCACATAACATCTCTTTGGGCAAACTCCGACTGCCTATTTGTCCATGGTTCCATTGGAGACTTCCCAGCTGATGTACTCGGAACAAGCTGCTACACAAGTGCCAGAATCAATGTCCAATAACAGGGAGCTAAAAGTCCTGAGGCACAAATTATACATGACCTGACTTTGGAAGGAAAAAGCTGAATTGGGTCTGTGCGAGGCCAAGGACTGGAATCACAGTCAGATACATTAGCTGAAATGCTTTATGTGTACATTATCTTGGCTATTTAGTCAATACAGGTACACTACAGTATCCAGTCTTTGGCTTGGCTTCGCGGACGAAGATTTATGGAGGGGGTAAAATGTCCATGTCAGCTGCAGGCTCGTTTGTGGCTGACAAGTCCGATGCGGGACAGGCAGACACGGTTGCAGCGTTTGCAGGGGAAAATTGGTTGGTTGGGGTTGGGTGTTGGGTTTTTCCTCCTTTGTCTTTTGTCAGTGAGGTGGGCTCTGCGGTCTTCTTCATGCAGGTTGCTGCCCACCGAACTGTGAGGCGCCAAGATGCACGGTTTGAGGCGATATCAGCCCACTGGCGGTGGTCAATGTGGCAGGCACCAAGAGATATCAGTATAGGTTTGCTAAGTATCCAAAACGCATAGCATCCTATTTCAAAGAACATATCATGGATGTTAAGCGACACATGACTGTAGTTGGAGTAGCTCTTACAGATACGGCATGGAGATTTTGCATTGCACTAAGTTTTGGTCTCCTGCAGACATGTGTAGATGCCTTCACTGCTCACTGACATGGGCAATACTGAACATCACTTGAGCAGGATCTGGTCTACACTTTTGATGTAGTGTATTAGGACTTTGGAAAGACATTCAATACTGTGCCACATCTAAACTTATTACATTGATTAGGAGCTATTGACACTATTAAGATAAATAAAGTGGAAATAAATGGATTAAATTATTATGAAGTTAGCAAGCTGTCTAGGAGGGTGTATCAGAACCATTGCCTGTTTAAATCTATAGTAATAACTTGGCTGAGGAACTCCAAATATTTGTGTTCACATTTATTGGCAATACAAGGACAGACTTTAAAAAAAAAGTGTATAGCAAGTTTGCTAAATATTATAAACAAGTCAGTCACTGAAAGATTGCAAGAAGTACAAAGGGGAATTTGAGATATTGATATTTTGATTCAGAGATCTGGTTGTTGCTGTACAAGAAATATTTAATATTAGGGTGGAGGTACAGGAGGCAGTTAAAGCAGCAAATGAAATACTGACTTCTATTGCAACAGTGTTTAAAAAAGTCAACCGTACAGCACTTTGATTAGACTATACTTGAAGATAGCTGACATACAGCACAGTATAGACCCTTCTGATCCATGAACCCATGCCCCCAAATAGACCAATTAAGTTGAAGGGTTGGAGGAAACCAGAGTACCTGAAGGAAACCAACAAAGACATACAGAAAACATACAAACTCCTTACAGACAGCGATGGATTCAAACACAGGTCACTGGTTGATGTAATAACATTACTCTCTCCAAGGATTATTCTGCCTTCGAATTGGGAAAAAAGATTGATTTCTGGATAAATAAAATTGGGCCATCTTACAAGGAAAGGACAAGCAAATGTGTTGTTTTTGATCTAATCTCAATAAAAATGAAAATCCTAAAGTGAATTGATAAAGTAAAGCATATTCTGAGGAGAATAGGACTAGGATGATCAAGTGCCAATGACAGAGTTTAGGAGGGATTGATTTCCACAGTTAAGAATTTTTTGGAATTATTTAATGCAGAGAGCAATGATAAATCATCATAAAAATCCAAAATCTAATTTCTTTTTGGAACAGCTGGGAGATCAAAATTTATGGCGATCAGGTAGGGAAAATGCCTAGGACCAAAGATCAAATTTGCCATCTCACTAAAGGATGGACCTTTATGGCCCACTCTTGCTCCATTATCATTATTAGGCCTCTAAGCTAATTATGTTCGGAAACTATATTACTTAAAAATTACATCACATTTACATGCAATTTTTATTCAAACACTGGAAGTATGTTGATTACTTAAAACTAGATGCAACCCATAATGGAAATTTTACCTTACAGAATTCACATATATGATCCAAAAATGTGAGGGATGGAATAAAATTTGCCCTCACCTCTTAATGTGAAAATAAATACCACCCCCCACCATTGTTGAACAAGATCTGTCCACCTGTAGCATTAAGAGTGATAATATAACCTATTAGATGATGCACCAATGTCAATCAACATTGGTTCTTAAAAAGGGAACGGAACACACTGAATTTATATAACAAAATGTGACTCCAGATTAAAGCATTCCAAATGAAAAAAAGTTACAAATGAGCAGACCCAGTTAATATTGAAAATTTCTCAGTATTTCTTTTAGAAGATAGAATTTAATTGGACAGATAAATCTGAAATTACCTTTACAGCCATGTTTTTCATCTGTTTTAGCCAGCAAAGGAGCACTGAGAACTTGCATACAATGCTTGTAGAAAAAGCTGAGGAACTCTGTTTTCTCAGTTTTCTAAAAATAACAAGAACATACTGGTAATTAGACAGTTCCTAACTGTTATTTTTTACCAATACTCTTGCTCTGTGGATTGTACAGCACAGCATTAATTTCAAAAGGAGTGTTCCAACAGGTAAATGTTCAAATCACTGCAAAGGTTCAATCTCAAAAGTTTTTTGGCTATTTTAGAATTTAGAAGAGTAGAGCACAGTATATGTGCTTTGCCCTCAATGTCACGCTAACAAATAAAACCTATTTAACATTAATCTAACCATTCCCATCGTCTTAGCCCATAACCCTCCATTTTTTCTTAAGAGTCTTTTAAATGTCACTATTGTACTAGCTTCCATCACGAACCCTGGCAATACATTCCAGGCACCCACCATTCTGTGTATAAAACCCTTCCCCTGACATCTCCCCTCAACTTTCCTCCATTCATCTCAAACAGATGGCCTCCGGTATTGTCTACTGGCATCCTGGGAAAAAGATGCTGCTGCACATCATAATTCAATACACCTTTTCTTCTCTGATGCTCCAAAGAGAACAGCTCTAGTTAGCTCAACCTTTCCTCATGTTCTCCAAACCAGGCTGCACCCTGGTAAATCTCCTCTGTACCCTCTACTAAACTTTTACATCCTTTCTCTAATGGGGTGATCAGAATGAACAATATAGAGCTACAGCAATACCTCATGGCTCTTGAACTCGATCCCCCCATTAACAATTGCCACCACATCATACACCTTAACTAACTTGTGGACAACCTTGAGTAATCTATGGACTTGGACCCTAAGATCATTCTGTTCCTCAACACTGTTAAAAATCCTGCCATTAACCATGTACTCCACCTTCAAGTTCAATCTTCCAAACAGTATCACTTGGTAATTTTCCAGATTAAACTCCATCTCCTCCCTGTCCGCCCAACTCTGCAGCCTGTCCATATCATGTTATAACTTTTCCAGAATGGGAATCTTGTCAAATGCCTTTACTAAAATCCATTACCCCACATCTGCTGCCCAACCTTCATCAGTTCTTTTTTCACTTCCCCGGAAAACTCAATTAGGATTGTGAGGCCCAATCTACCCTCACAAAGTCATGCTGACTATCCCTAATAAGACACTACTTCTCTAAATGCTCATAAATCTTGTTCCCAAGAATCCCTCTTCACTAATTTGCCCACAACTGACATGAATGAGACTCATTGGTTTATAATTCTCAAGATTTTCCTTTACATTTTTTGAACACGGGAACTGCATTTGCCATTCTACAATCATAGGAACATAGAAGATAGGAGCAGGAGTAGGTCATTCGACCCTTCGAGGCCACTCTGCCATTCAACGAGATCATGGCTGATCTTAAAGTTCAGTACCCCGTCCACGCCTTCTCTCCGTAACCTTTAATAACCTTATACTGAAGAAATAGATCTAATTCCCTCTTAAATATATTTAATGAACCTGCCTCTACTGCCCTCTGTGGCAATGAATTCCACAGATTCACCACCCTCTGGGTAAAGAAAATTCCTCCTCATCTCGGTCCTAAATGGTTTGCTTATTATCCTCAAACCATGGCCCCGGGTTCTGGATTTTCCCATCATTGGAAACATCCCATCTGCATCCATTCTGTCCAGTCCTGCCAGAATTTTATAGGTCTCTATGAGATCCCCTCTCAATCTTCTAAACTCCAGCGAGTACAATCCCAATTTGCGCAATCTTTCCTCATAAGTCATTCCTGCCATTCCAGGTATCAGCCTGGTGAATCGCCTCTGCACTCCCTCCATTGCAAGAACATCCTTCCTTAGATAAGGTGACCAAAACTGCACACAATACTCCAGGTGGGGTCTCACCAAAGCCCTGTAAAGCTGCAGTAAGGTATCCTTGTTCCTACATTCAAACCCTCTTGATATGAAGGCCAACATACCATTTGCCTTTTTAACCGCCTGCTGTACCTGCATACTCGCCTTCAGAGACTGGTGTACAAGTACCCCTAGGTCTCTCTGCACTTCCCCATCTCCTGTACCACTCCTGTAGCTATGGAAATGCAAAAATTATCATCCCAGCAATCTCTTCCCTTGTTTCCCATGAAGACCTGGGTTATATCCCACCAGACCCTAGGGACTTATCTTTGCAAATGTTCTTCAGAAGTTCCAACACTATCACTTTTTTAAAAAACCTCAATATGCTGTAGTACAGTTGTCCGTTCTACACTGATCTCGCTTTCACCAACATCACTCCCCCTGCTGAACACTGAAGCAAAATCATCATTAAGGACCTCCCAATCTCAAGGCAGGTTTGCCCCTTTATCCTCGAGCGGTGCTTGCTCACCGTAGTCATCCTCTTGATCTTCATGTAAATGTAGAATACCTTGGGAGTTTTTGTTTAACCTGCTAGCCAAGGCCTTCTCATGCCCCTTCTAGGTTTCCTAAGTCCTTTCTTAGTCCTTTCCAGCTATCTTACAATTCTCATGAACCTTGGTTGATTGTATGCTTCCTTCTTCCTCTTGATGAACCGTTCCACAATCTCGTCAACCTTGGTTCCCTCTGCCTACAACTCTTTTCCTGTCTCAGTGGGATAAACTTATCCTGAAAATCATGCAAATGGTTCCCAAGAATATCTGTTCCCAAATTACTCTCCAAAGTTTCCATCTTATACGATCATAATTATACCTTCCCCAATTAAAATTTTCCCATTTAGTCTACTCCTATCTTTTCTTTAGATGCGATAGAACAGGGGGTGAGGGGGTCCTGAGATTGAAAGGGGGAGCTGAGATTGAGAGGGGGAGCTGAGATTGAGAGGGGGAGCTGAGATTGAGAGGGGGTGCTGAGATTGAGAGGGGGAGCTGAGATTGAGAGGGGGAGCTGAGATTGAGAGGGGGAGCTGAGATTGAAAGGGGGAGCTGAGATTGAAAGGGGGCGGAGTGGCATTGTTCGTCAGGGAAAATATCACAGCTGTGCTCAGGCAGGACAGACCAGAGGGCTTGTCTACTGAGGCTATATAGATGGATCTGAGGAATGGGAAAGGTATTACCACACTCATGGGGTTATATTATAGACCGCCCAATAGTAAACGAGCAGTGGAGGAGCAAATATGTAGGGGGACAGCAGAAGGAAACATGAGGTTGTGATAGTAGGAGATTTTAATTTTCCACATATCAACTGGAACTCCCACACTGTAAAAGGATTTGATGGCTTGGAGTTTGTCAAATACGTTCAGGAAAGTTTTCTAAATCAATGAATAGAAGTACCAACTAGAGAGAGTGTAATATTAGATCTCCTATTACAGGAGATAGGACAGGTGACAGAAATATGTGCAGGGGCACATTTTGGATCCAGTGATTATAATGCCATTAGTTTCAAGTTAGTTATGGAGAAGCATAGGTATGGGCCTCGGGTTGAGATTCTAAAGTGGAGAAAATCCAATTTTGAGGAAATGTGAAAAGATCTAGAATGCGTGGATTGGGTTAAGTTGTTTTTGGGCAAGAATGTGCAAGGTAAGTGAAAGACCTTCAAAGGTGAAATTTTGAGAGTATATAGTTTGTTTGTTCTTGTCATGATTAAAGGCAAGGTTAGCAGGCACAGGGAACCTTGGTTTTTGATCGATATTGGGATCTGAAGAGGGATGTGTCTAGTAGATATAGACAAGTATCTGTACTTGAAGACTATATATATTAAAAAAATGCAAGAAAAATTTCAAGAAAGAAATCAGGAAGGTTAAAAGAAGACATGAGGTTGCTTTCGCAGTATCCTAAGAGTTTCTACAGTTATATTAAGAACAAAAGGATAGTAGGGGACAAAATTGGTCCCCTTGAAGAACAGAGTAGTAGGCTTTGTCTGGAGCCAAAAGGGAAGGGGGAAATCTTAAATTATTATTTTTCATCAGTATTCACTCAGAATCATGGGAAGTAAGGAAAATTAGCAATGAGGTCATGAAACCAAAATAGAAAGCAAATAAGGGTGGATAAATCTCCAGGTCTTGACAAGATATTCCCTTGAGGAAGGCAAGTGTATAAATTGCAGGGGCTTAGGTAGAAATATTTAAAATATTTTAAGCCACAGGTGTGGCGCTGGAGGATTGGAGGGTAGCTCATGTTGTTCTGTTGTTTAAAAAAGGTTCCAAAGGTAGCCCTGGAAATTATAAGTGGGGGAGTCTGACATCAGTAGTAGGTTAATTAATGGGAGGTGTTCTAAGAGATCGGATATACAGCCAGGAATTGATTAGGGATAGTCAACTTGGCTTTGTGTAAGGTAGGTCATGTTAAACCAATCTTGAGTTTTTTTTGAGGTTACCAGGAAAGCTGACGAAGGAAAGACTTGTGGATATTGTGTGCATGGACTTTAGTCAGGCTTTTGACAAGGTTCCACATGGGAGGAGAATAAAGATACAAGTGGATAGGGTTTATAAAGATAGATTTTGGCATATTGGCCTTCATAAATCTTAGTATTTAGCATAGGAGTTGGGATGTTATTGTAAATGTGCATAAGACTTTGGTGAGACCAAATATGGAGTATCATGTGCAGTTTTGGTCACCTAACTACAGGAAAGATATCAATAAGCTAGAAAGAGTGCAGAAGATTTACTAGGATGTTGCCCGGACTTCAGGAACTGAAATACAGGGAAAAGTTAAAAAGGACTTTATTCTCTGGTGCATAGAAGAATTAGGTGAGATTTAATAGTTATTTATATGGATTTATATATGGTTGTCATAGATCATAACATTAAATTAGACAGAAATTATCCTTTGTTTAGATCAAGGGATTGACTAATGTAGTTTTACTTATTTTCTATCCAAAATTATTTTGAAAGTAATATTGTTAAATTTACATTTATATTTAATTTGTGATTTGTATATGATATGACCTGTTATTTGTTTTATTAAAAGTCCTTGTATGTAGGATTTATATGTTAAGCTCAATATAAATATTTTAAAAAGAGGTATTTAAAATTATGAGGTCGATAGACAGAGTAAATGTAGATAGGCTTTTCCCACTGAGGGTATGTGAGATACAAACCAGAGGACATTGGATAAGGGTGAAAGGGGAAGCGTGTAGGGGGAACTTCTTCACACAGAGAGTGGTGGGAGTGTGGAATGAGCTGATTGCTGAAGTGGTGACTGTGGGTTCTATGGTTCTATTGGTTCCATCCTTGTCCATAGATATGCTAAAGATCAGGGAGTTGTGACCTTCCCCCGAAGTGCTCACCCCTAATAAGTCTGTGATGTGACTAGCTTTGCTGTCCAGTACAGCATCTGGAATGGCCTCCCCTTGATTTGGCCTGTCCACATATAATGCCAGAAATCCTTCTTCGTTTCAGCTCACAAATTCAAGCTGATCAAAATCATTTGCGCTAAAGACATGCCAATCAATATTAGAGAAATTGAAGTTGCTCATGACAGCAACCCTATTATTTTTGAACTTTTTCAAAATTTTCCAACTTAACTGTTTCCTAGTAGCCCAGAAGCTACTAGAAGGGATTTTTTTTTGGGGGGAGGGGGGTAAAGTTTAGAACACTCCCATTAGAATAATTGCTTCCTTCCTGTTTCTGACTTCCACTCACGCTGACTCACTAGTCAATCTCTCCGTGCTATCATGCCTTTATGCAGCTGTTATACTTCTGTTAATTAACAATGCCACTCCCCCTCCATCTTTTAACCTCCCTATTGCCTTTGAAACAGCTAAATCTCGGAACATCTAGCAGGCAAGTCTCTGTAATAGCCACACATTGTAATTCCACATACTGATCCATGCTCTAAGTTCATCACCCTTATTTTTAATACTTATTGCATTAAACACATTTCAACCCATACATTTATGCTCCATCCACCACCAGTTCTTCCTCAGTGTCACTGCACATTGTATCTACCTTTCTACCTAATGCACCATCATCTGAACTATAACTGGTTTCTTGCCAACCTAATTTCAATACTCCTCAGTAGCTCTTGCAAACCTGCATGCAAATATATTGGTCTCTCTCCAGCTCAGGTTCATATCTTTCACAGAAGCAATCTCATTTTAGTGCCAAGGCTCTGCTGCCAAAGAATGGGAGCAAAGTAGGGAAGATGCATCTAACCAGATCAGCCATTATCTCATTGAATGGTGAAGCAGGCTTGATAGGCCATCTGGTCTACTCCTGCTCTTATTGTGTTCTTAACAGATGGCATAATGCAACATTATAATTTTAAGGATTTTTCAAACTGCACAGGATGAAATGAAAATAAGTTTTCTGCCTGAACCACTTCTGTGAACAAGCATAGGAGATCCACACAGTTTGAGTAATTGACTAGAAAAGGATTAAATGACAACTTTATCTTTGCTAAATAAAATTGAGGGAATCTTTACAAAGAGTCATGCACAAAGTTCATAGAAATGGGTGACAGAAAAAGGAATCAACTTTGAAATGCAAATGAGGTCATACACTGACAAGCAAGAGCAGTAAGACAAAGATGCATTTAGCAAGAACCCAAGAGGAATCAAGGAACCATAGGGAGAACAGAGTAATGTAGACATCTACATCAAACACAGTATTAAGGTTATTATGACAAATAGTCTGCAGGAATCTTTAAAATGGTGAATAGTTGGGGGAAGAAAAATGAGTCGGGGGAGAGTAAAAGGAGATAGTTCAGTTTTTAGAATAAAATGGGAGCAAGGAGAGATAGTTGAATAGCAATGAAGACCTAAAAAGAGCCTTGAAGAAAACTCCATTTAAAATAATTGAGATTTCTCAAGTTACAAAATAAGTGTACTATGTAGTATATATTACAATATAGCAGGTATTACTTTCCCAGAATTTGGGAATTTTATGTGTATAAGTAACTGAATGATATATCCTATTAAGTCTGACTTGAAATTAAGAATGGAAATACAAGATTATTAACTACAAGTTAATTACTCTTTTTTTGAACAAGTATATCTGTAAATGTCTTACATTTGCTGTGGCTAACATATTCTCAGGGTCAATCAAAGTTCGGAGTAAACCCATTAATTGAACAGCTCCACCAAGTTCAGGGTCAGTATCACAGATCATCTGTTCAATGATTACGTTAATTAGAAGAATGTCCTGCATGAAGAGAAATTTTTTAAAAATCAGATATTTTTTAAAATTAAAGTTTTAGTGGGCAGAAAATAATATCAAATATTATTGCTTATCCTAGGATCAATATTCTTCATTCACATAATTGGCAGATACACTTCCAAATTATTATTTCCTGTTGCATGATCAACTGAAAGCTAATCTACAAACCTTGCAGTCAACCTTATTATAGTTTATCCAAAGAAACCCATTTTGGCCTGGCACCCTTTTGTCATGTTGACCTTGCGTATCTTTTCCCTGTTATTCGGATGACTTTTCTATCTAGTTCCAAACCACATTTTCAAGTTTCATTCTTGTTGATCTCTCAGAAAAGATGCAGATAAATTACTCTCTTCTCATAAGCAATCCAATTTAAGTTTGCTGAATCTTTTTCTATTATAATGAAAGTATGTAGTATTCGAGTTATGGCCAACTAGAGAAATGCACTTAAAGCTTTCTTGGGATTTATGCTAAAATTAGTTTTGTTTCTCTTGAGAAAAACAGTTGAGGTGTAACTTGATACAATTTTTAAAAAAATTAAGAACATAACTGTAGGCCATCAATTAGAGTTATCAAAATCTCCAACAAGGGAATACATAAGAAACTTCTTTATCCTAAGATGAAGGAGAATTAGGAACTAGCAATGATGTTAAGTGTTAGAGCAGAATCCCTTAATTTAGAATGGGGTCATGTTCCAAAAAATATTTCATGATATGAAAACTCAAAACCAAAAAATGTTTTGTAAAAACATTGGATTCATTTGTGAGCTCAAAGTTTTGGTTAAAAATTTACTTAAAAGCTACATCAATAATATTACTTGAAATAATTAAATATTGCATTATCAACAATTAAATTGCAAAATAACAAAATCTCTAAATCCCTTTTATTCACTGCACCTTACAACTCTGAGCACTTGGTCCTTCTTTCTGTCCTGCAACTCTTATCATCTCTTTTCCCCATAATTTTGTTGTGAACTCCAGTACCACTGCCATCCTCCAGGTTACTTGCATTTAAGAGAACGATGGGCAAGCAGAGAGAGAGCAGGATTCTACTGACAAACTTGAATAAGATGACGAGAGAAAGCTAAATACAGCATAAATACTGGACCAACTGGATATTATCCTATGGGATTTGTCCAAAACAACCTGCTACCTCAATGTTTACATGTATGTATACAATTAAAGGCAAGGATAAAGTAGGATGAAATATTAGCTATGATCAACCATATCAAACAGCTTGTTTATGTTGTATAAAATCAGTGTTATAGAGCTAATTTCTCTTCATTGGGTATGAAATTCCTTACAAGAATAAAATTACTTTACAAAGTCACCTTCTTGACAACAGCAAAAGGAAACCTTTTTGCAAATGCATTCTTCTACTGAGTATCAGAAACAATGATTTTGGACAACTGCATAGGAATCCACATTGTTTGATTTAATCAGCATTTAAATTCTAACATTAAATCCAAAACAATTTAAAAAAAATTTAGACATACAGCAAGATAACAGGCCTATGAATCCATACCGGCTGCCCAATTTACCTACATCCCGATACATTTTGAATGTTGGAAGGAAACCGGAGCCCCTGGGAAACCCATTCAGACATGGGTAGAACATACAAACTTTTTACAGGCAGCGCGGGATACAAACCCTGGCACTGTAAAGATTAACCGTTATGCCAACTGTGCCATTTTATTAACAGATGTTCAAATTTTCAGATTTATCTTTTAAGGGCGGCACAGTTGGGGTAGTGTTAGCACAACACCTGTACAGCGCCAGCAATCACCCAGGGTTCGTATCCCACGCTGTCTGTAAGGAGTTTATACATTCTGCCCATGTCTGTGTGGGTCTTCCCGGTGGGGGGGGGGGTGGGGTGGGCCCTTTCCTCTCAATATTCAAAACTTGCTGGGTGGGAGTGTAGGTTAATTGGGCACCACGGACTGGATCAAAATGGCCTGTATGTCTAAATAAAAGTTAAATTATACAAACTTGTTTGCTCAGATTTTCAGATGATCTCTTCATGCAAATTTATTTGTTCAGATGATCTATTCATGCAAATTTATTTGTTCAGATTTATCTTTTCATACAAGGCTACAACACTACTTAAGTCTATGATGACTTCTGTTAATATGATACAAGTGTCATTTTTTTTCCCCACCAACTTTAACCTGTGTGCAGTTGCAAAATCATCAGGTTTTTAAAACATCCAGAAGTAAATGACCAGAGTATAGTAACACAGCAGTTATACTGCCAGAAGAGGAGCCACTGATCCACCATTGTAACTATGGTAGTTAAAATTTAAATAATTATATTCCTTTCAATGTTTAAAACACTAGTCCCTATCAAATGTCATAAAGGAAAGGAAATCTGCTGTCCTCGTACAACTTTGCCTGGACAAGACAGATCTAACAGGATTGTTAGCTCTCTCCTCAGTTCAGTGGCAATTAGGGAGACACAATAAATGAATGCCAGCCAAGCCCACACATCATGAAAATACATACAAATAGGAATTTCAACCAAACTTTCCAGAGACTAAAGGCATCTTATTTAATCTGAGGCAAAAACATAATGCTATCTCTGGCTGAATGACAAACTCCATTTGGTTGCTCCTATTGATCTGGAGTCAACCTGAAATTTAGAGTATATATTATTAAGACCAACTTTTCCATAGTCACATTGCCCAACTCCACTTCTGCTTGCACTGAATTGTTGAAACCATAATCACAGATTTATTACCGTATGATTAGAGAGATTATCCCACCCCTCCCTCCCTCGGCCCCACCAACCCTCCCTCAGCCACATCTTTCCTCAGCTCTACCTTCCCTCGCTCCCACCCTCAATCCCCACCTTCCCTCCTTCCTGCCTCTCCCGAGGCCCCCCTCCTTCCTGCAGCACCTGCTACCCTTGGCCCTTTTAACCCTTCCTCCCACAGCCCCTCCGCCCCTCTCGCGGCCCCCCTCCTTCCTGCCCAAAACTCTGATGCCAACTTCTCAACATACACCAAGATCTATTGCTGTTTGTGTACTAATTCACATTGTTCTGTCCATCATCACTAAAAATGCTTATGGACCTACATTTCCAATGCTTCATGAAAGTTAGAGGCAGAGACATTAAATGATTAAAAGAAAAAAAAAATCAACTTTCAAACTTAAACTATTTCAACTATTTTGAAAGAATTCATCTTTTCTCACAGAGTAGCAGGACAATACTTACATCATCACTCTGCTGAGCTTCCTGCATTACAAACTCACGTACCATTGATGGACTATATTCTACCAGATAAGAAAATATGTCTGTAGCAGCAGCTCGCACCTGTACATCATCCATTCCCTGGGAGATAAAAAGATAAAAGGTTGTGCTTAATTGTAACTTTATTTAAAATGCACGTGATCATATATTTCAGTTTATCCCAAAGCCAAAGTAAAATGCAAACCAACTAACAAGCATTGCTTCGATATAAAAATGGCACTTAATTTTATTAACAAGACTGGAGAACACAATTCAGCAATGTATCATTTCAGAGTGCACATCATGTTTTCCATAGCAAAAAAACCCTCAAAACTTTAAACTATGCCATTTACACATAAACCCAGACTTATGGGATATGCCATTGCTCTTTAAAACTGCAATGTCTGCTGTGGTATCAGTGGGAAATTAATCTTTCTCCTATATAAAACAAACATCATGTTTTTATCATCTCCCAATCAGCTCAAAACAGAGCAGGCAAAGATTCACTCGTAGAATCTAATGTGTGATAGAAAAGAAACAGAAAATGTCACAAAAGGAACTTCCCTTACATGCAGAGACTGGAGAATTTATGATGGGGTGGGGTGGGGGAAAAGGAGGCAAATTCATTAAAATACTTTGTGTATGTCTTCATGAAATGCACAAAAATATCCATCACAAATACCAAAGAACCAAGGCTCTTGTGAGAATGCAAAGTACTAGAAAGGTTGTGGAGACTAAAAGATGATAAATTCCAAGGATTCAATGTTCTACGCCTCAGAGTTTTGAAAATTTCCCTAATTCCATACATTCTGGAACTGAAGCTCCTGTGGACTGAAGGGTTGGAAATGTGACCCCACGATTTAAGAAAGGAGGGAGAGTGAAAACAGGTAACCATCGACCTGTAGACAAACATTAATAAAGAGAAAATACTGGAATAAATAAGAATATAGGAATAATTTGAAAAGAATACAACTGAGCAGAATGAGCACGAGATTAAGAAATAAAAATAATGTTTGATCAACTGACCGAAGATCTTTAAAATGATGACTTTCTAAACAGTAGGGAAAATCGCTGCATATGGTTTGTTTGAATTTTGAGGAGGTCGTGCTCAGAAGATTGGTTAATTAAATTAGAGCACAGAATTAGGGGTAATATATTGGCATGGATTGAAAATTTGATGATAGAAAGCAAAAAGTGGGAACAAATAAATCTTTCTCAGGTTGGCAGGTGTGATTGTGGTGGGTATTGTATGGTTTGGGATTGAGATAGAGTTTATTCATAATCTATATCCAGCTTTCCCAATCTATGAAAATGATTTGGCCAAGGGGATCAGTCACATTTCTAGATGGGAATGCGAGGAGAGAAAAGGATGTAAATAGGCTTCTGCAGAATGTAGACACACTACGTGAATAGAAAGTGTATTATTTTGTGGAAAAATATGAGGTTACCACTTTATGCATAAAACAGAAAATCTGAGTATTTAATAAGTCAATGTGTACATGTCACTGAAAACCAACATGCAAGTGCACCAAGCAATTAGGAAGGTAAATTTTACATTGGTTCGACTTGATTACAAGAGGATCAGAGAACTTGTCTTACTGCATTTATATAGGGCTTGGCAAGAAAAAACCTGAGGTACTGTGCATAGTTTTTCTTTCCTTGCCCAAGTAAGGTGATAGTTACTACTCAAGGTGTGCAGTGAAGATCTACAAAGCTGATTCAAAGGGGTTTCCCACTGAGGAGGCATTAGCTAGTCCAATCCTGCAGAATTTAGAATATGCATGGACCTTGCTGAAATGTATAAATTCTTATGGGCTCACTACTAGGCTGAATACTCCTGGTTCAGGAGTCAAGAAACAAAGGGCTATGCAATTTAGTACAGAAACTATTAGAATGTTTTCATTGAAAGGATAGTAGATCTCTGGAATTTCTTTAGCTGAGTGCTCTGGAAGATCAGTCCTCCAGTTCATTTTAAACAGATGGATAGGTTTCTGGGATAATAAGAAAGGAATCAGGAAAGTGTGCAGTGTAGAAAGATGGTGGGGAAATGATTGTGATGATTTCTGATCTCGATGAATAGTGGAGAAGGCTCAAATGACTATGTGATCTATTTCTGTTTCTTATGTTCTTGTATTTCACAGCAATAAACAACTCGATAAACATATGGGGTTTGATGGTTAATTGGACAGCATGGGCTCCTGGGTTAGAAGGGCCTGTGACTGTGCTGTATCTCTAAATTTAAAAAAAATTAAAATGTAAAAAAAAATTAAATTAAATTCTAAATTAGGAACAAAGTTCAATGCAGGGATTTCAATGCATTGAAAAGTGGATTAAAAAACTCTTCCAATGGTTTCTAACATTCATATCTTTAATTCTGAAGTTATAGTTAAAATTGTAGTGGCTCACCAGAGGCTTAATCGAACCGGCTCTGGAGGTTCTGAGTGACATCACAATGAAATGACATAATTTGGAACGTGTGGGGTTTTCAAAAGCTGCATTACTGATCTTCAACTTGACTACGTCTTATCATTTTCTCATTCTTCATTTTGTACTGTTACACAATTGCTACATTGGTGACCCTGATGGATCTTGGACCCAACATGGATAATGCAGTGGATTTGCCTATCTTTTGGGCCACTCAACCTGAAGTTTGGTTCAGGCAGGCTGAGGCACAGTTCCACATTCGTAAGGTAGAAGTGGATGCCGCTAAGTACTATCATGTGGTAAGCGCCCTCAACCAGGACACGGCGGTCGAGAAGTGGATTTCCTTCTGGACTCGCCAGCTCTCAGCAAGTATGAAGCCTAAAAACCTCCCCCCCCCCCCAGATTTACGGTCTCTCACGAGGCGAGCGAGCTGCATGGCTCCTTCATATCAATGGCTTGGAGGGCCGCACCCCTTCGGAGTTAATGAATGAGATGATGGCATTGGCAGATGGCCGCAGGCCTTGCTTGCTCTTCCAGCAGTTGATTTTAGAGCATATGCCAGAAGACATTCGCCTCATGTTGCTTGACGTGGACTTTGGTAACTCTCAAACAGTGGCCGCCTGTGCGGACATTCTTGGTGCGCAAAATGGCAAGGTACAAGGCCCAGAGAAATTAATGCTGTGTCACACCCAAAGGTCCAGGCTCCACGAGTACCGCGACGAGGTCACACGTTCCTCTGGACAAACACGACTCTGTGACAATGGCTACGGCAGGTGGCCACCGTAACAGACTATTCTACTTCTGGGATGAACTCTCTCAGCACAAATTTCTAGTTGTCATGGGTGTGGAGATTAGTATCCTTCCTCCTTTCGATTTTGACACCCGTACCAGAAGCGCGGGTCCAGTACTCACTGTGGTAACAGTTTGTATCATTCGTATGGCACACGGACTATACCCCAGAAATTCGGTGACAGTAAGTTCAGATGGAAGTCTATTCTTGCTGCTGTGTCCCAGCCGTTGCTGGGTGCTGACTTCCTCAGATCCCCCTCACTGATGGTGGACTTAAAAGGCCACCAGTTGGTGAACACCACAACGTTTCAGACTTACTGCCTTGGAAAAGCCAAATTACTCGCCCCACACCGAGACGCAGTAGAGCATTTGTGTAGTTTCTGGACATTGTCACTCCCCAGTTCTTAATGCCACACCCAAACATGGCTTCGCACACCACATCCTCACCTAAGGACCTCCTCTACACGCCCAATGCCTGCTGCCCGACAGGTTGTGGCTTGCAAAACAAGAGTTCTGCAAAATGGAGGAATTTGGAATCATATGCAGATCTGATAGCCCGTGGGCTTGCCCGCCTCATACGGTGCCCAAAACCACGGGAGGCTGGAGACCTTGCAGGGATTACAGGCATCTCATCAATGCTGCTACTGCGGACCACTACCCTGTGCCCCATATACATTACAGCTGAACTTCATGGAGCCAGGGTATTTCTAAAACTGACTTGGTGTGTGGGTATTACCAAATTCCTGTAAACCTGGAGGATGTGCCCAAGACTGCCATCATAACACCATTTAGCCTTTTCGAATTTTTGAGAAAGCCTTTTGGGCTCAATAATGCTGCACAAACACTCAGTGACTGATGGATGCAGTGGGGCATGGCATGGACTTCCTTTTCATACACTTGGATGACATACTTGTCACCAGCCACTCCAGAAAAGAGCCCCTGCAGCATCTGCGTTTACTCTGAAGCTGCCTACAGGAGATCGGGCTAACTGTGAACCCTGCCAAGTGCAAATTCAGACAGTCCTCTATCGAGTTCTTGGGACATCAGATCAGTAGCTGGGGGTGTTGTTCCATTGCCTAGCAAGGTGGAAGCCATCCTCAAATTTGCGAGGCCAGATACCATAAAAGGACTCCTGGAATTTGTGGGGATGGTCAATTTCTATCGTCACTTTCTACCCCTCTTCCACCTCATGTCCAGCGATGCCAAAGAACTTCGAGTCGACAAAGGAGATGACGGTAGCATTCCAGCAGACCAAAGACGCCTGAGAAAAGGCAACATTGCTGGTCCATCCACAAATGGACGCACCAATGACCTTGGCAATAGACGGGGTCTCGGAACATACACAGATGGACAATGGCAGCCTCTAGCATTTTTTAAAAAAAAAATAGGCACCACCGCCCTCTGAAAACAAAATACAGCACATTTGATAGGGAAATGCTGGCACTGTACCTAGCTGTCAGACATTTCCGCTATTTTTTGGAAGGCAGGGACATCATGGTTTTTATTGACTGAGAACCATTAATGTTCGCTTTCGTGAAGGCAAAAGATCCGTGGTCAGCCCGCCATCGACACCACCTATCTTGCGTATCCGAGTTTTCAACCAGGATTAAACGCATCTCCGGTAAATGTGGTGGCTGATGCCCTGTCCGCTCCTCTGTTCAAACTATCAGCTTATAGAACTGCTGTCATGAGCCTGCAACTCGAACATGTAGTCTTTGGAACACAAGGTACCACTTTCCCATGGGACGTTTCCACAGGTCAGCCTCACCCTATTGTCCCTGCTGCAGGGAGACATTGTATTTTTGATGCCATTCACAGACTGTCTCACCCCTCAATTCGAGCAACGGTCCACTGATAGCTAACAAGTTTGTATGGCATGGACTCAAAAAGCAGGTCATGTACTGGGCAAAGACGTGCACTGACTGCCAATCTGTAAAAGCACGTGAAGGTGCCGCTTCAGCCTTTCTAGCCACCGCAGTGCAGATTCGACCACATGCATGTCGACATTGTTGGCCCACTTCTGGTATCACAAGGGTCTAGGTACTTGTTAACAGTCATCGACAGGTTCACTATGTGGCCAGAGGCAGTTCCTATGACAATTCATCAACCAATTCATGCGCCAGAACTTTTATTTCTGCCTGGGTATCTCACATGTCACCTCACATATGCAACCTCTGACAGAGGCCCACAGTCTACCTCTGCACTCTGGGACGTTTTTCTCATGACTGGTGAGAATGCAGATCCACCACATGACAGCCTACCACCCGCAATCGAATAGCTTGGTAGAGCGGTTCCTTAGGCACATGAAAACTACACTGATGTCCCGCCTCCAGAGACCTGATTGGACGGACGAGCTGCCCTGGATCCTCCTGGGAATAAGATGGCACCCAAGGAGGATCTCAACTCATCATCATCAGAGTTGGTTTTGTAACTGCAGTTTGTATCCGCAGAGAAATGCAGCACGGGGACAGGAGGTGCCACCACTGAAGTCTTGGGCATACTGTGGGAGCGACTTGGAAAATTGACCCAAGTTCCCACATTCCGGGACTGTGAGTTTGTGTGTGTGTGCAGAGGTGCACATGGACCACCTTTAGAGGCCGTATGAGGACCCTTCAGTGCTACTGAACAATCATACAACTTGAGTTCTGGACACTGTGGGGCATCCAGAGACATGTATGATTGACCGACTAAAGTTTGCTCATCTTGAACTTGATCAGCCCTTGCCGCAACCCCTGATGCGAAGACATGGATGACAATCCAAGAGTGGTGGTCAGTAAGGCACCAGAGGTTTAGCCTCCTATTGCCAGTTCTGGGGGAGGGGGGTGCCATGTAGCGGCTCACCGGTGGCTTAATCGAACCGAATTGAGAGGTTCCAAGTGACATCACAATGTGATGTCATCATTTGGAATGTGCGGGTTTTTTCAAAAGCTGCGTGTGACCGTTTGAGTGAACAACTTTTACTGAACTTCGACTTGACTAAGTCTGATAATTTTCTCATTCTTTATTTTGAACTGTGACACAGATGCAACAAAATCTGATCAAGAATGTACTAGCTTCATCTCTCAAAATGTTAAAAAATCTAATTTGGTGTGGCCTCCTAAAATCAGATTGGGAGACCACTTTGTCAAACACTAACACTCTTGTTTGTGGTTCTAAAGTTGAGCTTCTTGTTGCCAATTATTTATCCCCCCCCTACAACTATACATCTATTCTAGACCTCATCATTGTCAAGGTGAGACCAAACATAAACTTGAACAGCACATCATATTTCCCCTGAACAGCCTATCAGCACAAACATCGATTTTTAAAATTTTTTAGGCAACCCTCACCTTATTTGGTTTCCACTTCTCTATACACCCCTGTACTTGCTTTTTTCCATCTCCAATTGGTCTCCTACCCTCCCCACCCATCCTTCCCAGTAGTCTTTCTTTCTCTACCTATCTCGCCACCTCTTATACCCTCTATCCTACAGTCCAGTCACCTTTGGGCCTCTCCTTCATTTACCTCCTTACATACTGTATCTTTATTCATATAACATGTACATGCATATAACGCACAGAAAATCAAGATTTTCATATAGCGTGCACACGCATATAACACGCCAGTGTAGCATTCTAAATTCTGATTGACAAATGCAATTTGCATTTAATTAGGACTTGAGCCAAACCACATTCCCATAGTACCAGTATCTGTCACAGTTAATCTCCCACGATTAGCATCCAATCAACTTCCACCAAAGGTGTTAATCGCCTGTTAGATAGTATCCTCCTGCAACACATTAACAAGTTTTGGAGGAATCAATTAAATATATTGAAGACAGGCTTCAGAGTTAAGTAGGATTTTAAATCTGTCATGATTTACAAATCCTTTCCTTGAAAGAAACCTTATCTTGTTAATCTCCTCCCTCAGGGGACAGGTCTTGGCAATGAACATTAATAAAGTGCAGTGCCCTAACCAGAATATCCTGTTTATTGGAATACCATGTGACTCTGCTCAAAGACATATACCCAAGATCAAAATTTTGAATTTTGGCATTTTGTCGGTACCAAATTCCCGCGCTAGCTTTAAATTAAGCGTGTTTCTTTCATTGCCGCTATTCCCGCACTAGCTTTAAGTTGAGCTTTTTTCATTGCCGCTATTCCCGCGCTAGCTTTAAATTGAGTGCTTCTTTCATTGCCGTTATTCCCGCTCTAGCTTTAAATTGAGCGCGTTTCTTTCATTGCCGCTATTTCCACGCTAGCTTTAAATTGAGCCTGTTTCTTTCATTGCCGCTATATCCGCCCTAGCTTTAAATTGAGCGCGTTCTTTTATAGCCGCTATTACATTCCCACGCTTGTTTTAAATTATGCGCGTTCCTTCATACTCAGATAAATTATCACCCTATATAACCTTCTCAGTATAAAAGGCCCTTGCATTTGGTGCTACCTTTGAGATCTAAAATACCAGCTGTTTTCACAATGCAAGGAGCCAAATGCAAATCTTACACTGCTAATTTGTTACCAAAACAGAAGAAACTGTACTGGCAAGAGAGTTCAAGGTTGGCGAATCATCTATTTGTGAATGAAGGAAAGAGAAAGATGAGCTTGAGAGGATGAATCCAATGAAAACGTGCATGTCGTGGCCCAGAAGCTAAATGGCCCCATTAGAATCTGACTTGAGGAGTGGGTTCTTAGTCAAAGAGAACAAAAATCAGGCTGTATCTACAATTGCCATTCAGATGAAAGTATGACTATTAGCAAGTGAAAGAGGCATCCTGAATTTCAAGGTGGGGTTCCCCTGGATATCGAAGTTTATGAAGCGAAAAGGATGGTCATTAATAACTAGAACAACTGTAGGTTAGCGACTTCCAGAAGATGGGTAACCAAAAAAAAAATCATTTCCAATACTGTGATTGTGCACTATAACAAGAAAGGTTCGATGGACTCCAACGTTATGAAAGTGTGGGTGGAAAGGTGATACAGGTCTAGACCAAGCAGTTTCTCCCAGCACCCCCCCCCCCCCCCCCCACAACCGAAGAAATCATTATTCTTATTTGATTTCCATGGCAGCTCACAAAGAGCATTGAGAACAAAGGACTATAAATTCTGTGGTGCCCACAATGCAGTCATTCTGGGTGGGTTAACATGCAAACTGTAGCCACTCGATATTTCCGTTAAATCATCCATTCAAGATGTTCATCAGATCAGAATGGGAGGAATGGATGCAGAATGGCACTCATGAATTCACCCCAGCTGGATGGCTGAAAAGAGCAACCTATACTGAGTTGCCAGATCCTGGGATAAAATTACACCAAAAACTACCTGCAGTAGATTCAGAAAAGCTGGCATATTATATAATGATGATGGTGATTCCCTCACTGATGACAAAAGCAGTGACAGCGATGATACGTCAGTATTGACTACAGTAACAGAAGAACACTTGCAGGCTGCCCTAAAATATTTTAATGAAGAGTGAACAATCCGACTTTGAAGGATTTGAAGGGGTTACAAATGATGAAGTCTAATTGTGTTTTTTTTAAACTTTAACATGTTGTCCAGCTTTTTAACTTGTATTATATGGTTATTTTAAATTAAAACAATGAAAAAAACAATTTACTTAAGAACTAGATCTGGTCAATTAAGTTCACTTTTTTAGTCAATATGTAAAAATATTCTTGTATCGCATACATGTGCATATAATATACATTATATGCATAAAAATATGATACATCACCCCCGTCCCCTTCTTCTTTGATCGAGGATCCAAACCTGAAACGGTGGATAATTTCTACCCATGGATGTTATCTGAGCTGCTGAGTTTCTCCAGTTCCAGCATTTGAGTTTTAAAGATAGAGGTTCCGTTATTGTCTCGTAATACTACATTTAGAATGTAATGTACATGAAATTCTTTAGCTTTTGTCTACCATAAAGCAGTCTGCGCTCCTCACAGAATTCTAGAATTCTAATAAATAACCTGATGACATGGAAAACATTTACAGTGGACCTATTCTAATGGGTCGACAGAAAAGGGAAATTGGTATCAAAACTAGATTCAAAACAGCACGTTTTAAAATATCAATTAATGGCATACAGTACCTTCAAAGGCAACTCAAATCAATTTATCATTATTTTCTTATAATAAATTAAATACTATTATGTTAAAATTTATATAATTATTACATTAAATACTATTATATTAAAATACACTTACCAGAACTATTTCAAGAGCAGGAAGAATCCCCAAATTTGCCAGTGTCTTGAAAAATGCATCCCGATTCTGTGGTTGCAGTGTTTGAGAGAATGCACAAAATTCCTTTAAGAAGTTCACCTGTGTTTTAGAAAAAGTTGTCTGAAATAGTGTCCTGTGCCAAATTTAATGTTTTCAAACTGAAATAATGAACTTACTAATTCACGTCTCTTATGATCATCTGTGGCTTCATCAGTTAATTGTGCAAAGAGTTCAGTCAAAAATTTCTCATCTTCCTATGGCAAAATAAATTGCAACTTTCAGTTTTGAAATTAAGCACAATTGCATCCTGCAAAATCACATACAAGACCAATTTGTGAAACTGCAATTTAATAATGTTAATTATCCTATCCATTTAAAGATCAAGATTCAAGTAGATCTGCACGATGAAAGATTTTTCCTTCACTTTTTTCAATTCCAGATTAAATATGGTACAGGGGTCAAGAGATTTGGCAAGTCTTCACAGATCATTAAAATATTGCATGTAAATACAAAGAGCAGTGAAAGGATAAGCAGAATCTTGGGTATGAATATGAAAGGGGAAGGCAATTATTTCAGTCAGAGTACAAATTAAAGAATTAGTTATTTAAATATATGATCAATCCATGCTCCGCTCTATTAATCAATTTCATTTTCTATACTTTAAAAGTTGTAACTGCCAGGCTTGAAGAAAACATAACTTATGGCTGCCTTTAGCCACCATTAGTCAACTAAATTCTTAACTGTAGTTTAAACTACAAAGCTACAGCTATATAAATTGAATTAAATAATTTATGTTATCTTGCATATACAGTACTGAGAAAAATTGCTTCAAGTGTTATCCAAGCAAGTCAACCCATACTAAGTACAGCAGGTAGTGCAACGATAAATCAAAAGTGCATAAAATAGGTATCAACACCTTGAAAACGTCACATAGCTAATTATTAATGTTGCCTGATTGCTTTTTTACACTCCAAGTCCTGACCGATTCAATATGGTCAAATGTTTATCTAATTAACATATTCACACCATAATTTTGTTTGTTATTTAAAAACTTTGCATTAACAATTTAAAAAGAATCATAACTCCATTTACCAAACTGGACATGGGAACAGAGATAATATAGTTTGGGAATAATTAGACCAAGCAACCTGGAGAACTGAATTATTATTTGCCAGTGTTTTTACGTTTTTAGGGAACAATTCCAATTATATTCTTTGCATAATCTAGGAGTTAGACATTACATTCCAGGCCAATTAAATGATGGGGTTGGAATTAGTCATTTTTTAAATCATGAATTTAACTTTATTTGTTTGTTTCGCACACCCACACAGCCATCAGCCTATCAATACCATGCCAGCTTCCATCAGTGTTCCCTTTGTCATCTATGATTTGTTCTTCTACATTTTTTTTGCCACTCAAGCATAATTCTTAGGAGTCAGTTAACCTACCAGGACATCTTAGAGATGTTAAAGGAAATCAAAGAAACCAGTGGAAACCCAACAGTTACAGAAAGAATTTGCAAACTCAACACTGGCAGTTTTCAAAATAAGAATCAAATCCAAGGCAGCAGGCATTGACAGCTGATCCACCACAGATTATTCTAGAATTCTTTCAGCACAATTCGTTTTCTTAACAAGAGGAGTTTGATCAGGTTTCTAAATTTAGTGCTTCAGAATACTGGAAGGAAAGCCACGTAAAATATGACCATCTCACAACCTACAGTTCACTAACTCAAGACTGACAATGCATGTTTGCCAACAGTTATCTAATACCAGGCTACAAAAAAAGTTGGCAAAAAGACAAATATAGGAGAATCCAAACAGAAATAAATATTTACATAAGATATTAAAGGATTTGAGCAAATGGCCTCTTGTGCCTTGTTCTCTATTCAATAAGACCATGGCAAATCCTTTCCCTCAGCACCTCTTTCCTGTCCTAAACTATAACCCTTACCTAGCTTAATTATCAAAATACATTGATCAATGGAAGAATTAGCATTTTGATATTCCACAATCTCAAAGTTAAATTACAACCAAATCAATCTCAGATCTTAAAATACTATAGTAAACTTTGTATTAAGAAAAAGTTTCAACTAAAACATCTTCATTAATTATTCAGTCATTTCTCAAATACTAGTAATTGTAGCCCTCCTGGTTTATTACCTGGATGAATTTTAAATTTCATTCCAGAATCTGCAAAATCACAACTATGTGGTTTCTCACCATGGTTACAATTTATTTGTTTAATGGTGCTGTTAGTATCTGGCCTGTCTTGATTTTTTAAATTTGACTGCAGACAAGTATAAAAGTGTTAATTTGCTACAAGGTATATCCAACCTCTTGAAAATGTTACTGCCTCTATTACTAATGATAGCTTTCCCTGCCAAACTATTCACCATACTTTAACAACAGTTTCACTGTGAGTAGTAACATCAATATTATTAGTTTTACGAGTGCTTCAGACTAGCCTGTGGAAATTGTGTTGGGAGAGATTTTTTAAAAATTGCAGGATTATAATTTTTCAGATTGCAGTAAAGAGCACTTGAACCAGTGTAGATCATAGGATCATGAATATGGACCAGGTATAAGTAACTAAAATGTGTCAGCATGCAACGTGTGGAGAATGTGAGTGATCTAGAAATGGCAAAAACATGAGCTAAGTTGCACAGGCAATAGCAGATAAGGTATCAGTGGAAATAGGCAGTAATATGAGAATGGCAACAAGTAGACTCTGCTGGTTGGAAATAAGATTTGTTAATATAGTGGGGCCAAACAAAAAGTTTCCAGACTGGTTCCATCAGATCACAGCGGAATGAATCTCTACATGGACCATACCTCAAATTTATAGTTAGATAACGATGCAATTGCATCATCAGGCAGTTCGTCTGGCATCAAGTCATAGTCACAATTATTTCTTGATGGAACATCAGAATAAAATCCTCAAGTCAAGAGACTCAGTGCCTGTGCCTGAAACCACATGACAACTTGGCCACATGACTAAGCGGAAAAATTGCTTGTGCCCATTCATTATGGTCACTGCACTAAACTTGAATACATTTCTGACGATCTCACATCCTCTGCAAAAGCATAAACTGCAGCTGCTTGTAACTGGTCTTGTAACAATTCCTGATAGTTCAACTGCACTAAAGGACACTGGTTGCAGATTTTGCTGCAAGGAGGAAGAGAATAGAATCAGGGCCCAGCCCACATCTGTGCTGAAATGAAGCAAGTTACCCAGAAAATAGGGCACTCCTTCTTCTATATTTGATGATGCACCATCAAGTCAGTCTCAACAGAGGTTGGATGTGCCTTGGAGCAAATGGACACTTTTGTACTTACCTGCAATCAAATTTAAAAAAAAATCAAGGTAGGGCAGGCACTATCAGCAGAATTAAGTTGTGATTTTGCAGACTCTGTAATTAAATTTAAGCTTCATCCAGGCAACATAAACAATGAAATTAAAAAACTTGAATGTTCTACAACTGGGAAAAAAGGCAGAAATGAAAGGCTTATCATCTGTACAGAAAGTTAAATGTAAATATTTCTGCTAGACATTCTTCAAGGTGTAGTGTGCTTGAAACCAAACTGCACCTCTTGATGTTATCTCAACAAGATGCAATACAAATGAAACCCAAGTTCCACCGTTCAAATAATAGTTTCCATTCCACAAATTGGCAGAACATTCACATTTAGTAAATTCAAGCTATGCCAGTTCTTTATGACAAGTTTGCAGCACAAAACTAGAAGGAAAACAGGTCAACTGATTTAAAATTATCATAAAATATCAGAATGTAAAACAAGTTCTTATGCTAAATAATAATTTATTGATCTTGAAGTGCGTACTCTCCTATATACAAGAGGGGCAAAGATTATCTGACTGAAGCCAAGAGCATAATTTTTCACAACCTGAAAATGAAATACAACTGATTCTTACAAAATAAGTAGCATATAACATACCTGTAACATACTAACAATTTCCACTTTGTTGAAGAATATAAATGATGTTAGCGTAGATAGAAAGTTCTCCTCAAATACAGATGGGGTCGGTAAAATTATATCCTGGATATACTGTACCCGGTATGTCTGGTGGATTTTTTGCTTCAGCTCAGTGTCTGTAATTGGTATAACCTCTTTAAATTTGGCTGTTTTAGTCAAAAATTCCCGATGCTTTCTAGGATGAGGCAAGGAAGGATCATACTCCAAACACCCAACCACATCCATGATGCACTCATCTGAAAACATCCCCTCAAACAGTGCTGCTTTATTGAGGAACAAAATGCCTCTAATAATTTCATACAAGTGATGTAAACCTTCTGCGTTGTCAATGTCTTCACAAACTCTGAATAACTGCAACAGCTTTTTAATATAGGCCTCATTTTCCAAAGCTAATGCTAACTTCTCTCTGCGGATAGGAGAGGAGAGAACGGAGGTTACTAAGTCAGCAATCTCTTCCAGTTTGTTTAATTCACATGGTGGAAGATTAACTGTGTGAGTCATTTCAGGCATTTCTTCAAACCTCTCCTCTTCAGACTCATCTATAATATCCTGAGTTACATCAAGTGATGGATCTCGTCCCTGTACCTGCAATAATAAAACAGACATTTGATATGCATTCTGCCTTTACAGCCTTTAAATTAAGTGCATCATTTATATGTTGGATGAATAAAGAATATTTGGAAACAAGTAGTTTTAAATATACATTGATAATTCTTATATTGTTATTTTTAGAAAAAGAACAATTTCCTGAAAAGTACATGCAGTAATAGAATTTATCAGTATTAAACTATGCAATTTCTGATGTTTTAGATCAACAAGGAAAATTTATACCCAAGCCTTATTTAATAACTAACAGATCACCATTGATTTGCCCATGATGGCTCATTAATATAAACATAGATTACAGCAAAGAAACAGGCCCTTTGACCCTTCTAGTCTGTGTTAAACCATTATTCTGCCTCGTCCCATTGGCTTGCACCCAGTCCACAGCACTCCATATCTCTCCTATCCATGTAGCATCACAATTAGGGGACTCTTAGAAATTTATTCCTCAAGGCTGATTGTCCAGATCATTAAAAACATTGTGATCCTTAAAGCAACAGCAAATATTGACATAAAGAATCACAACATAAAATAAGTCTCATGTACAGGAAATGTTTACAGGCCACAAGCAGAAATTTTCTTGAAAAGTCACTTCACCCATAACTATATTTTTCCTCATCCTTACCCCCCCTCCCCCACCAAAGGCTGCAATAAGCCATGTTACTTTTGTTCAGCAGACAGCAGATCCATAGTTTTCTACAAAGTCCATTTCAGTCAACTATTGTTTACAGTTGTTAAACAAGAAAATATGCACATGCTGCAGTCTATTTAATGCACAATGCTGAAGAAACTCAGCAGGTCATTCACCATCCATTAGAAGTAAAAGACAGTCAACATTTTCGGCCTGAGCCCTTCTTCGGGAATGCTGAAAATAAGGCAAATGTCTGAATAAAAAGGTGTAGGTGGGGGAGAAACATAGGGGGATACAGGTGGGAGAGTACAAGAGAAAGAAGCTGAGGAAAGTGAGGGAGAAAGGACAGAGAGCTAAGAAAGATAACTCTCTGATAGAAGAGAGGGGTGGGGAGCAAGTGGGATGAGGTAAAGAGGGAGACCAAGGGAGCGAGTTAACAGAAATTGGAGGTCAATTTTGATGTTGTCTGCTTGGAAAATGGTGAAATGGAATACAAGGTGATGCTCCTCCAATTTGTGGGTGGCTTCAACTTGGCAGTACATGAAGCCATGAATAGACATTGTGTGGCAATGGTATGTGGCATTTAAGTGGTTGTCCATGGGGAATCCCTGCTGTTGCAACGGTCAAAGTGAAGATGCTATCCCAGAAGCGATAATCCAAGTCTGCGGTGGAGGCTACATAGGTAGTACAGGATGCTATAAATGATCCCTGCAGATTCACAAATGAAGCACTGCTTCACTTGGAAGGACTTTTTGGGCCCAAATAGTGATCAGGGAGGAGATGCAAGTGCAAATGTAGCACTTCTTGAGTTCACAGGAATAGGTACTGAGAGGCTAATCGGGTAATTGGTGTTTGTAGTTTACTGTTTCCAATATTTGCTTTCTTGAGTACCATGATCTGAGACACCAAATTGACAGGAATGGCTTCAATATATACATATTCTAGGTCATTGGCTATTAGCGTTCCATCAGCACTATCCTACCCATCTCTAAATAATCTCCTCAATTAAGCAGATAAAATTTAATGCACAAGATATCCACATTGGCACCCAATAATATGCCAACATTAGTTTTAAAAGCCTGGATAGATTTCAGGAGGAAAAAAAGGCAATATTAAACATAATGACAAACTTGACTTGTATTAAGGGTAATCAGCTGCCCTGGGCCCCAAGAAACTTCAATAAACTCACAAAATGCTCAAGTGTTGCTATCCATAGAAACATTACTAGCCCCTTTCATATTGCCAACCCTCCTGGGAAGCAGGTAAACTTACCGGCCATGCTGCACTCTGGAACCATTCCCACTACACCATGATTTACCTGGTTAATCAGCAACTCGACATTTTAAGGTGGGGGGGGGGGGGGTGTCCCATCTCCAGTGGTGGGAATGTGAGAGCAGGTTGTGCTTTCACACTGCCAGAAGTGAGTTAACTTGGCTGGGCTCTGACACTTGGCCCCAGCAAATGTCAGAGCCTGGTTGAATTTAACTTCCCCTGCCAGGTTGGGATATTTCACACTACACGATTACCAGGAATGGACCAGCTAAATTGACCCACAAGGTGTGAAAGGGGCTAATGAAAATAGGAGAAAGCTATTCAGCCCTTCAAGCTTGTTTCACCTTTCAATACTATTATGGATAATTATATAAATTCAGTACCCTATTCATCCTTTTTCTCCATGCCCCTTGATTCCGTTAGCCTCAAGGTTTTTTGACTTTTGGTGGTAATGAATTTCACAAGGTCACAACTGAGTGAAAAAGTTTTTGCTCAACTCAGTCCTAAATTGCCACCCCTTATCCTTCGACTGTGTCCACTTGTTCTGAACTTCCCAACATTGAGAATATCCTTCCTGCATCTAAGCTGTCTAGTCATGCCAGAATTGCCTTTCTTTGAATATACTGTACTCTTTTTTTTTCCCTGCTCTTCTGATGCCATGCAACTGTCAATTATCTGGACTGCATTTCTTCTGTAGAGTTGCCTGTTAATTGCTGCCTCACTAGATCACAGACCTTATTTATGTTCTAGTTCACAAAATGATAAATGGCTTGTATTGCATGAAGACAGTTAGTTTTTGAGAATGTTTTCCGAAATGACGATCTCATGCTCCTTTGAATAAGACATGGGAAACTCGGGTACAAGAGATCATTGCCAGGCATTGATGGCGAAGAGCTGTAACTATCCTCTGTGATTTAAACACTTAATAGTGTGAACATGCAAAAATTGGCATTCAAGGAAGAAACATAATGTAAACCCCAACATTCTGTTTCATGCCTTTATATTTTTCAGGGCATCATCATTTAAGAATCAAATGGGGAAACAAGGCGAGAAAGTGGGATGGATATTATTTCACAAGAGAACCTCACAAAGTCTGCTTACAAACTTTAGCGCTGAAGTAAATTAATTTAAACATTAAGGTGACACACATGGCAAGAAGGAAACAGATTTGTGTTTGGCAAATAGTTTAAGAACTTTATAAAACTTGAGTGATGACTGGAGCTTAGTAGTGAGAAAAATATTAGTCAACTTGGAGACATTAATATTTATAATGCATTATGTGTAATAATAAAATCACCAGGAAAAGCAGAAAACTCAGACAATGCATTGTGCCTGTTTGGAACTAATTCTTCAGATCTGATATTGTGGAGTTTTGTGGATTACTTGACACTGGAAGGATAATGGAGAAATGCGTCAACACCTTAAATAAACTTATGCAATCATATTCTGATCAGAGTTTGATATAGGAAACTAAATACACTACAATCAGAAATTTACTGGGAAAACCAATTATACAAAGAGCATCAAATCTGCTACAATGAGGAATTTGAAAGACTAGGGTTGTATTTACTACAGAAGCAATTAAAGATGTAATGTGCTGAAGAGGTTTTCAGGAAATAGTGCATTAACTCAACAATGAATAGAAAGTTTTCCTCTGGAACTTAAACTGAGGAAGTTGTATGAATAACTCTTTCCCCCCCATCACATCCTATACAAATTCCCTGTACAAGTTTAGAAAGATATCCAGCAATGCAAATTCATTAATCTGACTTTGAACAATCAGATTACAGTACTTCATGCCCTCTCTCGTCAAACTAAAGTGTCTTGTGCAACAAATTTATAAAAATCACAGTTGATGATGGAGATAGGTAAAATGTTACGTTGGAAATAAGGGAAACGGAGAGAAAGAATAGGAAGGAAAAGTGCAAGGTAGGCAGTCAAATAGATGGAATGAATGTGACAGCTTCATTATCCTAGGAAGCCCAGTGTGAACTGTAATCAGCAACAGAACCTCATCACCTACAAACTCCTAACTAAGTAGGACAGATGGTAGGAGAAATAAAAAGCCAGAGAGAGGAAATATGAAATAAAAATTTAAGGAGATCACTTTCTCTATTTTTAACACCCAAAGTGAAGCAAAAGAAAAAAATACCATTACATAAGTGTTTTCCTCTGATTCCGCCAAGGAATTAAGTTTATTTGTCACAAACTAACTGGTACAAATGAGGTTTCTTCTGCAAACAGGCTAACAGTTTAACTAACATTCATACACCTGTGTAAGGAGCGCAGTTAAAGAGATTAGAATCGCAATGAAAAGAAAGATTAGAACTAAGGGCAGTATGATAGCACAGTCATAGGGATCATTCAGGAACCTGATAGATGCAGAGAAGACGCTGTCTTTATGCTTACTGGTGCACACTTTCACACTCTTAAGCATTCTACCCAATGGGAGGAGATAAGTATCTGGGGTGCGATGTGATATAGATTTGCATGGCCTTCTTGCTACAACAATAGATCGCTGATGAAAATAAGATTCAAATTTCTCAATTAACTGACAAAAAGGAAATATTTTGAATAGCTGTTTCAGGCGAGTCTCTAAAAAGACTACATACTGTATGTGACTACAAAGCTAATTCATACAAACACTAGCTTTTAAAATCTTAAAGAACAAAATAAGTGCATTTTCTTTCTCCATACACCACTGTCCCTAGTAATCATACACAAAAATCAGAAATTACTGTATTTAAATTGATTTAGTGAGCAACATCACTGCAAATCTCTAAAGACTATGTTCCTAACTAAAACAGATCAGATACAAAAACTGAAAATAGACAATAAATAAAGAAAAAAATTGTAATGATTTTAAAATAATTTTGATTTCAACATGGAGTCATAATTAGCAGAATTTCAACATAAAAGCACCTTCAATAAGTCTCATTCTTCATAGTATATCGAAGCAGCAGTGCATATATTACCTGACAAATTTTCTCCCAGATTTCATCACATCCAGCCTTTTCTTGGAAACTGAGTGCCAAGTCGTAATTGTCTGCTTCAGACCAAACAATCAAAGTATCCTGATTTACAATAAGATAAAGGTCAGATAGAATTGCTCACCTACAAAGTATTTTTAACTGATTTTTTCATAATCAGAACTGTAACTTGACCACTATCGATTTTGTGACATCACCTTTGATCTCTAAAATATTGATTGCTCCTTCCTGGAGCGAATCACAGTACAAAGTAAGATTAACTCCCTTTGATAATGAAGGGTACAATTACGCCTCGACATGATTTGGAAAATAATTGTTTCCGTGTTGAGGCACCTTTGAGAGATGAACAGAAGTTTGGCAAATGCCACAATTTTTAAACAAGTTTACCTGCTGCTTCTGGTACGCGGTATTTGGATTGATTTTCGATTCTAACAGAAGGGAACCTAGGATGGAGTACAAAGAATGAAATCATTTCTCCACATCCCCTTCACACACACTTCTCTATCATTTAAACCTTCCTCCCTCGTCTCCCCTCCCCCGCACGTCATATTCGCACACTTTCCTGCATGACTTTGCTCCTAATTTTCCCTCGGTCATTCTCATACTTGTCATTAAGAATTTAACACCCAAATATTCAGAACGACGGGGGCAGGTTTAAAAACAGGGCAACTTAGCTACAGAGGCAAGGTATGGGCGAAGAGACCGAGGCAGTTGCCCAGCCTTGGCGTTACCATCGGACTCGGCCCGGACCAACAAGGACATTCCATTCAGTCGGTCGACGTAGGTCGAAGACACATGCCCCGTTCCCCGGTCGTCCCATTGCCGGTCTTCGTTCAGCGTGTACACTTTTACTCGTCGCCGCGTATCTGACATGCTTCCTTTCTTCCGTTAATATATTAGTCCTCTTTGCAAGCTTTCGGGGGGGCTACCGTCGCTCTTTCGGTTCTCGTTTTTCCACCCCCCAAAACAAAAACACCGTCACCGCCGTGATTTTACAAAGGCGGAAAACGCTACGAAACACTCGTGCGACATGGTACTGCAAATGGACGAAAGGATGGAAAATTAAATTAGAAGGAGTTGTGGAAGATGGACAGGCCCAGCCTTCCTTCCTTTCCTCTCAACTGTGCACAACATCCGCCATCTTGTAATCCGATCCGGCCGAATCGATCGACGTACGGGGCTTCCTCGGCTCGAGTGCAGGGCCTCGACTCTCAGGCTGGGAAAAAAAATTTACGTCACCATCGCGCGAAGAGATAGGATCCCCATTCATTCACTTGATCTCAGAAGAAGGCAGCAGCACCTTTCATTCTGACCAAGTGCATGGACAATTTCGGGTCGCCTTAGAATTCCCAGTTTACAGGAAAAAAAAATCCAGATCAGTTTGTTCTTTACAATTTTCAAATGATTCTAGATCAGATTGTATTGTTAAATTAGCTATAAATTTGCATTCCATTCACTGATTTGACTAAAGAATTGCAAGGTTTCAAATGTAGGCCTGAAGAAAGGATAAAACTCACTTTCGTTTATCCAAGTAATATTCAGAGAATAGGTTCAGCAAAGTCTCTCGAAAGGGGGAAAAAATTTGTGAAGGCAAAGGAATAGACAAACAATTTGGAGCATGATCCTCGAGGCACTTTCAGGTGGCCAAAATATCCCGATGTAAAGCCGCATATTCTACCCCTATGCGGCCGTTGGGAGGCCACCAAAAAAAGAGCAGGAGGCACCTCCGAGAGGGATCATCGCCGGAGGACTTTCGTCCCCCTAAGCACCTGAATGCAGCCGCCTGAAAGCGGCTGCTCCAGTGCTGACATCCCATGACGGCCGCCCCAACCCTGACATCCCGAAGGGATGGGAACCGGAGTGAACACCGAGGCACCTCCCGTGCAGCTGTCCCTTTCAGGTGGCCAGCGCTGCGCTTTTAGCGCTGGCCACCTGAATGACCATTCCACAGGTCTGAATCCGCTTCTGCAGCCACATTCTTGGCGGAGAATGCACCTGAAAGCAGCTTCTCTCTCTCATGTGCATACTTCCTACTTCTCCCCTGCTCTGTCAAACCTTGTAAAGTGGGTGTGTGTTTACAATTTTTCATTCTGTGACATATACCCAGTAATTGCAGTTTTTCAAAATTTTACCCAATAACTATAATGCATTACTAGTTATAAATTCTTCACATATTCCAGAGATATACAAAGAATTTATCTGAAGGACCCATCACACCCAGGCACCTCAATCTTCCCTCTTTGGGGATAAGCCTTAGAAGTATGGATTCATTTCACACAGATAGACTGAAATACAGTTTCTTAAAAGGAGCCATTGTTTTAGCTTGTATTGGTATGTGTGAGTTGTGGTAAACATCATGAGGCATGCCATGAGGCTGCAAGCCCCCTGCTGGCAGCTATCTAATCAAACATAACTATAATCAAGGCCTTGCCTGTGGCCAAGCAAACATGACCACTATCAGTTCAGCCATCAGGGTTTTGAATGCACCCCATAACAGTGCTATCATGTTCACCTTGCTTGGTGCTAATTGTTCTTTCTTTTCATTTCAATCCTGTGCTTTTTACATGGCGGTCAACCAGTTTACCTATCTCGGCTGCACCATTTCATCAGATGCAAGGATCGACAATGAGATAGACAACAGACTCGCCAAGGCAAATAGCGCCTTTGGAAGACTACACAAAAGAGTCTGGAAAAACAACCAACTGAAAAACCTCACAAAGATAAGCGTATACAGAGCCGTTGTCATACCCACACTCCTGTTCGGCTCCGAATCATGGGTCCTCTACCGGCACCACCTACGGCTCCTAGAACGCTTCCACCAGCGTTGTCTCCGCTCCATCCTCAACATCCATTGGAGCGCTTTCATCCCTAACGTCGAATTACTCGAGATGGCAGAGGTCGACAGCATCGAGTCCATGCTGCTGAAGATCCAGCTGCGCTGGATGGGTCACGTCTCCAGAATGGAGGACCATCGCCTTCCCAAGATCGTGTTATATGGCGAGCTCTCCACTGGCCACCGTGACAGAGGTGCACCAAAGAAAAGGTACAAGGACTGCCTAAAGAAATCTCTTGGTGCCTGCCACATTGACCACCGCCAGTGGGCTGATAACGCCTCAAACCGTGCATCTTGGCGCCTCACAGTTTGGCGGGCAGCAACCTCCTTTGAAGAAGACCGCAGAGCCCACCTCACTGACAAAAGGCAAAGGAGGAAAAACCCAACACCCAACCCCAACCAACCAATTTTACCCTGCAACCGCTGCAACCGTGTCTGCCTGTCCCGCATCGGACTTGTCAGCCACAAACGAGCCTGCAGCTGACGTGGACTTTTTACCCCCTCCATAAATCTTCGTCCGCGAAGCCAAGCCAAAGAAAGAATGAATGTTAGATATAATCTGTCAATCTGCTTACAGAAGAACCCTTCCCTCACAGTACAAGATATTTTGTGACAAAAAATACCTTAAACAGAGCACTTAAATATCCCATTTTGGTTTATTTGAATGCCAATTCTCCACATAAATATTCCAGAAAACAATCTTTCTTTTCTCCCTCATCCACTTAACATTTTCAAACTTACATTCTGGAAGCAACTAAAAGGAAGACCATTTTGGATTTAGTGATGAGAGATAGCCCAGTTCGTTGCTGCAATCTGTTGCCTCAATATTCACCAGAAATCAAGAAAATAATTTTGTAATTTTTATAGGAACTGTCTGTATCGGTACAAATTCAAACAAGAAGTTATGAGCGTGAAGCTAACTGATATGACTGCATAGCAGAAAGGGCAGCACAATTAGATGAACTGCTGCCTCACAGCACCAAAGACAAAGTTCAAACAGGGTCTCTCTGTGTCCATGCAAGTTTCCTCCAGGTGCTCCAGTTTCTTCACACATATCAAAGATGTCTGGGTTTTGTCTCTGCTGTAAATTGACCCTCATGAGTGTGGTTCAGTGTGCCTATTTGGATTTTGATTAGAAAAGTTTGGCAAGAAATCCAGCTAGGAGTTGAAATAATATATCAATGATGCAATAAAAATATTTTAGATGTTTTTGTTTAATTTTGTACTATTTATTCTCATGGTGTTTTGGAATGAGTTTAAAACAGCTCAATACAAAAAAATGCTGGAGAAACTCGGCAGGTCACACAGCACCTATAGAAAGTAAAGGATAACCAACATTTTGGGCCCTTAACTTCTCGTAGATGAGTTTCTCTAACACCACTTTTATGTATTGCTCTATAATCATAGCGACTGCAGACTACAGAAAGAAGCTCAACCTTTCTGATATCAGCATTTTATTACACAAAAACAGGATACAGTGTACTTACAACATGTCAAGATCATTTAAGGAAGCATGTAAATAAATGTGGCACTAGTAAGCATAGAAAATAATATATACAATTATTTTTAGCCTTTTATTTTAAAATAAATGACTGATAAGATTGAAGAATTGTTTTTTTAAATTATTTTACATTTTTATTAGACTAGACAAAATATGAACGTGGTCATGAGGAAGCACTGGATGACGTCGAATCTCTCGCCCCTATTACAATGCTACTTCTGTCACTCAGGTTTTTAACTACTGTTGTAACTGGAGACTGCAGTACTTTGCGGGAGAGTCTCATCCTTCCATCTGCTGGGTCACGACCAAAATATTTGACCTGTTTTGAAAAGGAAAAATTTTATTACATCAACTTTTCAACTCACTTCAATTTATTAATTTTGATCTAAATTTTATACGTATGAACATTCAGGACTTACACAGATAGTAATTAAATTTTGAACATTTAATTGAAACTCTATGGTTACATTGCTCCTTATCTAAGCTACACCAATCTACTTGCTGTTTAGCTGATTTGAGGTTGTTTTCCACCAACAGCTCCCCCCCACCACAAAAAAAGAGACTGATTTTCTTGTGTCTAGTGGAGTTCTTTTTAAATTTGATTTATTCAAAGATTATTTACTTCAGCTTTATTTAAAAAAAAGAGTGCTGTACTTCATTCTATCTCGTAAAACTAATGTAGGGTGACAGGAGTAAAGTGTTGTTCCAATTATCTGGTCTCTCATCCATCAGAGTGCTTTGAAATGCAAAGGTATCAGAATTTCTCAAGCGCTGCCAAGAATATGCTATTCAGGCTCACTTGATTTTTTTTGTGGTATAACCATTTGCTGTGCCACATCTCCTACGAGATCTTACAACACTGAAACATATTGAGTGTAATGTTGTAGGACCAATCCAATTGTTAGAATCATTAGCCTTTCCTACCTCAGTTAATTATACAAAACCTGAATGCACAAGTCCTGGGTTCTATGTCAGCTTTTAAAGCAAGGCATTAAAAAGTTGTTTGCCTGCAGTCATAACCATTCAATTTTTGGACATTCCCGAAACATTTGTTTTTATCTGTCTTCCACCTCCTTCTGAAGAGTAAAAACACAATGCTGGAGAAATTTAGCATGTCAAGCAGTGTCCTTTATATAGCAAAGGTAAAAATACATAACTGATGTTTCGGACTTGAGCCCTTCACCAAGGAATGGAAAAATGTTGGCAGCCGTCTGAACAAAAGAGTGGGGGGAGATGTGGTTACAAAGGCAGGAGGAGATGTGGAGAAGGGAGGGAGGGGGCAGCAACAAGCAAGGAGAGGAGGGAAGGCTAAGTGAATAGAGAGGGAAGGGGGAAGAGTACTGAAAAAGTGAAAGGAAGAGGGGAGAGGGAAGAGGAGAGCAGGTTAGCAGAAACCAGAAAAGTCGATGTTAATGTAATTTGGCTGGAGAGTCCCCAAACAGAAAATCAGGTTTGTTCCTCTAATTTGCAGGTAGTCTTGGTGGGACAGTACATAAGGCCATGGACAGAAGTGGGAGTGTGATACAGAACTGAAATGGTTGGCTACTGGGAGGTCTCTGTCACTGTAGCAGACAGAGCGAAGGTGCTCAGCGAAGCCATCTCCCAATCTGCACCTAGTCTCTCTGATGTAGAGAAGGCCACAAAGGGAGCACCAGATGCAGTAAATCAGTCCTGCGGATACAGAAGTGAAGTTTTGCTTCACTTGAAAGGCCTGTTTGGAGCCCCGGACTGTGGTGAGGGAGGAGGTGTGGGCGCAAGTGTGGCACCTCTTGTGGCCAAGGTGAAGGTGCCGGGTGGGGGGGGGAAGCGATGAGAGCACGAGTCAGGGAGGGAGCAGTCCTTACAGAAGGCAGAGAGGGGAAGATGCGTCTGATAATGGGATCCTGTTGTAAGTGTCAGAAATTCCAGTGGATAATGTGTTGAATCCTGAGGTTGGTGGGATAGTGAGTGAGGATATGGAGGATTCTATGTTTATTGCATCTGGGGGCAGAGGGAGCTAGAGCAGATGAATAGGAGATGGAGGAGATGCAGCTGAGGGCTGAGTTTATGGTGGTAGAGGGGAAGTTTATGGAAGAAGGCAGACATTTCAGAAGATCTGAACTGAAAGACCTCATCTTGGGAATAGATGCAGCGAAGATGGAGAAATTGAAAGAAGGGGACAGAATCCTTGCAGCAGACAGGAAGTATAGTCAAGGTAGTTTAGGGAGTTAATGGGTTTGTAATATATGTTGGTGGAATGCTTGTCTCCTGAGATGGAAACAGAGAAATCCAGAAAGGGGAGAGTGTTTTCTGTGAGGAACCAGGTGAGTTTGAGATCGGGGTAGAAGTTGGCTGCGAAGTGAATAAAGTTGACGAGCTTATCACGTATATATACTGGAAGAAGATCTGATGGGTTTTACCTGTGTAGACTTGCAGCATGGATTTCTCCACAAAGCCCACAAACAGGCAGGCGTAGCTGGGACCCAGGTGGGTACCCATGGCCTCTCCTTTTCTTTTTAATATATTTTTATTGATTTAGAAGAGAGAAATCTTAAATGCCATTTATTAAATAAACAATAATTGTATATCTTAATACATTAAAATACAGAACATGAATCATATACAAATTATACATTATATTGAATACAAAAATCATATATAGCAGAAATTCATTTGGAAAACTGGTTCATATTCTTTTATTGAAATAAATTCCTGTTAAGAAAACTAAATAAAGTAATCTCTTCTAAATGTAAAGAAAAAGGGAAATAAAAAAAGGAAAAAAAGACAGAATTCAAAGAAAGATAATAAAGAAAGAAAAAAAGAAAGCCCCTCCCCCATACTAATCCTACCCCTCAGCAGCAAAAAGTAAGCAAAAAATCTAGTTTTGGCCTCTACACAACAATCAAGTAACCCCCTGAACACTCAAGCCTATGTAATTAAGTTTTTATAATAGTCCATGAATGGGCCCCATATTTTGTCAAATTCAATCATAGTTTCTTTAATATTATATCTAATTTTCTCCAAACTCAAGCATATAGGAATAGGTGGTAAACTATCTTTCTTTTAATCAAAATTGCTTGCCTGGCTATCGATTAAGTAAAAAAACTACAACTCTTGTTTGAATTAGATTCAAGGAAATATTTTCCTGTCAAGAATAACCTAGCAAAGCAATACACGGCTCTAATTTAATCCTGAGAATCTCTGAGAGCGTTTGGAAACATTGTACCCCAAAATCTTTCAGTTTTGGACAACCCCAAAACATATGGATCAGATATGCCTCATAAGTTCTAAATAGTAGATCCATGTCAGGATAAAAACGGGATAGTTTGTAGTGGCGCACATCCTCGTGGTGAACTGGCCCCGCTTGTGCCAGTGGGGCAGCTGTGAGAAGATGGTGCCGTGGGTTAGAGCAAGGCGGACTCCTCGGGCGAGCGTGGTGACGTCACCGCCGATGCGAGGGAAGAGCTCACGCCACCCTTAAAGGGGCGCGCGCAAAGTTTGAATAAACAGTTCGTTTGAAACCTCCAACGTGGTCATGGCGTGTTTCAATCTGTATAGCTGGGTGACCCCAGCGAATCCAGACAGTTTTCTGGCCTGTCGATATGGATTACGCAGTTATCAATGCAGTCGCGGTGAAACCCCCCACCCCTTTCAGAAAGCATCGCCCTTGCACTTGGTTCGGGCAGGTGGAAGCGCAGTTTCACCTCCGACACATCACATCAGACACCATGATGTTCTACATCGTCATGGGTGCACTCGATGAAGAAACCGCAGCCAGGGTGGACAACCTCATCCACGACCCACTGGAGTTAAGTACCTCGCTCTCAAAAACCTCCTCCTTGGCACCTCTGGCCTCTCTCCGCGGCAGCACGCCTCCAGGCTCCTACACCTGGATGGTCTGGACGACAAAACCCCATCTGCCCTCATGGATGAAATGCTGGCACTAGCAGAGGACCACAGACCCTGCTTCTTTTTCAAACAGGTTTTCCTCGAACAGATGCCTGAGGACATACAACTCCTGCTGGCAGATGAGGATTTCTCAGATCCACACTGAGTCGCAGCCCGCGCAGACATCCTCTGGCGGAGCAAGTGAGAAAATGAGGCTGCCCTCAGCTAGATCACCCGCCCAGGGCCCAATCGACCGCAAGCGGCCCCCCCCCCAGCACAAACCGGAAGAACACCACCTCATCTGGTGTTTCAACCATCAATGCTGGGGGGCCCAATCCCGCAAGTGCAGGCAGCCCTGTGCGTTCCAGGGAAACGACCCGGCTAGCTGCCGTTAATGGCTGCGACGGTTGGCCGCACAAACAGCCTCCTGCATGTAATCGACAAGTCCAGTGGCCGAAGTTTCCTCCGACCTTCGACTGTCCTCGAGTTCCGCACCCGCATACGGGCGGCCAATGGATCCTCCATCAAGATTTTTGGCACAAGCAGCACACAGATCCAGATTGGCAAGGACAAGTTCCGCTGGAAGTTTGTACTAGCCTCTGTGGGCACAGCGCTGTTGGGAGCCGATTTCCTCTGGGCGCACAGCCTGTTGGTGGACATCAAAGGCGAGCAGTTGGTAAATGCCCACACCCTCCAATCTGTCTGCCTCAACGCCACAGACGCGTGTGGCCCTGGGATAGCTTCCATCAGCACCCCCAAGGACAAGTATTCTCGCATACTCGACGACTTCCCCTCCATCCTGCAGCTCAAGTTTACTTCTGCCATGCCCCAACATGGAGTCTGCCACCACATCTCAACCCAGGGCCCCCCACTCCATGCCAAAGCCAGGTGGTTTCCACCTGAGAAGCTGCAACTAGCAAAGGAGGAGTTCTACCGACTGCAGGAGCTGGGGATCGACTGCAGATCGGATAGCCCTTGGGCTTTCCCCCTCCACATGGTCCCCAAGGCTTCCGGGGTTGGCGCCTATGCGGGGACTACCATCACCTCAATGATGCCATCACGCCGGACTGATTCCCCATCCCACAAATACTGGACTTCACAGTCAACTTGCACTGCGCCTGGGTTTTCTCGAAGGTTGACCTGGTATGGGGTTACCACCAGATCCTGGTCCACCCTGACGACATCGGCAAGACCGTGATTGTCACCCCATTCGGCCTATTCAAGTTCCTGTGGATGCCCTTCGACCTTAAAAATCATGGCCCAGGTATTCCAACCCCTGATGGACGTGGTGGGCAGAGACTTTGACTTCGTGTTTATCTATCTTGACGACATCCTCATCACTAGTCGGGACCACGACGAACACAAAGTCCATCTCTGTGTGCTATTCACCCGCCTGGCAGAGTTCAGCCCCACGGTCAATATGGCCAAGTGCCAGTTCGGCAAGGAGTCCCTGCAGTTCCTGGGCCATAACATCTCCATGGATGAAGCTGACCTGCTACCCAAGAAGGTCGCAGCTGTACGCCAGTTCCCGAATCCCGACACCCTCAAAAGTCTACAGGAATTTGCCGGCATGGTCAACTTTTACCTAGGGCCTCAAGAAACAGGTAGCCCAGATGGTTCATCCTAGGAGTGGCTCACATCATGTGCCCTGGAATGGATGGAAAAGGCCAAGACTGCTTTCGTTGTGACGAAAGATGCCCTGACGAGCGCCACCCTACTAGCCCACCCGCAGCCGGACGCCCACACCACGCTCTCGGTGGATGCATCAGCCATTACTGCCGGAGGTGTCCTGGAGCAAACAGTCAACGGCCAGTGGAGCCCGCTTGCCTTCTTCAGCAGGCACCCCCGCCCCCAGGAACTGAAATATAGTGCCTTTGACAGGGAACTCCTGGCCCTATACCTGGCCATCAGACATTTCCGGTACTTCCTAGACGGCAGGCCATTCACCACAAATTGCTCACTCAGGTCCTCACAATGTCAAAGACCCATGGTCGGTGCGCCAGCAGCGGCATCTGTCCTATGTATCGGAGTTCACCACCGACATCCAACACCAAGCGGGTAAGGACAATGTCGTGGCAGATGCACTCTCAAGGCCCACCATCCACAGCCTCGCTCCTGGCCTGGACTACGCCCAGCTAGAACAGGAGCAGAAGGAGGATGCAGACACACAAGCTTTCCTCACCGCCATCATGTGTCTCCAGCTCCAGGATCTCAAACTGCTGGGCAGCCCCGACATGCTGCTCTGTGACGTCTCCACTGGCTCGCCATGCCCAGTAGTCCCACCGCAAAGGAGGCAGTAGGTCTTCAGCATGGTCCACGATTTGGCCCACCCCTTGGTCAAGACCTCAGTTCATATGATGACAGAACTGTTCGTGTGGAACGGCCTCAAGAAACAGGTAGCCCAGATGGTGAGAAACTGTGTGCAGTGTCAGACCTCCAAGGTCCAGCACCATGTAGAGGCCCTGGTACAGCAGCTTGACGCCAAGAGGTTCGAGCACATACACATCGACATCGTGGGCCCCCTGCCAGTGTCCAGGGACGCCCATTATTTGTTGACAGTAGTTGACCGCGCGATGAGGTGGCCAGAAGCCATCCCACTGAGGGACACTTCAGCCGAGACCTGCGCCAGGAACCTACTCGCCCACTGGATTGCCAAGTTCGGGGTCCCGGCGCACATGACGAGCGACAGAGGTGCCCAGTTCACATCTGCCTCTGGTCACAGCTGGCAAACCACTTGGGGATCAAGCTCCATCACACTACCGCATACCATTCCCAAGCCAATGGCCTCGTGGAGCGCTTCCACCAGCACCTAAAGTCAGCCCTCATCGCTCGCCTCATCGGTCCCAGCTGGACGGATGAATTGCTCTGGGTCCTGCTCGGCATCAGAACGGCTCCAAAAGGAGACCTACAGGTATCATCTGCGGAGTTGGTCTACAGTGCGCCACTGTCACTACCTGGGGAGTTCTTTGGCCCGAGCATCGGCTCCGCGACAGAGAGTTGGACCTTGCTGGCAGACTTGCGGGGTAAGCTTGCCTCACTAGCATCCACCGACCCACCATGGCATTCGCCCGGTCTTGCGTCTGCAAGGAGCTGGCCACAGCTGATTTTGTTTTCGTCTAGTGAGGTCCACACACCGCGTCCTTGCAACGCCCCTATGAAGGCCCCTACAAAGTTTTGCAATGCTCAGCCAAGACGTTCACCCTGAGTTATTCACAGCCGACCGACTCAAGGTGGCACACCTGGACCTTAGCCAGCCGGTAATGACGGCCCTGCCGAAACGACAAGGTCAACCGCCCAGGCGACAAGACGCATAAGCCGGTTCTGGGGGGGGGGGGTTTGTGTGGCAGTGCACATCCTCGTGGTGAACTGGCCCTGCTTGAACCGCCGCACCCGCGGGGCAGTTGCAAAGAGATGGCACCGTCAAGGGACTTCTGTGCTGCGTGGGTTAGAGCAAGGTGCATGCCTTGGGCAAGTGTGGTGACATCACCACTGATGCAGGGCGGAGCTCACCCCACCCTTAAAGGGGCATACACGGTTTGAATAAACAGTTCGTTTGAAACCTCCAATGTGGTTGTGGTGTGTTTCAATCTGTGTAGCAAGCGCTACAAGTTTAACTTTAGGCAAATGTATTCTATATACCACTTTGAATTGCAATAATCAATGTCGTGCACAAAATGAAGTAGTGTTAATCAGGTCAAGTTTAGTATCCCAATCTTCATCAGAAATTGATATGTTCAGATCTCTTTCCCATTCACTCCTGATTACATTCCCTGAACCCATTTTTAAATCTATCATAAATTGTTGATAGCAATCCACCATATTAGTTTTGGAGTGAGATGAGTTAAGGAGAAGATTTTGAAAGTGAGGAGAAGTTCTGCCAGGCAGAGGAGGATGGTGCTAGAGTGTGACTTGTTGGGTCTCTGATCCACAAAGAAGCGAAGTGCTTTAAGACCTTCTTTATGGGGGATGGAGATATAAAGGGATTGGACATCCATCATGAAGATGAGGTGGACAAGTCTAGGGAATCTGAAGTCATTGAAGAGATGGAGAGCATGGAGGTGGGGAGGGACTGGACCAGAGAAGAAAAGTTAAGAGTCAAAATAAGAAGAAACTAGTTTGGTGGGAAAAGAGCAAGCAGAAACAATGGGTCTACCCAGATGGTTGGGTTTGTGTATCTTGGGTAGAAAGTGGAAATGAGCAGTACGGGAATAGAAGACAATGAGGTTGATGGTCATGGAAGGGAAGTAACCAGAGGTGATGAGGTTGGATATGGTGTTAGAGACAGTGGCTTGATATGTCATGGTAGGGTCCTGTGGGAGGGTCAGGAAGGAGGAGGTGTGTGAGAGCTGTTGTGTGGCCTCATACAAACACCAACTCCCACAACAATATCCCCTTCTCTCAATTTCTCCATCTCTACGCATCTGTTCCCATGATTTGGTCTTCCAGTTCAGATCTTCTGAAATGTCCGCCTTCTTCCACAAATTTGACTTCCTCCCCCCTACCACCATCAACTCAGCCCTCACCCGCATCTCCTCCATTTCCCATTCATCTGCCCTGGGCCCCTCTGCCCCCTGATGCCACAAACATAGAATCTCCCTCATCCTCACCTACCACCCTACCAGACTCCACATATTATCCTCTGGAATTTCCAACACTTACAACAGGATCTTACTACCAGATACCTCTTCCCCTCTCCTCCCCATCTGCCTTCCATAGGGACCCCCTGCACTCATCCCTCCCCACCAACTGCCCCTGACCCCCCCCCCCCCACCAGCACCTTCCCCTAGGGCCGCAGGAGGTGCCACACTTGTGCCCACACCTCCTCCCTCTCCTCGGTCTAGGGCCCTAAAAAGGCCTTTCAAGTGAAGCAACACTTCACTTGTGTATCCACAGGATTCATTGACTGCATCTGGTGCTTCCTTTGTGGTCTTCTCTACATGGGAGAGACTTGAGTGCAGATTGGGAGATCACTTTGCTGAGCACCTTTGGTCCACCTGCACCAGTGACAGAGACCTCCCAGTAGCAAACCATTCCAGTTTGGTGTCATACTCCCATGTCTGTCCATGGCCTTATCCCACCAAGACCACCCGCAAATTGGAGGAACAACACCTGATTTTCCATCTGGGCACTCTCCAGCCAGATGGTATTAACATTGACTTTTCCAGTTTCTGCTAACTTGCTCACCTCTTCCCCCTTCCCTTCCCAGTTCTTCTCCTTCCCTTGATCGCTTCTCCTTTCTCCATCCATCGCCTCCTGCCTTTACGACCACACCTCCACATCACTCTTTTATTTGGATGGCTGCCAACATTTTTCTATACCTTCAGTGCTCAAGCCTGAAACATCGATTATGTATTTTTACCTTTGGTACATAAAGGACACTGGTTGACCTACTCCAGCATTGAGTTTTTACTTCAACCACATTGTCTGCAGATTTTTGTGTTTTACTTTTCCTTCTGAACAGTGTTGCACTACTTGCAGCATGAACCTGTGAGTGTTTGAAAATTGCTTAAAGACCAATGTCCTTCCATTTCCACTTTCCTTACCTCTCCTGTCTTGTCTGTTGTCCGTTTGATCCACCACCCCCAACTGCATATGATTTTAATATTTCATAGGAATCCCAATTTTCAATACACAGTGGCGGTGGAGGGGGAAGAATCATCCATATGACAAAACACTTTAATACAAAGTATAGTGTAGAAAATTTGGAATACAAAGAACTAGTAAACAAGAAAAATCTGTAACAAAATTGTTAATTGTTCAATTGTTCCAAATTATTCAAAACTAATCCATCAAACAAAAATATTACCTGAATCTGCTGTCCAACCTCCAGGCCAATTGCACTGGGATGTTTTATCTAGAAAATTTAAAAAAAACAAGTTTTATTGTGTGAAATTTAGAAGCTCTTATAACCCCCATCTTAAGTTTATAAAATTCATGAATCTATATTTGATGTGGCCATGTGCAAGCCCTACATTATAATTGTTATTATTTATTGCATTTGAATGCAAACTTCTTACCTTTCTGAGGTCAAGTTGAGAATTATGTAATAAAACTGGTGTCATATTGGGATATAGCTTCACCATAACACCAATATCCCTAAAAAAACAATTATACCAAAAGTAAACTACATTAAGAATGATTACTTGTGATTTAGTACTTAGATGAAAACAATTCAAATAAATTCAAAACAGAATTTGGTGAGTGCAAACTGAAAGGACTGAAATTTGACAATGAACTAGCAGTTTTATTAAATTAAACTGTAACTCACAAAGAAATACAAACTTAAATAGTCTTTGGAAAGAATAATTTATATTGTTCATATAGAGTTTAATTTTGAATCTGGTATATCTGTAATTAACATAATTCTTGCAATAGAAAGATTGAAATTGAACTGTTCACAACTTGCTCACGACTTTGGTGGTGCTACAGTAGAAGATTTAAGACAATTATATTAGAGGTAAAACATGAAAGCCTGTAGACACCATGGTTGAATAAAAACACAATGCTGGAGAAACTGAGCAGATCAAACAGTATACCTTATTTCTTCTTTGGCTTGGCTTCGCGGACGAAGATTTATGGAGGGGGTAAAAAGTCCACGTCAGCTGCAGGCTCGTTTGTGGCTGACAAGTCCGATGCGGGACAGGCAGACACGATTGCAGCGGTTGCAAGGGAAAATTGGTTGGTTGGGGTTGGGTGTTGGGTTTTTCCTCCTTTGCCTTTTGTTCGTGAGGTGGGCTCTGCGGTCTTCTTCAAAGGAGGTTGCTGCCCGCCAAACTGTGAGGCACCAAGATGCACGGTTTGAGGCGTTATCAGCCCACTGGCGGTGGTCAATGTGGCAGGCACCAAGAGATTTCTTTAGGCAGTCCTTGTACCTTTTCTTTGGTGCACCTCTGTCACGGTGGCCAGTGGAGAGCTCGCCATATAACAGGATCTTGGGAAGGCGATGGTCCTCCATTCTGGAGACGTGACCCATCCAGCGCAGCTGGATCTTCAGCAGCGTGGACTCGATGCTGTCGACCTCTGCCATCTCGAGTACTTCGACGTTAGGGGTGTAAGCGCTCCAATGGATGTTGAGGATGGAGCGGAGACAACGCTGGTGGAAGCGTTCTAGGAGCCGTAGGTGGTGCCGGTAGAGGACCCATGATTCGGAGCCGAACAGGAGTGTGGGTATGACAACGGCTCTGTATACGCTTATCTTTGTGAGGTTTTTCAGTTGGTTGTTTTTCCAGACTCTTTTGTGTAGTCTTCCAAAGGCGCTATTTGCCTTGGCGAGTCTGTTGTCTATCTCATTGTCGATCCTTGCATCTGATGAAATGGTGCAGCCGAGATAGGTAAACTGGTTGACCGTTTTGAGTTTTGTGTGCCCGATGGAGATGTGGGGGGGCTGGTAGTCATGGTGGGGAGCTGGCTGATGGAGGACCTCAGTTTTCTTCAGGCTGACTTCCAGGCCAAACATTTTGGCAGTTTCCGCAAAGCAGGACGTCAAGCGCTGAAGAGCTGGCTCTGAATGGGCAACTAAAGCGGCATCATCTGCAAAGAGTAGTTCACGGACACCTTATATAGCAAAGATAAAGATACATAACCAATGAGTCGGGCTTGAGCTCTCTTTGACCTGCTGAGTTTCAGGGCTCGAGCCCAATTCATTGGTTATGTATCTTTATCTTTGCTATATAAGGTATACTGTTTGACCTGCTGAGTTTCTCCAACATAGTATTTTTACAATTATATTAGAGGCTTGGCACTGAACACATATTAGCTTGAGTTAGTGCATGAATATCTTTGAGTGAAAAAAAATCCCATGAAAAATTACTATAATTCAGTGTCAATAGTCATTCATCCAAAACATGCATCATTTGGGTTTACACACAGGATAGGAAGCAGCACAATTAGCGTAACAGTTAGTTACATGATATTACAGCACAAGCAATGCGGGTTCGAATCTGCGACTGTTTATAAGGAGTTTGTACACTCTCCCCCATGTTTGCATGGGATTTTCCTGGTTGCTATGGATTCCATCCATATTCCATACATTCAGGGTTGATAGGTTAATTGGGTACATTTTTGCTGAGCAGACTGGTGGGCTAGATTTTAATTCCTTTTTGTAAACACAATTATAAAAATAATACAGTTTGTGTTCACCTCAAGTCATGTAGAACAAAATATGATTTCTGCATTGTATATTTACCGTATTTCAGTTATGGTGGCAGTGTAAACTGCGCCAAACTCAAGTTGCTGTTCTTGCTGTGGAATAGGGTAACAAAAACAAAAATGACTATTTGCTTTAATACAGAATGAAGTATGCATACAGTCTAACATATATTTATGTTTATACTTACATCATCCTTGCAGAGTTCAGTTATGAATTCATTAGCTTCATGCATAGCATTTGGAGTTGGTGCAAACACTGAAAATGTTTCATCATCAATCTGAGATATTGTGACTCCTTTGAAAAATAGAAGATTAAAAATTGCTTAAAAAAATGTCACCCAGACTTTTATATAAGTTTGAAAAGATTAGAGTTATTTTGATATTGCTGTGTATCAAAGACGATGATGGTACTGTTACAAGATCAAACCAGCAACCACAAAGAAAGCATATCACACAGGGGTAAACATGAACAATTATTTTATTAACAAAATTTCACCTTCAAACTTTAATTCAAAATCCCCCCCTTTTATAACAATGCCCACTGGTTACTATGCAAATTTCTATAGGAGTGTAAAACTAATAAATTCCCCAGCCTAAATATAACATATGTAATTAAAGTCTAAGTTATATTTCCAACCAGCCCACAGAAAAACTTAAGACACAAAACAAACACAAAACACACAAGACTCACAAAACTTCGATCTCAACTGAAGCAAAGATCATAAACAAAATTCAGTTTGTTTGGTAAATTGAAGCCAAAAGATCTTTGAGATAGAGAGAGAGAGCATAAAATTCGAAGTTGTCCTGTGTTGCTTGCAGAGAGAGGAATAACTGGCTTGGTCCGGATCCTTCTGGCTGCCTTCAGAATGTTCATCCTTTTTGAAATCCCAACATTCTAAACTGTCCTCCAGACCATGACTCATGCTCTGGGCCTTCATCCACTCCACAGCACCCCCAGTGGTGGTTTATCGTCCAAGTCCAGAAATTTTAAAATCATTTTCTGCATATGTTCAGTCTGTCTCCCACTCTCTCAGCAGTCCACCTTCACCTTGGCTCTCTAAGGCAAACTGTCACTTTTTAACATAAAACCACACAACACATAGGCCAATACATCACACAGAACTCTGTAACAGTACCAACTATGATCATTAGTCCATGTGGAACTTTTCTTTCATAAAAACATAATTTTCAATATAATTCGGAAGATAACAAGGTGTCTCATTTATCATTGCTAAACCAATCACACAAGCATAAAATCCCTTCTAACAGCCCATTGGATGATGCTGGTAATTTTAGGCAATTCCCAAAGATTCAACATTAATCTCCTTTTCCCTCACCTATTCATTGTCCCTTGGTGATTGTCTTTGTGAAAGTGATGTAACTTTCATTGTTGCATACATAAATATTCATCTCTAGCTAACTATCATCTTTTTGTACCTCTGCAATTAAATCCCACTTATCAAATTATCAAAAAAAAATCACTTTACTAAACCAGATTAAAATAGTAATCATGGTTCCATTCAGAAATTTGTTTCATTTCTTGACTAATGACCAATATGAAACCCTGGTATTTTGATGAATTTGGACTACCAACTTGCTATCCTTAAAAACTCTACTTTCCTATCCTTCCATCCTCTGTAGGAACAAATTGCAAACATCTGACATACTTACATATACTCATTCTTGGTTCCTTAGCAATGTTATTCATTTCACCTTGTGTATTGTCAATTCTCAATCTCCAGATCTCTGCCCTCAACACTATGGTCTACTTCAAACATTTTATCAAAACCCAAATTTTGCCAGTATTCTGTCCCCATTGTTTGTTCATCTGCACTTATGTACACATTGCTTTGATGCATTATGTCATGAAGCAAAATTATATTTTCAATAATACTGTACTTACCAGTTTCAGCATGAAGTTTTCTAAGATTGTAACCCCCTGGACCAACAAATCTAGCTCTTTTTGATAATGGCACTTGCACGGTTTCTGAAATATACAAGTAAATAAACTTTCCCTTTTTCAGGTTTCATTTTTTTTTGCTGATTTGGAGATACAAAGTAAATGGCAATAAAATAAGCTGAGAGGAAATTTAAACCTCTTCTTGATATAAAACAGAACCTTAGCAGTTACATTAATTAGCAGAACAGTTTTGAAAGAATCAGATAAATAATTGCATTTTAAAATTCAATACAAGAACAAGAGAGATTTGTTTTTGCTGTTCTCTAACCATATTTTTATGCATTTTTGTTTAGTAATTTGTATGTAATGCAGATGCATAAATGCAGATTTATTCATCTACAGTGGTATGGGGACACCAGGACCCCTGAGTGTAAAGCCCTGCAAAAGGTAATGGACACAGCCCAGGACATTATTAGTAAAACCCTTCCCACCATCAAGAACAGCTAGAGGGAACACTGACATCAGAAAGCAGCAGCAATCATCAAGGATCCACACCACCCAGCACACACTCTGTTGTCTCTGCTACCATAAGGAAAGAGGTATATGTGGCACAAGACTCACACCACCAGGTTCAGGAACTCCTCTACCGTCAGACTCCTCAACAACAAATTCAACTGGGACTTATTTAAGAACTCTTACTTTAGTACTTTATGGATTTTTTTCAATCTCTGTATGCAGTTGTTTTTTCATTTCTTTATTTGTTTACATGTGTATATTGGGTCTGTTTTTTTTGCACTGCCAATAAGTGGTAATACTGCCTCGTTCACAGGAAAAAGAATCTCAGGTTATATGTGATGTCATGTATGTATTCTGACAATACATCTGAAATCTTTATTGTTACTACAATATGTAGAAGTCATGAAAACTGCAATTTACCAACATTATCAAGATTCATCAGATTTCAATTGCATTTATAGGAATTCACCTAATAAGGTGCAATAACAATTTGAACAGTTAGTCAAAATGAAAAATAGACCTGAAGTTTATATCAAGTACAATATTACTAATTATGGATATAAGAACATCAGCATATAAATGGTAAATATGTAAATGTATTAAATACTGTATCTTGAATCTTACATTTGTGACTTATGTCTCTGCCTATGGATAGAATTGATGGACAAATGTGGAAGTATTCCTCAAAGCATCACATGTTGAAGATCATCCAAGTTACATTTATTTTAATTGCAATGAGGTATCATTTTTGAATACAAAGTGACATTATAAATGAATTGATAATATTAATAGGTGATTAATTGTGTTTAAGTACTATCATGAAGTATAGAAGATATCAGTATTAATCTTACCGAGTACAGGCCCATTTTCTTTCCTCTTCTCTCTGGGTTTTGCAATTACTTTATTCATTATGCTCAAGATTTCCTTCTTGGCAACTTGATTGAAATAAAAGAAATGTTGAAATAATGAAAATAATTAAAATTGGAGTTATTTGTATGTATGTATGATTTACCTGAAGCTTGTTGTACAGCCTCCATTATAATTTTCAATGGCAATCCTGCTAGTTTAACATCTGCCTAAGGAAACAAAGCAAATTATTTCAGTGGAATGTGATACAAATCATAGGTAAAGACTATTTTAAAAAAATATCAGCATGCATTATTCTACCTTTTTTTCCTGTTTGAAGAGTATTACATACTCCTGTAAATGGAGTTCAATTACCTGGCATATATCCTAAATAAATTCATCCCCGGTGCAAAGTTGCAGGGCTGGTTAAGAAGTGCAGACAGGTGTTTCAACATTTGATCTCCAAGTCACTGTGGGCTTTCACATTTACTGACAATGCATGAATGTTCCAATTCAGATAATACACACAATATGGAGAACCATGAGTTAACAGTCAGTTCAATTCCACAAAGCAGATATAACTATTTAACACTTACAGTACGGAAACAGGCCATCTTGGCCCCTCTAGTCTGTACCGATTTAAGTGAACTCCATTAGTCCCACCTACCTGCTCGCTGCCCATAACCCTCCAATCCCCTCACATCCATGCACTCATCCAACCTTCTCTTAAATGACAAAATTGACCCTGCTGCAACCACCTCTTCCAGAAGGTCATTCCACTCAGCCATTACTCTCTGAGTGAAGACGCTTCCTCTTATAGTCCTTCTGAAGTTTTGCCCCCTAACCTTAACTTATGACCCCTCATTCCAATCTCACCTACCCTCAAGAGGAAGAGCCTATTCACATCTACTCTATCTATCCCCCTCATAATTTTATATACCTCTATCAAATCTCCCCTCAACCTTCTATGCTCCAATGAATAAAGACCCAGTCTACTCAATCTTTCTTTGTATTCTAGATACTGCAATCCAGGCAACATTTTAGTAAATCTTCTCTGTACCCTCTCTACCTTATTGATATCCTTCCTATAATTTGGGGACCAGAACTGCACACAATATTTCAAACTTGAACAGTCTCAACATCACCTCCCAGCTCCTATATTCTATGCTTTGATTTATAAAGGCCAGCATACAAAAAGCCTTCTTCACCACCCAATTGACATGAGAATCCACTTTCAAAGAACGATGAACCGTTATTCCAAGATCTCTCTGTTCCTCTGCATTCTTCAATGCCCTTCCCTTCACTCCATATGTCCTGTTTTGATTATTCTTCCCAAAATGAAGCACTTCACACTTATCTACATTAAACTCCATCTGCCATCTTTCAGCCCACTCTTCTTAGCAGTCCAAATCCTTCTGCAGTCCTCGAAAACCATCCTCACTATTCACAACTCCCCCTATTTTTGTATTGTTCGCATATTTACTCACTCAATTTACTATTCCATCCTCTAAATCATTAATGTAAATGACGAATAACAAGGGACCCAACACCAATCCCTGAGGCACAACGTTTGTCACTAGCTTCCATCCTGACAGACAGTTATCCACCATGATTCTCTGGCGCCTATCTTCTAGCCACCGTTGAACCCATCTGACTATCTCAACATTAATACCTAATGCCTGAACCTTCCTCACCAACCTTCCATGTGGAACCTTATCGAAAGCTTTACTGAAATCCAGATAGACCACGTCTACTGCTGTACCCTCATCAACCTTACTAGTCACTTCCTCAAAAAATTCAACAAGATTTGACAAACATGACCTTTCCCTCACAAACCCATGTTGGGTGTCCCTGATCAATCCCTGCTCCTCTAGATACTTATACATATTATCTCTAAGAATACTTTCCTTTAGTTTACCAACCACCGACATCAAACTTACTGGCCGATAATTGCTGGGCCTATGCCTGTAGCCCTTTTTAACAGAGGAACCACGTTTGTAACACATCAATCCTCTGGCACCACACCTTCCTCCAGTGACTGTTGAAAAATCATTGTCAGGGCCTCTGCTATTTCCTCCCTGACTTCCCTCAAGGTCCTGGGGAAAATCCCTTTGGGACCTGGAGACATATCCACCTTTATATACTTCAGAAGCTCCAACACCCCCTCTTTCCTAATCCCTATGTTTTCCATAATTACCCCTTTTGCCTCACTTATCCTCCACAATTCCATATCCTTTTCCCTAGTGAATACCGACAAGAAGAGCTCATTCAATATTCTGGTCAATAAGCCATCAGATTGAAGTAGGTTTTTCTAAATGTTTCAAACTAAGGGTCTGTAATTCAATTAATTTTGAACAGATATTAGAGTGATATGTATTTAAACCTTAAAAATATTAATTTAAAAAAATGATGACATAAATATGAACTTGAAACACAAGTTTGGGATAATTCTCTACTACGTACAGTACAATTAAAGCACTGTGTATAGTTTTGTGTACTTCCTTTTAGATTAGGAACTTATAGCTATGGAATGTGCCAAGTGCAAACCACAATGAGAAACTATTGAGGAGATTTCTGAAATTGTGAGATTATTTTTAATGAAGCGCAATAATATGAAGAGATTTTTTAAAATTCATGCTTAGGATCTTCCTGAGTTTAACAATAGGATACTTTTATGGTATCCAAATGTATACCATACGTGACTCACTGTACTTTTTTTCTGTAATCAAGATGATTTTCAATTTGCCCTACATAATAAATGATAAATTAAGCATCTCTTCAGTGCGAAATGTAGCATGAAATCTATCAAATTAAAATCATAAGCTGTAGGAAGCAGTTGGCCAGTTAGCATTACTAGAGATTGAATTGAAGATAATATGCCAGATTGATGGCATTTGAACAGAACTCTTCTGATAAATCTGATACAAGGTTACTGACTTTTGTTCATATCAGATTTATCTGAAGTTGTTTTGAAAGATGGGCAAAATTTCATTGTATCCATCATCTAGTTCATTGTTGTCTTGCTCTTGTGTCAATGATGGAACAAACATTTACCTGTAAAGCTGTAATCCCTTTGCTTGTACCTGCCATCTTAAAATCCATATCTCCATTATAATCTTCAATACCCTGTAAAAGTAATATGTTGAATGATCCTAAATGAGTTTTTATACAAGCCAATATAAAGCACACTTGTAATACAGCAAAAAAAAAAATGTGGACCAACCAAAATATCAGTCAAGAGACGGTAATCTTCAATGCTGGTAGGGTTCTCTGGATTAGTCTTTGTGATAAGACCAACAGCTACACCAGCTACAGGAGCTGATATTGGAACACCTGGACGGATAAATAAAACAAAGCTATACTAGACTGTAAATTGCTCTAATGCAAAGGTCCTGCTTAAAGTCACTAATCTTCAGTAATAACAAGTAGCATTCACTATAATTTTACATGACTTCTACCTAAAATTGTTGTAGTGGATCTTCTCAAACTATAAAGGCACCTGAGAAAGGAAAATATTCATTTGAAATAAACTTGAGAACATTCAGTATTTACCTGCATCCATCAAGGCCAGACTTCCTCCACATACTGATGCCATAGAGGATGACCCTATAATTAAATATGAACACGAAAACCATTGATGGGAACAGACCATTGGACTTCAAACATCATAAACTCAAGCCCCAATAAGCCATGTAAACATTATTGGCTTGTCACAAAGCAAATTATTTTCACAAAACTAATAGTTTCAGGTCTATAGAAGTATTCTAAAACTAGCCAGGGAGTTTATAGCTAAAGATAGAAATGTAACATTGAAGTTTGAAAGAAGTATAAAATAAATGATTCTATTCACCTCTCCATGCTAACTATTTCAGAATACAGATTCTGACAAAATCAGTTTTATTCCACTCTCATCCAATATGAAGGTACAATAACTTAGGAGAGCAAAACTATTCAGATACATCAACATGAGTGTAATAGTTAAGGATAATGGCATATGATCAAGGAAAAGAAACATGTTTAAACATTAGAAACACAAGAAATTGCAGATGCTGTAATCTGAAGCAAAAAAAACAAACTGCAGAAGGAACTCAGAGGGTCAAGGAGCACATTGTGGAAATAGAGGGATGGCTGATATTTCAGGACAAGAACCAAGGTCTTGATGAAACATAATCAAGCATGGCTTTTTCAAGCTTGTTAAAAGCCATCTGGCTGCCTAACTCAACAGAAATAAATTGAATGGCATGAAGTTGTATGTACAAATTAAATTCTTAATACAAAATAATACTGCAGTGGGATTAAATTCAATGACTAATATCTGAGTATCAGCATCAGGCAAATTCTAGTGCTGAATATCTTATTTGATTATGATTTAACTGTTCAAAATATTTGTTTAATTTGAGAAGTTACTAATTTTTTATTTTTCTACACCTGATTTAGCACTGAATTCAGTCAATTTACAGTAATTTTTCAGTCCTCCAGTCTTGTTTTAGTTCTTCTCAGTTGGTTGTTCATTTTACTCAATTATCAGATTCTCTTTGATGTTATTAGCTTGCATTTTCAGAAATCTCAAATTCTTGCATGTTCAAACTTAGTGCTCAAAAACATCTCACAAATGCTAGTTAAAGATGTATTTACAACTTGAACATCTTTTATTTCAATAATTCAAATTAAAAAAAAACTTCTGAGCAATTGTTCATTCTTACTCTCAGCATTTTAAGAAATTTAAATTAAAGGCTTTAACAGGCCACTGAACATATGTGGACAGTCCATTTCATTGCTTACCATTTGATTCCAAGACTTCTGATGTCACTCTTATTGTGAATGGAAATTCCTTAGGAATAACAGGTTTCAATGCTTTTTCAGCAAGAGCACCTTAATTGAAATGGAAATATATTTTAATAAATGACATAACACGATCAAAGTATTTCTGCAAATTAAACCAAAGCACTCATCGAGCTCTTTACCATGGCCCAGTTCCCTCCTATTTTGACCAGCTACTTTTCCAATTTCATTAGTTGCATAAGGCGGGAACTGGAATAAAACAAATATAAGGTTTTTAGAAATACACTGCCATGGAATAAACATTAAAGAAAATAAATAAATATTAGATTTAAACCAAGAAACTTTCTTCAATTTTCTACTTTTTTTTTCAGACACACAACTAAAAAACTGGAGATGATTGACAATTTTATTTCTGCCCAATTTTAAACTGCAAAACACCAGCAAATTTGATAATATCACCCTTTTACATGTTTATGCTTCAATTTGTTAACTATCAACAATCTAATCACTAAATGCTTGATTGCAGCAGTTACACAGGTACATAAAATTCACTAACAATAAGTACAAATTAAATTACCTCACAAAAGAAACATAAAAATAGACAAACATTAACAGTTGCAGTTAGTGCAGAAAACACGATATTACAACAGTGCAGACTGTTCTCTGGTGGCTCTGAAGTAGTGTTGCAGTTAGGTCAAACAGGGATGTTCAAGGGGCTGACCGCAGTTGAAAAAAAAATGTTATTGAACCAAGAGATACAAAACTTGAAGCTTCAGCACTTTCTGCCTAAAGGTAGAAGTAAGAAGAGAGTGTGACAGGGTGATGGGGATCCTCTGATGTTATCTGCTTTTTGTTTTAGGCAGCACTCCATGTAGATGTTGGGAGGTCAGTGCCAGTTATTCTGCAGCATTCTGTGTTCCTGGGTACTCAAGTTTCCAAACCAGGCCATGATGCAACAAGACAGTACACTTTCTGTAGTACACATGAAGAAATTTAATATAGTACGAACAACATGCTGAATCTCCTACAAATCTTGTGAGAGTAGAGGCATTAGTATGCCTTCTCCACAGTTACTTTAATGATCTCACACCAGGAGAGTCCCTTTGATAGGTAGATGCCAGGAACTTGAAGGTACTGACCCTCTCCATCATCATTTTGCCAATGAAGGCAGGTTCAAACTTATGGTCGCATATATCATGATGCAGAGGTGGTTTTGAGAGCAGACTAGTAGACATCTCATACATGGTATAACAAATAAGACACTGTACAGAAGTGCAGAGTTATCATGTGAAATGAATTGGTATGGACCAAAGGCAATATAATTTTACAATTTTGGGGTTTGTTCAGGAGTCTGATAACAGAAGGACAGAAACTATCCTTGAATCTGATGACCATGAACTCAGTTTTGGGGGTTGAAGAGAGTGTGGCAGGCTAGGATGTCTTTTAATATGTTGGCTGTTTTTTCAAGCAGCAGGAGATGGAATATATGAAGGGGGAGTAAATGCAATGGCCCGAGCCATGTTCACAAGCTTACCATGGTGTGATGCACCGTGACAGGATACTTTCAATAGGGCACCTATAGAAATAGTTTAGGGCTGCTGGTGATATGTCATATTTCCAAAGGCTTTTGAGGAAGCTGAGGTGCTGGTCTGTATTTTTTTTGTCCATTGTATTAATGTGGGTGGACCAAGACAAGACACTGCAAATGTTCACCCCTGGGAACAAAGCTGTTTACTATCTTCACCTCAGCATTATTCACGTGGACTGGAGAGCATGCTCAGATCCTCCTCTCGAAGTCAATAACAGGCTTTTTGGTTTTCTGATATTGTCCCTCCATCTCTTTTCTGAACTTCGATTCACTGTTGTTAGAGATCCTGCCTACCACAGTGGTGTCATCCGCGAATATATAGATGGAGTAGGAGTTGTGTTTGGCCATGCAGTCACAGGTACAAAGGAAGGAGAGGACTGAATATGCAGCCTTGTTAAAAAGATCATGATATGTAGTTGACCATAGGTGACCATTCAATATTTATTAAAAATGTCCACAAATGTTAATAAACCACAATAGTCAATTTGAATATATTATAACCAATACCTTTATTATTCGAAAATTTATAACTACTATGTATAGTAAATTACAAGAAATAAAGGAAAAGAAAGATTTGTATAAAACTAAATTGAAGTGGGAACAGGATTTAAATATACAAATTCAAGAAGAAATATGGATGAAACTGTGTAGAGATAGTGTAACTAATACAATCAATTGTGGCGGTGCACATATTCGTAGCGAACCGGCCTTGCTTGTACCGCCGTGCAGCTGCGAATACATGGTGCCATCGGTGGACCTCCTTGCTCATGGTTTGAACTGAGCGTGCGCCTCAGGCAGTGTGATGACATCACCGCCCGTGCGGAGGCGGACCTAAAGCTGCCCTTAAAGGGACACGCGCAGGTTTTGATTAAAACTGTCGTTGAAACCCCCAACGTGGTGGTCGAGAGTCTCTTTCCTCATAGCTGCCGCTACATTGATGACCCCAATGAGTCCAGTCGTTTTTCTGGCCTCTCACTATGGATCCCTCAGAGATCAATGCAGTTGTGATGAAACTGCCCCCCTTCTGGACACATCGCCAATGTACGTGGTTCGGGCAGGCGGAAGCACAGTTTCACCTCAGAAACATTTCATCAGATGCTACGATATTTTATCATGTCGTGAGCGTATTCGACGAAGAGACCGTGGCCAGGGTGGACGAACTCATCCACAACCCGCCGGAGGTTGGTAAATATCACGCCCTCAAGAACCTCCTCCTCGGGACCTTCGGCCTCTCTCCACAACAGCGCGCCGCCAGGCTCCTACACCTGGATGGATTGGGAGACAGAACCCCGCCTGTCCTGATGGACGAGATGCTGGCGTTAGCAGAGGACCACAAACCGCGTTTTCTGTTTTGGCAAATCTTCCTCGAGCAAATGTCCGAGGGCATACAGCTCCTGCTGGCGGACGAAGACTTCTCCGACCCACGGCAAGTTGCGGCCCACGCGGACATCCTCTGGTGGACCATGCAGGAGAATGAGGCCGCCCTCAGCCAGGTGACCCGCCCAGGGCCCAGTCAGTCACAGGCGCCCCCCAAGCACATACCGGAAGAGCACCACCCCACCTGGTGTTTTTATCATCAGTGCTGGAGGGCTCAAGCCCACAAGTACAGACAGCCCTGTACCTTTCAGGGAAACGACTCTGCCAGCTGCCGTTAATGGCTGCAGCAGCTGGCCATGGAAACAGCCTCATGCATGTGACGGACAAGTCCACTGGCTGACGGTTCCTAGTAGATATCGGAGTGGAGCTGAGCATGCTCCCCCCGACAGCCCTCAAGATCCGCACCCGAGCACGGGGCCCTACCCTGTGGGCAGCCATCCGTTCCACCATTAGGACCTTCAGAACTCGCATAACACAGATCCAGATCGGAAAGGACAGGTTCCACTGGAAGTTTGTGCTGGCCTCAGTGGGCACAGCGCTGTTGGGTACTGACTTCCTCCGGGCGCACAGCCTGTTAGTGGATGTCAACATATACATGTGGACATGGTGGGCCCCCTGCTGGTGTGCAGGGACACCCACTACTTGTTGATGGTGGGTGACCGAGCGACAAGGTGGCCAGAAGCCATTCAGCTGAAAGACACTTGCGCTGAAATGTGCGCCAGGAACTTACTCGCTCACTGGATCGCCAGGTTTGGAGTCCCGGTGCACATTATTAGTGACAGAGATGCCCAATTCACGTCTGCCCTCTGGGCACTAGTGGCGAGCCTTTTGGGGGTCAAGCTCCACCACATTTTCAAAAAAAAAGAAACCAGAATTGTAAATGTATTACTCTCTTTGTCTTAGACATTTTTGATCGAATAAGTCAGATAATCTATTTTAATGTAGCCATTTGAGGGAATATAGATCAGGGGCATCAAATCACAAGCGACAAGGTGGCCAGATCTTTGGTGATCTTTGGCACCTGAGGAGGACAAGAGTGGCTCCTGTCAATGCCCTCTTCAAAGGATTGGTCTTTTCAGCACTGAACTAAAATGTCAAAATGGACTTTTAATATGAGAACAGGGAAGAAAATTCAACTAAGTAATAGGAATTCCTGGGGGAAAAAGAATAGCCTGAGTAACTGCACGGCAAATAATTTTTAACACTTAGGACTCTGACTTAATTTGTTTCCTTTACTGACATCTGCAATAATTACTTTTTAAAAACAAGATAGAAAAATTATAAGCAGAAAATATTTTCATTTTAAGAAACAATTATAATGGAAATTGGACACAATGTTATAAAACAGTCACAAATAGCTTTCAGTTTATATATAATATTGGATTTCAGTTAAAGCAAACAGAAATTAGGTGTGCGTCATGTTTTCCCTAACACTCAGTGACAGAAAATTATGCATGCACCTTGTGTTTGTATGTAGACATGCTTTTGGGAGATAAATTGGGGCAGGTTTTTTAGTATAGGCTAAAAAACAAACACTTTAAAACTGATCTTATTTAAAATACTGGAGCTATGCTCATGCTAGACAGTCTGGCGCCAAGAGCCTTTGCAAAAGCTTTGGAAAGTGCCCAAGTGACTTCACTAATGGATTGTTGTTTATAAAAAGGCAGCAGATGAAAGAAATCGAGAGAGAGAGAGAGAGAGAGAGAGAGAGAGAGAGAGAGAGAGAGAAATCAGTTCTGCAGTTCCATAGTTAGCAGCAGCAGCTGGGACTAGAACAGGACAAGCTGGAAAGCTTGTGGAAAAACCATATTTGGAAGGCAGGTTGTGAGTGTATGCAAGAAAAAAATTAGTAAAGAAAGTTTTAGTGGGTGACAAACAGTTAAAAGTCAGCTGTGCGCTGCCACTTTTAAGTCTATTAATCATTACTAGGACACTCAGTACGTTAAGCTGTGCGCTGCTGAATAAGACAGTAGACCCTCTGCATTCCGCCACAGACTTTGAATTGTTTCTTTTTGAATCAACCAATGACAATTGCTTTTTCCCTTGTATGGTGGACACTCTCAGAGCTTCAGTGTGTCATGTGTCTATTGTTTGTACCTTTGTATAAATTAAACCGGCTGGTCTGTGCTCAGGCAGAGCAGCCCCAGTATTTTGGTGGGACTGTTCTCCAAGATATCTTGTAAATAAAAACTCCTTTTGAAGCAACTCCCTGGTGCCTCAGCTGAGTTATTTCATTATAAAACACTTTTCTCCGCAACAAAATCTGGTGCTGCGAGCAGGGTCCCTTTTTAATGGGATCCCAGCTGAAAGGGGGTGAGGCAGGCTCACTGAGAAGGAGAGTGACAAGATTCTCGATCTAAATTGGGAAGAATGGGGAAAAATTAAGAGAAAAATAAGAATACGGCCCAGGGAGTGAGAACGCGGACCGAAGGAGGACTGGTGTGCTCTCTTTTATATAGGGATCTAGAGTAAGTGTGTTTGTGATGTGTCTGTGTATTTTTTCTTGTAACATCTTCCTTTCCAGATTAGACCCGCTGAGAAACATAGGGAACAGGAATGGTAAACCAGCTGATTCCGGGTGAGCAGAGAAATCTGCTTCCGGCCAAAAGGAACGAAAATCGTCCATGACGTTGAGCCAATCTACCAAGAAAAGAGCCCGCTAGCTGATTAAACGACAGCACTTGGTAGGAGATCCACTGCAGCCTTCAGGCTCACCAGTGGACATTGTAATGAGAGAAACGGAGTTGGGACTATGTAATCCCATTCAGTGACGACCTGTACGGGTGGTATAAGGGTTGATGGCCGTATGGGGGAACCTTTGTCCTTCAATTGATTAGTGATGCTGAGGATGATACGGAGGGAGGTGCTGGGGATCCTACTTGGGATCTAAAGTACTTCAGAAGTTGTTTCAAGGAATGGAAAGAGGTGGCTGTGAGGCATCAAAAATCTAAAGTAAAACAGGAGGAGATAGCAGCCTCTTCCGATGAGAAAAAGGTGAAAACCTGACCCCCAACCTCGTATTTTGAGTCCGCCCCAAGCCAGATTCCACTGTCGAAATGCCCCATGTAATGATGGGAAATGCACCCATCTTGAAACCCTGGACACCTGCTGAGGCCAGGGATAAGATCAGCGCAGCCCCCCGATCCCATAAAGAAACCTGTCGCGTTCTACCACTGGTTGCAACAAACGCACCCTTTATCATCCCCTCCCCGGTGATGTCCAGATGTTATTACAAGCTGCCTATGGGTCCCACTGGCAGGCAGTAAGGGACTTCTTCCAAGTCCCTGCGGGGGAAACAAGGGGACTGGAGGGGAAATGACGACCTGGCTAGGGAAGGGAATGAATCCATGGAGCATTGGTTAGAACATAGGGGAAAGAATGTGATCATGCAGAGTGCCCAGAAGCAAGCAGATATGCGAGTTGTATCTGCCTGCTTGCAGAAAGATGGAGAAAATACGTTAGATTTTGTAGTCCAATTTAAAAATACGTTGGAAGAAAATGCAGGGATTCCAATAGACAGACCCGAGACCTCGGTCATGGTCATCCAGACCCTGTTAAATTGTATGTTACCCCAAAATGCAAAAAGTTATAAAATGAGGCAGCTCCAATGGCAAGACCAGGGATGGCTGGACATTGTTACTTCGCTAGCCAACATGGATAGGGAGGGCCTATTTCTCCAAAAAGAGAAAAGGACAGGACAATTTAATGTCCAGGCCAGATTGAATAAGAAAAAAGAACCCACCTGATTCAGGAAGGATATGGGCCTGCGGAAAGATAGGATCCTGGGCAAGGGACTGCTGGACCAGCACGCAGAAGAGATCCTGGCCAAATGGTGGTAGCCAAGGGAGGGGTGAGCAAACGCAATATGGAGGCAACCCTTTTGCGGGAGCTGGAAACGGGCAGCAGCCCTGTTTTCCTTTCTAGCAGCCTAACCCATAGGGGGGCCCGGAAAGCCCCCCGCTCCAGCTGTCTTCCGACGAGAAGTGGGTAACAAGGAGCATTATATGCTGGTGGATACCGGAGCCACCATGTCATCTGTGCCACCTTCCACAGGTTTAATCCCTATCAGAGTGTCCGGTATTCTGATGATGGATTCCCTCTCCCAAACTACTACACTCTCTGTGGAAGGCCGTGAAATTGACAACACCATTATTATTTCACCCACGACACCAATACCTATTCTAGGGCGTCAAGCCCTCTGCAAATTGAACGTAACTCTCGACTGTACCCGGGATGGGATGTTTATGCAGCTGCCTGCTGATAAAGGGTACCATTTGATGCACACTGTGTTGTCTGTATCACAAGAAGCCTCCCAAAGTTCCACACATTTTGGCTGGTGGCTGAGTCAAGATTCCACAGTCCACATAATGAAACTCCTCCATGCACTTGAAGATGTAGTACGACGGGCCGACCCCCAGTCACCCCCTAGGAGGGTTAGCAGCATTTATGGAGATAATGTTGGTGGTGCAGAACTTGCATGTCACGACAATGTATGTCAAGCCAGGGGAATCAGTTTCCCCATGGCTGGACATGCCAGAAACGGATAAACTACTGGTGGGGAAAAGACTATGTTTTGGGCCAGAAGGGATAGGCTTTGAAGTAGAATTGAACACTCGCCAGAGGGAAGCTTTCCTTTTGCCAGACGCAGCCCCCCATTTCACGTTAGCCATCCGAAAACCCCATCAGCTGGCAGAAATAGGGAGAATGGTAAAAAGACTGATTGACAGAGACGATTGGCTTAAGGATCCACTCCATCGGGCAGAAAGGGCCGGTGAAAGCTATGCTGACCTGTGCATGATGGACGGAGATCATCGTACAACTGTCTTTTTCCACACCCCACACAATGGAAATATAGAATTAGAGGAGATAGAAGCATACGTCCACTTTGAGAGATCGTGCCCACCGTGACAAATCACTTACTGCTGGCCCGCAGCCCTAGCGGCAGTACCCCAAGAAGCCTGGGCTAAATCTAGTACCCATGTGAGACTAGTGAGGTCAGCAGTGCCTCACTCAGTGACATTGAAGAAGGAAGCCGTTCTGCCAGCAATTAAGCAATATAAGCTAGCACGCAAAGCTGTGGAAGAGGTGCGGGGCATCATAATGGATTTAGAAAAACAAGGAGTCCTGGTAAGGACAAGAAGCCCCTGTAATACACCCATACTGCCCATACCGAAAAAGGACAAAGGCACATGGCGATTTGTGCAAGACTTACAGGCAATTAATTCTATTGTAATACCCACGGCCCTGGTGGTCCTGGACATCAACATCATACTGTGCACTATACCGGTTGGAGCCACCACATTTTCGGTAATAGATCTCTGCTCCGTTTTTTTCTCCATACCCCTTGACCCTCAAAGCCAATTCCTGTTCACATTTACTTATGAGGGACAGCAGATGACCTGGACAAGACTTCCCCAGGGTTACACGGAAAGCCCCACGGTACGTTCAGCAGCCGTTCGAAAAGACCTGTCCGAATGCGACTTACCAGGAGGGTCTACCTTCTTACAGTATGTGGATGACCTGCTAGTAACGTCATCCGATGACGCAGCCTGCCTGTAAGACACCCTTCCTCTGCTCATCCTCCTCGCACAGAGGGGACATCGTGATTCCTTGACGAAGATGCAGTTTTGCCAAAAGGAGGTAAAATATCTTGGGTATATTTTACAGGAGGGAGAGAGAAGAGTAGGTCCAGAGAGAACAGCAGCTATAAGATAGGTACCCCAACCGAAAACAAAGAGAGACTTTCTCGGTTTCCTAGGCATGGTTGGATACTATTGGCAATGGATACCAAAATACTGTGAAATGAATGCCGTACTAAGGGCAGTGATTGCAAAGGAAGAACCAGAAGAGATAAAGTGGATGGAAGAAAGGAGGGCTGCCTTTGAAAACCTGAAAAAGGCACTGGCAACAGCACTGGCCTTAGGCCTCCTGGATTACCAGAAGCCCTTTGTGCTGTATGTGGCTGAGGAAAATGAGTTTGCCCATGGCATCCTGACCCAGCAGTACGGAGGAGGAAAGTGGCCAGCTGCATATTATTCTACTAAATTACCTACGGTGGTTAGAGGAATGCCACTCTGCCTGAGGGCGGTGGCGGCCACTGCAGAGATAGTGGAGAAGTCAGTGCCTATAGTGCAGGACCAGCCCTGTACTGTCATGACTCCCCATGTAGTGATACTGCTATTAAACTCTACGGCCACTCAACATTTTACGGCGGCCTGGAGGTAATGCTATTGTCATGTTCCAACTATATTTATAAAAGATCGAGTCCTTGTAATCTGGCCCTTCAACTACCCGAGGTAGAGGAGGAAGACCAAGGAAGCGAATTCATGACTGTCTGGCTCTGACAGAATTTGTAACCAGTCCCCGGCCGGATTTGAAGACAGAACCTATATAGGCCGACCTTACCCTGTATGTAGATGCCTCTTCCTACTGATCAAGAGATGACACCCTACTTGCAGGGTATGCTATAGAAGATGGTGAAAAGCCTGTCGAAGCCTATGCTCTACCGGAGGGGACGAAAGCTCAGATGGCCGAATTGTTTGCATTAACAAGGGCATGTGTTCTGTCAAAAGGAAAGAAGGCTAATATATACACTGACTCGCAGTATGCGTTTGGAGTGACACACAATTTTGGACAGATATGGAAGAATAGAAGGTTTATTACTGCAAGCGGGAAAGAGATTAGACATGCAGAAATGGTAAGAAGCCTGCTCGAGGCCATCCAACTCCTGACAGAGCTAGCCATTATTAAGTGTCAAGCATATACCAGACAGGAAGACCCCGTGTCAAAAGGAAACGAACGCGCTGACGAGATAGCTAAGCAGGTGGCCATTGAGCAGAAACTCCTGTTGCCCATGACGCTTGTCAGAAAGATAATGACCCCTGAGCAGCTGGATGCGATTCAGGAAATAGAGCTTAAAACAGCGCAGAATAGAGCAACACTACAGGAATAGCAAACATGGGAAAGGCACGGGTGCAGAAGAGCAGGAGGACTATGGAAGAGCAAGGATGGGAGGGTGGTATGTCTGCACAGTTTATTTAGACCCGAAGTGCAGTTAGAACATGGGCAAGCATACTTAGGGAAAGCTGGCATGCTGCAAAATATCAAGCAAACTTGGTTTTCCCCGGGGATCTCCACCACAGTAGAGAGACAGGTGAGGAATTGCCTGATATGTCAACAAAACAACCAAGGGAGATCACCTGCCATGTTCGACCAACTTCCTCCCGCCCAAGTCCTATTTGAAAACCTCCAGATTGATTTTTCTCACATGTGTCCAAGTAAGGGATATAAGTATCTCCTGGTGATAGTGGATATGTTCACCCGGTGGGTAGAAGCGTTTCCCACAAGGAGGGAAGATGCATCCACTGTGGCCAAGTTACTAATGAAGGAGCTCATTCCACGGTATGGAATCCCTCGGGGGATAAATAGCGATAGAGGAACCCATTTTACAGGGAAGATAGTGAAAGCACTCACTGATCTAATGGGCACAGATTGGAAATTCCATTTGCCCTACCAACCCCAGTCCTCTGGGATGGTAGAGAGAACAAATGGAGAAATAAAGAGGATGTTGGAGTGAACATGTGGTGAGACTGACTTGCCCTGGATGGAAGCGTTGCCAATAGTAGTGTATACATTATGAAATCAGGTGAATAGAAAAACCAAATTAATGCCTCATGAGGTAATGATGGGACAACCAATGTCCACTGGTGTTAGACCGCCCCTCATGCCAGAAGACGTGGCCAAGGTCTGGGTGCAAGACAGCTCCCTTGCACATGCCCAAAGATTGTGCGAAGCTGCCTCCAAGCTTCATAAGTTAGTTAGAGAGGCCCAGAGGCCGTGGACAGAAAATGATATGCACCCTTTTAAGCCTGGGGAATATGTTTTGGTAAAGGCCTTGAAACCTGATCTGTTCTCTCCTAGGTGGAAAGGGCCTAATCAAGTCCTGCTTGTCACGTGGATGGCACTGAAGCTGGATGCCCTAGATGGTTGGGGACACGCTACTCGGTGCAAGCCATTCCGGCAAGACAACTTACAGGAACAGAAGGATGAGTTGGGAAGCGATCTGTAGTACCCTGAGACTACCTATTGCTGTCCTGACAGGAGTAACCCTGACATGTTATTGTACAAGTCCACTGAGACGTTTTACGAACTAAGATCTGGACTCTGATACTGGCTGTTTAGGTAACGTCTCAGTTTTTTTGCAGAGTTGTATGGGTGAGGGAGGACCCGGGGTTTATGGTTTGTGCTTTTGCGCGGGATACCAGGAAGGAACACTAACCGGGGTATCAACATGACTTTTGTGCTATTAAAGCCGCAAGTCTTCGATAGAGGACTTTGGTGGCACCAGACAGAACCCTTACTGGAAGAAGTGGTGGCATTGGGGGCATGCATTTTGTGATCTTTTTAGTTGGATGGAACAATGTAATAGACGCGCTGACCACAGTTACCACTATAGGTTTTATGGTCCTCTGATGAAGAGACCACCACCCCAGTGGCAACGTCCCAGACTCCAAGTGCAGCAACCACGACATGGCCTGTAGCAGAGACAACTCATACACCTACCTCCGTCACCCTGTCCCGACCTTCTACGGATATGAGCGGTGGACACATACATCATCTCTTTTCCACCTGCCAAAATGCTGTCCTATCCCCGGCAGTAGTGAACCTTACCATACATATAAAATATGACGATCAAGAAGAAATGAGAACCTGTACAGAGAGCTACCCCAGACTGACCCTGACCAAAAGACATATTAAGAGGGATATTTTAGGGACTGTATTAGGGGGAGCCGGGACGGGTCTGGGAGTTTCGAATTTGGTTGATATTGAAGCTCTCCAAAATAAGATACAAACTATAGGTAGCGAGGTGGGACAAGGAATTAGAATCCGGAATATGTGGGGAAAACGCAGCAAGAGGAAATAGAGATGGGATATAAATTTCAAAGAAGAGTGCAGTATAAGTTGTTGAAAGTGACGGAACGTGTAGAAAGGAAAGGAGGAGAAAGAGACGCTTTATTTAATCATATTACAGATGAGTAGATCTTTTGATCTACAAGGAGGGATTTGTGGAAGAAAAAAATTAGTAAAAAATGTTTTAGTGGGTGACAAAGAGTTAAAAGTAAGCTGTGCACTGCCACTTTTAAGTCTATTAATCAGTACTAGGATGCTCAGTATGTCAAGCTCTGTGCTGCTGAATAAGACAGTATACCCTCTGAATTCTGCCACAGACTTTGAATTGTTTCTTTTTGAATCAACCAATGACAATTGCTTTCTCCCTTATATGGTGCATGCTCTCAGAGCTTCAGTGTGTCAAGTGTCTATTGTTTATACCTTTGTTTAAATTAAACCGGTTGGTCCGTGTTCAGGTAGAGCAGCCCCAGTATTTTGGTGTTCTCCAAGTTATCTTGTAAATAAAAACTCCTTCTGAAGCGACTCCCTGGTGCCTCGGCCGAGTTATTTCATTATAAAAGACTTTTCTCCGCAACAGAGTGCTTAGTTCAGCCTAGTCAAATCCCTTGTGGCTAATGCAAGAGGAGAGGACAGACTGCTTAATGTTTCACTTGAAATAAGAGAAACAAAAAGGAACTCTGTGCTGACCTGAAAGAAAGAGGTTATCATCTGGAGAACCCTGAGGGGTTGTTTCTTCGGCAAGACACTGAAGTGGCTGGTTACAAGGAATCAGTTGTGGGTGTCCAGCAAACAACAAATCTCTCTCTGAAAACCAACAAGAACCTTACTGAGCGGTAACCATTTACCTTTCAAGCACCAAAGCCTGGTGAACTTCATAAATGTTAAATTCTGTGCACTGTATAAGAATTGCCTGCACCCAGTAAACTTGGAAGAATGAGAAGTGAGATTGGACTGTGAATCAAAAAACTTTTCAGAACCTACATACACATTACATACACTTGTGCTTAGAATTAGAAGGGGGTGAGGTTAGTGATAAGTTAAAGTGTGATTCTGTTTTCATGTTTAAAGATAATTAAAAGCAACTTTTGTTTAAGTAACCATTTGTCTTGGTGAATATCTATTGCTGCTGGGTTTTGGGGTCATCTGGCCTTATAACAACCTCCATTTAAAAATCTAATCAGGACATCGATTTCAACAAAGTTTTATTTTACAAACATTTCAAAGGCAAAAGTGAATTTTGCATTGGAAATCAGCTACTTGCAGGAAACTATAAACCAATTTATAATTGTGGTGCAAGTTCTGATATTGCACTTCATAAAACAAAATATATGATATTCCACTTAAAAGTTTAACTCTCATGAATAATGCCAAATGTTTGAAATATTGCATTACCTCATAGTGCAACATGAAATTTTTCTCTTTCACTCCACTGGATAAAAGTAAAAATTGTAACATCAGTCTTGGAACACATTAAATCAAATTATTAAGATATCAACATTTGAAAATCATTACTGAGACAAGACAGTATTGAATAACTACAGCTTCTTATCACAGCAATGAAAATAGTTTAAAAGCTTTTTAATGCAGTAGACAAGTATTCAATTCTGATTTAGGAGACATGACTCATTATTGTTCACAATAAACCTACAGTACAAGTATTTCCTTGAGATCTATAACTCAGCATCTAAAATTTCAAATGCTAAATTTCAAAATACTAAACCTCATCAGGATTGGTGTTAATAAATTTCCATTGGATCAGCAGAAAAGAATCAATAAATTTTATGAATGGGAAAATGCCAGAAATGTTAACACTCGTTTTGTAAATCTTGACCTTGTCAAGTCATCAAAGTGTCTCTCTCCCTAGCAGATTTTCTTTTTTAAAATATTTTATTTAAAGTTGATAATCACAAAACATATTACATATATAATGTGATTAATCATGTTTATATATAGAAAACCTCCAGCCTCCCCAACCACCCAACTAATGCCCTCCCTTCTCCCTTCCCCAACTACAAAGAGAGAAAAAGGAGATAATTATCTTATACAATCAATTTCAAAACTTTAAAGCTTCCCGGCTGTGGGAACGGTGACATCCACTGGAGCGGACCGAGAATTCACATTTTAACATCAATAGTTTTCAAATATGGGCTCCATATTTTAGCAAAGAAAATATATTTATCTCTCAGATTATATGTAATCTTTTCTAAAGGAATACAGGCTTTAATTTCATTTTGCCATCTTTTCATCCCTAAATTCAAATCTGATTTCCAGTTTTTGGAGCAAATTCATCAATCCTTTTGTAGATATTAAATCCTATTGGCATAGTTAAAAAAAAACCTCATTATTTTCCTTGCAAGCCACTTTCCCATTTCCAAGAGCTCTCTTCTCCAAGGTCCTTGAAAGTAGTCTGCCTACCAATGGCACATGCATCTGACCCAAAATTGTTGTTTAAATCTTTCAATCTTTTTCTGTTCTCTGTCACAGTATTTTATATATATATATATATATATATATATATATATTTATATATATGTATGTAAAAAAAAAATCATGACTCTACCACATCTTGCAAGATTTGTCAGCCACAACCTTCTGGGCTATCATTTTTTAAATCCTTTGACAAAGTTGACATTACTCTTGTCCAACCTTTCTTTGCTGTTCAGTACAGCTGGCTTGATCTCTCCCTGCTCTAACCTTGTTCCACTCCTAATAACTCACAACAGCCACTATTTGTCTTCCATTCTTGTTACCTTTATAGTCTCCCAGTGATCTATCCTTCACCATTTACACGTTAACCTTGGTGACATCATCCACATCAATGGAATCAAAATATTGACACATAATTTTCCACATCTTCATTTGTTTCTTCTATCTATTGCCTGAGATATCCATTCTTTATTCAGCTTTGAATAGTCATCTTCAATCTCTGCCACAAACACCACACCCAAACTAGTGATTCAATTTTCCCTTCAAGTCTCAGATAGAACCAGATTGTTTGCAATTCCACTGTCCTCTACAATCCAGAGTTGATCTTCCTGTCCCATGTATAGTAAGTATAGTTTCTGATGCTGTCCAGCTCAGCACCACCTCAAATTGGATTTGCTTATTTTTATACTGAAGTCCTTCCACAAATTACAAGACACATTTCAGGAATGTGATGGAATACCCCCTCCCAAATTCTCCTGAATACATGCAGCTCAACAGCATTCAGGAAAAAAGGAGATACGTCGGGACCTTATCTGCCACCCTAAACATTTCTTGATTCCACCACTCTTGCAATGAGGCTGCAGTGTACGCAAAATATAATGTTACAGCTCATTCCAAACCTGCAATCAATAAGAGCAGCTGCAAGCTCCACAAGCAACACATGCATTGTCATTTCTGTGGAAATTCTTGAACTCTCTCTTCAAAAACATCATTGCCAAGGCTTCACCAATGGCTCAAGTTAATTCACCATCAGCTTCTCAAAAACAATTGAGAAATAAATATTGACACCAAAAAAATAAAACTGAAAACTTGTTCAAACATTGCTAATAAAAAGTATGAAGTCAATAATTCTGAGAAATATACCATATGCTGATAAAGATGGAAAGGAGAGAAATATATAAATAATATTTGTACAGAAATGCATCCAATGTAAGAAATAAACAGTGACATTTTCATGACTTACCTTATAAGAGTGGTGATAAGATCAGATTTTACACTTGATTCTATTGAATCAAAGCTTACTGTACATAACACCTAGAAAGAAAGGAATTCTTAATGAAAAGAATGTCTGTGGTCATTCGAATTAGGAACATGGGCATTTCATTAAATTGCTTTATATTCAGTGCTCTTCACTAATTTTCTAACTTTCTGCACTAAAGGAATGTTTGTTGGGATATAGGTTCAAGAAGTGCTGCAGATCTCAGAATCCAAGCAGAAGCCTTGAGATTCTATCAAATGTAATGGATGAAATCTAACACCATCAATCCTCAACAATCATGTATTCAGCAGTCTGAAGAATAACAAAACACAGAACCATCCCTGGTTGACTGACCACACTGAGGAGCTTGAAGAATTACTTCACACCTCTTTGATTCTCAAAACCAGAAATAATGGTGGATTCCAATGTTGGGAGTCAAAGTACAATAGTAGATATCACTCGCAAGTGAGTAACCAATTTTCATGCTAAATGATTAATTCCGATTTTACCCAAATTCAGCAAAATATTTGCTAGAATTATAGGCAACCCCTTCTTTACTGCAAAGAAGTGAGAGTTGAAAAGAGAAATGTCAGTTCATTTATTCTTTCCCCTGCCCATGAGAGCAAATCTTATTCCATATCTCAACGTTTTGGGTAGTGATTTCTGATGACGAACTTCTGTAACCCAAACAGCCACAATAGATGGTGACCAATAATAAAGAGAACATAATGCAAGAACAGGAGCAGTTTGGTCCTTTTCTCCATCATTTATTAAAATAATTTCCAACTTCCCCATATCTTGATTTATATTAGTATACAATAAATAGATCCAATGATCCATTTCAATTTTTGTATTAAAATAATCAATATCAATAATCAATATTTAGTGCTTACAAATTAAGTGTTCAATAATACAATTTGAATTCCTTTGAATAAAGAATAGATAACAAATGAAAGCCATCACACCTGGCAAATTTTATTTATTTATTTCATACCTGTGTCTGTCCTCTCTGAAACAGTGCAGATCCATGAAGAGGCTTATAAAGATCAACTTCACAATTAATGCTCCTAAGGGAACTCAAGTCTCTACCATCACATCTGTAATGAAAACATATGGTGATTTTAAAAGCATTTTATAAATAAAAGAGGTTTCAATTTTTCTAAGTGTACCACAAAGGCTGGATTTGGTTTAGGTGAAAGGTTAAAAATTAAAAATGTTGCATGACCAAGGCTCTCCCAAGCCCAAGCTACACCCTGACATTTTAAACAGTGATTTTCATTTTAATCTTGCTGCAATCATCTACCTTTCCAAGGTGGGTTATTTAGTTGGGAACTCTTCAACGGAATGAACAAAAGGAATGTTTATTCAAGTTGTTTCCTCTCCGATCACAGCACTCTCATTTGCTCCATCATCCAACCAAATACTGATCATTGGAGAAGGATAGGGTGCTGGAAAGATGATGTGGAGTTGACTAGACAGATCATGAAGGAAACCAATAGGCAGCTTACTGAACTCCAAAAAAAAATTGAAATGCAATTGCTCCAACTACCACATGACATTTTTGAGAAACAAATGTTTAATAACTTTCAAAATGATTTTTTTCTTGTCAGTTTGATCAAATTCATTTTATTGTTTCATTAAATTTGCTTGTTTAGCAACAAATAAATTACTACCATGTCATCACATAGAAATAAAACCTATTTCCTGGTCAATCACAAGACAAATGATCATCAATTTTGAAGAAATGTTACTCTTAATCTTTTATTCACGTTTTTTGCTAAGTTTATTCTTCTGTGCTATTGCGATTATCTTCCTTTATAATTGCTTGGAAAAATTGAGCACTGTTGTTTTTGACTCGTTCAATGAAAAGTCTGTACTAAAGTTGGGATAAGTTTTTCAGTTTATTAAAATCTTATACGATTAAAACTATAATAAAACAAAACTTGATTATTATAACGGTCAATAAAACTGTCAAAATAATTATTTGGACTGTTTCTTTTCTCACAGAACAAAGGAAAACTCAAAACTAAATGTTTATCTTAAACATACAACCTTGAAGTTGGAATTCATAAATAATATTCACTGGCTTTTTGCAAAAGCCATTTTAACCTTTACAATACCAGCCCCTAATTATTATATCTAAAAATAATAATTACCATTACAAAGAAAAATGAAACATGGTAATGTATGAGTTAAATATTCAAAAGAAAGTGAGAGTCAATCATCAAAGCTTTCTGCTTCTTGTAAAAGACAGATTTTGGTAATCGATCTGTTCAGAAAGCCAGTTTAGTCTTTATCCAAACTTGATGGACAAGTTCTCTTTTGTCCTGGATGGTATGAACAATCTTCTCCATTAACCAGGAATTTCAAGGTGCTGAATGTACCATGATATTCATTCCCTTTTCCTTTCACCTTGTTTTTTTTTCCCCCCAGACAATTCCAGGATGTAAAATAATGAATTAAGCAGGTAACTAAATCCATTTGTTCAGACATTATCTGAGCAGCATTTGCAGTTTTACTCCTGATTTAAGAGTCTTCTCTTTTGATTTCAGATCTTCTGGTAAAATTTCTTATAATTTATCAGGATTTTGATGCCACTCATTTTGGGACTATAGAGGCCATTGACACTCACATTTTCATTATTCAAAAAACTTGGCTTTCAAACCGTGGGAAGCCAGATCAGCAGGATTGTTAACTTCATTAATGTATCTCCACTGTATTGGACATGAGACTTTATCAATTTCAGTGATTGTGTTAACCACAAAGTTTAAAACCTTATGGTATTATTGTTGATGTATTTGAGCACAGAGGTGCTATCAGTCCAAAATATGGAGTCTGTTAGTTTCATCTGCAGCTCTTTTTTCAACATTGTGTCCATTCTACTTGCTATGGTAGCAGCCGTCAACTCCATTCATGGGATTGTGACTGGTTTCATTGGAGCCACTAGGGCCTTTCCCATTGCAAATCCACAATGTACCTGATCTTTGTTATCATGTAGAAATAGACAACTAACATTTCTGTAACCATATTCAAATGCATCTGCAAAATGATGCAATTGAGCAGATGTTGCAGTTCTGAAATTTGTGAGTTTGAAGCATCTGTCAATCTTGAAGTCTTCAAATTTCCAAAGATCATGCATCCAACCTATCCATTTTTGTACAATGGATTCTGGTATTTCATCATCCCAACCAATTTTTTTCCTACACAAATCTTACAAGATCTTTTTGACAGTCAGGACAACTGGTGCCAATATTCCTAGAGGATCATAAATTGAACTAACTGTTAATAGAATCCTTCTTCTTGTGAGAGGTCAATCCTTCAAAATTATTTTGAACTTAAAAACATCACTCTGAACACACCATTGTACTCCCAGCACCCTTTCCAAAGGAAGGCTGTCATGATCTAAGTCCAAATTCTTCATTTATTTAGCCCTTTCTCTTTCAGGTATGGCAGTCAATACCTGGCGACTATTACTTGTCCATTTGGTAAGTAGAAAGCCTTCTTTCAAACAGATTGTCTTTAACTTGTGATAAAGAGCTATTGCTTCTTTCACTGTAGCTGCAGAAGTGAGACAGTCATCATAGAAGTTTATCTTGAAGGTGCTTATAGCTTGAGAGCTAAATTGTTCCACATTGCCCTCAGCACACTTCCTCAGGGCAAAATTCCTAAGGGTGATGAAGTCACTCCAAATAGATGTCCTGTCATTCTGTATTCTACCAAAGAAATCGTAACAAGTCACGGACTTCATTCAGTACTTTCACCTGGTGGAACATTGCTTCAATGTATGCAGTGATGATGATAGGTTCTTTTTTTTCATAATTCTTTATTTATTGCACTATGAACCATATCAACCAATATATTTACAGGTGGATCTATTTAAATATTCACAGTGACATTTTCTTTTTTTTCCCCCATCCCTCCCTTCCCACCCCCCTCCAAAAATAGTAAATATTGAACATATAAAATACAATAAAACAATATCTTTATACAAACAAAAGAGACTACTTATCTACTTATACACATTATGTGTTTATCCTCTTATCATTTTAGGTGGTGGTGGTCCAAGGCCTGCTCTTTCTGTTATGTTCCATATATGGTTCCCAGGTTTTTTCAAACATTGTAACTTTGTCTTTTAAATTATATGTGATTTTTTTTCCAATGGGATACACTTAAACTTAGTTATATATTCCATTAATGTTTATAGACATATAGTCCAATGTGGCCATCTTATATCTTTATTTTCACTTCTTTTCTGCCTCTTCACCACCTCCATCCCTTTTTTCCATTACTCTTTTTTAAGTTTTCCTTTTTAATCTCAATATATGACAACACACTTAAGACATGAAATACCCCAACAATCCCCACAAGCAATAACCCTTTAACCCCAAATGAACCTTCCCTCCTTGGATTACCCCTTGTCCCTTGACGGTAACCACAACTCCCCTTTCCATTCGGTTTATGAACTTACTCGAAAGTGTCAACCGATTTCGCAGTGACCATTATTCTCCCCCCCCCCAGAGAACACTATTTTCCTATACTTATAACAAAGCTTTCTCTCTTTTTTTCCTCCCTTCTTCCCTTTCTCTTATCCATCTTTAAATCTTCATATATACATTTTCTTTATATTTTTACATATTTTTGTATATTTTCTTGCCGGTCTTCCTTCTTGTCACTCCTCCTCCTCCTCTCTTCTCCTGTCCCGCAAATGTTCAGCAAATTCTTGGGCTTTCTTTAGGTCTGAAAACAATCTATCCCATTCCCCAGGAATAAATACTTTGAGTACTGCTGGATCTCTTAGTATAAAGTTATAACCTTTCTTCCATAAGACTGTTTTCGCTGTGTTGAATTCCTTCCCCTTCTTTAAAAGTTCGAAGCTTATGTCCAAGTAAAAAAATATTTTTTGTCCCTGATATTCCAACGGCTTATTGTCTTCTCTAACCTTTTTTCTTGCCTGCTCCAGTATGTTCTCTCTCATTGTATATCTTAGAAGTTTTACCAACATGGATCTCGGTTTTTGAAGTGGTGGCGGTTTCGGTACTAGTTCTATGCGCCCTTTCGATTTCTATTTCTTCATGTGAATCTGTCGTTCCCAACACCTTCGGGATCCATCCTTTTATAAATTCCTTCATATCTGACCCTTCTTTCAGGCCCACTATTTTTAAGTTGTTTCGCCTACTTTAATTTTCCAATACGTCAATTTTTTGTGACAAAAATCTTGTGTCTCTTAAATTTTTTTTTTCGCTCTCTTCCAACTTCCCTCTTTAATCATTTATCTCCATTTCTACAGCAGCTTCTCATTCCTCCACATTTTCTACTCTTTTCCCTATTTCAGTCATGACCAACTCTAAGCTTTGCATTCTGTCTTCAGCTCTTTTCATTTTTCTTTTGATTGAACTAAATTCTAATGATGGCCATTGTTTTAATGACCTCATTTATTCTACAAAAAAGGCTTAATCCAAATTTTGTCCTTCTATTTTAACTTCTTCTTTCTTTTGAAATTCTTGGTCTTCTTCCTCCTCTTCTTCTGTGTCTGTATCTATGTCTGTGTCGTCGTCTTCTCTTCTCTGTATCTGTGTATCTTCATCCTTCTCTGATGAGCTGTATCCTTGCTGGGCCTCCAGCTGCTGTGTCTTCTGCTGTTAGGCCTCCTGCTGCAGGTCGACCCGTTGTTGGGCCTCCTGCTGCAGGTCGCCCCGCTGCTGGGCCCCTTGCTGCAGGCCAACCTACTGCTGTGCCTCCTGCCGCAGGTTGTCACCCTGCCGGTTGCCCCGTTGCCGCTGTTAGGTCTGCTTTGTTCATGAATGAGTGAGACAAACACCAGACTGAGTCGAAATCAGGGTTCTTTGTTCTTTATTACCGGATTGTAACACTTGCAACTAACCATGTTAGTCGGAGAATGCATTCTGCCGTTATCAGCAAAATGGTGATTTTTTATACCTTTGGATACGTGCTTAGAACATCATCATATCATTACTTGTCCAATGACTAAAACTGTTGCTATCCTTTCCCTGCTAGCTTCCTGCCTCTCAATCCATCAATGTCTCTCTTATCTTGTAAGTACAAGGATGCATTCACATCTTGTTACAGCCCTGTACAGGGTAACTCCTTACACATTCCCATCTCATGATGTTTTACCTTACACCGCTCATCCTCTTCCTGCCCTTCATTCTCTTTCTCACCACTCTTCTTCTTTCTTGTTTGCTTCTTCCAGCCGAACGCCCCGATACTGGGTGTCTCTCAGTTGGCCGCTCCTCAGATGAGTCCCCCTCCTGCTGGCGTTAACCTTTTCTTTTACTTGCGCACTGCACATGCGCAACTCTTTGTGGATGCGCAGTTGCGCACCTCTTGGCTCTGAAAGTCATTTTTGAAGTCCGCCGGTCGGGAGGACACCTCTCCTCTGGGGACTCACTAACATCGGAGATCGGCCACTCCTCTCCACGGTGGCTCTCTGCTCCGACGTGCAGGTAAGGCCTTTTTCTTTCTTCTCCAGTGATTTTACTTCTTCCCTTTTCTCTGTTATTCTTACTTTTTCTCTTTTGGGTGCCATCTTCTGTCTCTTCTCTGTAACTCTATCTTTCTCTTGCTGTATTTTATGTTTATTGAGCTCTGTTTTTTCAATTTTTTTTTTCTTTTCTCTGGAGACGGCTGGTTCCACTCGACCGTGACTCCTCATTATGATAGGTTCTTCACAGAATCTAGTTTAGTCTCCCATCAATGTACTGGTCAAATCAGGACTGTGTAAGAGTTGAGAATTTAGTGAAACCCCCTGAAAGGTTGCTCCATAATCAAACACCACACAACTTTTATCATTCTGTGGATGCAAAACGCCATGGGGTAGTATGTACCATTTCTTTTGGCCACCATTACATTCCAATATATTATTTGGTACTTTCTCTGCATATCCTTTGGATATCATATCAGACACGCATATTCAGTGTATGTTGCTTGATAACAGTTCTATTATCAGGCATACATAACTCCTTTTTCTGATCATTAACCAGCTTGGCAGATTTTGACATCAATTCCAAGAAATGCTGGTCTTCCTATGAAGGATCTTGGTCATCCCTGATACACTCAGGAAAGTCATTCTTGAACTGCTGCTTCTACAGCTTATCAAGCTTCACAATCAATATTTTGTTGACACATAACCGATTGATTTTGAACCATTTTTCTTTCTCCTAATGGTCCATTAATCGTCCAACCAAACATAGTTTTGACAGCATAAGTTCTCAATAGAATCTTTGTACTTCTTCCTTGAAGATTAATCTTATCCATTAGCCCCACAGTGCAAAATGTTGTGGTTTTCCTGGGTCAAGAAATGTATAAGTATGCATTATTGGACTTCCTTCCTTAACCTGCACAGGTTCTATCAAAAGTTTGCAGTTATTTTCACCGGGCCCAGTAAGACCATTTGTCAATACTGAGGTTTCAGCACTGTTTTCATCTGCTTCTTTCTTTGTCATTTGTTCTTCTTCCATATTCTTCTCTTCCTTGAAGATATATAACATCTTAGTCTACATATGTCACACCTGAGTCACTTTTTGCAGTTTTTGCTGATGTGTCCTTTTCACAGACAGCCAAAACATACTCCAATTTCCTTAAAAAAAAGTGATTATCTCACTATGCATCTTCTTTTCCATCTATACACACTTTTCTAAATTATGCTTATCATTACACAATAAGCATTTCTTAGGCAAACTTTCATTTTTCTTAATTTCGTTTCCGCCACTGTCAGAGAGGTGGTAAATGGACTTTATTTTAAATTTGGTTGAGGATAACATTTGGACTTCTCAACTTCTTTATTCATTGTTTGAGTACCTTTAATATTTCCATACAGTGGATCTGTGACAATGTCCACTTGCACTTCTGTAAACTCAGCGAAATCCTTAAAAGTAGCTGTCACATAGTTTCTATTTTGGTATTCAACAACTTGACATCCATAATTCTCTCACTAAGATGGGTAATTTATTTATAATGATTCCCATATTATTAGGTATGCCAAGCTCTCAAAGGTGGTCAAACTCCATCATGATGTTGCAACAATCTCTTAGAAAGATGATGTAGCTTGTAAACCCTTTATGTCATCTGGTCTTATTAATGACCATAAAGGAGTCTTCTGTACATAAGCTGTAGAAATTCTATATGTCACCAAAATACTTCTCCAGTAGCATCTTAGCCTGTTTCAATTCTGCATTTAGAGCCATACGTTGGCAACTCTTGTGGTGGTCCTCTCATGAACAGCTGCAAATAATATAAACAATCCTTGATACTTATTTTCAATACTGCATTCAAAGCTGTTCATAAACGATTGGAATTCAAAGGGGTCACCATCAATAAATTGGAATCTCTCTTAGGCAGAAGAGAGAATCTGTAACTGCATTAATGATGCAGCTATCTCATCTCGTCTTGTTGTGTCTAAGTGTATGTTATTTTGTTCACCCAGATTTCAAACACTTGCCAGGAGCACCTGGTATGACCCGCCATAAGATGGCATTTGGTTCCCATCTCTGTCCAATGAGGTTATCATTGGGGTTTGAGATCTGACTCCTTGCATTAACCCGATTAATTCGGGATCTCAACCCCGTGCCTTAACCTGTCTAGTTCATGACCAAGCATGTCTTGTGGTTGTAGCATAGACTCAGCCTTGATATTCAATATTTCCTTTTTCTGTTGTCCTTCCTCAAAGTGTGATGCTCTTGATAATTTAACTTGAGCACCAGATACCACCGACCCTCCTAGTGCCTTTGATTTGACCTGTTTAACAGCAATTTCTAGGCCCTTTCAAATTGTCATGTAAAATGGGGTTAATCGGGCAATTTGTCCAGTTAGCACCCCAGTTACGTGGCAGTTAAAAAGGGTCCGACCCAGTCAATCCCACCAGAATCAAACCAGGTCCCTGATCTACCTCAGAGATAATAGTCAGGGAACCCAGTTAAACGCTTTTTCCAGTGATGTCAGCGCTTGCGTGCATATGTCACAGGGCAGCCAGCTTCTGAACATCCAGCAGTACTTCCAGTGAGTGTGTGACGTGTCATTGCGGGAGTGGGATCCCCTTTAAATCGCCAGGTTGGCTATTTAATGGGTTGATCTCCCTGCGATTAGAAAGGTGCTTCCAGCACCTTTGCCCTAGTAATTGTACCTGGGACCTAGGAGGGGTACCCAGCTGCTGCAATTTAAAAGGGGCTACTGTTTCCAGATCCAGCAGCTCCTGTTCACTCCGTAACTGCTCCTCCTGCTGTTCAAAGGCATATCTCTCTTGCTCCTTCCTCTGCTCAAAAGCATATATATCTCTTGCTCCCTCTTCTGTTCAAAGGCATATCTCTCTCGAAGCAATTGCTACTTCCTTTACCTCTTTAACTGTCTCTGATGTTTTTCTAAGTCGAATTCAATGTGAAGGAATTCTATTTTTGCTTCAATAGCTACCACATCAGCCTGAATCTTTACAGGTGTAGATGCAGTACTTGCTCGATCTAGAACTCCTCTTACTTCTCTTGCTTTCAGCATTTAGGTCCTAATAGGTTCTGTATGTCAGATGTTACCTTAATATCTGACCCTCTCTCCATTTTGGGTTGCTCATCCTCTTCATCTTGTGGCACAGCTTCAACTATTTCCTTGAGGCTGATCTTAATTTTTATTAATGGTATTTTAGTAATTCTGTGGGATTTGTATCCCCAGCAATTTTAACATTCTTCTTATCTATATCCTCACTCAGTCTTGCTTGGAGAGTCACTTTGTTTCCACTTGTCTCTAATTGGCAACGTTGCAATTCTTCTGTAAGTTCCTAGACTTTAATCTTCTTGACACATAGCTCCTCAGGTGCAGCTACCATCCATTCAGTTGACTGTCGCACTCAGATATCAAATGAACAACAATCTCTCTAAAACCAAAATAGTCCTAATAGGACAAGGGGCAGTTTCTCCAAACTGTGCTCTAATTTGCAATAAATACACAGAAGGAACCTTTAATAAGGCTTATTGTTTCTTCAGTGGTCTTGGTGCTGTTGCTGTTTGTGTCTCCTTTATTGATTTGTTCTAAACAAAGCCCAATCAACCCCATCTTCTCTTCCAAATCCAATTTCCAACTTTCTATGTCTTCAATTCTATCTTCTATTGACTGATAAGCCAACAGTCCTCTTTATTGACTAAAGAGTCAATAATCTGCAGTTCTTTTGATTAAATATTGCAATTATCTTCCTTTATAATCACTTGGAAAGATTAGAGCACCCCATTGTTTTTGACTCGTTCAATGAAAAGTCTGTACTAAAGTTGCGTTGAGTTTTTCATTGTTTATTAAAACCTTATATGATAAAATAATTAAAACAATGATTATAACGGTCAATAAAATGGTCAAAAGAATTATTTAGACTGACTCCATCTTTTCTTTCTCACAGAACAAAAGAAAGCACAAAACTAAATGTTTATCTTAAAAATGTAAAAGCTAGCTACAACCTTTAAATTGGCTGTTACTTGGAGACACTCATGGAATCCGTAAACAATATTCGCCGGCTTCTTGCAAAATATGTTTGCAAGTCATTTTAACCCTTACATGTGTCAAATCCTGAATTTACCTTAAAAGTTAGAACTCTTGCTCTGATAGTTGTAATTCCTGCTTACAAAAGGAATCATAGGAATTTATACGAGGATTTGAAGTTACAAGCCCCATCTATTTATTCACTAATTCCCTATTAAAATAAATGAAACATTAAGTATTATAGAAAAACTTATCAAGTTCCCAGTAAACAAACGTAGAATAAAAATAGTAATATTACATTTGATTACTTTGAACCAATTGTTAATCTCCAGAATGTTACAATTTCCATATGCAGCAACAAGAACAATTATTTATTCATTAATGGATACCAATATCTCTAGCAATATCAGCATTGTTGCCATTCCTAATTGCCTCTGAAGGGATGGCTAGCTGCAAAATTAAAACTTCTGAAGACATTTCTACAATGTTTTCATATATGGAACTCCATGATTTAAATGCAAACAGAATGAAAGAAAGTGATATACTTTCAACAAAGGTAACTTGCAGATTATGCTGCTTTCAACTCTTAATCATTTTAAGTGGCATGGGGATGTTATTTAACTGCCGAGGTGTCAATAGCAGTGCATTTTGTAGATGGTAAATCGCAGAGTCTCGACGCACTGGTAATAGCAGGGGTAACATTAGGCTGGCGAATGGAGATTTTGAATTTGGGTTAATAAAGCTCAACAATATATCTTTATATTTCATACTGTTTACCAATTCTCAGTCGTTAAACAATTTGCAAGACGTTACCACTTAAATGGCATACTATTACAATGTCATACTTCAGTGAGCAGATATTTTTTTTGGGTGAAAAGAAAATGCAGGAAAGCCAATTTCCTTTAAGATTTTAATTGATAAAACATAAGGTGGGAACAACTGTGCAAACAAAACTAAATGCTTTAGAACGTAATGAAATGAAATAAAAAATCCTACCTTAAGTATTCACTGATGATAATGTTTCTAAAAACTTCTTTGGAGATCATATTAAATGCCTCTATAACATCATATGAATCAACATCAGAAAATTTTTCTGCAAAAGAAACACACACTGAAAGGTTTCTTTGAGGAAAAAAAAGGAGAAAATTAGAAGACAATTGGATGACAGACTACTTTAAAGCATCAAAACATTGAAGAACAAAAAAATCTATCAAAATGGAAAAGCTGTAGTGAAACTACTTGTTCCATGGTAATAATATAAATGGAATTTTTAAAATTCTGTGAAGAACTTGATGGAGATCATAAAATGTTATTTCATCTTCTCCAAATGTATCTGAAGAAACAGTATTTGGATTTAATCAAGGTAGGGAATAAACTTTGAGGCATTCTATGTGGTCAAATTGATTCATTCAAGCATTTTTAAATAGAAAATAACATTTTGGGATATAGTATACAAGTACTCAAAAAACATGACATGCAGTAATTACAACATGCTCAGATGAGATTGGACCTTTATTTTCTAAAGTTGTTTACCACTGACATTTGCATCTTGGTTTCTGAAGACAAATTGACAAAGCTTGGATTTTACATTTAGTCAAGAACTTCAATTTGTACTTTCTACAGTATATACTTGTGTAATAGTTGAATTTTGGGGATCAATTTTTCAGGTCAAATTTGGGGAGTGGGGGGGGGGGTTTCCAATACAGATACTACTTTTGACCTCAGTAAGTACCTGCATTGTTCAAGGCATCAGGAGCTCAGATGGCCAGGACTGGTGGTAAGTCTACTTTGGGATGACAGGAGCTCAGATGGGCAGGTGACTGTGCCTAGGAAATATTCTGTGGGTGGGGCTTTGGGAACTCTGGTGGGCGGCCGAGGCTAGGGTCTGTGGTTGTGCATCGGGAGATCCGGTGGGTGGGTGGGCAGCTGGGGCCAAGGAGAAAGTGTGTGGCCAGTACGTTTGGAGCTCTGGTGGCAGATGGCTGGGGCATCAGGAGCTCTGGTGGGCAGGCGCCAGGGGACTAGATGAGAGATGACGATCAGGAACTCGGATGAATGGCCAGCAAGGGCAAGCATCTGTGGTTGGGAATCGGGAGCTCGGATGGATGGGTGGTTGGGGCCAAGAATAGTGGGGGGAGGAGAGTGGTCAACTTTTACACAGGTCAAACAGAAAACACGTGATTTTTGGGACAAAAATGGTGGGGGGGGGGTTAGATGTTGCTTTGACTAGTACATGGGATAGACTATTGCATGAATATATACAGTAACACAATACTAAATGATATACAAGATGCACAGTGGTCTTTTTACATAAATAGCATTATTTCAAAAGTATTATTTGACAGACTCCTGCAATCTTCCAGAACCCCTGTGATATGAAACTAATCTAAAGATCAAAATACTAAAACCCCTGGTATCTGGCACCTATGGGGATTGGTAGATGCCAGATAAGTGTATTTTCCAGTTGCTTGAGACTTGCTCTTACAATGCCTACATAATGCACCTGCATTAAGAATAAACAGCTTAAAGATAAAAAAAAATACTATACTTACACTGAACAAACTTCTTACATGAATTTATAAACCTTAAAGCATTTTACTTCATTTTCAGTCACATTCTTTGAAAACATTTAACCGTTACTGCATCTGCAGGTTCCTCCCCCTCCATAGATCCGCCCAAAAGACGAACGATAACATTATGGATAATTAACCTCCCAACCCCTAAATTAATAGACAAAGTCTTTGACCGGAGTGACTTACTAAGCAGGAATAGGAGACACTTTAAGAGTCATCCTACAGCGAGCAGCATCAAGCAGCTCTTCAACTTGGTCGATGCCATTGCTGTTTCATACAACTTTATTCAAACACCTGCTAAGACAAACCTGGTTACCAAAATATCATGACTATTTTCACAGCTTTGCCTTCAATGTATCCTTGAGTTATTCAAGGAGTTAGGAAGATTTTGTGAAGTTCAGGTAAAGCTCTTATAAATTCATACCTACTTTATGGCAAATATGGGTGCCAACTTTTCAGGAAAACATCCTATTTATTCCTTAAATTATATGTTATTTTCTCAAGAGGTGTACAATTACGTGTTTCTGCCTGCCGTCTTTCCATTCCTAAATGGAAATCTGATTTCTATGTCACCGCTATACATTTTCTTCCAATTATTAACGCACTTTTCATAAATTCCTTTTGGAAAATATTCAATTGCAATCTTAGTCTTACTGCCAAAAATTTGCCCAATTAATAAAAGCATTGGATCTTGTGGAAATTTAACTCCTGTAACTTGTTCTAAAAATTTTCCTAATTCTATTCAAAATAGTATCAATTTTGAACATGACCATGTAAAATGCAAAAAAGTGCCTATCTCTTGACTACCTTTATAACATTTATCTGGTAAATTGTGCTGATATTTTAGTAACCAGGTTTGTTTATTTTTCTTTTTTTCTAACTCTTTATCTTTGTATCTATCTTTTTCTTTTCTTTTTATTTTAGGGATTATATTTGCGGGAGGGGTTTGGTGGGGTTTATTGGGGTATAGATCATAGCATGCATAATTAATTTGAATATATGATAGACATTTTCTGTATTTGAATACTTATACATGTTTGAAAACGTTAAATTAAATATTTTAGCGGGAGCCCCACACGTACAACAGAATCGCGCACAGCCACAACAGTTAAGCAAGCGCATTACCAGAGTGCATAGCCTCCAACGATGTCTCAGTCCTCCAGCCATAGGCTAGACACCAGCAATTAGCAATTATGGAACCCGACACCCCAGGGTGGAAAGTGACATCACTACCGCATCCCAGAAGGCTCAGCGTGAAACGCGTAGAGGTAACTATAAAAGCTGTGGTTAAGCATAATAAAGGTACTGATTCCTGATTCTACTGACTCCAGTGTAATTTATTGCCACTTGCATAAGGTAGTGTCATCAGATAGGCCACTATATATTTTGGTGACCCCGATGGGCCTCAGCTACACCGAGTCCCACATGACTGGCATGGACGAGCAACCGACGACTTCGAAGGTGGAGGCAGCACTGGTGGTGGTTAATGCAGTAGCAGTTCGCCTGCCTCCATTCTGGTTGGATCAGCCACGTAGCTGGCTGCAGCTGGCTGAAGTGCAATTTGTGCTTTGGAATGTTACATCTGAGGACATGAGATATTGGCACGTTGTGAGTGCATTAGATACTAGAACTGCAGCAAGGGTGAGTTCATTCATCAATAACCCTATCCCACGGTTTTTCACGGGAGCTCCAAACATCAGGCGCTGCACGACCTACTGACTGTGGAATTCATGATGGTTAGGAAAGGTCAGAAATGCTCAGCATTTCAATGCCCAATATGAGGGGCCCTTTAGGGTAATCAGGCGAGAAGGTGTAGTATTTACACTGGACTTAAGGGGCCAAAAATGTATGTTCACAATTGAACGACTGAAACTGGTACACACTGATCTTTCAAGACCGATCATGTCACCTCTGAAATGTCCCAGAGGACGCCCCAGGTTGAACTACCAGCACAAACCTGCATCTGGCAGCCACAATTCTGGGGTGGGGGTGGTGGTGTCGTGGGAGCCCTACGCGTACAACAGAATCGCGCACAACAGAATCGCGCACAGCCACAACAGTTAAGCAAGCGCATTACCAGAGCACATAGCCTCCAACGACGTCCCAGTCCTCCAGCTACAGGTCAGGCACCAGCAATTAGGAAAAGCACGCGAATAAGAGCCCGCACTTTTTATGGCACCCGACACCTGAGGCTGGAAAGTGACGTCACTACCACATCCCAGAAGGCTCAGCGTGAAACACGCAGGGGGAACTATAAAAGCTGTGGTTAAGCACAATAAAGGTACTGATTCCTGACTCGTGTCATTTATTGCCAGTTGCATAAGGTAGTGTCGTCAGATAGGCCACTGCAATAATAAAAAAACAGCTGCTAAGAGCAAAGCAAGACCAAGGGTCTTTGCTGGCTGAATATTTGCTCCCATATGCACCAAAGGTCTATGGGTTACTTCAGAGAACATTTACTTTTACATTTTAAACTTAAGTACTTTTTACTATTATTTTATTCTTATTTATTTTAATTTAAAAAAAGAAAATTTTGCTTGATTTTTTTTTGCTGGTTGCTTGAATTCCAGATACCAGGAGTTTTACTGTATATCTTATAATTGAAAACATTCTTGAGCATGGTAGCAAATAATAACTAACAGTTCAAGGCTATCTGGTTTGTTACCAGATTAGATCCTTTATTAAAACACAGCTCACCACTAAAATTGTGAATAATAAAATGTTGGTTTCTTTTTATTGGACAGTTACAAAATAACTAGTGCATCATACCTTTTAACAGCTCTTCTGTTTCAAGTCTGATTTTGTTAATGGCATCATCCCTTGAAATCTTAATTATAAAATAAAATATTTTATATTAAAAATGAGTTTTGTTACTTTAAACAATTACTGTAAAAGAAGAGAGAGACTTACTTTATCATGGGTAAAATCTTTAAATACTTCACGGACCTTCTCGGAAGCAAGCCTGAGGAACAGGAATAAATTATTTTACTAACTTTACCAAAGCTCCAAATCAGATGATAAAACCATGTAAAGAGAAAACAGCACTTCGGGTTTTCATAGTAATATTAAGTTTTCCAAAATATATCAACAAGAACTCAGCATTTAAAAATCAGAGAAATACTTAAAAACACTGGTTGTAATCAAGGAATTGTGGTAACAAATGATTAAAAACTGTCCATTTTTGCATTTGATATTAATTAGACATTTTTATTAATTATTCTCAAGTTCATTTTCTTACTTTTTGAAGTATTTTTTAAAATCTTTGGTCAATGAACTATGTGGACAAATGCCTCAAAATTGACTAATTTTTATTTGTATTCAATAATGTTAAACTATCATGCATTATATTGCTACATAATAAACAAAGTTCAAATTTATTTTGAGGGTACATACATGACATAATATACAACCCAGAGATTTATTTTTCCTGTGGACCAGGAAAAATTTCTACTTATCGGTACTGTAAATTGTGCTCAAGAAGAAAGAGATGGATACAAAAGAGAGCTAAGCAAAAAAATAAATTCTAAAGAAACTGACTGTGCAATATGGAAAAAAATATTCAGTAATAAATATGTGGAAAGTAAGAGAACTTAAATGTCTCTGATTCAGTCTGTAGTTTAGGAGTCTGATAGTGAGGGGAAGGAACTGTTCCTGAATCTAGTGGTATGTGTCTGTGGCACCAATACCTCTTTTCTGAAGTATAGAGCAGTAGTGAAAACAAACATGCCTTGGGAGCTGTGGATCCTTAATCTGGGGCTTCTTCTTCCCATGGGCAGTGAGAATGCTGAACAACCAAAGAAACTGGTCACACAAACCATCCAAGAATCTCATATGTACAAAACAATATTTATTTATATGTATTGATGAAATACTTGTCTAGCAGATGTATTGTTTGTATGTGTGTTATGTCTGATTGTTTTGCACCGAGGATCAGAGAATGCTGTTTCATCAGGTTGTACTGGTACAATCAGATGACAATAAACTTGACTTAATGATTGCTGCTGCTCTCCAAAAGTAGTGTTCCATATAGATTTTGTTGATGGTGGGGAGAGTTTTGACTGTGAATATACTGGGCTGCGTCCACTACCTTTTGCAGGGCTTTCTGCTCATAAGTATTGGTGCCCTCATACCAGGCCGGGATGGATCCCGTCTGCACACTTTCCACTTTTCTTTGGCTTGGCTTCGCGGACGAAAATTTATGGAGGGGGGGTAAAAGTCCACGTCAGCTGCAGGCTCGTTTGTGGCTGACAAGTCCGATGCGGGATAGGCAGACATGGTTGCAGCGGTTGCAGGGGAAAATTGGTTGGTTGGGGTTGGGTGTTGGGTTTTTCCTCCTTTGTCTTTTGTCAGTGAGGTGGGCTCTGCGGTCTTCTTCAAAGGAGGTTGCTGCCCGCCGAACTGTGAGGCGCCAAGATGCACGGTTTGAGGCGATATCAGCCCACTGGCGGTGATCAATGTGGCAGGCACCAAGAGATTTCTTTAGGCAGTCCTTGTACCTCTTCTTTGGTGCACCTCTGTCACGGTGGCCAGTGGAGAGCTCGCCATATAACACGATCTTGGGAAGGCGATGGTCCTCCATTCTGGAGACGTGACCTACCCAGCACAGTTGGATCTTCAGCAGCGTGGATTCGATGCTGTCGGCCTCTGCCATCTCGAGTACTTCAATGTTAGGGATGAAGTCGCTCCAATGAATGTTGAGGATGGAGCGTAGACAATGCTGGTGGAAGCGTTCTAGGAGCCGTAGGTGATGCCGGTAGAGGACCCATGATTCGGAGCCGAACAGGAGTGTGGGTATGACAACGGCTCTGTATACGCTTATCTTTGTGAGGTTTTTCAGTTGGTTGTTTTTCCAGACTCTTTTGTGTAGTCTTCCAAAGGCGCTATTTGCCTTGGCGAGTCTGTTGTCTATCTCGTTGTCGATCCTTGCATCTGATGAAATGGTGCAGCCGAGATAGGTAAATTGGTTGACCGTTTTGAGTTTTGTGTGCCCGATGGAGATGTGGGGGGGCTGGTAGTCATGGTGGGGAGCTGGCTGATGGAGGACCTCAGTTTTCTTCAGGCTGACTTCCAGGCCAAACATTTTGGCAGTTTCCGCAAAACAGGTTGTTTTTGATGTCACACAAACCTCCACAAACTCCTGAGGAAGTTGAGGCGCTGAAATTCTTTCTTCACATTAGTATGTTGAGTCCAGGAAAGGTTCTCAGAGATAACGATTCCCAGGAATTTAAATTTGCTCCCCCTTTCCACCTCTGATCCCCCAATGATCAATGGATCATACACATCTGATTTTTGCTTACTAAAGACCATAATCAGCTTCTTGGTTTTGGTGACATTGAGCGCAAGGTAATTGTTAGTACACCATTCAGTAAAATTTTCAATCTCCCTCCTATATGCTGATTCATCATTCCATTTTATTCAGCCCACTATACTGTGGTATCATCAACAAATTTGTAAATGTGTAGATGGTGGTGTTAACAGACTGAGCCACACAGTCAATTAGAGCAGGTGGCTAAATACGTAGCCCTCTGGTGCTCCAGTGCTGATGGAGATTGTGGAGATGTTCTTACCTAATCCTCAATGATTGTGGTCTTGAGGAAAGGAAATCAGAGATGCAATTACACAGTGGGATATTGAGGACTAGGTCTTGGGAGTTTGCTGATTAGTTATGATGGGATGATGGTGTTGAATGCCAAACTGCAGTCGATAAAGAACATGCTGATGTATGTATATTTGCTGTCCAGGTGTTACAGGGTTTTGTGCAGAGCCAATGAGATGGCATCTGTTGTAGACCTGTTGCTGCAGTAAGCAAATTGGAACTGATCCATGTCGCTGTTCAGACAGGAGCTGATATGATTCAACACCAGCCTCTTGAAACACTTCCACTGTGGATGTGAGTGTCACTGGTTGGTAGTCATTTCAGCAGGTTACCATATTCTTCTTGGGCACTGGTATAATTGAGGCCTGTTTGAAAAAGGTGGGTACCAAATCCTGTCAGAGTGAGATGTTGGAATACATTGCCCAGTTGGTCAGCACAGATTTTCAGTACCAAGATGCATACTCCATCCAGACTGGATGCCTTGTATAGTGTTCTAGATCTCTGTACTCAATGGCAGTGACTTCAATGACTTCATTGTTCACCGAGGGATTTAAGATTATGAAAGGGATAGACAGAGTGGATGTGGATAGACTATTTCCGTTAAGAGGAGGAAAGATTAAAACAAGAGGACATGAGTTAAAAGTTAAGGGGCAGAGGTTTAGAGGTAACATGAGGGGGAACTTCTTTACTCAGAGAGTGGTAGCCGTGTGGAATGATCTTCCGGGAGAAATAGTGGCGGCGGAGTCAATTGTATTATTTAAGAAAAGGTTGGACAGGTATATGGATGAGAAGAAGATGGAGGGTTATGGGCATTGTGCAGGGAGGTAGGACTAGAAAGGGGTGTTTGGTTCGGTGCGGACTAGAAGGGCCTAATGGCCTGTTTCCTTGCTGTAATTGTTATGTTATGTTATGTTAACATGAAGCAAATGAGGTACTTGAGAAGTATTTAAAAAAAACGCAAGAGTAATCTTAAAAAATAAATTTGGAAGGCTAAAAGAAGACATGAGGTTGCTTTGGCAGACAATGTGAAGGATAATCCAAAAGATTTCAACAGGTATGTTAAGAGCATAAGGATAGTAAGGGACAAAATTGGTCCCTTGAAGATCAGAGTGGTTGGTTTTGTATGGAGCCAAAAGATGGGAGAGATCTTAAATGTTTTTTTCCCCATCAGTATAAACTCAGGAAATGGGCTAATGGGAAGGAAGGAAAACAAGCAGTGAGGTCATGGAATCTATTGTGACGGCACACTGCCGTAGAGATCAAGTCGGCGATCCAGGCGGCGAGCTCAACTAAAAGTCAGTAGCCTGCGCGGCAGCACTGGCACTAACAGGTGAAAGGACACCAAGGGCAGCAGCCAGCAACCACAAAATGGCACTTGCCCTACTGCACAACCAACAGTCAGGGACAGTATGCAGGGAAAGAAGGGATTATTATGCAAGAAGGTACCAGGACGCAGGAAACCAGCTTTTGTTATGCGGATCATGACGTAAGCAAAAGGGGGAAACGGCAGGAACGCGAGGAATATAAAAGTCGGGCCTGAACCCCTAATAAAGAGAGCTTAACCTGACTACACTACGTGTGTGTGTGTGTGTGTGTGTGTGTGTGTGTGTGTGTGTGTGTGTGTGTGTGTGTGTGTGTGTGTGTGTGTGTGTGTGTGTGTGTGTGTGCCTTCTTCTGAGTAGCGTGCGGTTACAATTAGTGACCCTGACGGTTTAGACAGCATCTCAACTCAATGATGAGCGAACCGGCAGCAGTCCTTGCAATCGCTTTCAAGTTGCTGACCTTCTGGACGAATCAACCATGCGTGTGGTTTGACCAGGCTGAGGCACAGTTCCAGATCCAGCAGATCACAGCAGAGTCCACTTGGTACTACCACATGGTGAGCGCCCTGGACCAGGATACAGCAAGCCAGGTGGCCAACTTCATCCAGTAACCCCCAATGGAAGGTGCAAACACTGCCATCAAGGACTTGCTTACTGAGACCCTTTGGGCTTTCACAACGTGAGAGAGGGACATGTCTGCTCCACTTGGATGGGCTGGGGGACAAGCCCCCGTCAGCTCTCATGAATGAGATGCTGGCTCTCCTGGGCAAACATGAGCCCTGCATCATGTTCGAGCAGGCATTCCTGGAGCAACTGCCCCAGGACATCCAACTGCTCCTGGCTGACACGGATTTCAGCGACCCCCCAGAAAGTCACAGCATGAGCGGACGTTCTGTGGAAACAGAAAAGAGAGTGCACGGCCTCCATGGGGCTCGTTGCTAAATCCCACAGACAGACCCGTGCAGACCCGCCTAAAGAACAGCAACCCAACAGAGGAGGTGATCCCAATGACCAGTGGTGCTTCTTCCACCAGAGATGGGGTTCCGGAGCTTGCCAGTGCAGGCCGCCATGCACATTCCAGGGAAATGCTGGGACCAGCCATCGCTAATGGTCACGACGGCTAGCGAACAAGACAGCCTCCTGTATGCCTGGAACCGCCTGACCAGACGAGATTTTCTCGTAGACACAGGAGCAGAGGTCAGTGTCCTGCCTCTATCGGAACAGGACACCAGGAACAGGCAACCGATGAATACACCAGGGTTCTGGCCGAATCACCCCCCAATTCACCACATCAATGCCCCAGCATTCTGACCCAGGCCCACCACTCCATGCAAGAGAAACTCCAGGTGGCAAAGGAAGAATTCAAGAAACTGGAGAAGCATGGCATCGTACGGCGGTCGGACAGCCCATGGGCTTCTCCCCTGCACATGGTGCCCAAAGCAACTGGGGGATGGAGACCATGCGGCGACTACCGCTGGCTCAACATGGCTACCACACCAGATCGATATCCTGTGCCGCACATCCAGGACTTTGCAGCTAACTTGCACGGGGCAAAAATCTTGTTCAAAGTGGACCTCGTGCGAGGACATCATCAGATCCCGCTCGGTGCACCCCGATGTCCCCAAAACTGCCATCATCACCCTGTGCAGCCTCTTCGAATTCCTTCGTATACCGTTCGGGCTAAAGAATGCCGCAAGTCCTTTCAGCGACTAATGGACATAGTGGGCTGAGACCTGGACAGAAGCTTTGTGTACCTGGATGACATCCTCATGGCAAACAGGAATCAACAAGAACACATGATGCATCTCTGCAACTTCTACACTCAACTGAGTGAGTTCGGCCTGGCGATCAATCCAGCTAAATGTCAATTCGGGTTGGAGACCATCAACTTCCTAGGCCACAGGATAATCAGGGAAGGAGCCACACCGCTACCCAGCAAAGTGGAGGCCATCCGGAAGTTCCCTAGGCCCAGCATGACTAAGGGACTACAGGAGTTCGTGGGGATGATTAACTTCTACCACAGATTCATCCACTCAGCCGCCCAGATGGCAAGCAAGGCAAAGGACATTACATGGAACGAGGAGTCAGCGGAGGTCTTCGTGAAGGCCAAGGAAGCCCTGGCAGGCACTGCTATTCTGGCACATTGCAGGGCAGATGCTCCAACGGCCCTGAGGGTGGATGCCTCAGAAACGGCGATTGGCGGAGTTCTGGAGCAGCAAACTGAAGGAAGTTGGCAGCCGCTGGCTTTCTTCAGCAAAAATCTGTAGCCTCCAGAATTGAAATGCAGCGCTTTCGAAAGGAGCTACTGGCACTGTACTTAGCCATCTGCCACTTCAGGTACTTCTTAGAGGGCAGTCTTTCATGGCATTCACAGACCACAAGCCCCTGACTTTCGCCTTAGCTAAAATCTCAGATCCCTGGTCAGCCCGCCAGCAATGACACCAGTCTTGCATCTCAGAGTACATCACAAATGTAAGGCACATCTCCAGCAAGGACAACATGGTGGCTGATGCACTGTCCAAGCAAAGTATCCACACACTATCATGGGTATTGGACTTCGCAGCACTGTCGGAGGCACAGCAGAGCGACAAGGAGATGCCCCAATACATGACTGCCATATTGGGTCTGCAGCTAATAGACATCCCCAGTCGGCACAGGTAACACCACCTCCTGTGCGACGTGGCCACAGGCCAGGACAGGCCTATTGGCCCGGCAGCTTGGAGATGGCACGTTTTTGATTCCATCCACAGACTGGCTCATCTGTCCATCAGGACCACGGTCCAGCTGCTGGCCAGCAAATACGTGTGGCATGGTGCAGAAACAAGTCAGCGAGTGGGCGAAGGCATCCACACAGTGCCAAACCACCAAAGTACAGCAGCATACCAAAACCCCACCTTAGCACTTCGAGCCCGCAGAACGAAAGTTCGATCACATCAACGTGGACATAGTAGGACCCTTGCCAGTATCTCAGGGTTTCCGTTACCTGTTTCACAATGGTTGACCGTTTCACCAGGTGGCCAGAAGCAGTCCTGCTGGCAGACACGTCAACCTCATCTCGTCCTGGGTGGCACGGTTCAGGTTGTCATCCCACATCACATTTGACAGAGGGGCCCAGTTCACAACCAGCCTGTGGGGCGTCCAGCCTACCATCCAAGGTCAAACAGGTTGGTGGAGCGCTTCTATAGGCACCTCAAGGCTGTGCTCATGACCAGACTCCAAGGACCCAACTGGATAGATGAGCTACCATGGACGCTGTTGGGGATCTGCATGGCATCCAAGGAAAACCTCAACACCTCTTTGGCCAAACTCATCCATGGAGCTTCACTGATCCCGGCGGAATTCATACCATCATACAGCAGGATGACTCGGCAGCGTTCCTTTGCAGACTGAGGGAAAGAATCAGCAACTTGGCCTTGACTCCACCTTCCAGGCATGTACACGCGAGCACCAACATACCCAAAGACTTACAGGTCTGTGAGTACGTTTCCATTTTCAGGGGTCCACATCATCCACCACTTCAGAGGGCATATGAGGGACCCTTCTGTTCGTCCATAACAACGGAGCCATGTTCAAGCTGGAGGTCGGAGGCAAGACAGAGGTTTTCATCATGGACATGCTAAAGCCAGCACACCTGGACCCGGTGCACCTGATTGTGACACCAGCACTGGACTAGAGAGGCAGGCCACCAAAGCCTGCAGAGACTCTGACTCTGGGCACCAAGGACAATACTTCCGATTCTGGGGTAGGGGGGGTGGGTCACATGGCAGCCTGCCACCGCAGGGATCAAGCCAGTGCTCCGGGCAGTGAGCGCAACTAAAAGCCAGCAGCCCATGCAGTGGCACTGGCCCCGACAGGTGAACAGACTACAAGGGCAGTTTAAAGGCCAATGACCCCAAAATGGCGTTGGCCTTGCTGCACAGCCAACAGTCAGGGACAGCATGTGGGGAAGAAGGAATTGTTATGCAAGAAGGCACCTGCATCGGGAAACCCGCCTTTGTTATGCAGATTATGATGCAAGCAAAAGGGGGAAATGGCGGAAACATGGCGAGTATAAAAGTCAGGTCTGAGCCCCTAATAAAACTCAGAGCTTAACCTGACTACACTATGTGTGTGTCTGTCTTCTTTTGAGTAGTGCATGGCTACATTATACTTATTAAAAGAGGAGGAGGTGCTTGCTGCCTTAAAGCAAATAAGGGTGGTAAATCCAAGGGCCTGACAAAATATTCCCTCAGACTTTGAGGGAGGCTAGTGCAGAACTTGCAGGGTCTCTGGCAGAAATATTTAAAATGACCTTAGCCACAGATGTGGTGTCGGAGGAGTGAAGGGTAGCTCACGTTGTTCCATTGTTTATAAAAAGCTGCAAATGTAATCCTGGAAATTGTATGCCGTTGAGCCTGATATCAGTAGTAGGTAATTTACTGGAAGACATTCTAAGAGATCAGAGATTCAATTATTTGGATAGCCAGGAACTGTAGGGATAGACCACATGACTTTGTGCATGGCAGATCACATTTAACCAATCTTGTAAAGTTTTTCGAGGAGGTTATCAGGAAGTTTGAGAAGGAGAGACTGTGGATATTGTCTACATGGACTTTAGCAAGGCCTTTGATAAGGTCCCATATGGGAAGTTAATCAGGAAGGTTCATATGCTCAGTATTCATGGTGAAGTAGTGAACTAGATTTGACAATGGCTGGACAGGAGAAGCCAGAGAGAAGTGGTGGATGACTGCTTCTCAGACTGGAGGCCTATGACTAGTGGTGTGTCTCAGGGTTCAGTACTGGGACCATTGATTTATGTCATCTACATCAATGATCTGGAAGATAATGTGATGAGTTGGATCAGCAAGTGTGCAGATTACACTAGGTTTTGAGGCGTTGTGGATGGTGAAGAAGGTTTTCAAAGCTTGCAGAGGGATCTAGACCAGCTGAAAAGATGGACTGAAAAATGGCAGATGGAATTTAATGCAGACAAGTTTGAGGTGTTGCATTTTGGAAGGACAAACCAAGAAAGGACATACATGGTAAATGGTATGGCACTGAGGAGTGTGGTAGAACAGACACTCAATTCCCTGAAAGTGGCATCACATGGATAGGGTTGCAAAGAGACCTTTTGGCATATTGGCCTTCATAAATCAAAGTAGTGAGTATTGGAGCTAGGTGAAGTCAAATATAGAGTATTGTGTGCATTGTTGGTCACCTAACCACATGAAAGATATAAATAAGATAGAAAGAGTGCAGAGAAGACTTACAAGGATGTTGTCTGGACTTCAGGTACAGTTACATGGAAAGGTTAAACAGGTTAGGACTTTATTCCCTGGAGCATAGAATAAAGAGGGGAAATTTGATAAAGGTATTTAAAATTATGAGGGGGACAGACAGAATAGTAGATAAGTTTTTTTTCCACCAAGGATAGGTGAAATACAAACCATAGAGCACGAGTTAAGAATGAAAGGGGAAAAGTTTTGGGGGAACATAAGGGAAGAACTTCTTCACACAGAGAGTGGAATGATCTGTCAGATGAAGTGATGAATGTGGGCCAATTTTTACATTTAAGAAGAATTTAGACAAGTAAATGGATGGAAGAGGAATGGAGGGCAATGGACTGGGTGCAGGTCAGTGTGACTAGGCAAAAAAATGGTTCGGCACAGACTAGAAGGGCTGAAAGGGCCTGTTTCTATGCTGTAATGTTCTATGCTTCTATGACTCTATGTTTAAAAAGAAACTGTATTTGCCTTTGATTAGACTTTCTCCACTTTAGAGCTGCTTGGTTCACACAGTAACTGCAACCTGCAGTTAGTTTCTTTCAGCCAAATACTTGAATAATATACTAACAACTTGTTTCAATTTTGCGTCCACATTCAGGGTAGCAACCTGTGTGTACTGGCAATGTACGATCAAGGAATATGAACGCTGATGTCATTGCTGTAAGTTACATGATATGTGTATTAGAAATTGAAGTGAATGAATTATTCTTCCCATAAAATGCTACTACCTTTGAGATAGTAGCAAGCCTGGACTCAAAAGCTTTTTGGCGAATAGTATGGGATATAAAGCCAAACAAGAATGATCTGTAGCAATGGTAGTTTGATAATTCATGTGTGCATATCTCATTTTTCAATAATTTCTCTAAACTATTCTTAATAAGTCCTGTCTATACTCAAAACAAAGAGTATTCCCCACAAGTAAAATTAATCAGATTATAAAAAGATGCATGGAATTAAAATCATGAATTTCTAAAATAAATTGGTAAATTTCATTGAACCTTACCATTGCAATGCTCAAGTCAAAAAGCAAAGAGGTTGTGCACCCAATAAATAAATACAAATTATTTCATTCTTATTCCAAACCGATCAGCAACTCAGCAATGGTGAAAATTATGCACAAGACCCTTGCAAATCTGCCTGTGACTCCTACAGAAATGTCCTTTCCGGGAAATTACAATTTTCAGTCATTAGTTCAGAATCACAAAACTTACTGCCGTGCATAGTCAACTATTTCTCTGGAAGGAAGGAATATTTTCTGTGGCGTTCTTTTGGAATTTCCGTGCTTGTTTGCTAGTTGCTGAATGGCTTGGACAATTTGTTGAGTGTGTTTCACGCCAGTTTTGATAGCATGACAAAAATCCTGTTGCAATACGTTATCTGCTGCAGCTTCCATCATGACTGTTAAAAGTTAAAAAAAAATCAATTTTGCATTGAGAAAACGCTTAAATATCTATTAATGCAATATTTCACAAGGAGGTCATGATTATATTGAATGGTTGTTCAGACTCAATGAACAGAATGGCCTATTCCTGCACCTATTTTCGATGAATTTTAGAATCGTAGTTTTTTTTTAATCAAAATTCTTTGTAGTACCAAATACTAACATTTCAAGTCAGATGGCTGAAGGCCAAAACATGAAGTTAAAATAGAACATTAATTCACAATACAGAAATTAAAATATTACAAAGTTAAGAATAGTTGATTTTAATATTAAATTGGATGTACTGGTAAGTCCCAAATCTTTCTCTGTACACTGGAGTCCTTGAGCCATGTCAAAATGATGGATACAATATCTTACAAAATGCAAATGATAAGGTCACAGTTATCCAAAGACAGTTATCAAATAGCATAAATGAGACAACAGCCTTTAAATTCTAATGCATAGTAGCTTTCACATGCTGCACACAGAAAAAAAGAATTTAAGGGATTAAGGATTCTTTTACAAATGACATAATGGCAATCTGCATTGCTGTCTATCCTGTGGATGACTTGCTTGATATGCATGGTTATTTCAATTATGGTGCTAATTATTGCTACAGCGTGGGCCTCAAATGTTGGAGGTGTTTCAATTGCATGATGGTATGCTCTATCATAAGTTAAAGAGACCATCCAAATATAAATTGTTGAATAGATTGTCAGCAGAGAGAGCTTTTCAGAAAACTGATTTAACTCAGCTCCATATGGAACAGGGACATGTGCTTCCATGCATTGTCATTTTAAATATATATTCTTTTGGCTTATTCCAAAATGAAAATTGAGTAAAGTTTGAAGTGACATGACTTGCTCAAAAGATTTTTTTTCAAAGATTTTAGAAGTGGGGAGTCTGCAGTGAAGATTCTATGGGGTTGTATCATTCTTCATTCAGGTATTATATTTTTCTTCTTTGTCCTATGTTACAGGAGATGTAGATGACTTCATAGAAGCCATTTTTCCACAGATAACACCAGACAATGAAGATTTTGCTTCCTGAACACTTTTGAGTATATTTTATGGATTTTGGACTGCTGATCATGAACAATTTCCTATCATGTAATGTTTTTTAAGATGCAAGCTACTTTTGTGATTTCCTGTCATATTTTGTGTCTATTTCAAGCGTACAAAACCATGAAGTGCAATACTGCATTGAAAATTAATTTTCTGCATTCACACTTGGACTTATTCCCTGCTGATCTTGGTGCAACCAGTGACGAACATGATGAAAGGTTTCGCCAGGATATTGAGACCATGGAAAAGCGGTATTAGGGCAACTGAAATCCATCAATGCTGGCCAACTATTTTTGAACAAGAGACATCAGATGCTGAGACCAAATGATAACCAACGGCAACACATTTTTAGGTCAGTTGAACTAATGCAATATGTCAGCATCATTATGCAATTAAACATGCTAAATTCAATAAAAGTTAATGTTTCTCCAACTTCCTATGTAATGCAGTGAATCTGAAATTGTCTTTCTGTTCAGTTTGAAGTTGTCTATTATAGAACATAACAGCACAGTATAAACCCTTCGACCCTTGATGTTGGCCGACCAATATATTCCTCCCAAAAAAATACTAAACCCTTCCTACCTCATAATCCTCCTATTTTTCTTTCATCCATGTGCCCGTCTCGGAGTCTCTTGAATGTCCCTTGTGTTTCAGTCTCCACCACCATCTCTGGCAAGGCATTCCAGGCACCCACAATCCTCTGCGTAAAAAAACTACCCCTGATGTCTCCCTTTCCCTTCTCTTTGAACACATCTGTTAGTGTTTTCTAATCCTGCCCTGGGAAACAGGCTCTAGCTGTCCACCCTATCTATGCCTCATAATCTTGTAGACCTCTATTAAGTCTCCTCTCATCCTTCTATGCTCCAAAGAGAAAACTCCCAGCTCTGCTAACCTTGTCATATAAGGTTTATTTTTCAATCTAGTAAACATCCTGGCAAATCTCCTCTGCACCCTCTCCATAGCTTCCACATCCTTCCAATAATGAGGTAACCAGAAATGAACACAATACTCCATGTGGTCTTACCAGAGATTTGTAGAGTTGCAATATGACCCCTGAATTCAATCTCCCTCATTAATGAAGCCCAGTATGCCATAGGCCTTCTTAACTATCCTGTCAACCTGTGTGGCAACCTGAGAGATGTATGGATTTGGACCCCAAGGTCCCTTTGTTCATCCACACTGTTAACCCTGTACTCAGCCTTCTGGTTTGTCCTTCCAAAATGCATCACCTCACATTTATCCAGATTGAACGCAACCTGCCACTTTTCTACCCAACTCTGCATTCTGACTATATTCCTTTATAACCTATGACAACCTTCAGCACCATCCACAACTCCTCCAACATTTGTATCATCTGCAAATTAACTGACCCATTCTTCTGCTTCTTTATCTTAGACATTTATAAAAATCACAAAGAGTATGGGTCCCAGAACAGATCCCTTTGGAATTCCATGAGTTACTGACCTCCAGGCAGAATACTTTTCATCCATTACTATCCTCTGCTTTCTACACGCAAGCCAATTTTTAATCAACACAGCCAAAATTCCCATGGATCCCATGCCTCATGACTTTCTCAATGAGTCTCTCATGGGGGACCTTGTGAAATGCCTTACTAAAATCCATTTAGACCACATCTACTGCCCTATCTTCACCAATTTTTTTTGTTGCCTTCTTAAAAACTCAATTAGGCTTGTGAGGCACAACTATCCCTGCACAAAGCCTTGAATAGACTGCATTCACACTTGGACTTGAATAGACTGCACTTCTCCAAATGCTCATAAATCCTATCCTTAAGAATCCTCTCAAAATCCCCATTTTTTTCCCAGAAACAAATCTTTTGGAAAAAAAAAATTATGTCCAGCATAATGTGGGGCATTCTTTAAAATTTTTCCCTAATTGTTGTAAATTATTGGAGCATGGTTATGCGGGATTTCAAACTCTAGGGCTAATGCGCAATTCAAAAGGACAAATTCTATGATTGCTAAATCCCATTATAACATCATTCCCTTAATGTCACATTTAAAGTCCTACTGACTTGCACTTTTGCAAAGTGTTGGAGGAAAATGGAATTTATAATGATGGGAATTGTGATAGTAATACCACCACTGCTGATTTAATTGGAGTATAAATGGTCAATGGCACCACAACAGACTAACTAAAAGTAATTTTAAATTTGAAGTCATTACCATCTCATGTTCTTTCTTGGATACTAACTTGCAAATATGTATTCCCTGCCTTAATTTATGCTATATAATAGGGATTTAAATTAAATTGGAGGATATTCAGCTAACAATCAATAAATTAAATTAGGGGATCATGATCTCACTTGTTAAAAAGTATCTAAAAATTACATTAATTATTGCATTAGGATTTTGAAGATAATACAGATACACAATCCTTTATCCGGACATCTAAAATCCGAAAGCTCCAAAACACAGCAAGTGGGGAGAGAGGTAACAGCATGAGTTGGGTGGGTGAGGGGGGGAGACCGGCAGGCGAGTCGGGCGGCCGAGAGGCTGGCAGTGCGAGTTGGGTGGACGAGGGGGGAAACTGGCAGCGCGAGTCGGGCGGCCGGGAGACCGGCAGCGTGAGACGGGCAGGCGAGGGGGAATTGGGGGAGATGGCAGGGAGACTGAAAGGGGGTGGGGGTGGATACGGCAGCACAATTTGGGTGGGTTTTTTGAAATCCGGTAAAATTCCGAAATTCGGAACACACTGTCCCCCAAGGGTTCCGGATAAAGGATTCTGCATCTGTAATAGCAAATGTTAAATTACATTTAAAAAAATCTAAGAATGCAATTTTCACTACACAAGGTATTTTTATTGTAGACAAGAGATTACATAAATAACAAAGGGTGGCACAGTTGGCATTGCAGTTAGTGCAATACTTTTACGGTGCCAGCGATCAGGACTTTGGTTCGAGATCCGCACTGTAAGGAATTTGTATGTTCTCCCCATGTCTGTGCGGGTTTTCCCTCCGGGGGCTCCCGTTTCCTCTCACCATTCAAAAACGTATCCGGGTGGCATGGACACGTGGGGCCTGTTACCGTTCTGTATGTCTAAAATTTTAAAATTATATGCTTACCTACTTGGTTCTGAGGAGCTCCAGCCAGAACCAAATTTAAAGTGCTTGATGCCATTTCTTTTCGAGTTGGGTTAATTACAACTTCTCCATCTACAAGACCAACTCTTACAGCACCTGAAAAATGTGTTATTTTTTTAAAATATAACTGTAGACTAGGCACAAAGCAATTTCAATAGTAATGGCAAAAAATGATGACAGAATTGATGATCAACAAATTAAATACTTGAATGACTATGTCAATTTACATTAAATGCCATGCAAGTATGCTAGTTAAATAAAACAGATTAAAAATATTTATAGTTACCACCTTAACTCTTTCTCTTAATCAAAACTAAAGAGAAAATATTTTGTTTTATTTATTGAGAAAATGGTCTTCAAATTCAAGTTTATTTGTCATCTGATTGTAACAGTACAACCCAACAAAATAGCATTTTTAACATATAAAGAAATATTTCACTTGGACTCCTGGCCAAACTACTTTTGTATTTGGCAATGAAATGAGAAAGTTACTTGGGGTAACTGCAGACGTCAAGTACTGCCCTGCATTACACGTTATTGATCTGTCAATTTGGTACCCCATAAAGAGCAAGTCCCTAGATGAAAGATTACTCACCTATAGGTCCATTCCATGGAATGTCAGACAACGCCAAGGCTGCAGATGCTGTCAAAAGAGGGACAGGAGTAAACTTGACGCATACGAAGAACCAATAATCATACAGGCAAATAATACATATGCATGACAAATGTTCATCTATACCAGGGGTGTCAAACTCAAATTCACGGAGGGCCAAAATTAAAAACTTGGACTAAGTCGAGGGCTGAACTAAATATTTATTGAAAATTTTCAACAACATCTGCATGTTTTCTCTTCTTTCAACATATGTAATGTTAAACTTTAGGATATAACTTTAGGAGGATAATGTTACAGGTCAGGAGTAGGTAGCTCAAGTTCACCCTTTGCTTGACCTGAGGGAAACATATTTGGTCCCTGTGGAGATGTAGTCAGCATTCACAGGCTGTGTCCATTTTGGCCTGCATCAAGACTCAGCATTTCCTGCTCACTCCTCAGGCTCTAGGCCTCTATTCACCCTCGACCCACCATCCCTCTACCTGACCAGTCCTTTACCCAACCTCTACTCACCCCTCACTCCACTCGCTCTGCCTCTACCCACCCCATCCTATACACGCCTCTACTGCCTCTCCCCTCAACCTGTTCCTCTCTCTACCCGTCTCTCACCCTCTAATCACCCCTCCCCTACTCGCCCTGCCCCTCCCCTTTTACCTCTTCCCTATCCACCCCTCCTTCTACTCATCCCTCCCTTGCACCACCATAACTTCCCCTGCCCATTACTCCGCACCTACACCCTCTGCCCACCCCTGCTTACCCACCCACTCAGGCCCAGCGCGCTGCCGATCAGCCTTTGCGGACAGCCACCATCTCTCTTCACGTGCAGGGCCGAACCAGCCATCCCTGGGGTCTGCGCGGGTGCAAGCGCTGAAGGCCGTGGCGACCGGGAGAAGTGCGCTTGCGCTGTGGAAGGGCCGTCCGGTGCCAGTCGCGCGGGGCTCGCGCTGCCCGTGGGCCGTGCGCAGCCTGCCATGCCCGTTGCGCTGACAGGAAGTCACAGGCGCTCGCCAATCCGCCGCACCGCTCGACAGGTGGGAGAAGTGACTGGTTGTGCGGGGAGCCTTCCAACTGGCTTGCCGGCTGATGACATCGACAGACTTCTCGTGTTACAATTTCTCGTGTTACAATGGGGAAGGATGTGCAATGAAGGGGGAGGATGGTGGGGCTGACATTACTAAAAAACAGCATTGGCTCTCGCTGCAGGGCGGGCCACCTCTAATACATTTTTGAAATGATCTTGCGGGCCAAATATAATTATATCGCGGGCCAAATTTGGCCTGCGGGCCAGAGTTTGACATGTGTGATCTATACAAATAAATAAACAATGCTTTGTTAGATGGTTAGTGAGAGCAGTTCCTTTGGTTGATCAGCATTCTCACTGCCAGTGGGAAGAAGTTATTTCTCAGCCTGGTGGTGCTGGTTCTGATACTTTAGTTATTCAAAGTATATTAATTAAATGTTCAAGCTCATATGGAATATAGGTAGACAAGATACTCCAGTTAACAGCAAAGAATCAATTCACCAATGTACAAAGGGTAGGAGCATCAATAATACTTTGTATTTGTTAAAACATTAAGTTGTCAAGTTTGCCCAATACAAACTATTAAATCTTTTGCCTCTCAGCCTTCCCCTCTACCAATAATCTTTGCTTCAGGTTCACATTCCTTAATCACATTTTGCTGCAATATCACATCTTCCCTTTTAAATACTGCCACCAGCATGTGCTTTGAGGTTTATAGTGGGAAGATTTGGTAGTGCTGGTCTGGTGGGTTTAAACTAGATTTGCAGGGGGATGGGAACCAGAGTGCCAGAGCAGATAGAGGAGTGGAGGAGGGAAAAGATGATGTGAAAATTCCATGCATCGTTACAAGTCAACAAGTTGAATGTGGTGGAAATGTTCTCAGGTGCATCTATTTCATTGCAAGTTGTCGGAAAGGCAGACAAGCGTAGAGCATGCATTAGCACATGGAATTATGACATTGTGGCAATTAGTGAAACTTTTTTGCAGGAGCAGGACTGGCAGCTCAATGTTCGAGTTTTCCATTGCTTTCGACATGATAAAACGGGAGGGATGAAAGAGAGAGTGGCATTTCTCATCAGGGTCACAATCACAGCTGCAATCACAGAGCAACGGGAAAGGTATGACCACACTCATGGGGTTCTATTATAGACTGCCCAATAGTCATTGAGAATTGAAGGATCATATCTGTAGAGATAGCAGACAGTTGCAGGAAACATAAGGTTGTGATAGTAGAAGATTTTAGGTTACCAAAATACAGGAAAAATATCAGTAAGATATAAAGAGTGCAGAGAAGATTTATTCGCATGTTGCCCAGACTTCAGGAACTGAGTTACAGGTAAAGATTTTCTTCTCTGAAGTGTAGAAGAATGAAGGGTGATTTGATGGAGGTATTTAAAATTATGAGGGGGATGGACAGAGTAAATGTAGATAGGCTTTTTCCACTGAGGGTAGGTGTGATAAAAAACAGAGGACATGGGTTAAGAGTGAAAAGGGAAAAGTTTAGGGGGTGGGAGTGTGCAACGAGCTGCCAGCTGAATTGGTGAATATAGGCTCAATTTTAAACATTTAAAAAGAATTTGGATGGGTGCATGGATGGTTGAGGTATGGAGGGCTATGGACTGGGTGCAGGTCAGTGGGACTAGTAAAAAAATGGTTTGGCACAGATTAGAAGAGCCAAAGGGGCATGATACTATGCTGTGTAATGTTCTATGGTTCTATATTTTTTTAAATATAAGTACACTAAGTTATGCAATCATTAAAACTCAACCTGCCTTAATGACTATCGACCAGTAGCATTTACATCATCAGTGATGAAGTGTTTTGAAAGGCTGGTGATGAAGCAGATCAGCTCCTGTCTGAGCAGTGACAATGATCCATTCCAGTTCGCCTATCGTAGAAACAGGTCTCTGGCAAATGCCATCTCACTGGCTCTACACAAAGCCCTAGAACACCTGGACAGCAAAGATGCATACATCAAGATGCTCTTTAGCGACTACAGTTCAGCATTTAACACCATCATCTCCTCAAAACTGATCAGCAAACACCTGAACCAGGGAGTTAACACCCCACATGGATTTCCTCACCTCCAGACCACAATTAGTGAAGATTAGTAAGAGCTTCTCCTCCACAACTTTCATCAGTACCGGAGCACCACAGAGCTGAGTTCTTAGCTCCCTGCTCTACTCTCTTTTACTGTGTAGTTCAGTATGACAATAACAACATCTACAAATTTGCCGATGATACCATGGTAATGGGTTGTATAAAGGATGGGGATGAGTCAGCGTACAGAAGAGAGTTTGAAAACTTGGCTGAATGGTGCATCAACAACAACCCAAAAGTAAGGAAATGGCCTGTTACTGTGCTGTATGTCACCAAAAGTAAGGAGCTGATTGTTGATTTCAGGAAATCCAGTGATAATTGGTGGATCAGAGGTGGAGAGGGTGAGCAAATTTAGGTTCTTGGAAGTCACTAACTCAGAAGCTCTTTTCCTGGTCCCAACACACCAATGTCATCGTGAAGAAAGTATGTCAGTGGCTCTACTTCCTCAGGAGTTTGCAGGTTTGGTATGACACCAGGAAACCATGACAAATTTCTACAGAGATGTGATGGAAAGTGTGCTGACTGGCTGCATCACAATCTGGTATGGGTCACCAATACCCCTGAGAGCTAAGCCCTCCAAAAGGTAGTGGACACAGCCCAGGTCATCACAGGCAAAATTCTCCCCACTTTTGAACACATCTACAGGGAACACTGCCATCATAGGGCAGAGGAATCATCAAAGACCCACACCACCCAGCATACACTCTGGTGTCTCTGCTGCCATCAGTAAAGAGGTATAGGTTCCACAAGACTTACATCACCAGGTTCAGGAACAGCTGCTAACCTGCCACTATCAGACTCCTCAACCACAAATTCAATCAGAAACTCTTTTAAGGATTCTTACTTGTGCACTTTATTGATTTTCTTTTGTCTTTCTCTCTGTATTGCAGTTTGCATACATTTATTATCTGATTACAGTTCTTTTATTTGTTTACAGGTTTATGCTGTGTACAGTTTATGTTTTTCACTACCAATTAGTGGTTATTCTGCCATGCCTGCAGAAAAAAAGGTTGTATGTGATGTCATGTATATACTCTGACAATAAATCTGAATCTGAACTTCAACTAGTTGGTGCATACATGAGAACATTTCTGTTTTAAGCACCAGAACACCAGGAATCTCTTCCAAAAATTGTACTTTTCTATTTCTTTCCCTTTCAGTATTATCCTTGGTGCTCTTCTAACCTACATTAGAAAGTTGCAAGATCTAGCCCACAGACCTCAGCACAAAAATCTGGGCTAACGCTCCAGTATAAAAGGTGTGTTGCACTGGAAAGAAAGGAACATATTATGCACGTGATGCATTAACGGAAAGCCACATCTTTTTTTACAAAGTGGACATGAAAGATCCCATGTCTCATTTCAAAGAAGAGATCAACCATGTCTGATACTGACCACTATTTATATTTCAATCAGGAATAAACTAAAATGAAAAATTTCTTCAGTCTGAGCAGCCATGCAACAAGATCATGGCTGATCTATGGCCTAAGGCCACACATCTTTTCCCCCCAAAACCCTCCATGACTTTGGCTATCACTCTCTATCAATAGTATATTTAACATTACCCATTTATCACATTAATTTAAACAAACTGCTTATAAACACTGCAGTTAAAAGTAACTGCTGTTCAAGATAGTTCAAAATTTTTGAAAAGGTGCTACACAGACAAGTCTTTATTCCTTTTAACTTTATCCAAGCAACTCCCTGTAAGGGATTTCCTTATTTTATCCACTATATTATCTATACCTAGTTATCGGCATTTGTAAATTCACAGCAAAAGTAACATACACGACAAATATTACTGTGGTTTGCATTTCAAACCGCATAAAAACTCATTTGCCACGTTTCCTTGAAGGAAAAATATTCAACCTTTATCTGCTACATCAATGCTTTGTGTACAGAGTTGTGTGTTGACAATCAGATCACCTGTCATTAGGTTTTAGTACTGTGACAGAATATAGATATGTTTTTGGGAGATAAATTGGGAAAGGTTTTTTAGTGTAGGTCACATACAAACACTTTAAAACAGATCTTATTTAAAATACTGGAGCTCTGCTCACATTAGACATGTTGGGGTCCCAGAACCTTTGCAGAAGTTTAGAGTTCCTGAGAGATTTCACTAGTGGATTGTTGTTTACAAAAAAGCAACAGATGAAAGAACTTGTCGGAGCTGCATTCTGTCTGGAGTGGAACTTGCTGTTCTAAGAGGGTCATGTGGTTTTGCCAGCATAGAAGAGACAAACAGGTTTTTTTTTTCTTGGGGGGGTGGGGGTGGGGAGAGATAGAGAGATCAGTTCTACAGTTTTACATTTAGCAGCAGCAATTGGAACTGGAACAGAAAAAGCTGGCAAGCTTGTGGAAAATGGGTTGTGAGTGCTTAGTTCAGCCTGGTCAAAGCCCTTGTGGTTCATGCAAGAAGAGAGGACTGGCTGTCTAATGTTTCACTTGGAATAAGAGAAACAAAAAGGCACTCTGTGGTGACCTGAAAGAAAGAGGTTATCATCTGGAGAACCCTGAAGGGGCAAGTTTTTTCATCAAGACACTGAAGTGATTGATTTTAAAAAAAGAATCAGTTGTGGGTGTCAGTGTATAACGAATCTCTCTGAAAACTGGAAAGAACTTTCCTGAATGGTAACCATTTACCTTTCAAGCACCAAAGCCTGGTGAATTTTATAAATGTTAAATTCTGTGTACAGTATAAGAATGACCTTCAACCAGTGAACTTGAAGGAATGAGAAGTGAGATCGGATTGTGAATCAAAGAACTTTTCTGAACTTATACACACATTGCATACATGTGCGCTTAGAATTAGAAGAGGGTTAAGTTAGGTTAGTTAAGTCAATAGTAATAAGTTAAAGTGTGATTCGTGTTTAAAGATAATTAAAAGCAACTTTTGTTTAAGTAACCATTTGTCTTGGTAAATATCTATCACTGCTGTGTTTTGGGGTCCTCTGGGTCATAACAGTACTTTCTCCCAAGAAATAGTGAACATTCCAGCATAAAATAATTAGAAGATGATGCAGGAATTCTCACCACAGGGCCTGCTTTTCTGTCTATCTGAATACATTCCCAATCCGGAAGCCCGCATGTTTGCTACTTGTATACTTTGTGTTTTAGGCAACTTTTTAAAATTGCTTTCCACTCTGATCAAGCAAACCTCAACTTCCAATCTTATTTTTTATTGTAATGAGGTTCCATTATAGATATATAGAATGGATGATCTCTTCGTCCTCAGCAGCAAAAATAAGAGAAAAGCTGGCAAGTTCAGGGATGAATTCAACTGGAGGATGATTGATTCTTCAGCTTGTGAGTCAATGGGAGGTGGCATTCTTCAGCCTAACTGCCACAGAGATCATTTCTCCCAAAGCCCATATTCATTATCATGAAAATGAAATGGAGGATGACCGAAATAAAACAAAAATTTACAAGCGTGCAAAGCATGATACAAAGCAAAGATTACAGAGTTGAAAGCATCATAAATACAAAACCAATGAAATAAGAACCAGAGCAAGCTACTTTAGTATTTAGGCTTTCTACAGCCATGAAACCTATTTATATATAAAAAAAATCTCCACCTACCAATTATGATGCAAGTGCCTTTGCATCCAAATCATTGAAAGTTAACATGCAAGTAAAGCAATCAACTGAATAAAGGATTTGAATAAAGAGTGGGGATGTCTTCCTCCATTAAATAAAGCCCTTGCAAGAAAACACCTGGAATATTATGTACATCATCATAAATGGATCATACTCTGTGAAATCCTTTATACTACATCTATGGTGAATATCCCAGAGGTCTGTGCAAGTGTGTGCGCGAGTAAGTGTATTCTTTTCTTAAAATATATATTTGATGTTTTTTTTAAATATATATTTGAGGTTTTTTTTTTAAAATAGTGCTCATGTTCTGTATCAAACTTCAACCAGTGCACTGTGGCAAGTATACTAACTAGGTTGCATCACATCATGTTTGGTTCTTCAAACACCCAAGAACACAGAAGGCTGCAAAAGTAGCAAACATAGCCAAGTCCATTACGGCTCTGACCTCCCATCCATTGAAGACATTGATGTGAAGTGCTGACTCAAGAAGGCAACCACCATCATAAAGATTACAAAGGATTCCCTCTCCTCCCCAATTACCCTGGTTGCGACCTCTTCTCATGAGGGTGAAACACGAAAGTCTGCAGACACTGATTGGAGTAAAAACACATCAAAATGCTGGAGGAACTCAGTCTGCTCTGTCCGCTGCAATAGCGTGGATCTCCCAGTGGCCACTCATTTCAAATCCCCTTCCCATTCCTTTGCTGACACATCTGTCCATGGTTTTGTCTACTGCCAGACTGAGACCACTCGCAAATTGGAGGAACAACACCTCATCTTCCGACTGGGAACCCTCCAACTATAAGGTATTAATATTGAATTCTCTGGCTTCCGTTAAACCCCCACCCTTATTTCTTCCCCCTTGTTTCCTTCCTCCAGCTTGGTCTCTCTCCCTTTTCCCTGCTGCACAGAAATAATCAATTTTCACCTCTCCCTTATCATATCCAATTAACTCCTTTTGCTGGTCTGGATTCCTCTACCAGCCAGCATTCTCTGTATCCAGAGATTTCCTGCTCATTCTGCTTATTCCTTTGTCTCTTCAAATTTATATCTTTGTCTCCTGTGGACACTGAAAGACCGGCTGAGTTCCTCCAGCATTTCAGTGTATTTTACAACCTCTTCTCACTGCTACCTGACATTAGAAGGTACGAAAACCTGCACCACTAGGTCAGAAACAGTTTCTTTCCAATAGCTACAAGGATCTTGAACCTCCCCTTGTTATACTAATCATGAACTGTATCGACACTACAGGATAACTGAATATTTATTATCTACCTTTTGTAACTATGATCTCCTTTTAATTCAATTATGTGCACTATTGTTGTCTTTCTTGTAAATGAAATACTTGTTGGGCTGCAGCAAGCAAGAATTTTGGTGCACATGCACTTTGTACAACCCCAACCAACCAATTTTCCCTTGCAACCGTGTCTGCCTGTCCCGCATCGGATTTGTCAGCCACAAATGAGCCTGCAGCTGACGTGGACATTACCCCTCCATTAATCTTCATCCTCGAAGCCAAGCCAAAGAAAATAAAGAAAAAAAAAATGACAATAAACTCCTTATCGCTAATGAACATGTCGAAGACGCACACAATCTTTCTATTTAAAAGCACAAGGGCGGCACAGTTGACATAGCAGTTAGCGCAAAACCTTTACAGCACCAACCAGACTGAGTTTTGAGTCCCGCTCTGTCTATAAGGAATTTGTATGTTCTCCCCATCTCTGTGGGTTTTCTTGGGAGCAGTGGTTTCCTTCCACTGTTCAAAATGTACCAGGGGTATAGGTTAATGGGGTGTAAATTTGCCAGCATGGACTCGTTCACTGAAATGGCCTGTTACTGTGCTGTATGTCTAAACTTAAAATGTAATCAGCAGCTTGATTGCCAGCCAGCTGAGGAGCAGAACCTGACAGTTTTGTTCAGAGAAATCCTGTGCTTCTCTGCTCAACCAAGGAAAATGCTCGAGCAGGGGCTGGGGCAGAGGCTAAATGCAAGAGGAAAGAAGGCACTCTCAGGACAGATGACCAGCATTCCCCCTTGACCATGATTTGACTCCACATATGTTCGAGGTTCTCATTAGATCAGTCATTTGTTCTCACCTCCATTAATTGCAAGAATATCAGGATCATTGATTCCATCCACTGCGAGGAGATTGCAAATAACCTTATATAGAGAAAGGAAACAAAATCACTTTTAGTCTAAAGTCCCTCAGAGCCTGTGTTCAATTGAAATATGATTGGCATATACATAAGTTGTAAAGAATTCAGCCTTGCTTTTGAACATTTCAACATCACCCAAAAGATCTGAGCATCTGTTTAAATTTGTCAACTTTTCAAAATAAAATCATCTAATTATCCATAGTTTCAAAAATATGCAAATATAAAGATTTCTTACATTGTTTACTCATCAGCAAAATTAAATGATCAATGTGACAACATTTGAATGATTAAATTTCAACAAAGACCATTTCAAAGCTCACTTATGCTTTACAGGTCGACTGAGTTGGCCAGGAATTCGGACAAGAATGAAGAGTGGGGCAAAGAGAGGGTAGGAATGAACCTTGTGAGAGGAGTGGACATTTTTTTTGATGGATCTACATTAATTTCCTTGATAGATTGCACACTGTCCCTCTATATAGTCCTTCCAAGGATGGAAGGATTTTAAAAGTGGAAGTGACAATTGCCTCATTTTCTGAAATAAATACATAAAACTACTGGGGTAAGTATTCAGTTAGGTAGAACAATGTCATTCAGGATTAGTTATTTTGGATCATTACTCTAAAAACAAAGGAAAATAATATTTTGTTCGCAAGTACTTTTTTTGTCATCATTTCTTTAGCTTGTATAACTTTATGGTAGAATTCACAATTAATGTGTGGGATTGATTATGCATGACCTTGGTTTCTTCTTCATGATAAACTGTATTGAAACATTATATTTTGGGGTGAAACAGGAAAATCTGCAGACAGTCCAATACTCAAAGTGCTGAAGAAACTCAGCAGATCACGCAGCATCCATGGGAAGTAAAAGGCAATCAATCTTTTGGACCTGAACTGAGGCTCAGGCCCAAAATGATGATCACCTTTTACTTCCCATAGATGCTGCATGATCTGCTGAGTTTCTCCAGCACATTTTTTATATTTTTGAGCGTGTGTGGATAATTGAATAGATTCATTTTCAAAAATAAGAAAATCACAGTCATCATCAGCCTAAAAATAAGCATGCGACAAATTCTGTTTGCTATCCATTTCCAGCACTTTACTCGCCAGCATTTGCAGTTTTAAATTTTCCACAATAAAAACAGAACTTGCCAATGCATTCAACGACAATGCATTCAAAATAGTTACACCAAATAGTATATTTTATACAACACTTACCTGTGTATCGTAAAAGTAGCCCGAGGGAAATAATGGCCTGATTGAACGATCTGAAGAATTCAGAAGGTCAGTAATTGGCATTTAATAAATGAAAAAAAACCCTCTCTAAAAACTTGTTTCACAAAATGTGCCCTCCTTCACCTACAAATTTGGTCAAAATCTAACTGCTGCAGGAGTTGGTTCTCTGTATTGGTTGACATGAGGCACCCTTTGGTCGAGTTTTTTTTTCCCTGCCACCTTCCAATCTAACCGAGAATAAAGTTAATCTATGAAAGATGGTTAAAAAAAGAAATGTGATCACTTTCATTTGTAATCATTTGTTGCACTGATAATCCAATAGTTAAGAAAGTTTTTTTAATATGTTTAATAGATGCATTTAGTAACATTATTAAATACTTTATTTTCTTGGAAAATTAAGCTTTAGAACAGAAAATACTTTCCCTTAAATATTAATCAATCAGCCAATACCTTTGTAAAGCAAACATTGTTACATATTAATCGTTGAACCATTTTTTTGAAAACTTTATAAATTTTTAAACCACAATAAAAGTTACATTACATTCAGTTCTAAATTATATCAAAAGAAATTATACATGTGGTATATATAATTGTCGAACAATTCTTGAGAAAACTATTGTATTAATAAACTTCCTCCTTACCAATTATTCTGCTACTTAAAATCTCATTATCTGTACTCCCTAATTCTCTTCGTAAATAGGTTGTTGGTATTCTTCCTGCGGCAGCAGCTTTTTGACGGTAATCAACCTAATTACAAAAATGAGTTACTCTTCATGATAATCTGAAATATAGACAAAATTTCAAATCTCAGCATGCTTACCACTAATGGCAGAAATTGGGTGGAAGAAGGTTTTGTTTTACTGACAGCTGTAACCATCACTGATGTGTCTCCCAACTTCATAGCAAGAGGGGGAAAAAAAAACAACAAATTATATTTCAAATTGATAACTTGGTATTTAAATATCTACATATGTAAGAGGTCATGTCAGAGCAGTTTGAATTACAATATCTTAAATATCTTGAAATGCAAAACTTGCTGGTGTCTGGGCTGTCAAGTTCCACTGGTGAAATCAATACACTTCCTCTTAACCATCAGCGCTCTAGTTAGTGGATTGAGTTATCAATCTTCTAATGTTACAAGTCCAGAAAACCCCAAAACCCACCAGCTATAGTTATGCACCACGACAAAGGCTTACTTAAACAAAAGTTGCTTTTAATTATCTTTGAACATGAAAATAGAATCAAGCTTTAACTTATCTCTATTGACTCACTTAACCCCTTCTAATGCTAAGTAGGTAAGTTCAGCAAAGTTCTTTGGTTCACAGTTCAATCTCACTGGTTGCAGGCAATTCTTGTACTGTGCACAGAAGTTAACATTAATAAAGTTCACCAGGCTTTAGTGCTTAACAGGTAAAGGGTTACCATTCAGAAGGGTTCTTGTTGGTTTTCAGAGAGAGTTTTTCTTGTTTCAGGTCACCACAGAGTTCCTTTCTGTTTCTCGTATTCCAAGGGAAACACCAGACAGCCAGTCCTCTCCTTTGACCAGGCTGTCTTCCAAAGCTTGCCAGCTTGTCCCTCTGGAACCGATATCTGTGTCTCTCCTCTCTCTCTCACCCCCTCCAACTCTGAGAGCAAAGCCTCTTTTTTTCTGCTCTCTGCCTGCAAAGACCTTCCAGACAGTAAGTTTTGTTGTCCAGACAAAGCTGCTATTGCCTGTTGTTACATTTGTTGTTTTTCAAACAGTTCATCATGAGTCTGACCACTCTTGGAAAAGCTCCTGCAAAAATTCTGTGTTTTAAAGTGTTTGTGTGTTACCCGCTCTAACAAACCTTTCCCAATTTATCTCCCAAACACTGTCACACTAACCACCACATTGCAATGTTGCAGTCTACCATGCAGCTTGATGCATTCCAGACTGACAACTGAAGCGAAAGTGCAATGAAAGTTTTGCTGGATAAGTCATCGAAGCTCTGAATGAAGCCTGATGTTTCAGGCCAATCATTCTTTCTTTAGGGATAGACAGGTTGCATTATTGAAAGACCATATCATCCAAGCAAAAGATAAGACAATTTGTGCTAAAGATCTACCTGTTTCTAATCAAGTAAGTCCATAACTATGCCAAAAATCTGTTGACTAAACTGGGTATAGAGAACATATCTAACTAAAATACAAAATAACAAATTAAATTGTGGACATTTTGTGATGAGTCCAATGATAGCATAACAGTTAACCCTATTAAATTAACAGTCATGAATTAATTACGATACAAAACACATAAAACCATTTAAAAGTTATGTTTTCTCAAGTTAAAATTCTCATCCCCACACCCATATCTTGAACTGTTCAACAAAAAAAATTCCAGAAGGAACACTAGCTTTATGATACATGAAGAATGCTAAAAAACATATTAGCTCTTGATTACAAACCACTATTCACCTGAAACCACAGTGTTTGTATGACATTGATATTTAAACAGTTCAATTTCCTACTTGGTAGTAGTCTGAACAGAAATTATAAAAGGAGTATGAAATTTACCTGCACCATTGCACATCCATCCGCAAACCGAGCAAGCTTCCCCGTTGAAATTTCAAGTTTCCTATTGTTACAAATCAAAATCCAGTAAACAAAGCATAATCATCATATTACAGATGTCTTAGCAAGGTTAATCTTAGTACAGTAAAATCCCCTTTATCTGGAATTCAAACAACTGGCAAAAAAAAATCAAGAAAGATAAATACGAAAATTTAAAATTTGTTCGCTAATCCACGCAACACACAATCTCAAGCAACCAGCAAATTCACTTATCTGGATCTACCAATCCCCATAGGTGCCAGATACCAGGGGTTTTACTGTATAAAGTAAATTTCTCACTCCTTATGACTGAATAAGTTGAGACATAAAATTGGCATTAACTTAGTTTGATACAAAATAAACGTGTAAAAATCAAACAAAGACTGACTTCTGAAATCCTATAACTAGTTTTAAAATGAGAACGTGACAAAAATAAAAGTTTTGCTCCCGATGAGAAAGTGGGAAAGAAACCTGCTACTATTTAAGTGAGGCAGAAAATTACAGGCTTGCTAACTCTACATCCCTCTCTACAAGTTGTGCATTGTAATGTCTTCTGCCTGACATTGAAAATGATTCAATTTGGAGACCTGTGGGTGAAAACCCATTCCTTATATTACAAAGAATCAGGTTAATGCTACAACAATCAAATTTACTTCCTCAATGTTAATTAAACAAATGTTTCCAACCTGTCCCCAAAAGTAACTAACCCACACTCCAGAGACTAGTTTTCTGTTCCAATGCAGCCAATTCTTTAAAAACACATAATGGATAGACGAGCTGACAATGACTTACAAATCTTTATATGTATGTTGTCAAATTATTCAAGTATAAGAGAATCACAACCAGTTATTTGACATCACTACTGATATTTTTCCAAATTCAAGATCCAAGATTCCTTTAATGTCATGAAATTGTCTTCTGCCTGCCATAAGGCAAAGAGTCCCCATAAGTGTCGTCCGGTGCCGCTTACAGTGTGAGAGAGAGAAGCAAAAGAGAATCCCTTTAGTAACTGAGTGTTTGTGAATTCGTCTCCAGTGCTTCCAGAGCCTCTGTGGCTGCACAGACTCTTGTTTGATCCATCGGCAGCATGAGCTCCAGATCCTAACCTTTGACACAATCAGAAAGCCTGCAGCGCCTGAGGCCCTTCAGGTGCTCTTTTTGCTCTCAGCACCCTTTTGAATTGCAGCTCCAATATCTATTTCCCATTAGCCAGTGTTCAGCAGCCTAAAGGGAATGAGAGACCCCCAACCACGTCACACCTGCCTGTGTGGGTCCCTTAGTCGCTGAGCCCTTCGCTGGTCTGCCAGCATGGGCACCTGTCCTCCTCTGCTTCTCCTTCTCAACGGGACAATGGTGGGGGAGGGGGGGGAATGAGGGGTGTGCTCCCTGTTTCTAGTGCTCTGCGTCGGTCTGCTGCTCCCTTGAGTCTGCAACCCTTCATGGCCACTGCCGAGCGTAGGTGCCATCATCTTGGGCACAGACCTGTGGTTGCTGGTTAATACCATTATGGGGCCACAGGCATGAGGACTGGGCAGTTGAACACTTCAGAGCAGTGTTAAGCACCAGGTAGTGATTATGTTACACTTGTTCAAAAAAAATGTGTAGACCCTTCTGACCTGTGAAATTAACCTTCATAGTGCAAATGTTCTGGAAACAATAAATCAACAAACAAATTTGGCTCCATTGGTATTGGTGTGTTTTGAGAAGATATCCAATAAATATTTGCTGAAAGAAAATCATATCCAACTAACGACACTTTTGGATGAAGTAACAAAGTGATAGGAGAAATACAATTTTTTGTGGTGTTTATGTGTCTCCAAATGGCATTTGTAAAGTGCCACATAATAGCTATTCCCCAAGTTTCAACTTGACATAATAATAATGAAGGAAAATTAACTAAATTATAGGAAGCAGAGAGTAATTGTGAAAATCTATGTAACGGACCAGAGATGTATAGTGGAATTGCCCAGGATTTGATTTAAAATCAAAGTCATAGGTACCAACATTAAATTGTTCCTTTTGGCAGAGGAGTCAATGACAGAATAAAAGTGATCGGCAAAAGAACAACAAGTAACACAAGGACATTAACTTTTTTTCAAAAACAATGAGTGGATAGGTTCTGGAATACACAATCAGTGGTTGTAGTGATGCAAACTCCATTTGAGTAATCAAAAGTGAGTTGGATAAGTATCTGAAAGGTAAGAATGTTCAGTGCCGTTAGGAAGAGGGTAGGCAAATAGAATTAATTAATACATTTTTTTAAAAATGGCAGAGCTATTGGAGCTGTTATAATGGCAACATTGCTGCTGGTGAGGACTCAGAACAGAGAACAGAGACATGACACTGCTTTAAGCAGCATGTTAAAGGAGCAAACAGAGTTTTTAATTAAAATCCAACCCAAGATCTGTGCCTAAGATAGCAGTGCTTCTGCTCAGCAGTGGTCATGATGGGGGGGCAGACTCCGGGGGAGCAGCAGACCAGCATAGGGCACCAGAAATGGAAAACATACCCCTTAGAGAAGAAGGAGAGGAAACGACCCTACAGGATGGTGACCATGGCAATGGACAAGCTGCTGAAGGATCAACACAGGCTCCGGGGTGGTCAGTAACTTGTGGTCGATGGACTCGCACAGTCTGCAGGCTGCTGGAGATTGGCTCATGGGAGCCAGGTATTGGCATCAGAATCAGGATTGTGAGGGTGCTGAGGGTAAGAAGAGCTCCCAAAGGGTCTCGGAGGTTTGGATCTGGAGCTCTGGTTGCCAATTTATTGGACAGGAGGCCGTGGGAGCGCTGGAGGCAAATTCACGAACACTCAATGTCCCTGAAGGGAATCTCTTTTGCTACTCTTTCTGTAAGAAGTGCTTGGCAATACTAATGGTGACTTTTTGTCTGCCTTATGTCGGGGAAATTGAAATTTCATGTAATATTACATTTTCAATCTTCTTCAGCATGATGCTGAACCAAGCCATGAAAGACCCCAACAACGAAGACGCTGTTTACATCCGGTACCGCACGGATGGCAGTCTCTTCAATCTGAGGCGCCTGCAAGCTCACACCAAGACACAAGAGAAACTTGTCCGTGAACTACTCTTTGCAGACGATGCCGCTTTAGTTGCCCATTCAGAGCCAGCTCTTCAGCGCTTGACGTCCTGCTTTGCGGAAACTGCCAAAATGTTTGGCCTGGAAGTCAGCCTGAAGAAAACTGAGGTCCTCCATCAGCCAGCTCCCCACCATGACTACCAGACCCCCACATCTCCATCGGGCACACAAAACTCAAAACGGTCAACCAGTTTACCTATCTCGGCTGCACCATTTCATCAGATGCAAGGATCGACAATGAGATAGACAACAGACTCGCCAAGGCAAATAGCGCCTTTGGAAGACTACACAAAAGAGTCTGGAAAAACAACCAACTGAAAAACCTCACAAAGATAAGCGTATACAGAGCCGTTGTCATACCCACACTCCTGTTCGGCTCCGAATCATGGGTCCTCTACCGGCACCACCTACGGCTCCTAGAACGCTTCCACCAGCGTTGTCTCTGCTCCATCCTCAACATCCATTGGAGCGCTTTCATCCCTAACGTCGAAGTACTCGAGATGGCAGAGGTCAACAGCATCGAGTCCACGCTGCTGAAGATCCAGCTGCGCTGGATGGGTCACGTCTCCAGAATGGAGGACCATCGCCTTCCCAAGATCGTGTTACATGGCGAGCTCTCCACTGGCCACCGTGACAGAGGTGCACCAAAGAAAAGATACAAGGACTGCCTAAAGAAATCTCTTGGTGCCTGCCACATTGACCACCGCCAGTGGGCTGATAACGCCTCAAACCGTGCATCTTGGCGCCTCACAGTTTGGCGGGCAGCAACCTCCTTTGAAGAAGACCGCAGAGCCCACCTCACTGACAAAAGGCAAAGGAGGAAAAACCCAACACCCAACCCCAACCCACCAATTTTCCCCTGCAACCGTGTCTGCCTGTCCCGCATCGGACTTGTCAGCCACAAACGAGCCTGCAGCTGACGTGGACTTTTTACCCCCTCCATAAATCTTCGTCCGCGAAGCCAAGCCAAAGATGACATGATAATAAATGAATCTTGAATTCTTACACAGAGGTGGCATGGAATGGGGTTAATAGCTTTAAACAATGATCCATCATTCTGTGATTACCAAAAAGAATTAACATCATAAACCATCTAACTGAGATGACAAGATCCATCCTACTCAACACAAGCTAGGCATTACAATGGGACTCATTTGCTGTATGTGATCCTCAAATAAAGCCTTTTCTACTGTTCCTTGAAACTGCTGACTCAGGTGGGCAGGCTAGCGTAAAAAGACATTTGGAGAGATAATTTTGTTGGACATACAAGTACAATATACCCATACAATGAAATTCATTTTGCTGCAGGTGAATAGTTACTATGTTTAAAAAAAACAATTGTATACATTTAATTTCCATACAGAAAAAAATATTCTTTTGAAGTAGGTGCCGACCAAACCATAGCACAGAGGTGCTGAAAAAATCCAGCCAGATGTTTTGTGCAAGCCAGACTCTTTCTGAGGATTCACACCCCCTCCCCCCCAAAGGTTGTTTACGTGTTAGCCTCAGATACTGGGACCACAGAGATATTGGGAGCTGTAGGCCCTTGCAAAGGTGCATCATCATTTTCTTTTTTTCAATGAGCATAGGAGGTAGTAAGCTTATCCCAAAAAGAGACGTATTGCAGTTTATGATACGATCTTGCTTTGCTTTATAGGAGGTGTTGAAATGCAAGCCCTGCTACTTAGTATCCACAGAGACTCCAGCTTGATGGAATCATCCTCTTGCATTGTTAATGGCCTTCTGGAAGTTGTACCTGTCTTTCTGAATTGCCTGATCTGAACACCAGAGATGTGATCTTCCACAGTTTGCAGATTTTCTGGTTCATCCATGGCTTCTAGTTAGGATAGACCCAGATAGTCTTCATAGGAACATTTCTTGATAAAGTCGGCAATATACTATCCAGATCAACCACAGAGTCCTTGAATTTAGCCCAGTCTACTGATTCCAGGCAGTCATGAAACCACTCTTCTGCCTTCCCCAGACAATCTCATTCAGTCTTCTCTACTGTTACAGCACTTTTCAGTTTCTGCCTCTATGCAGAAAGGTGGAGCACAGCTAAGTAGTCTGACTCGACTATGGATAGGAAGGGTGATACAGGCCAAATACAAGTCGCCCAGAATTCCATGTTCATCAGCATGGAATTGTTGGGCTATAGGGCCTGTTCCAAGCTATGTAGCCAAATGACTCTATGATTGCTGCCTCAGTGGATGAGGCTCATAGAGAGCCATTAGGGAAGCCTTGTTATTTCAGAATACCTATCCAATGGCTTAAAAAAAAAAGTTTTATGATCTATCACCATCACTTTGGCCCATTCTAGATCCTATTTCATTATATAATTGTCTCACTAATTTAGATTTTTTTAAAAGAGATGATAGCATACTAATGAAGGCAGAGAAGATGATGTTAGCTTATAATAGGAGGAAAAAGGTGGTGGTGGTGAAGGTTTATTTTTCTAATTATTATAACCACTTGTGTATCACAAGGGTTGATACTGTGTAATCACATTTTAAATTTGCATTAATGACAGATGTGAATATAGGAGATAATTAGTTTGTAGATGGCATAAAAATTGGAGGGAAGATTGCGAGAAGGGTTGTTTAAAGCTACAGAATGATAGAAATCAGCTAAAAAATAACCATATAACCATTTATGGAGCGGAAACAGGCCATGTTGGCCTTTCGAGTCCACACCGGTTCACTGATTTTAAGGAGAGCTCCAAAATAGTTGGGCAAAGCAATGGGATATGAAATTGAATTGTGACAAATGTGGGTTGATGCATTTTGGAAATGCACAGTAAATGGTAGAATATTGATCAATCAAGTAACCTTGGGGAACAAATATATAAATCCTTGAAAGTGGAAGACTGTGGTGAAGACAGCAAATGGGATAGGTGGAGCATTGAGTGCAAGAGCTGGGATGTCATGTTACAACTTCTATAAAACATTGATTAGGCCACACTTGAAGTAGCGTGTGCATTAGACCACAGAAAGGACGTGACTGATCGACATTGCTCTTGAACAGGCTGGATAAGGTATACAAAATTATGAGTGGAATAGACAAGATAGAGAAAAAAAACTTTTTCCAAGGGTAGGGATGTCTAAGGTAGGAGGAACTAGATTTAAGATGAGAGGTAGGAGATTTAGGAGGAAATACAAGGAGGAAGTTTTCATCCAGAGTGTTGTGGGAGTGCTGGAGAATCCATGGACACTCAATGTCTCTGAAAGGACTCTCTTTTACTTCTCTTTCTCTCATTTTAGGGGCACCGGGCAATGCTCATGGTGATTCTTTGATTGCCTCATTTGAAGTATATCATGTATATTATTTTTTTTATTATTAGGTGACAATAAAAGGAACCTTCAACCTTGAATCTGCAATGCATTTACCGAGCAGTGGTGGAAGCAAATTTTCTCACAGCCCTTAAGAAATATCAAGACAAATACTTGAATCCTTAAAATAGAGAATAATAACACACAAGTACTGTAAAAGCCATTAAACAGAGTAAACATGCAAAAGGGAATATACAAGTGTAGTAATTATATATAGCAACCAATTTGCTGGCATTGAAAATATAATGAGTGATATGATAGAAAGGATTAAAGAAATTGTAGAGGATTTAATGGAAAGAATGACCCAAGCTGAAACAGACTTAGTAAAAATACAAGATAAGCTAAAAGCTTTGAAAAATGATGCAAAGCAATGGGTGTCGAACAGACAAGGTCTGCTGGACAAGAATGACCACATGGAGAATTTAAGCAGACAAAATAATGTCCAAATTATTGGACTGAAAGAAGGAAGAGATCCAGTGAACTTCTTTGAATCATGGATCCCACGAGTGCTGGGAGAAGATACATTCAGAGAAAAACTGAAGATTGAAGGGCTCACCAGATGCAAGGACCCAAGAACCAGCAGTCAGCAACCAAGATCGGTCCTGGTAAGACTTTTGAGCTACTGTGCAGGAGATGATTCTGGGAGCAGCATATGAATAAGCAAAATAATGGTCCACCCAAGAATTACCGTGGAAATGTCCTTTTTTTTCCCTCAAGATTTTAGTCCTACTTTGATTAAGCAAAGGAAGGAGTTTGATGATGTAAAGACAATTGTGCTCCAAAAACTTGAAATATTCGATGATATACCCCATGACTCAGAGGGTTGAAATACCAGAAGGTAATCAACAATTTTTTAAGACTAAGAACAAGGTGGAAAACTTCCTTATGAAAAGACTAAGGCTGCCAAAGAGGAAGACTATGAAGAATGCTTACAATGGGACAAAGTAAAAGTTGTATTTTAAAATAAAAACTCTCTTGTATTTATTGTTAAAAAGTAAACTTTATTGAAATGATCATGGAGAGCTCGGAAAAGTAGTAGCAAGGTGGAGACTCCGTTCTAAGGGGATAATGGCACCTGGAGAGGAGTGTCTATAAAAGATGATGCAAAAAGGAGGATTCTTCTTCCAAGAGAGATTCCACGGGCTTTTGGGGTTTCCTGTTTACATCACCGTCAGGGCAAGGACATTGCACATGTATTTTTCAAGGGGAAAGATCATTGCATTATTTAAACAACCAAAAAGGTTTTTATTGTTAAATAATATTTGTTTGAAAAATCAATATGGATAGAACGTTAAAATTTATTAGTCTTAATGTTAATGGGCTGAATGGGTCAGTGAAGAGAAGGCAGGTCTTGGCACACTTAAAAAAAATTAAAGCCAGATAGAGTCTTTCTACAAGAAACACATCTTCCCAAATCAGAATATGCTAAATTAAAAAGAGAATGGGTGGGACAAGTAATATCATCTTCATTTGGCTCAAAAGCAAGAGGAGTAGCAATTCTAATTAATAAAAATATACCAATAATAATAGAAGAGACAACGACTGACCAAACCAGAAGATTTGTAATGGCATATTGTAAAATTTACGAAGAATCATGAATGTTTATGAATATCAATGCACCAAATTATGAAGTAATCACAAAAGAGGTCTGATGGCCTAGGGATTTCTTAAAGTGGTATGTGAGTATTGTCATGATAATGAATATGTATGAGATGTACCGGAAGTCACGTGGTATGAGAGGGAGATAAGAGCACAAGCAGGAGAACAAAGGAAACTAGAAAATAAAGACACTGAGAAGTTTACATGATAAAACTTGTGTTCGATGTTTTATTAACTTCACATTTCGGGCCACAAATGTGATATTGGTGATGAGGATGAAAGAAGCTTGAAGAAAATTAAAGACTAAAGAAGATTACAGAGGATTACAGACAACTTCAAGGTGATAAGAATTTTCTCTTTGACTCAGTACTTTTGGGGCTGGAATATTTCCTCATGGCTGGGGCAGACGGTGACTTTCTAACGCATAGTGGAATTGCTCATTTTGACCCAACGGGTGATGCAAGCACTGTAAGTGTGAAGTGGAAGGCATGGCTGGAAGAATTTGAATCCTACGCCGACAGTCGTGGCCTATTTCTAGATACCGGTACAGTTGAACAAAAAGCGCAGAGGAGGGCGCTACTTCTTTTCACCGCGGGACCTGCAGTTCGGGAAACATTTAAGACACTTTTGAATACTTGTATGGGCCTGTGAGAGGTTCCATGCATATTTATACGGCATTGAATTTGACCTCATCACAGTTCATAAGCCATTAGAGGTAATCTATGCACCTAGATCCAAACCATGTGCCAGAATAGAGAGATGGGTACAACCCTACAAATATAAAGTAATCCACATTGCAGGGAAAACAAACATTGCAGATCCGCTGTCCAGATTGGTGAAGGATGGTGGTCCACAATCCAAGTCAGAATTGGGAACAGAAACAGAGAGCTTTGTACTCTTCGTAGCTATTCAGTCAACACCGAAAGATGTGACTACGAAGGAAGTCGAGAGAGAATCCGAACGTGATCCAGAACTCAGAGAAGTAAGAGAATGCATACAGAGTGGACAATGGGACAAGTGTACTCACAAGGCTTACATTCACATTAGAGACGAACTTTGTTGCATCGGACAGTGTGTATTAAGAGGTTGCAGATTGGTGATACCGCAAAGATTGAGACCGAAGATCGTATCCTTAGCGCATGAAGGACACCTAGGTATTGTTGGTACCAAGCAAAACCTCAGGACCAAGGTATGGTGGCCAGGTTGTGATAAAGACGCAGAGAAATTTGTTAAAACTTGTCACGGATGTCAAATCACAAGTAGGAGTAATCCGCCAGAACCGATCCGGAGTAGGCAACTCCCGACAGGATCAGGGATCGACGTAGCTGTTGATTTTCTTGGACCTTTACCGACGGGTGAATCAATTATGGTAGTGATAGATTACTACAGCAGATACTATGAGTACGTGGTGTTGAAGTCCACAACCACTGAAAAAACAATACAAGCATTAGCAGAGATATTCGCAAGATATGGATTACCTGTTACATTATACTCTGACAATGGTCCACAATTCATTTCAGAGACATTTGCGGAATATATGAGGACCACAGATATCTACCATCATAAAGTAACTCTGAAATGGCCGCAAGCCAACGGAGAAGTAGAGAGACAAAATCAGTCCATTGAAAAACGATTGAGGATTGCACACGCAGAAGGACAAAATTGGCGAGAAGCATTGCTATCTTATGTGGCTGTCTATCGAGCAACGCCTCATGCAACCACTGGAAAAAGTCCTGCAGAAGCATTTTTTGGGAGAAAAATCCGCACAAAAATGCCAGAAATAAAGGAAATCCGAGACGACCAGGAGATGAGGGACCACGATGCTGAAAAGAAAGGTGCAGCAAAGCTGTACACAGATTCAACGTGGAGCCAAGTACTCAGACATCATGCCAGGAGATAATGTTCTAGTGAGGCATGAAACTGATGGTAAGCTAGACACACCTTATTACCATCAACCCTATACTGTCGTATCCAGAAGTGGCAGTATGGTGACAGTCAAGTCTCCGACTGGAGTCCTGTATAAGAGAAATGTATCAGGTTTAAAAAGGTACCAGTCCAGAGATACATCGAGCGAAGAGGTTGAAAGGCCAATATGAGATGCATTTCGATGCCTCTCTGTTCGATGTTTTATTAACTTCACATTTCGGGCCACAAATGTGACAAGTATAAGGTTTTCGAGTTTGGAGGCAATGGAGTTCTTGACCATGAAGCCTACACCAGATAGGTGTCATTCATCCATAGGCTTGCCAGACCAGTAGAGTGTGTAGCCCACGCCGCGTTCTTGGAGGCTGCCTACATCTGCAAGGCGGACTTCATTGAGAGCGGCTTTGTCGATGTCAAGTCTGAGGAGTTCATGTGCGATGAGGGAAGACCGACGTTCAGGTCGGTGGCTGTCAGCCTTGTCTAGCATGGTTCTGATGTTCCAGCATGCTAGCTTGAGTTTGTGAGCATCTTTTGAGGGGGAGGACGTGGACATGTCCTCGGGCCTGCGCAAAGGAGCTTTTAGGTGGAGTACAGTGTGTGCAGTACTGGCCCCACCCTTTACACCCATGGTTCGTATGCCATGGCCAAGCAAGCTGGGACATGGCAGCGAGGTCCTTGGGTCGTGGGTTTTATATCGGAGTGGCCTTCTCCTATGCAGGTTTCTTACCCGGGCTGGAGGGGCCTGCCTCCCCTCCTCGGTCGGACCATACCTGGTTGCAATCCAACCTGTTGGCCTCCGTCTGCTTCTCGGGGCCTCTGCCTGCTTCACTCTACTGAGGCCGGGGCCGCCACCTCCCTCTCGCTTTTGCCCGGATTGGGGCCGCCGCCGCCTACCTTCTGCTTGGACTGGGGTCGGGGCTGCCGCCGCCTACCCTCTGTCCGGACCGGGGCCGGGGCCGCCGTCACCCTACCTATGCCCGGACCGGGGCCTCCTTCTTTCTGCCCGGACCGGGGCCTCCTTCTTTCTGCCCGGACCGGGGCCTCCTTCTTTCTGCCCGGACCGGGGCCTCCTTCTTTCTGCCCGGACCGGGGCCTCCTTCTTTCTGCCCGGACCGGGGCCTCCTTCTTTCTGCCCGGACCGGGGCCTCCTTCTTTCTGCCCGGACCGGGGCCTCCTTCTTTCTGCCCGGACCGGGGCCTCCTTCTTTCTGCCCGGACCGGGGCCTCCTTCTTTCTGCCCGGACCGGGGCCTCCTTCTTTCTGCCCGGACCGGGGCCTCCTTCTTTCTGCCCGGACCGGGGCCTCCTTCTTTCTGCCCGGACCGGGGCCTCCTTCTTTCTGCCCGGACCGGGGCCTCCTTCTTTCTGCCCGGACCGGGGCCTCCTTCTTTCTGCCCGGACCGGGGCCTCCTTCTTTCTGCCCGGACCGGGGCCTCCTTCTTTCTGCCCGGACCGGGGCCTCCTTCTTTCTGCCCGGACCGGGGCCTCCTTCTTTCTGCCCGGACCGGGGCCTCCTTCTTTCTGCCCGGACCGGGGCCTCCTTCTTTCTGCCCGGACCGGGGCCTCCTTCTTTCTGCCCGGACCGGGGCCTCCTTCTTTCTGCCCGGACCGGGGCCTCCTTCTTTCTGCCCGGACCGGGGCCTCCTTCTTTCTGCCCGGACCGGGGCCTCCTTCTTTCTGCCCGGACCGGGGCCTCCTTCTTTCTGCCCGGACCGGGGCCTCCTTCTTTCTGCCCGGACCGGGGCCTCCTTCTTTCTGCCCGGACCGGGGCCTCCTTCTTTCTGCCCGGACCGGGGCCTCCTTCTTTCTGCCCGGACCGGGGCCTCCTTCTTTCTGCCCGGACCGGGGCCTCCTTCTTTCTGCCCGGACCGGGGCCTCCTTCTTTCTGCCCGGACCGGGGCCTCCTTCTTTCTGCCCGGACCGGGGCCTCCTTCTTTCTGCCCGGACCGGGGCCTCCTTCTTTCTGCCCGGACCGGGGCCTCCTTCTTTCTGCCCGGACCGGGGCCTCCTTCTTTCTGCCCGGACCGGGGCCTCCTTCTTTCTGCCCGGACCGGGGCCTCCTTCTTTCTGCCCGGACCGGGGCCTCCTTCTTTCTGCCCGGACCGGGGCCTCCTTCTTTCTGCCCGGACCGGGGCCTCCTTCTTTCTGCCCGGACCGGGGCCTCCTTCTTTCTGCCCGGACCGGGGCCTCCTTCTTTCTGCCCGGACCGGGGCCTCCTTCTTTCTGCCCGGACCGGGGCCTCCTTCTTTCTGCCCGGACCGGGGCCTCCTTCTTTCTGCCCGGACCGGGGCCTCCTTCTTTCTGCCCGGACCGGGGCCTCCTTCTTTCTGCCCGGACCGGGGCCTCCTTCTTTCTGCCCGGACCGGGGCCTCCTTCTTTCTGCCCGGACCGGGGCCTCCTTCTTTCTGCCCGGACCGGGGCCTCCTTCTTTCTGCCCGGACCGGGGCCTCCTTCTTTCTGCCCGGACCGGGGCCTCCTTCCTTCTGCCCGGACCGGGGCCTCCTTCCTTCTGCCCGGACCGGGGCCTCCTTCCTTCTGCCCGGACCGGGGCCTCCTTCCTTCTGCCCGGATCGGGGCCTCCTTCCTTCTGCCCGGACCGGGGCCTCCTTCCTTCTGCCCGGACCGGGGCCTCCTTCCTTCTGCCCGGACCGGGGCCTCCTTCCTTCTGCCCGGACCGGGGCCTCCTTCCTTCTGCCCGGACCGGGGCCTCCTTCCTTCTGCCCGGACCGGGGCCTCCTTCCTTCTGCCCGGACCGGGGCCTCCTTCCTTCTGCCCGGACCGGGGCCTCCTTCCTTCTGCCCGGACCGGGGCCTCCTTCCTTCTGCCCGGACCGGGGCCTCCTTCCTTCTGCCCGGACCGGGGCCTCCTTCCTTCTGCCCGGACCGGGGCCTCCTTCCTTCTGCCCGGACCGGGGCCTCCTTCCTTCTGCCCGGACCGGGGCCTCCTTCCTTCTGCCCGGACCGGGGCCTCCTTCCTTCTGCCCGGACCGGGGCCTCCTTCCTTCTGCCCGGACCGGGGCCTCCTTCCTTCTGCCCGGACCGGGGCCTCCTTCCTTCTGCCCGGACCGGGGCCTCCTTCCTTCTGCCCGGACCGGGGCCTCCTTCCTTCTGCCCGGACCGGGGCCTCCTTCCTTCTGCCCGGACCGGGGCCTCCTTCCTTCTGCCCGGACCGGGGCCTCCTTCCTTCTGCCCGGACCGGGGCCTCCTTCCTTCTGCCCGGACCGGGGCCTCCTTCCTTCTGCCCGGACCGGGGCCTCCTTCCTTCTGCCCGGACCGGGGCCTCCTTCCTTCTGCCCGGACCGGGGCCTCCTTCCTTCTGCCCGGACCGGGGCCTCCTTCCTTCTGCCCGGACCGGGGCCTCCTTCCTTCTGCCCGGACCGGGGCCTCCTTCCTTCTGCCCGGACCGGGGCCTCCTTCCTTCTGCCCGGACCGGGGCCTCCTTCCTTCTGCCCGGACCGGGGCCTCCTTCCTTCTGCCCGGACCGGGGCCTCCTTCCTTCTGCCCGGACCGGGGCCTCCTTCCTTCTGCCCGGACCGGGGCCTCCTTCCTTCTGCCCGGACCGGGGCCTCCTTCCTTCTGCCCGGACCGGGGCCTCCTTCCTTCTGCCCGGACCGGGGCCTCCTTCCTTCTGCCCGGACCGGGGCCTCCTTCCTTCTGCCCGGACCGGGGCCTCCTTCCTTCTGCCCGGACCGGGGCCTCCTTCCTTCTGCCCGGACCGGGGCCTCCTTCCTTCTGCCCGGACCGGGGCCTCCTTCCTTCTGCCCGGACCGGGGCCTCCTTCCTTCTGCCCGGACCGGGGCCTCCTTCCTTCTGCCCGGACCGGGGCCTCCTTCCTTCTGCCCGGACCGGGGCCTCCTTCCTTCTGCCCGGACCGGGGCCTCCTTCCTTCTGCCCGGACCGGGGCCTCCTTCCTTCTGCCCGGACCGGGGCCTCCTTCCTTCTGCCCGGACCGGGGCCTCCTTCCTTCTGCCCGGACCGGGGCCTCCTTCCTTCTGCCCGGACCGGGGCCTCCTTCCTTCTGCCCGGACCGGGGCCTCCTTCCTTCTGCCCGGACCGGGGCCTCCTTCCTTCTGCCCGGACCGGGGCCTCCTTCCTTCTGCCCGGACCGGGGCCTCCTTCCATCTGCCCGGACCGGGGCCTCCTTCCTTCTGCCCGGACCGGGGCCTCCTTCCTTCTGCCCGGACCGGGGCCTCCTTCCTTCTGCCCGGACCGGGGCCTCCTTCCTTCTGCCCGGACCGGGGCCTCCTTCCTTCTGCCCGGACCGGGGCCTCCTTCCTTCTGCCCGGACCGGGGCCTCCTTCCTTCTGCCCGGACCGGGGCCTCCTTCCTTCTGCCCGGACCGGGGCCTCCTTCCTTCTGCCCGGACCGGGGCCTCCTTCCTTCTGCCCGGACCGGGGCCTGCTTCCTTCTGCCCGGACCGGGGCCTCCTTCCTTCTGCCCGGACCGGGGCCTCCTTCCTTCTGCCCGGACCGGGGCCTCCTTCCTTCTGCCCGGACCGGGGCCTCCTTCCTTCTGCCCGGACCGGGGCCTCCTTCCTTCTGCCCGGACCGGGGCCTCCTTCCTTCTGCCCGGACCGGGGCCTCCTTCCTTCTGCCCGGACCGGGGCCTCCTTCCTTCTGCCCGGTCCGGGGCCTCCTTCCTTCTGCCCGGACCGGGGCCTCCTTCCTTCTGCCCGGACCGGGGCCTCCTTCCTTCTGCCCGGACCGGGGCCTCCTTCCTTCTGCCCGGACCGGGGCCTCCTTCCTTCTGCCCGGACCGGGGCCTCCTTCCTTCTGCCCGGACCGGGGCCTCCTTCCTTCTGCCCGGACCGGGGCCTCCTTCCTTCTGCCCGGACCGGGGCCTCCTTCTTTCTGCCCGGACCGGGGCCTCCTTCTTTCTGCCCGGACCGGGGCCTCCTTCTTTCTGCCCGGACCGGGGCCTCCTTCTTTCTGCCCAGACCGGGGCCTCCGCCTGTTTCGCTCTGCTGAGGCCGGGGCCACCGCCTCCCCCTCGCTTCTGCCCAGACCGGGGCCTCCGCCTGCCTCACTCTACCGAGGCCGGAGCCGCCGCCTTCCCCTCATTATGTCTGCTCTGCCTGTACTGATGAACCAGTTTACCTATCTCAGCTGCACCATTTAATCAGATGCAACGAGATAGACAACAGACTCACCAAAGCAAATAGCGCCTTTAGAAGACTACACAAAAGAGTCTGGAAAAACAACCAACTGAAAAACCTCACAAAGATTAGCGTATACAGAGCCTCTGTCATACCCACATTCCTGTTCGGCGCCGAATCATGGGTCCTCTACCGGCATCACCTATGGCTCCTAGAACGCTTTCACCAGCGTTGTCTCCGCTCTATCCTCAACATTCATTGGAGTGACTTCATCCCTAACATCGAAGTACTCGAGATGGGAGAGGCCGACAGCATCGAATCCACGCTGCTGAAGATCAAACTGCGCTGGGTAGGTCACGTCTCCAGAATGGAGGACCATCGCCTTCCCAAGATCGTGTTATATGGTGAGCTCTCCACTGGCCACCGAGACAGAGGTACACCAAAGAAGAGGTACAAGGACTGCCTAAAGAAATCTCTTGGTGCCTGCCACATTGACCACCGCCAGTGGGCTGATATCACCTCAAACCGTGCATATTGGCGCCTCACAGTTCGGCAGGCAGCAACCTCCTTTGAAGAAGACTGCAGAGCCCACCTCACTGACAAAAGACAAAGGAGGAAAAACCCAACACCCAACCCCAACCAACCAATTTTCCCTTGCAACCGCGTCTGCCTGTCCCGCATCGGACTTGTCAGCCACAAACGAGCCTGCAGCTGACGTGGACATTACCTCTCCATAAATCTTCGTCCGCGAAGCCAAGCCAAAGAAAGAAAAATGTGAGTATAAAGAAAAAGGTTGAGATCCACTGCCATAGTGTTAAAAGTTGTACAGATATTCAGCCCACCATGTCCATGTTGACCATCTAGCACCCATTCAAACTTGCTCCACAGCTTTCTGTACCTTGGTGATTCAAGTGTTCTTCCAGATACTTTTCAGAATCAGAAAACACTTTTTAAAGTGTTTGAGCATACCTGCCTCTACCATACTTTCATGTTATGTCTTCCAGAATGCATCCACCCTCTGGATGAAAATGTTTCCTCAAAACTTCTCAAACAAGTATGTTGCCTTGTTTTAGACTTCTCCATACAGGGAAAAGTTTCTCACTATCCACATTTTCGATGGACCTCATAACTTATTGGGTTTCTTCCTTAGACTCCTCCACTCCAAGAAAAGCAAATCCACCCAATCAGTCTCTCTTCATAACTGAAATGTTCCATCCTATATCATGTACTGATAAACATCCTTGGTAATCTTTCTGGGGCAATCACACTGTCCTGGTTTGGCCTATCCTGTCATGAACCTTCAAGTATTCCGTAACCTTATCTTTTACAGTAGACTCCATCTTCCCAACCAATGATGTCAGGCAAACTGGCCTATAATTTCCTTTCTGCTGCCTCACTCCCTTCTTGAAAAGAGGAGTGAAAATTTCAATTTTCCAGTCTGCTGTGACCATGCCAGAACCTATTGATTCCTGAAATATCATTACCAATGCCTCAACAATCTCTAATGCACCCATTTCAGGACCCAAGGTTGCAATCCATTTGGTCCGGGAGATTAGATACAGTGTGGCAAGCAGGCCCATCATAATACACAAATTGCCAAGTTAAATTACAGTGATTACAACCATAGGAATGACCTTAAATTCTCTCTTTTGATTTTCAATTTCATGCACACATAAGAATACATACAAACAGAAGAGTTCACCTCACCCCTCAAGCTGGACATTCCATTTAAAAGCTCATGCCTCAACTCCTGTCCCAATTCCCACAATTCTCAATCTTTCAACTGTTTATCCATTTCTACCTGGAATATACTTAATGACTCTATCTCCACGACCCCCAGGAGAAGAAAATGAGGTTTGCACCCCTCTATCAGCTGTAAACAGTGCTATCCCTTTTGGCTGATATGATCAAAGATGGAGGGATTTAGCGGGTTGAGCTTTTCTTCTACCTATTGCCCTTTTTGCCTTGTACTTCACTGATAAGTATAGTATTAGCAAATAATATCAAAGAGGATGCAAAAAAGCTTCTTTGAGTTTATAAAAATAAAAGAGATGTGAGGGTAGATGACTAGAAAATGATGCTAGAGAAATAATAATGGGAGACAAGGAGATGGCAGAGGAACTAAAGTATTTTGCATCAGTCTATACTGTGGAAGACACTTGCAGTATGCCAAATGTCAAAGAGTATCCGGGAAGGGAAGTGAGTGCAGTTACTATTTCAAAGGAGAAGGTGCTCTGAAAGCTGAGTGGTCTAAGGGTGGACAAGTCTCCTGGACCAGATGGATTGCACCCCTTGGGTCCTGAAATTGTGGAGGCATTGGTAATGATCTTTCAGGAAACAATAGATTCTAGCATGGTACAACAGGAAACATACTAGTGTGGATAGTGCATTGGCTGCCAGTTGCTACTGGTATTCCACACGGGTTGGTGTTGGGGCCACTTCTTTTTATATTTTTGTATATTAATAATTTGGATTATGGAATGAATGGCTTTATGGCCAATTTATAGATGATACAAAGGAAGGTGGAGGAGCAGGTAGTATAGAGTAAACCCAGAAGGACTTAGACAGATTAGAAGAATGGGCAAATGAAATATATCGGAAAGTGTATGGTCTTGCATTTTGGTATAAAAATAAACAGGAAGCCTATATTTTAAATGGGGAGAAAATTAAAAATACCCAGATGCAAAGGGACCTGGAAGTACTCATCCAAGACAGCATGAAGGTAAACTTGCATGTTGAGATGGTGGTGAAGAAAACAAATGCAACGCTGGCATTTATTTCACGAGGAATAAAATACAAGAGCAGGAATGTGATGTTGAGGCTTTATAAAGCACTAGTGAGACCTCATTTGGAGGATTCTGAGCAGTTTTAGGCTCCTCGTTTAAGAAAGGTTGTGCAGACATTGGAGAGGTTTCAGTGGAGGGCACTAGGATGATTCTGGGAATGAAAGGATTATCATATGTTGAGTGTTTGACAGCTCTTGGCCTGTATTCATTGGAATTTAGGAGTATGAAGTATTATGGGTGATGTTAGAATGATTATGGATATATATGTCTCAAAAGAGATAGATTGTGGGTGTTTAGTGGAGGTTATACTTCACAGAGTAACACTTCACATAAGACATCTCATTTAAAATGCAAGAGTTTTGTTGAAGCTAGACATTGAGGCTCTGGGTGACTTTGCAGAAGCTATGAAGAATGCTGATCTATTGTGTATGGGCAATAAAGTCCAGGCTCAGAGATACTGATAAGATCTTTCAAAGATTGGGTTTGGAGCCCTGCAAGAAGTCATATAGTTTTTACATGCAGAGAAAGAAAAAACAAACAGATCATTTCTCTTTTGGGAGTGAGGGAGTGAGAGAAAGAGAGAGAGAGAGAGAGAGAGATCAGTTCTACCACAGCAGTTGAGGCTGAAAAATGGCAACCTGGCAGGCTTGTTGAAAAATCCCAATTTGAAGACGAGTTGTGAGTTCCGAATTCAGCCTGTTCAAAACCCTTGTAGTCCTTACAATAGGAAATGGCGAGCTTAGAGTGTTTCTCCTGAAATAAGGGAAACAAGAGGAACTCTGTCGTGACCTAGAAGAAGAGGTTATCATTTGGAAAACCCATGATGGGCAAGACACTGAAGTGGCTGATTGGAGGAAATCAGTTTGTACGTCCAAAGAACAACAAATTTGTCTCTGAAACCAACAAGAACCTTCCTGAGCGGTAACGATTTAACTTTAAACACCAGAGCCTGGTGAAGATTCATAAATGTTAAATTTTGCGCACAGTATGAGAATTGCCTAATACCCATGAACTTGAAGTGGAAAATGAATGATTGGACAATGAAACAGCGAACTTTCCTGAACATACACAATTAAATACACGTGCACTTAGAATTAGAAGGGGGTTAAGTTAATAGTAATAAGTTTAAGTATGATCCTGTTATTATGTTTAAAGAAAATTAAAAACAACTTTTGTTTAAGTAACCATTGTCTTGGTGAATTTCTTTTGGAGTCCCCTGAGCTTGTAACAGAAGGAGAATCTCAATGAAACATTTTGAATGTTGAAAAGCATTGTTAGAGTAGATGTAGAAAGGTTAATACCATGGTGGGAGAGTATAAGACTAGAGGGCACAACTTTAGGAATGACGGGTGTCTGCTTAGAACAGAAATGCAGAGGAATTTCTTTAACCAGAGTTAAATCTGAAAAATGTTTTGCCACAGGCAGTTGTGAAGGTCAGGTCATTTAAGGCAGAAGGCCCTTTCAGACTGCCACGTAAAATGGGGTTAACTGGGCAACTTGCACGGTTAGTGCCCCAGTTACACAGCAGCTTAAAAAGATCCAACCGGCTGACCTACCTCAAACATAGTCAGGGAACCTAGTTAAACTTACCTAGGTCTTGTCCATAACCAATTTGAAATGAAAATGGCTAAGCCTCTATTCTGAAGACTTCAGCGCTTGCTTGCGTCACCGGGCAGCCAGTAATGTGAACATCTGGCAGTACTTCCGGTGAATCCTGTGGGGGCAGGATTCCCTTAAATCGCCAGGTTGGCGATTTATTGGGTAGATCCCCCTGCACTATGAACGGGGTTACCAGCTCTTTTGCCCCAGTAATCTCCACTGGGTCCCAGGAGAGCTACCCAAGTGCTGCAATTTGAACGGGGCAAGACAGAGATTGATAGCCAGGATATCAAAGTTTATGGGGAGAAGGCTGGGTAAATGGGGCTGAGTAGGAAAATGGATTTGCTCATGATTAAACAGCGGGACAGACTCGAAGGGTTGAATAGCCCATTTGTGCTTCTATGCAAGTGTTCAGGGCACATTTTAGTGCAGAAAAAAAATGTAAGTAGTTCAGTGAGGACGACAGTGGGGTCCCGGCCGAAAACTGATCCATCTGACCCACTCACCTGCTGCCCGCATCAACAGCGACTCGGCCCCGCTCAGCCATGCTGGCCCACGCCTGTTGATGAGTTCGCCGCTGCGGCCCCCTCCCCGGCCGCCCTGGCAGAAGGCTGCGGAGCGGCGACACTCGCCATGATGGAGAGCCACAGATCCCACGAAACACCAACAATTTCACACACCCAGCACCGCCAGGACAGGAGGCCGCCATGACATGCGCCTTGCTGTAAGGTCTCTTCCCATTCGCTGCAAGGCTCCCAATACTGACGAGTCACAGGACCCCATACTGGCAGCGGCTCCTGCTTTGTTAAAACAAATCTTCCCATTTCAGTTTTCATATTTTTCATTACTTTACTTGTATTTTTTCCAGAAACCAAAACGATTTTGAAATACTTTACAAAATGTCGCAAGCTCGGAACCGTGGCGAACGGTTGGTGAATTGTGTTTTGCCGCCGAATATTGAACAACAGTAAACACAAGGGCGCTTCACTGTCAGAGGTTGATCTAAAACCTGTCAACCTTCCAGATTAAATTTTACTTCCCTGTGAGCATTGCTGGTCAAGGGTAATTAGTTGTCATGCACGAATGACCCCGACCTGACTTGATGGGCCACCTCAGAGGGCAATTAATAGAGAACCATCTTGGTGTCCCTGGTCACCTGCAGGTCGGACCAGGTAGGTAAGGATGGCAGATTTTCTTCCAAACTATGATTGTTATCGTTACAGTCTTTTTATTCCACATTTATTACATTTCCTAAATTAACATTTCCAACTATCTTGATTGGATTTAAATGCAGATCTAGAATTACGGATATTTGTCTTATCAACAGCTACTACATGGAGCTGAGTAGTTCCAGTGCTCCTCTGAATTTATTTTCTTCCATTTTGAACAGTAACTTTCCACTCACATACCACTTTAAGTAATCCCTATGCCATCGGTGTGCTGTGATTAGTAAGGGATTGCTTAAGGTGGTATGTGAGTGGGAAGGGAAAGTTAAGAATCACTGCTCTTGATCCAATTGTTACTGAAATATTTTGCTTGAGAAAAATTGTCATTGGCCCATCCCTTTGGAGTTATAAAACCATGCACATAACAAGTCAATTAGGTAATGATTAAAACTGTTTTTCAAACTTTTCCTTTCCACCCACATACCACATTAAGCAATCCCTTACTAATCACAGAGCACCTATCGTATAGGAAATACTTAAAGTGGTATGTGAGTGGAAAGACAAAGGTTGAGATCCACTGATATAGACAATTCAAAGAATTATTTATCCCCCTTTTAATGTATGTCCTGTACCAAGCTGTGGAAACACAAACCCTCCCGGAATCTTTCTCAACCACGATTATTACAGTGTTACCAAAAAAGAATAGAGATCCACAAAAACTTCATCATACAGACCAACATCCCTGTTAAATGCTGATTATAAGATACTAGCAAAAGCATTGGCTAATAGGTAAGGATAATATTTGCCAAAACAGATACATACAGATCAAGGAGGATTTGTTAGTGGAAGGCATTCCTCAAATAGTCTAGTGAGATTATTTAATATAATACACATGGCTAAATCTGAATGAAATCCAAGTATTTCAGTCTCCCTGGATGCAGAAAAAGCATTTGACCATTTGGAATGGCCCCTTTTATTTAAAACACTGGAAAAATTTGGTATTGGCAGAACATTTATAAATTGGATAAAATGTTCATATCATAAACCACAAGCTAAAATAATAACAGTAGATCCTCCCTTCCCCCAGTGCTATTTATTTTAGCGATTGAACTACTGGCAGAGATAATAAGAAGGGATCTGGATATAAAGGACTTCAAACTCAGGCAAGAAGAACACAAAATCAGTCTATTCACCAATGATGTGCTATTGTACCTATCAGAACCGGCCAAATCTTTGGAAAAATTACAAGTAACACTAGAAATATATGTAGAATATTAGGCTACAAAATAAATATGGATAAAAGTGCCATTAACAAATTTTGAATATGAAAGATACCAAAAAGGAAGTAAATTTAAATGGAAGACAGATGGAATAAAATATCTTGGAATAGCAACTGACAACAACTTGAACAAAGTGTGCAAATTAAATTATGTTTCTCTTCTTGGGAAGATATAAAGAGACCTACAGAAATGTAGAGACTTTCTGATTACTTTGATGGGAAGGGTTATTGCATCAAAATGAAAGTGATGCCAAGACTTCACTACCTTTTTCAATTGCTGCCTATTCCATTACCTAAAATCTTTTTCAAGCTGCTAAACAACCATATTATGCTATTCCTATGGAATAATAAGGTGCAAAGAATTGTATTATAAAAACTGACATGGGACTATGGGCTGGGAGGAGTTAGATTTACAGATTTCAAAAAATATTACCTAGCTCCACAGGCTAGATTTCTCGCAGATTTCTTCACTGAAGATAACCCCTCATCTTGTACTCAATGGAGGAGGGGGAAGCAAAGGACTTTATAAATGGAGTGTCAAATCACTAAAGAAAAACATGGATACATTCTAATACATATGATCAGAACGTGGCAAGAAGTTAATGAATGTAAAGGAAAAAAATGAATATAAATAAAATCACTATTGTGTAAAAATGTGTTACTCCCTATGAACACGGGCAATAGAATATTAAGTTTGAAAACCACTAATTGTACCTAACTGACTCGTTATGTGCACGTTTTCATAACTCCAAAGGAAATGGACCAATGACAATTTTTCTCAAGCGAAATATTTCAGTAACAGTTGGATTTAGAGCAGTGATTCTCAACCTTCCTTTTCTACTCACATACCACCTTAAGCAATTCCTTACTAATCACAGAGCACTGATGGCATAGGGATTACTTAAAGTGGTACGTGAGTGGAACGAAAAAGGTTGAGAACCACTGGTATAAGACATATTAAGGACTGTTACACAGAAGGAACTCTTATGTCCTTTGAACAATTAAAACACAAATAAGGAGTGGCCAATGGGACCTTCTTCTGTTTTCTCCAGCTTAGATCATTCTTAAGAGGAAGATGGGGACCAACATTGACCCCACCTGAAATTACTGAAACTGAACAAATGGTCTGCATGGGGAATACACCAAAATTTATTACAAAAATATACTATTCTCTCCAGAGCCAAAGTGCAAAACCAGGATTGCAGAGGTCAAGGGAAAGATGGGAGTTGGACTTGGGTGTGGTGATTTCAGAAAGAAGCTGGTCAGATTGGTGTAAGGACAGCATGATATCAATTATAAATGCAAGCTATGGACTGGTTCAGTATAATTTTTTACACCAATTATATTTTACCCCACAAAAGCCGAACTTTCAGAGATGTTTTTCAGATGTGGGTCTGAGACAGGAACTTTTCTACATGCCTCATGGTTGTACATGAAAGTGAGGCCAATTTAGCAAGAAATCGCAGAAAAATTAACCAGGATAACAGGAGTGGCCTTCATGGGGGACCTGGAGCAATATCTAATAGGTAATTACATGGAAATAAGCAACAAATTGACCAAATATCAAATCTCATTTATAAAAATAGCACTGGCAGTAGCAAAAAATAATGTAGTGCGATCACTTGGAAGTCCAACTCCCCTCTACTCATACATAGCATGATGGACTGTGAAAATTAACCACTTAGGGAAAAAAAATCACATACAACTTAAAGAATAAATATGACACTTTTGTAAAGGTCTGGCAGCCATACCTGGACCATATGGGGGCCCAGATACAATAATAAAAAGGGAAAAAAGGGTATAAAAGTAACTATTATATATACAAAAGCATATTTTCCCCAACTGTTCTCTATATACTTAAAATATAAGTAATCTCTGACGGTGAACGGATCAGTATGTATGGGGAGAGGGAGGGAGGGACTGTTTTGTTTTTGTTTGTTATGTTTGTGAGAAAAAAGTTTAATATATTGTATATTTAAAATGTTACTGTATATTTTTTGGAAAAAATATAAAATAAAGACACTGCGCAACATCTTACCCTATTTGGGTATCTGAGCTACATCCACAACGATCGAGGGTCCTTTTTCATGAGTGACAAGTTGTGTCACTACCCCTTGGTGCAGGATACTGCCACCAGTTGAACTATCACCTATAATCACCGGGGGAACTGCCAGGTGGAATGGGAGGATGCCAACATTTGGAAGGCAGTCCTCCTAGCCTTGAAGTCAAGAGGCCTACCCATCGCCCATTGGCAGGAGGTCCTTCCTGAGGCACACCACACAATTAGATCCCTCTGAGTACAACCACTAACACCACGCCACATGAACAAATGTTTTCCTTCCCCAGGTAGTCCACGTTGGGGACAACGCTTCGATCTTAGTTGACGTCCCCAGGATCAGTTCTGTGCACCAGTCTCCAGAGTCATGTGCACGGCCATAATAATGACCCACTGGTTGAGACAGTCTACCTCCTCCACGCCAACCCCCAATATGCCTACATGGCATATCCAGATGGGCACAAAGACACTATCTCTGTTTGGTACATGGAGTACGTTGGAGATCTCAAGACCGCCACCGATTCAGTGAAATCTACCACCACCATCAATCACAACATGCCTAGCACCCTACCCCGACCCATGCACCAGCTGCTCCGACCACCACAGCTGACCCCCAGCAGCCTGCCCTGACCTCCACCTCACCTGCCCCTCTCCAGTCACCTGGTATGCCACCTGTTGACATGCTCCAAATCAACCAGGAACCGGCATCTGCATCGCAGCCGGCACCACTGCGGTCCCTGAGACACAGAAAACCATCGAGCCGGCTGAACTTGTAATGGTCACTGAATCCACTACATCCCGCTGGATTTTCTTTTAAAAGAGGGAGTGGGTGTGATGATACCACTGTGATGCTGTTATGTCATTGGTACTGTATCTCTGTGCATGGCTGGACCACCTCCTCCCTGTAACTCCTACCCCTGGAATTCCCCAATAAAGGTGATTACGCCCGAAACCCTCCCTCAGTACGAATCCTGGAATCGAGCCAGCAACAGGAGCATGTGTCCAGTCTTATGGTAATAAAAGCCTTTCATCTAATAACTCCAGTCTTTTGGTGTTATTGATAGTCTATCACTCACATTTCTTTTGGATCATAATTTTCAACAATTAAAGTAGAGCATCATGCTCAAAGACAATTCAGAAAATGTAGTAACAGTGTTACCATAAAATGGTAAAACTAAGATGTTAAATTGTACTGGTACATAAAAGGAAAAAAAAATTAACCTAATGTGAGTAGTATGAGAGGTACATATCATTGAATACTTGCCTCCTCCTGGCTTCTGCTCCTTTCCTTATTTGTCTCAAACCTCCACAAGATGGCAATCCCATAACATTTTATTTGTTCAGAGATTGATCTACTGAAGGAAACCTACTTGACCAAAAGTTATTTGTAAGTGAGAACATGAAATGTATTATTTTTATACAATTGGATCTTATAAAGTTATAGAGTATAAATTTTAATTGAAAATGCGAGAAATCTCAAATACAAAAAAAAATGTAGGACACATGCATACATTCAAACAATGCCATATAATGTTATGATGTATCAAGTGTGCACGTTTCAAAATCTGAGTCAGTCTGACTGGATATCAGTAGTGTTTTAATGATTGTACTTTAATGTTTTTGTTCAGATGAATGATTGTCTGTGGGATGGAATGATAAAATTAGTCATAATGCTTCTCACTTTTAAGTAATGAATGAATTTATTATTGTGACGGATGAAATATGCTCAATTTTAATTTAGCATTCATGTTGTAGATAGATGGACATAAGAGATGTTCCCTTGGAAAACCAAGTGCCGATCAGGCTTACTGTGCAAGATCAATGCATAGTATTTCTGATTTCTCTTACGGTATCAACCCTGCTCAGCAGGACTTCTGATTATGATGTTGTAGCAATTACAGAGATTCAGCTGTCACAAGGGCAATATTGGCTGATTGATGTTTTGGGATTTAGATGTTTCAAAAGAGTTAGGGAGGGAGGTGGGCATCCTCCCATGTTCCCCCATGGGCCAAAAGGACCTGTAATGATGCTGTATCTCTAAATTAAATTAAATTGTATTCAGAACATTTCTTCTCTATTGTTTAGGAAAGTTTCTTGTAGATTATAAAGTGGCAAATATAAGCTCACTGTTGAAAATACAGGGAACTATGGACTTTACATCTAACAACATAAGAACAAGAGTAGGCCATTTATCCATCAATCTTGCGGTGCAATTCTATATGATCCTGTTTGATCTGCCTTGCACCTCAGACCATCCTCTTGCCAGTCCCCACAGCCACAGTTCCCTGATCCTTTTAGCATGTATTTACATCTTCTTTAAATATCTACAGCATTTTCTCCTCCAGACATCTCTGGGGTAGAGAATTACAGAGGTAGATCGCTTTCTCTGAGAAGTTCCTATTGTTAGGTCTGCTTTGTTCATGAATGAGTGAGACAAACACCAGGCTGAGTCGAAATCAGGGTTCTTTGTTCTTTATTACCGGATTGTAACACTTGCGACTAACAAAGTTAGTCGGAGAATGCATTCTGCCGTTATCAGCAAAATGGTGATTTTTTATACCCTTGGATACATGCTTAGAACATCATCATATCATTACTTGTCCAATGACTAAAACTGTTGCTATCCTTTCCCTGCTAGCTTCCTGCCTCTCAATCCATCAATGTCTCTCTTATCTTGTAAGTACAAGGATGCATTTACATCTTGTTACAGCCCTGTACATTCCCATCTCATGATGTTTTACCTAACAGGAGTACAAGGACACCTCCCCTTCTTGTTACTGCCCTGTACAGGGTAACTCCCTACACATTCCCATCTCATGATGTTTTACCTTACAATCCCTCCTTTGTCCTCTTTAGAGGACAATCTCGCCCTGACTATGCTACCACCGCGTTACATTAGTTCGCCTATTATTGCCAAGCTCTATACGGGTTCTGTTCACAGGGCAGTTCGGCTGGTGGGCGAGGGCTCCCCCAACCCTCCTTTGTGTACACCCCCCATCCGTCACCCCGATCCCATTGCCCGTTTACAAGTTTCATCCCATTTGCCCCCAAGCAAAAAACTAGCTAACCCCCCGTACATTAGTAAATTCCCAAGTTAACATATGGTCTACAATCTAATTCATAATACTTGTTCTACAATCTGATTAATAATGTTTGTGTTACAATCAATGTTATAATATTTGGGTTACAAGCAAGGTTAAAATTATATGTGTAACAATCTAATTCACAATCCCTCCTTCCCATCACATTCCCCTTCAGACTCCAGATCGATCTCAGCAACTTTCTCCGCCTCCTGTAATGTGAGATAGTCTTGCTCCACAGCCTGCACAGCTTGATATTTCGGAGGCAGTTCATCACGGTCAGCAAAGGCTTTCTCTATGGTCCTCGTGACCAGCGTTCGAATGCATGGAATACAACAACAGCCACAAGTGATAAAAATTGATACAGAAATGAACAAACCCAGCAAAAGTTGTCCTAACAATGTGCTCCATCTCCCAAACACTCCCTGTAACCAGGATAAAACAGGATTGGAGACTCCAGACTGGGCTTTTAATTCTTTCGCCAATGCCCTAAGTTTCGTTAACCCCTTAGTGAGTGATCCATCTGGCCCTGTGTTATTAGAGATAGAAGTGCAGCATAGATCTCCAAACATAGCACACACTCCACCTTTCTCTGCCAGGACCATATCAATCGCTATCCTATTCTGAAGTGTCATAAGGGAAGTTTCTGACAGTTTTGATGTATTGCCTCAACAACGTCCCTGGTCAAATTTGCAAGGCGCTGGACATTATAGTGAATAAGGTTGATCCTATTAACATTCTTATTTACAGTGATGGGAAATATTGCACTAAAAACAGGAAAGCTTTCAAACCCAGCTGCAATCTCATCGGCTAATTTAAATTCGTCCGGAATATTCCGGGCTTGGCCAATGGCATCAATCCATACCCCATCAGGGTTCCTTCCTCCCGGCCCCAAGAGTCCAACACTCCTCCTTTTTCTCCACAGCCAACTCTCTGTGTGGCGCAATTCTAGGGAATCCTCGTCTCCCTCCTGCCTTTTGACAATCAGCACTGGCGCATTAAGGGTTACTAGAGCACACCGACCATCCCAGTTAGCGGGGAGCCAGTTGTACAGCACTCTTCCTCCACAAAACTCATCTGTGTAGTCATTCAATCTGCTACAAGTCTCCTTAGTTTCAGATTCATTTTTTTTTTGTTATGGGACCTCAAAATCATCCCCTGTATATGTTCATGATAACCAGTAACCTGTTTGGCTGCCCTGTCAGGCACCCATGTGGCGTTTTCCCTGCTAATAGTAGGTCGTCTACATACTGAATCAGTGTAACATCTTCCGGGAGCTTTAATTTCATTAGGATTTCGCTAAGGGCCTGATTGAACAGTCCTGGACTGTCCTTATAACCCTGAGGTAATCTAGTGTATGTGTACCGATGTGCTTGGTAAGTGAAAGTTAACCAGTCTTGCCATTCCTCAGCTAAATTCAAGCAGAAGAATGCGTTTGCCAGATCAATGACAGTATAGTATTCGTGCTCCGGACTCAGAGCCCTAAGTGCTACATATGGGTCTGGGACTGGTCTCCCGATGGTCTTGGTAGCCAAGTTAATCTCCCGGAGGTCGTGTACCATCCTCCAGTCTTTTCTACCCGGTTTGGGAACAGGCATGATGGGCGTGTTCCACATACTGTCAGGTGCCGCCCTTAAAACCCCTGACTCCATTAACCCTTCTATCGTTCCTTTAATACCCTCCTCCTGACTGGGCGACAAGCGGTATTGTTTTCTCCATATTGGTTTCTGCCCGGGGTTGGCCAATTCTAGAAATACCTCTCCTTTTATTACTCCCACATCATAGGGCCCCGTTGTCCATATATGTGGACTCAGATTAGAAAGATATTTGTCTGAGTCTCTGTGATCAATATTTTCTCCTTCTATGGCTCGGTCTCTTTCTACTTTCTCATTCACTACCTGGTCCCATGCTTCAATATTCAGTCTGACAAATTTTCCTCCCTCCGGGGTGGAATATCCCGGGATTTCTGTCTGCCTGTATTCACACCCTATCGCTTCCTTTACCATCGGACCCAGCTGTCGAGCGTGATGATCTTTGGCAATACCCAAGGTCACATGAGGCACACTTTCCACTCCTAAGCAGAACCACTCCATTGTTCTTCTGTCATGACAACCATAGCAGCTATTCCCTCCTTACCTACAAAGATAAATGGACAATGTATCGTTTCTGTCTTCCCTTCTTTTAGAGAGTCCCACCTCTCCTCATATTCCTGGTCCAGGTGGATGGTGTAGTTTAATGTAACATGCATAGGATCTAGTGGATAATGGTAATCCCCATACCGAGGAATACTGGCCCTCCACTCAAAAAACTGTTTAATCAGCCCTGGGCCTGGTTCATCATACAGTAGCCGACTCCAGAAAATACTAACCTCCACAGAGTCTTCTGAAGCGTTAGATGGGGTCATTACTATAAACTGTCCTCCCCTTCTTATTGTATCCCCTGGGTATGTTAACCGAAGGCCCTTCTCAGAACATTGTATGGTTATTCCTAGTTTGGTAAGAATGTCCCTTGCTAATAAATTAATGGGGCAACTTGGCACAACCAGGACAGGCGTTTTAACCCTTTGTCGTCCAAATGTCATGTCGATGTTATCTGTATAGGGCTGTGTTTCCCTTATCCCGGAGAATCCTATTGTAGATAATGTTTTGCCCGAAAATGTGCTCCCTGGGGGTTTTTTAATCACTGTCGTAACTGCTGCCCCTGTGTCAACCATAAATTCAATTTTTTCTCCATTTACCGTCCCCCAAATTTTTGGTGGCTCCCAGGGAGGCGTGATTTTTGATTCTCCTGGGCACCTTCAATAATCAAATTCAGCACCTTCCTCAATATAGTCATTACACTGAGGTGCCTGGACTTGTTGATCACTCTGCCACCACCCGATTCTCTGGGGCCCATCAATGTGTCCACCCCTACCCCTTGCTTGTCCTCTTAAGTTTCCTCCTCTTCCCCGATAGCCTCTCATAGAGGGTAATCTTTTTCCCCTTGCTCTCCCAGCCTCCGGACAGTTCCGCTGGTAGTGTCCAGGATTTTGGCAGTACCAGCATACTGCATGTTCCCCTCTATACATTGTACCTAGCTGTCTTTCCCAACCATTTCTTACTTGGGGTCCCGGATTTATCACTGGCCCCATGACCTGTGGGACTATCTGTTGGGCCGCTAATTTAACCCCTATATGTTCTATGGCTCTCACCAATTTATCGGTTGTCTTGTCCACCTCCTTCTGGGACGCACTTTCTGACTTAGCATGCTCTGATTGACGATGTCGTTTGATTGCATGTGTCAGGTGTCTTTTCCACAAATCCTCTGACATTGTCTCTAATCCCACAATGTCCCTTAATTTTGCTTGAACCGTAGCAGGTAGTCCGTTTATTATCCCATTACGAAAGTGAGCCCTTCCTAAGGGGCTGTGGTCGGGTCTTTCTCCAGTCCCTGTTTCCCATAAGTCCCATGCTCGAGTGAAATACTCGTGTGCAGTCTCTCCTTCCTTTAGTTGAAGGGTTACCAAGGCATCCAAACTATAGGGTGTAGGAAATGTTTCTCTAAGTGCTTCCCAAAATTTATTCCAAAGTGGGTTAAATTCTATTTCATCCCCCAATTTACTGCTTCTTACAATTTTCTCTATTTGCTTCAGGGCCCCTTCTGCCTTTAATTTTATCATGATAGTTCTGACATCTGCGAGTGCTAATTGTTCTTGGCAGGTTTCTCGCTCAAAACAAGAAAGTCATGGACTAGCCCCATTACTCAACGGAGGTAGTTTTTTCATTAAACTCTCTAAGTCCATTCGTGACCAGGGTACATATTTTTGAGTTCCCCGTCCCGTGATCAGTAATGGGCATTGATATCTCAATTTTGGGGATTTCTGCTCCTTCTTTACTCTTGGCAGGCATTTATTTATCCCACCTTGTTCTGACTCTTCTTCGTCACTGTCACTGTCCCTATCAGCTTCCAATGTCTCAGGGTCAAAGGTATATTGGTCACGTTCATCTCTAAGATAATCTTTTCGGCCATAGTTTAGTTGTTTCACATCTTTCTCTTTTGTTCTAACTATGTCCAGGTAGGCATGTCTATTTTTCTCCCTCCCGAGTCTTTTCCTTTTACTTTCCTCCCATGGTGGATCGTATCTCGTTTCCTCATCTGTACTACACTTTTCGTCCTTTACTCCTATTACCATTCCTTCAGCTTTAATTTCTCCTGACAGTGTTGTAGTTATCTTTTCCACTTCCTTCAATACACCTACCATTAATTCTTTTTGATCCTCACTGATCTGCCCCAGCACATTAATATCTCTGTTTAAGTTTTTAATGTTATCCTGAACCTTTTTCATGTTCCATTTCTGTATCTCTAACTCCTTTTCTATTTTCTTGGACTCCAGAGGGGTCTCCACATCTATTACTCCCCCTTCTATTTTTATTAAAGGGGCCTGTACCTCATCTGATGTGTCCCTATTCCCGAGGCTCTTGTCACACCCCAGTGTCTCAATATCTGGATATAAGGGACGTGACTCCAGGATCCCATCTGGGGTGCCAGGGGCACCTTGTGACTCCACATATGCATAGGGCGGGGGTCTACAAGCTATTTCTACAGGGGCCATAATAGGTGGGTTATCAGGGAGACCAAATTCTTCGAATATAGCTAGGACATCGCGGTACTGCATCTCCTTGTCTCTCACCCTCTTTTTTGCTGACTCGCGATTAAAGATTTTGTTTTCTGTGTCCCGTTTTGTTTAATTGTATAAGACTCACTTATAAATGATTTATTGTCAGAGTACATACATGACATCACATACATCCAGAGACTATGAGAGAGAGAGAGAGAGAGAGAGAGAGAGCATAGCGAGAGAAAGAGATAGAGAGGCAGATACACAGAGCACAAGAGATAGAGAGAGAAAATGCCTTGCACTGGCCCCACTGGGAGAAAAGTCTTCAGATTAACACTTTCGTTTCAAAGGTTTTAAAAGGTTCTCATCCTGTGATCACTGGTCTGGATCAGATTGGGTCTCCCACCACTGGGAACTATCACTCCTTCCTTCCCTCCCACCTCGAGTGAGCTACACGTCAGCCCACAATGTCTGCCCTGATCCCGCAATGGTGGGGGTGCGGGAAAAAGGGAGGGAGAGAGGATAAAACAGGATCCCATTTGATGCGGAGCTGGAATTGTGGGCACAAAATTAAAACCAAATTGTATTTCTCTGCCCTGCCCAACCTGGGGATTTCAGGGCAGCACCGCCACAGATTGGGATTGGGAGGGGGAGTGGGTGAGAGAGGAGGGGGGGGGGAGAAGAGAGAGAGGGGGAGAGAAGAGAGAGGGGGGAGGGTGAAAGGAGGGAGGGAGAGAGCAAACCCGGACACTTCGTGGCTGGAAACTGGAAACAGGCACTTTTCCTTTCCCTTCTGTGTTTTGTTTCTTCCAGCTTATCTAAGCCTCTACGTTTTAAAATTTTTTTCTCTCACCTGTCAGGAACATCTCAGTGCCCCCGGGTAACCAACCCCTCTTCCTCCAGCGGTCTACACATTTTCGGAGCATTTTTTGTTTTTCCAATGCCGCATTACTGGTATTTCGCTCCTCTAATTCCTGATTAATTTCCTTAATAACTTGGTCAAAAGTCTTAGCAGGCAACTGTACAGCCATAGCTGCGGGACCGCTTTCTAATGCCTGTTTTAATTTAGGTTTTTGTCCGTTTAGGGGATCTATGTCAACGAAAATTGCTTTTAAAAATGTCTCCTTGCAAGCTGGATGACTAATATCTTTTAAAGGAACAGTCTCTAATTCTTGTCCTCCAATTGACTTCAGACTGTCCTGTATACTCGGATTGCTCGTTTTCCACTCTCTGTTTTCCCAAAGGGGTCTGAAAGTTAAATTACAACTAGAAAACCAAATATTTGGGCTATACTTTTGTCCTGTTTCCCTGTACCAATCTATGAATTTACGTAACTTTATCTCCTTGGTGATGTTGGGAATACCCTCATTTAACTTATCAAAAGTATTTCGAATAAACTGGGTGTCTCTTAGGAGTTTGTCAACTTTTTCATTAATATCTCCTACCTGATCCGGACACAGCTGTCGCAGCCTTCTGTCGTCGTTCTTGTTCACCAGGCAGGCGTCCCTGAGTACTTTTTTTGTTGTCTCAAGGTCTCTAGTGTCTGCTGTGGTATTCAACCACGGCGAATTGGGGAAATAAATTCTTAACTTCTCAAGTGTACAGACATTATCATACCTACCGGACATTTATAAGTCAGTCTCTCAGATACAATTGAGGCCAATAAGCCTGAACCTTTGTTTTTTTTCAAAGCCCAACCTTCACGTGGGAGATTTCTCCTCTTAATAACCAGTTTAGGGCAGAAAACTCAGGTCCTCAATTGTTTATAGACCACCTTCTCACTCTATTGGACTTTGCAACGACACAATAAAGACTTTTAAACTCTAGTAGTTTCTTGCGAAGCACTTAATAAATGTCATTCAAACACCTTAAGGACTTTTATCTTGTCTGTAATCACTTACGTGTTACAATCCTGGCATGCGACCTTCAATTGTGGTCGTCTAATTTGTCCGATCTCCAGTTCTTACTGACAATCATAAAGATTTTAAAAAAAAGAGAATTTTGTTAAAACAGGCTTCTCTGGACCTTTTTATCAGCCGGCTGAGATGATTGTCAGAAAAAACAGAAACCGTCGTCCAGTGTTCACTCACCCATCACGTCGGGGTCACCAAATTGTTAGGTCTGCTTTGTTCATGAATGAGTGAGACAAACACCAGGCTGAGTCGAAATCAGGGTTCTTTGTTCTTTATTACCGGATTGTAACACTTGCGACTAACAAAGTTAGTCGGAGAATGCATTCTGCCGTTATCAGCAAAATGGTGATTTTTTATACCCTTGGATACATGCTTAGAACATCATCATATCATTACTTGTCCAATGACTAAAACTGTTGCTATCCTTTCCCTGCTAGCTTCCTGCCTCTCAATCCATCAATGTCTCTCTTATCTTGTAAGTACAAGGATGCATTTACATCTTGTTACAGCCCTGTACATTCCCATCTCATGATGTTTTACCTAACAGGAGTACAAGGACACCTCCCCTTCTTGTTACTGCCCTGTACAGGGTAACTCCCTACACATTCCCATCTCATGATGTTTTACCTTACACTATGCACCTCAGTTTTAAATGACTGACTTCTAATTTTGTATCCATGTCTCTTGCAAGATTTTCCCATTAGCAGAAACACCTTGACATTTAAACTAGGAGAATGAAGTATGAAAAGTAAGGAAGTTTTGTTACAGTTGTACAGAGGTTGAGGAGACTATATCTGAGGATTGAGAGCAATTTATATATCCATATTTAAAGATAATTTCTAGAGGCTGCAGGAGTCATGCGAAGATTGGAGTTCAGAAGAATTAGGTGTAATCTTATTGAAACAAGATATTCTGAGGGAGTTTAGAATATTAGATGTTGTGGATTTAACCCTCCCCCACCCCAAAATAAAAGAGAATCTAGAAGTTGTTTCAGGAAACAGCATGGACTATTTAAGTAAGACTATGGAAGTGAGGAGGAATTTATAATCTTTGGGATTCTCTGGTCCAGAAAGCTGTGAAGTTTCTAACTGAGTATATTCAAGCCAGAGATAGGTGAATGTTTGATCTACAAAAGGAGTCAAGGATTAAGAGCAACAGGTAGCAAAGTGGGGCTGAGGTCAAGATTGTATCAGCCATATCTTATTGAATGGTAGACTAGGCATGAGATCTTTTTTTTATGTTCTTATGTTAAGAGTTCAGTCATCACAATAACTTTATTAGGTTTGTTTATCTAGTTTAGGCTGTTTGGTTCAGTAAGTAGGTACTCAGTCTCTATAGAAGTTCCTCTCCATGGGATGACCCACGGAATTGAATTTTTCATAATGTTTCCTGATGAGAATTTACGGCAGCAAATATTTTTTGAAAGTTTTTGCTGCTGAAGTCCTTCAGTTTCCCTCCTGAGAGGATACTATCTAGCATGACTGTAGCAGATTTGTTTTAAGATATAGTCCTAATGGAAATTACAAGTTATAGTGAGGAAATGTTGCAAAACATACCAGAATTTGTTTGGAACTGCTTAAAAAAACTTGAAAAAAATTGCATCTGAGCTTGTCAGAGATCAAGAACCTCTGTCCCAGGTCATATTTTTCAGATTGTGTTCATTTTATACTTTCCAAGTTGGCATGTTGCGACATCCCTTGAGGGTATGTGAGTGATGTGCACTCAGAGCATTTTCATCATTATGCAATGCATTAAGATTTTTTAATTCCATAGGGATGTGATTGCAGAAGAACCAGCAGAACATGGAGCATTGCAAACAGTGGAAAATTCTGAAACTTTTCACAACAGTGCTGTTGCGTAATCATTATAAGAATAAAAAAAACATGTACAAATCAAATCAAGACCTTATAAGCTGGGTAGTTTATAACCCAGTAAACACATTTTATCAAAGGCATGAAAAGCAATGGATTGATTATGTGTGTTTCTCTGTCCTTAGTTAAACACACTGCAATGGCTATACTTTGGATCTTGATCTGTAATAGAATCATGGGATAAAATGCAAGCCACTGTAATTCTGAGGGAAAAAAAAATCAAAATTTCACAGAAGAACAGTGAATATTCAAAAAGAGAAAATGTTGTTTTTCATCAATGCAAAGTCTATCCTTAAACCCAAATTTAATCCCAACCACACTCTTAAATCTAATGTTAACCCTACAAGTAATCGGACTTGAAATGTAAATTTAATCAAATTCTCTTGCTGAATCTGTGCTGTTTCTTTTAAGCAATAAAGTAACTTGGGTTATTTTAAAACAACTATACTTTACGAGCTACAGAACTCATTCACGACCGTGTGGAGGCATCCATCTTGAATCCAACCCAAGGTGCCACAAACTAGTCTCCGACTCCTTCTAGTAGTCAGAAACATCACTAGCACTCTATCACTCATCCCTTTTCCTTGAGATGTTTAATCTAACAACATAACACAATAATACAGTATTCATTTCAGTTGAAAGTTCAACAAAACATAAACACAAACATCGACAGCACAAACTTTTAAAGTGTGCATTTATTTTTCTTTTAGAGATTCAGCATGTCAAGTGCCTTGCTAACGCGAGTGGATCTTCTTAACACAGGTGCTTGTATTGGTTCTGCTAGTCCTCTACTGTCTAGCACTGGTGGTGTTTCCTCTGTTCTGTGCAGGCTGGATCTTCTGCATTTGTCTGTTCCTTCAGTGTCGCTTGCATTTTCAGCAGGCTCTTTCAATTCCTTCTCAGTATTTGACCATTATCTGTCCTCCAGTTTAAGATCTTGCATTTACTTCCTTCAGAACATTAGCCTTTTTGTCCCAAGTGTTGGAATCTCTGAGTCCCACTGTGTCATGTGCCAGTGACCCTAAGCTTCTTCCTGACTTGTCAGTTTGCTTTTTGTCTCCAGTGCAGACACTTTTGTTTCCATTTGACATCTCTGTTCTTGTTTGGATCTGCAGAGTAGGGGAGTGTTGTGCATAGTCTATGTCCAATCAGAAGCTCAGTGGGCGACATGCTATGATCAAGTGGTGAAGCTCTGTAACTCAATAGAGTTATATACAGATCTGAGCCACTGTCTAGTGCTTTCTTGAGCAACTTTAACTATGTGAACTCCTTTCTCTGTTTGCCTTTTGACTGTGGATGCAGAGGACTTGAAGTCACATGTTGGAAATCATACTCTTCTGCAAAATTCTGGAATTCTCTGCAACTGTAGCATGGTCCATTGTCACTGTAAACAATCTGGGGAATTCCATGTTTTGCAAAGATCGATTTCATATATTTGATCACACAAGCAGTAGACATATTAGGAAGGAGTGCAATCTCTGGATGGTTCGATAGATATTCAATAACCAGCAAGTAATTATTTCCATCCATGTGGAACAGATCAGTCCCAACTTTCTGCCATGGTTCTGTTGGTAAGTCAGTTATGATCATGGGTTCCTTTGTCTGCTTTGCATGATGTTTCAAACAGGTATTACAGCTGGAAACCATCTTGTCAATGTCAGCATTTATCCCTGGCCAATAAACAGCAGTTCTGGCTCTCCTCTTGCATTTTTCTATCCCAAGGTGCCCCTTATGCACCCTTCTCAGTATTTCTTGTCACAGTGATTGAGGAATGATAATTCTGCTCTGAGTAGAAGCCCATTGACAACAGTCAGTTCAGTCTGATGTTGATGTATGGCTGACATTTATCTTTAGACCATCCTTCCTTCAGATTCTTGATGACCTTTTGTAGATCTGTGTTCTTTTCTGTTTCAGCTGCGATCTGTTTGGATTTCATGTCAGATATGGGAAAAGATTCAGCGATCAGATTCATATGGAGATTCATATCCATCTCTGTGGAACTCATTGTGTGCTTCACTCTGCGTCATTACCCTACAAAATGCATCAGCTAACACAATAAATTTCCCTGGTGTGTACACCAATTCAAAGTCATAACATTGCAGCTTCATCATCAGTCTTTGGATTATCAGTGACATTTCATTGAGATTTTTCTTGATTATTGCTATTAATGGCTTGTGGTCTAGCTCTGCCATGAATGTTGGTAGACTATATACATAACTGTAGAATTTCTTGAGTCCATAGACCAGACCTCTACACTCTTTCTCATCTGTGCATTTCAACATTCAGATGTGGTAATGGCCCTTGATGTGAATGCTACTGGCCTCTAATCTTCTCCCACAGCCTGAAGTAGTACAACACCTATTCCATCTTTTGAAGCATCCATAGATATTTCCCTCCTTCTGCATGTATCAAAGAAAGCCAAAAGTACTAGTTCTGTAATTAGAATGGTCTTCATTTGTGCCCATTCTTCCTTTTGCTTGGCTGTCCATTTGAATTCACATTTGTCCTGTAACAACTTCCTTAGGTATCTAGGTATATTGTTTTGGAAGACAGTATTGGTATGAATTTACCATTGAAATTGATCATTCCCAGCACTCTCAATACACCTTTTTTGTCAATGGGCCTAGGCACCTTTAAAATTGCTTTCATCTTGCTCTTGTCTGGTTCCACACCTGCATCTGACAGTTTATCTCCCAGAAAGGTGATTTCTTTCACACCAAACTGACATTTTTATCTGTTTAACTTTAATCCATACTTTTGGATGCACTTTGATGAGTCTTTCATTGTGTTGTTTTTGTGTGGATCCCCTTAGGATCATGTCATCCATGTACACATGGACACATTTATGTACATTTATATAAATGTACACATTTATGCCTTCTATGATGTGCTCCAATGTCCTGTGGAAAACTTCTGGAGCTGAGGAAAGTCCAGGCATGAATGTTGGCCAAATGGTATATTAAATGCACAGCATTTTGTGCTATCGTCATGCAGTTTTATTTGCCAGAAGCCCTAGGATGCATCCAATTTGGTGAAAAACTGCATCGGCCATCTCACTTGTAATATTAAAAATGATACTAAGAGCTTTTTCAAATTATCTAAGAAATAAAAGAGAGAAACGTGTTGACATAGGACTGATAGAAAATGATGCTGGAGAAATTGTACTGGGTTATAAAGAGATGGCAGAGGAACTTAATCAATATTTTGCATCTGTCTTCATCGTGGAAGACATTAGTAATATCCCAGACAGTCAGAGGCTTCAGAGAGTAGTGTTAGATTCAGTTAAGGCTACTAGAGAAATTGTGCTAGGCAAAGTAAATGGATTAAAGATTGATAAATCTCCCAGGCTGGATGATGTGCATTCACAGGTTTTGAAAGAGGTGGCTTTGGAGATTGTAGATCCGTTGGCGATGATCTTCCAGAAATCGATAAACTCTGGAGAGATTCCAAAGGATTGGAAGGTCGCAAATGTGGTTCTGCTGTTTAAGAAAGGAAACTATAGACCGATTAGTCTGACTTTGGTGGTTGGGAAGATATTAGAGTCGATCCTCAAGGATGAAATACCTAGTGATGCATGACAGGATAGGTCCAAGTCAACGTGGTTTTTTAAAGGGTAGATCCTGCCTGACCAACCTATTAGAGTTTTTTGAAGAAATCTCAAGCAGGATAGACAAAGGAGAGGCTGTGGATGTTTCAAAAGGCTTTCAATAAGGTGCCACATATTAGGCTGCTAAATAAGATGAGGACTCATGGAATTACAGGGAAATTATTAAACTGGATAGATAAATGGCTGATAGGCAGGAAGCAAAGGGTTGAAATTAAGGGTTCTCGTTCTGCATGGCTGCCTGTAACTAGTGGTGTTCTGCAGGGGTCAGTATTGGGGCCGTTGCTGTTTACAATTTATATTAATGATTTGGATTGTGGTATAAATGGTTTTGTGGCCAAATTTGTGGATGACACCAAGATAGGTGGTGGAGTAGGAAGTGTAGTAGAAACCATAAAGTTGCAGAAGGATCTGGACAGATGAGGAGACTGGGCAAAATGGTGGCAGCTGAGATTTAACATAGAGAAATGTGCAGTTGTACACTTTGGCAGTGGAAACAAACAGGCAGAATACTATTTGGATGGGGTGAAAATTCAGACCTCGGACGTGCAAAGGGACCTGAGTGTCCTCGTGCAAGGAAATCTAAAAGTTAATGAAGTTGGTAGTGAAGAAAGCGAATGCTATGTTGGCATTCATTTCAAGAGGAATAGTGTACAAGAGTAAAGAGGTGTTGATAAGGCTCCATGGGACATTGGTGAGACCTCATTTGGAGTACTGTGTACAGTTTTGGGCCCCCTATCTTAGAAAGGATGTGATGTTGGAGAGGGTGCAGAGGAGATTTACTAGGATGATTCCTGGAATACAAGGGCTAACGTACAAGGTGCAATTGGCAGCTCTTGGGTTGTATTCATTGGAGTATAGGAGAATAAGAGGAGATCTCATAGAGGCTTTTCATATTTTGAAAGGTTTAGATAGGGTGGATGCGGGCAAGGTGTTTCCCTTGGTGCATGAATCGAGGAAAAGGATTCATAATCTGAAAATTAGAGGTTATCCATATAAAACAGAGATTAGGAAGAACTTCTTTAGCCAGAGGGCTGTGGATCTGTGGAACTCGATGCCGCATATAGCAGTGGAAGTGAGATCACTGGGAGTATTTAAACAAGAAATAGACAAGTATCTCATTAATGAGGGCATTAAGGGATATGGGGATAAGGCTGGAAATTGGAACTAGTGTAGAGTAGCTTAATGTAGAGTAGCTTTGTGTAGTTTTACGGAACAGACTCGATGGGCCTAGTGGCTTGCTTCTGTTCCTTTGTCTTGTGATCTTGTGTAATCTTGTGAATTTCATCACTGGTAGGAATCTGATAATCTTCTCTCTTTAGATTGGCATTCAAGTCTTTTGGGTCCATGCACATGTGTAGGTCACTGTTCTTTTTGACACACACCCACACACCATTCAATTCACCCATTCCGTGGGCTTCTCCACTTTATGACCCCTAGTGACATCATTCAGTCGAGTTCCTGCTTTCTTTTAGTGGTGATGGAACCCATCTCTGGGCATGCACTAATGGCTCTACATCTTCCATATATTCGTATGAAGAATATCTCTTTGAAACACAACTTGTCAGTGACAAGTGAGTTTAAATAGATCTGAAGACATTATATTTAAAAGTTCTTCATAATTACTTATGAACTGATATAAAAATCTTCAAGCAACACAGGATGTTTGATGCTGAAGTTTAAAATGGACTTTTCAGAAAAGCTCATACTGTAATGGTTTGGATTTTTACACACACACGCATATCTACATTTGCGCATAGTGGGAATTAAGTTAGAGGGTTAAGTTTAGAGATAATAAGAAATGTTATGCTATTAATAGTTTAATTAAAAAATATTATTTTGAATTTACCATTTGGTGAATTTGCCATTGCTATTCCTTTGTTAGTTCATAACAAAATTTGTTAGTTTGTAATAGTAGTGATTCTACCCTTTGCATTTATTACAAACTTTTCCAAAGAAGAGGCATTGTTTTGGTTCATCTTGAGTCCCACATTGTTTGCACTTGCATTTCTGTGGTGGTACACCACTGGCCTACTGCAGGGGACAACCTCTGCAGAAGAGCATGGGGACAAGACAATACCTGGGTGGCTGTCAATCAGCCGACTTGAATGGACCAAGCTCCACCCAGTCGGGTGTCAATCACCCTCCGGGATATAAGCCTGAGCCAGCCCTTTCAAAATCACTCTCAGAGCTTACAGCAGCACAATCTCACAGCTGGTTCTGTGGGGGTTTACGTTGAATAAAGCCTGTTGTACAGGTACACTATCCTTTATCCGGACATCTAAAATCCGGAAAGCTCCAAAATCCAGCGTGGAGACTGGCGGTTGGGGGAGGCGGGTGAGGGACCGGTGGTTGGGGCAGGTGGCCGAGGGACTGGTGGTTGGGGGAGGCGGGTGGGCAGCCGAGGGACCATGGTTGGGGGAGATGGCCGAGGGACCGGTGTTTGGGGGAGACTGCCAGGCAATCAAGGGACCGCGGTTAGGAGAGACGGCCAAGGGACTGGCGGTTGGGGGAGACTGCCGGGCGGCCAAGGGACCATGATTGGGGGAGATGGCTGAGGGACTGGCAGTTGGGGGAGACGGCCGGGCAGCCAAGGGCCTGCGATTGGGGGAGATGGCTGGGCAACTAGAAGTGGGTGGGGTGGATACAGCAGCACCGTTCGGGTGGGCTTTCCAAAATCCGTAAAAACCGAAATTTGGAACACACTGTCCCCCAAGGGTTCCGGATAAAGGATTGTGTACCTGTACAGCCTTTTGGTTTTGTGTGTTAGCTTCTGACTGACAGCACACCACAATGTCTCTCTATCTTTTTGTGGTTTCCTGTATCTCAAGTTTTGTTTGTGTATGGACACACACTTTAGCTATGGCTGTGTCTTCATTTTCACTGGCTTTTGCACTCCCACCAAACTTTATCGTGTGCTGCCAAGCTAATGGTGTAGCATATGTTCAAAGCTCCACGCTAAGGTAAGCTCTATCTCTTGCAGCAACCTCTCTCACTTTCTTATCAATAATCCTGAACACAATTTGATCACAGATCAATGAATCTTGCAGCAATTCAAAATTGCACGTTCTTGTGTTTAATTTCAAATCTGTTAAAAAAGTATCAAAGCTCCCTCCCTGCAGCTGTGTGTGCAAGCAAAATGTGTATCTCTTCAACTTTTCATTTTTCTTTGGTGAACAGTGTTCATCAAACATCTTGATAACTGTGTTGCCTCGGCAAAAACAAATGTGTTGAAAACCTCTAGTGCTTGAGGTCCCACTTATGTAAATAGCAGTGGCAGTACCATGCCCATTCCTGGTACCATGTGATGTTTCTTTTAAAAGAACTATACTTTATTAGCTGTAGAATTCATTCATGACCGTGTGGAGATATCCATCTTGAATCCAACCCAAGCTGCTACAAACTAGTCTCTGACTCCCTCTAGTGGTCAGGAGTGTCACTAGCATTCTATCATAACAAAATTTAAAATAAACCCAAGATAACAGACTATATAAGTCTTTATGGCTGCACAAATCCCAATTGGTTACATTAGTTGGCTGCATAAGCCTTTCTGTTCACACATAAAATGTAGTAATTTCTTCTTAAAAAACATAAATATTGATTGTAAAGATGAGGACTAATGCTTTATGGGAGCTCAGGAAAGCTATACTAACTGAAGTAGGATTTGAAATGTAGTCATGATTTAATTGAGACTGACAACTATGCTGTTCAGCAGAAAGCCCTAAACAACAAAGTGAATGTCTGCAAATGTATTGCACATCACAAAACCACTTTGTGTCATTTCGAGGTGCTCAATAGTGACCAATAATGAGAATGTCAAGACATAATGATTATTCTTGTGTGTGTATTTCAAATGATCATTTTGCATAATATTAGAATGCAGTCAAGTTGTGCTATTCTCCTTTCACAAAAAATATGCATTTGACGATGCATGTTGTATGCCTGCCTGTTCCATCTGTTGAATTAATTGTGCAACACTGAACCAAGCCCTGAGATCAAGACCCCTTAGCATGTTTAGTTAGCTAACTATAAGCAGGATGCTCTTACTGTACGAGTGTGGGGAAAAATCTGAAAACCTAATGCTTCAATGTATCAGGAAATGCAAATTTGATGTGAGCAGAAAATAATCACATTTTATGATCATTATAGCCAAATAACCTGTGGACATTTTCTTTCTTTGTTTAAACTGAAAGCAGGATCTTTTTAGCAAATTATTGGCAAGTGTTTTTCTGTAAAAAATACTTCAAAAAATTTCTAATCTCATGAGTGAGTAAAAGGGTTTGCTGAAGTTATATTTAACACACAAAAGTTACATAATATGAACTATACTTATTCAGATTTATGTTTTAGATGTGGACAAAAAGTTGGTACTTTTTTGCATTCAACTTGACAGAGTTCCACAATTAAACATTTTTGGGTTGAAATGGGTAATTTATTAGAACGAATAACTGGAGTAAGATTCCCACAGGATCCAATGTTATTTTTACTGGGAGATATGAGAGGAATTAAACCTAAATTAAAATATGTATCCAGTAAAATTTGCTCAAATTGCCTTGGCAATAAGTTAGAAAATATATTGCTATAACTTGGAAGTCGGATATTGTTTTGGGAATAGATAGATGGCATGCAGAAGTTCGGAGTTGCATTCCACTTGAGAAAATTACTTACAATTTAAGAGATAAATATCATAGATTTTTAAAAATACAGAGCCCATATTTACAAACTGTTGGTATTAAAATTTAAATGAATCTCAAACATACCCTTTCTTTTATAGGTCTTATAAATATTTAATTGTTTAAAAGAATCAGAAAGTGAAGTACTACTGTTGTGATTTTCTAGTCCCTCTTCTTTTTTTTAAAGTTTGTAGGTGGTTGAGGAGGAGGATGGGGGATTAATGGAAGTTTCTCTTTTTTTTGTATTTTTTTACTTTTTTCTTTTTTTAATAAAATACCATATGCATTTAGATTAAGTTTGAAATATTGTAATATGTTTGCTAAATGGTTTTATTTTAAAATAAAGTATATATATAAACGATTTGCTGAAATAGTGTAGGTTTAAAAATACTTTTCATTCAGAATGGCTTTCCTTTACCCCATTATCTTGTGTCTTCTCATTTCACAATTCAGATTTATTGCCAGATTACATACATGACATCATATTCAATCCAACGTCAGCATTCCATGCAGACTTTCTCAATGGTGGGGATGTTTTGCCTGTGATGTACTGGTGCTCCTATACCAGGCCTTGATGCAGCTGGTCAACACACTTTCCACTACACATCCATAGAAGTTTACCCAGGTTTTTGATGTCATACCAAACCTCCACAAATTCCTGAGCAAGTAGAGGCACTGACATAGTTTCTTCACAATGACATTTGTGTGTTAGGTCCAGAAACTTAAATGTGCTTCCCCTCTCCACCTTTGATTCCCCCCAGTGATCACTGAATCATACACCTCTGGTTTTCCCTTCCTAATGTCTACAATCAGCTCCTTGGTTTTGGTGACATTGAGTGCGTGGTAGTTGTTAGACCACTATTCAGCCAAATTTTCCATCTCCCTCCTGTTTGTTGACTCATCACCCCTTTTTATAGAGGCCTACTTCCTTGGTATCATCAGCAAATGTGTAGATGGTGTTATTGTTAGACTGAGCCTCACAATTGTAGGTGTCTCTTAAATGAATGTAAAAATAGGGTGTTTGTTCTTTATGTCCTCAAGCTCTCCTCTACACTCCATGATTAATGACAATTTCATTGATTTTTTATATACACTTATGCACAAAAATTACTTGCTACAGCTGAATAAGGTTTATAAAAAAATAACAAAATCCACTACAATACTATACTTAATTGTATTAAAAGAGATGATAAATGCAAAAAAAGTTAGATCATAAATATTCACTGTTATCCTTATGTACAAAAAAATGACTTAGTGATGGTGTATACCTTTTGTGGTCAGAGCAGTCACTGATTAATGAAACAAGAAAAAGTTCAAGGGATAGCTGTTGAAGAAACTGTTCTTGAACTTAGAGGTGAAACACAAAAGTCTGCAGGTGCTATGATTGGTGTGAAAACACAGAAATGCAGGAAGAATTCAGCAGGTCCTGAGGCGTCAAAGGAGGTAAAGATACATATATATCTGTCATTTTGAGCCTGAGGCCTTCTTCAATGTATAAGTGCCTGAATTAAAAGGCTGGGGAGAAGGAAAGCTGGGGAAAAGGGGGTGGAGCACAGACCAACAGACAAAAGGTGATAATTGGATATGAATGGAAAAAGAGAGGAATGGGGAGAAATGATTAGGGGAGAATTGATTACGGAAGGGATGGCTTTGTGAATGCAGATCTGGATGAAAGGAGACAGAGGGAAAAGGAAAGAAAGAAAGATAGTTCAAGTAAAGGAGAAATATAGATAGACTGTATGGGTGGGAGATGTAACAGAAACCAGAGGAGTCGACGTTAATGCCATCTGGTTGAAGAATTCCCAGACAGAATATGAGGTGTTGTTCCTCCAATTTGCAGGTGGTCTCAATCTGGTAGTGCACAACGCCATGGACAGACATTTTGGCATGGGAATGGGGTGGGGACTTGAAATGGATTGCCACTGGGAGAGGTGGTGTGCTTCAGGCTGCTGAACCTTATGCCCAATGATAGAAATGAGAAAAGCCACCAGGGTGATGGGGTTCCTTTATGATGTCAGCTGCCTGCTTGAGACAGTGGCTCACATTGATGCATTTAGTGGCTGGAAGATAGGAGCCTGTGCTGAATCGAGCTATGTTTGTTATCTTCTGGAGCCTTTTGTGTTCCTGAACAGTTGAATTCCCAAACCAGGCTACAATGTAACCTGTCAGTATACTTTCCACAGTGCACCAGTTGAAATTTTATAGAATATCCAACAAAATACCAAATCTCCTCAGACTCCATGGAAAGCAGAGGTGTGCTTTCTTCTCAGTTGCCTTGATGTGCTGGCTCCAGGAGAGGTGCTCTGAAATTTGGACACTCAGAAACTTGAAGGTTCTAATCCTCTCCACCTCCTTCTTATTAATATGGGCAGGTGTGTAGTCCCTTGGCCTCGGCCTCTCCTTGGTTTTGGTGAGAGTGTGATTGTTGTTCTGGTACCCTTCAACCCGATTCTTCACCTCATCGTTTAGTTGTTGGACCAACAATGGTCATGTCATCAGCAAATTGTTAGAGCAAGTTGGTGCTGAACCTGACTACACAGTCATGAGTGAATAAAGAGTAGAGTCGAGGACTAATCTGCAGCACTGGAAAGCATTAATGTTTCACACCGTACAAGAACTTATCAAATTCTTTGAATCATTTAGCATATTTCTGCTATTTTTAAATGATATCTTTATTCCCTTGAAGGATAACACCATATCCCAGGAATCGACTTTGTGAATATATTATACATTGCAACACTTCAAAGGCAACTATATCCTCCCTTATTGTATCTGAAATCAGTGACCTGCAGTAGTCACATTTATTTACCATGAACTTGCTTTTACCCATGACTTATGAAATGTTCATGTTTGACCATAAAAAAGCATAAAATCTGGAAGTAAAGAGATACTAAATCTCCACCCAAGAGCAGCTGTGACAGTTTCTTCTGTAATGCATGAAATTCTGCTGACATCATGTTAAATTTATATTATACCAGGATTAGATTTTAATAGATCAGGAGAAAGAGTTAGTTTGGTTGCTGTTCAAAGCAACATAGTAAATTTGTTTAAATTAAGTGTGTTTATAATGTTTCCCTAATTATAACCATTCTCACAGATGTTCACAATTTATTACATGCCACAGTAATAATTCATCCCAAGTCTTTTTGCCTTTGGAAAAAATGACATTTTGAAACTATACAATGAGTTTTAATGTATTATTTTATTTTAAATTTATTCAGCAGGGTTCTGGCTTCATTGCTAATCTCTGATTGCCTTTGAAATTATGATAGAAAACCTCTTTCTGATCTGGTTCCTTTCTTCCAGAGAAGGAAGTCCCGCTCTACTGTTTAGTCCCAGCAACTATCTGCTTGAGAATGCTTGGAGAGGAACCTTCAAGAATACTTGGAGAGGAACCTTCAAATGGTGCTGTCCAAAATGTTCTTTACCCTTCTTGATTTGGGAGATGTTGACAAAATAGATTTGTTTTGGAACAACCCTTTCAACTTAGACACCAGTACCCCTATGTTTCAGAAGCAGACCGTGCAAGATAATCTGAACAGGGAGCAATTTTGGCATGTCCAATTCAAGGCCCTGGTCAAATCTGGTTTATTTTGTTGCTTTAATGTAGGTACAATTATTAACTTAGTGGTTATTTGGGAGTCAACCACTTGTGCAGTCAGATGACACAGTCATATCAAATAAGGATAATAGACTTCCTTCCCTGAATGACGTTAATGAATCATATAAGTTTTAATCACATCCTAGTGGTTCAGTGGTTATCCCTACTTAATTGAATTTAAATTCTGACTCGTTAATGCAGATGACTGCAACAGTGCACCAACACCATACATCACTGTTAGGGGAGTTTTCTATTTGTATTTAATTTTGAATTAAATGTTTCAGAATTATTATTTTTCCTTAAAAATAGACTGAATAGAGTTCATGCAGTTAAAGAGGTATATTGCAGGAAAACAATCATCCATACCCACCAAGTTGTCTACTTGAGATAGTCCCATTAGCCTGCATTGGCCCATATCGTTGAAGCTTTTCTTATTCACATACCTGTTTAAATGTTGTTTAAACATGGTAATTATACTTGCCTCCACAGCTTCCTCTGGCAGCTTGTTTCATTTACCCACCACCTCTGTGTGAAAAAGCTACCCCCGGCCTGGTCCCTATAAAATCTTTCCTCTCTTCATCTTAAACTATGGCCTCTAGATTTAGAATCCCCTACGATGGGACAAAGACTGACATAATTCATGTTATCTATGCCAATCATGATATTATATACCTTAATAAAATCACCCCTCAATCTGGAATGCTCCAGGGAGAGGTTCCAGCCTAGTCAGCCTCTCCTTATCACTGAAGCTCATGAATCTTTTTTGTTCCTTATCCAGTTTAATGATACCCCCTTCCAATAGCTGGGTGACCGGAAATGTGCACAATAATCCAACTGTGGTCTAACCAACTTCTTGTATAGCTGTATGATGTCCCAACTACTGTACTCATTGACCTAACTGATGAAGGCACCCTATCTACCTGTTACTTCTTTAAGGAAACTGTGTAATTGTAAAATATAGTTTCTCTGCTGTTCAATATTCATGGTTCCAACCATTTATCGTGCAAGTTCTGCCTTGGGTTAACTTACCACCAATTTTGGTGTCATCCTCAAACTTACTAACTGTGGCAACTATAACTACAATGTGACTTCTGACTTCTACCCAGCAAATTTTGAATTCACTTGCCTGTCTCACATTGGTTAAGCCTACCATGTGGGATGTTATCAAAGGCCTTGCAAAAATCCATGTAGACATCTTCTACCACCTTACCACCTTAAACATAAAAACAAAACTTAATAAAACTTGTGAGATAAGATTTCCCATGCACAAAGTGATGCTGATGGTCCATACTTAATCCTTGCTTTTCCAAATGCTAGTAGGTTATGTCCTTCAGAATCTCCTCCAGTAACTTTCTCAACACTGCTGATTGGCTCACCAGCCTGTAGATCACTGCCTTCTCCTTGAGGCTATCTTAAATGAAGGAACAACATTAGCCATCCTTAAGTCTTCTTATATCTTGTCCATTGCTAAAGATGATGCAAATATTTCTAACAGGGCCTCAGCAATTTCTTCCCTTGCTTCCTACAATGTCTGAAGATGCACTTGGCCAGGCCCTGGGAATTTATCCCCCTTAACTTGCTTTAGGACTGCAAGCACCTATTTTGTAATTGAATATGTTTCAAGACATCACTATTTATTTTCCTCAATTCCTTAGCTTCCATGACCTTCTCCATGGTAAATTCAGAGGAGAAGTGTTCATTGGAGACATTGCCCATCTCCACAATGATTCTATAAGGGAACCCATTTTCTTCCTATTTACCCTTTTGTTCTTAACATAATTGTAAAATCTCTCTAAACAAATTTGCTTAATTTAGAAATACATTACAATTATAGGCTCCACCTTGTTTCTAATTTTGAAATGCCTGATCTGTTTTGTTTGTTCTCTCCTGCAAGGAACAACTCACAGGCCTTTGTCAGACATATCTGTTGACAAAGGACACTTTCCCTGCAGACAGACTGCTTCCAATAAATGTTGAATTGTTTCAGAATGATCTTTCATTAGGGACATTTGCCAGTGGAAATTGAGCTATTCTATACAAGACGAGGTCAGATGTGCTGAAGAAAAATAAAAGAAAGGGCAACAATTAATTATTTCAAGAGTGAATGTAACATTGAAAATGTAAATTGATTTCTGCCTCATGTATTCAAAAGGTTATTTCTCTTGAAATTTCAAGTGAAAAAAGTAAGTTACTTTAAGTATCTTAATAAATTATTGGAAGATAAATATGACCAGTACTATGGGTAATGGAGTTAAATCAAAAAGCCTGCAGATGCTGTGACTATAGTTTAATACACAGTAACAGGTACCTGCCTTCTTTTTACTCATACCTTGATAAAGGGCATGGCTCAAAACATTGGTTATGTATCTTTGCCATAAAGAATGCTGCATTACCTTTTGAGGTTCTCCAGCACTTTTGTGTATTAAACTTGTGGTGATATGTAATTACAACACTAGGTCACCATGGGTCATCCCAGTGACCTTGTATATAAAGCAGTCCAGAGCTACAGTCTCGCCTTCTTTGTTCGTCTTGCAGAGAGACAAGACCTCTTAGTGTACATATTAGTTTATTAAATTGTATTGACAATAACCACACCAGCAGTGTGAGTATAAGACAGCTTTAATAAACCAATATGTACACTAAGAGGTCTTGTCTCTCTGCAAGATGAACCTGGAAGGCGAGACTGTAGCTCTGGACTGCTTTATATAGAAGGTCACCGGGATGACCCCTGGTGACCTAGTGGTGTAATTACATATCACCACAAAACTGCAGGTGATTGGGTAGGTGGGGAGTAAAAATGGCAGGCGTGGTAGATTTGGACTTGCAATTTAATCATTGGCAACCTTCCTATTTAAAAAGACACAAGGGACTGCAGAGGTCAAAATCTAGAGCAAAAAAAAAATTGCTGGAAGATCTCAGTTATGCAGTACTCCACTTTTGAGCAGAGGGTTTGAACCTAAACAGTGACTGTCCATTTGCTTTCATGGATGCTTCCAATTTGCATCACTGTTTCATCTTCCTCTATTTTGATTTTCACATTGTCTCTTTGAATTCAATCGTGGTCTTAGTTCAATGTTGCCTGTAAATTCAAACTGTAAAAAAGAGCAATCTGGATCTTTGGACAATTTAGCCTTCAGCTTACAAACTGATATAATTTATAGGACCAATAGTTATAATGCTATTTGACAGAGAAATGCTTTGATCACAATTACATTGTACCATGTTTTATTTAACTTATCCTAATATCACTTGTTTTAAAATAAATTGTTCCTGATTCTCAAGTTTACTCCTTCCTGAGTAATTATATTATTCCCCTGTCCTATGCACATCTGGTTGTAAGCATCTTTAGTTGCCCTGATTGTATAAAAGTATAAAAGGTTACATAATATTTTTTAAATGCCCTTAAGGATCTAATAAGATTTATTCCAAACATCTGTAAGGACCACAGAGGCTAGTTAATAGGATATTTTTGATAACAGCTACGGGACTATTTTGCTCTTTAGAGGATCCCTGGTATTTGCTGAACTTCATATAGTTTTTGTGCTGTTAATTTTATTTTTCATTTCAAGGCAGCATTATTAAGTAATTTTAGTTACCTTTTAAGTCATGATCTTTTTAACTTTGTTAATTTAAGCAAATTCAAAGCTTTCAGTGGAATATTAATCAAAATAATATGACTGGAGAGCAAAACTATATTGGAGGAAAATGCGTTTGCATAATTTGGATTATAAACAGATACTGCATTTAACCCTTAACTTAAACTCTGGTTTTAAAACCATCTGACAACATGCTATCAGTATCTAAGACGTTGCTAAACCAGCCATTTTCAATGGGGGCCCGAGGCACCTAACTCCCACCCATCCCCCCCCCCCCCACACATGGGGGCCATAACACGTTTAGTAAAATTTTTAATTTTTTTTAATGCAGTCGGTAGGAGAAAAGTATGCAGAAACTAAAACTTGACTACTTCACAGGGAAGGGGACCCATAAACTTTGAGCAGAGTCCTAAGGGAACCAAAGCCAGAAAGAGGTTGGGAATGGCTCTGCTAAACAACAACTCAAATTATTATTAAATACTTAAGTACAACTCACTTTAACTATTCTATTTAAAGCAATACATTTACACTCTAAATGCCTGTAAGCAACCTTTCAATTTGCCAATAATTCTTTCCATTAAAAAGAAAAGCAAGATATGTGCCTTGATGACTATTGCCCAGTGGTTCTTCCTCCATCATCCTGAAGTGCTTTGAAAGGCTGCATGGCTCATATTAACTCCAGCCTCCCAGGCAGCCTTGATCCACTACAATTTGCATACCACCATTTCCCTGGCCCTGCACTCTACCCTGGGACGCCTGGATAATAAGGTCACCTATGTCAAATTCCTATTTTTTGATCACAGCTCCACTTTCAATACCATAATCTAAACAAGCCATTTCTCTAAACTCTGAAACCCAGGTGTCAGTACATTGTTTTGCAACTGGACCCTCAACTTTCTGACTTACAAATTGTAAGCAGTGAGTATTGGTGACAACATCTTCTCCATGTTAATCCTTAACATCACTGCTCTGCAAAACTGAATACTCAGACCCTTATTACATGCCTTATATCCTCAAGAATACATAATCGTAGGTGACAACACCATTGTAGGCTAGATCTCAACCAATGCAGAGACACAGAACAGGAAGGAGATAGGGCGGCACGGTTGGCGTAGTGGTTAGTGCAATGCCTTTTCAGTGCCAACGAATGGGACCAGGGTTCGAATTCCACACTATCTGTAAGGAGATACTTCCACATTCTTCCCGTGTCTGCGTGGGTTTTCCTCGGGGGCTCAGTTTTCCTCCCATTGTTCGAAACATTGTAAATTAATTGGGTGTAAATTGGGCAGCACAGACTTGAGGGCTGAAATGCCCAGATACCTTGCTGTATGTCTAAATTTAAATTTACAAAATTTAAGATTTAAACGAGATATTGCATAGAACACTACAGCACAGTACAGGCTGTTGTGCCGACCCATGTATTCCTTAAAACAAATTTCAAACACTCCCTACTCTGTAGCCCTCTATTTTCTTTCCATCCATGTGCCTATCTATGAGTCTCTAAAATGCCCCTCATGTTTCAGTCTCCACCACCATCATGGCAAGGTATTACAACACTGTGTAAAAAAATACTTACCCCTGATCTCTCCCTCCCTTCACTTTGTACATATTAATTTTTTTTTAATTCAGATATACACCACAGTGACAGGTCATTTCAGCCCACGAGTCCTTGCTGTCCAATTTATACCCAATTAATCTACCTGTACATTTCGAACAATGGGAGGAAACGTGAGTGCCCAGGAAAAATCTATGCAGACGTGGGATTCTAACCCTGGTCCTGATCACTGGCAGTGTAAAGGCATTGCACTAATGCTTTGCTAACCATGCCACCCTTGTGGTGCTTGCTATTCCTGCCTGGGGAAATGGCACTGGCTGTCCACTCTATCTATGTCTTTCATAATCTTATAGACCTCTATTAAATCTCCTCATCCTTCTACGTTCTGAAGAGAAAAGTCCCAGCTCTGTTAGCCTTGCCTCACAAGACTTATTTTCCAATCCAGGCAACATCCTGGTAAATCTCCTCTGCACCATCTCCATAGCTTCCACGTTCTTCCTATAATGAGATGACCAGAAATGAAGACAATACTCTTCAGTGTGGTCTCACCAGAGATTTGTAGAATTGCAACATGACCTCTCGACTCTTGAACTCAATCCTCCAATTAATGAAGCCCATGATCCCATAGGCCTTCTTAACTATTCTATCAAAACCTGCATGGTGACCTTGAGGGATGTATGGATTTAGACCTCAAAATTCCTTAGTTCATCCACACTCTTAAGTAACCAACCATTAACCCTGTACTCAGTCTCTGGTTTATCCTTCCAAAATGCATCACCTCACACTTATTTGGATTGAACTCCATCTGCCACTTTTCCGCTCAACTCTGCATCCTGTCTATATCCTTTTGTAACTTATTACAACATTCAGCACCATCCACAACTCCTCCCATCTTTGTATCATCTGCAAACTTACTGAACCATCTTTCCATATTTTCATCAAGGTCATTTATAAAGATCACAAAGAACATGGGTCCCAGAATAGATCCTTATAGAACTCCACTAGTCACCGACTTCCAGGCAGATACTTTCCTTCCACTTCTACTCTCTGCTTTCTACATTCAAGCCATTTTAAAAAAATCAACACAGCTAAGGTTCCATGGATCCCATTCCTTGTGAGTTTATGAACAAGTCTCTCATGGGTGACCTTGTCAAATGCCTTATTAAAATCCATATAGACCATAAATAACAGCCTTCCCTCATAAATTTCCTTTTTTTTAATCTCCTCAAAAAAACTCAATTGCTGATGGTAGAAAACTGGAGAAACATAAAATTCTGGAAGGACCCAGTGGGTGAGGCAGTATCCATAGAAGGCAATAAATAGTCAACATTTGGGTTGAGACCCTTCACCAGGAATAGCAACAAATGGGTCGATGCCCAAATAAAGGAGCGAGGGGTAGGGGGTGGAGCACAGGTTGGAAAGTGATAGATGAAAACAGGAGGGAGAGTGAAAAAATAGATAAAAAGTAAGGTAGGAGTTGATGGGAGGAAGAGGAAAAGGGCTGAAGAAGAGGTACCGATAAGAGGAAGATTGGGAAGGGAGTGGGAAGCTAGCAGAGAGGGTATGAGTGATGGGGAGGTGAGGGGGAGGGGAAGAGAAGGAAAGGAGAAGAAGGAATGGCACCAGAGAAATAAGCAAGGTGGTTGGGGGGTGGTGGTGGGTGTGGGTTAATAAAATAAGAGGGAAGGTGGGTGATTTATGAACATTGGAGATGTTGATGCTGTCTGGTTGGAGACTACCAAGGAATAAAATGCATTTAACATGCAGCCTAAACCTGATAGTACAGTACGCTATAGACAGACATATTGGTATGGGAATAGGAAGTGGAATTGAAGTTGCTGGCCACTGGGAGACCCTGCATGTTGCGGCAAACGGAGGAAAAGTGCTCAACGAAGCGATCCCCCAATCTGTGACCAGTCTCCCTGATGTAGAGGAGGCCACACCGGAAGTATTTGATGCAGTAAATGACTCTTGCAGAACCGCAGATGAAGTGCTTCTCTCACTTGGAAGGACTGTTGGTGGTGTTCAGAGAGCAAGACAGAGGTAGAGGGACTGAGCCAACTCCAGACTGATCTGAAACAGTCCCTCCTTCTGCAATTTAGAGGGGTATATGTGAGAAAGGAACTCTAGAGGTGAAAAGCCAGCAAGCCATGATATTCATCTTAGAATCCTTCAAGATCATCTTCCAATCCTGATTCTGCACAGTGATCCACAGCTTTCAGGAAGAGGACAGCTCAGTCACATCCTTGCAGATGGGCATACAGAGGATCAATGGAACTTCTTATGCCAATCTGTGCAACCCTAAGGCTGCATACAGAATAGGCTCCCAGAGCTTCCTGTCCTCTACCACAGAGGTCTAATAGACCAGAAAAATCTGGACCAGCCAATTTCTCTGGGGGAGCTGATGGACTCCAGCATTCCTTTGGATCAAGTAAAACACCTGGAAGCAACTGATTACTAGCTAAGTTGTACACAGCTCTTTGAGTCTGGGTGGGCCCAACCTGCTGGAAGTATACAAGGTTATGTTCCTGGCAGGCATGAGGAGTCACTCTCATTTTCAAACAGCAGGGGGTGAAGAATTATATCAGATATTGGACACCCATATCATTGCTAAACATCAACTACAAAATCCTTACCAATGCCATCATCAGCAATTGAGTCAACAGATAATCCACCCTGACCAAACCAGCATTGTTCCAGGCAGGAAAATCTCTGACAGCCTCCCTGAGTTCAGACATACCATTGCCTACATGCAGGATGGTGGGGGGGTGGGGGGGGGGGTGGGGAGAGAGACCTGCCTGGTCAGCTTAGACCAGAAGAAGGCTTTTGACCAAATATTGCACTTATACATGATGGATGTGGTCTCCAAAATGGGCTTTGGGGTGGGAATCCAAAATTGAATTAAACTACTCTACACGTGTCACCATATGTATATGTATTTATCACAATAACTTCTGATTAATCCATAGTGGAGTCCAACTCAATGGGTAGGAAACAGATTGCTTCTCCATCAAGTCTGGTATCAGGCAGGGTTGCCTGCTCTCTCCATTCTTATTTATGCACTGCCTTTACTGAATTTATCAGGAAGGATGAGGGCACGAAGAGTGACATTGCCAGACAGTGGAGGCACTCTGGACAAAGCATTCCTGAACATAGACGACATTGCCATCTTCTGTTCAGACACACAATCGGTACGCAGATATTTCAGTATCTACGGCCATTTTGAGTCTGTATCAGGCACAAGGGCAATGCAATGCTCTTGGCAACTAGTCTGACCAATCCACTATTCCCTTCACAGTCAGATATGACTAGCTGAAGATGTGGGGGACCTGGTTTGGAGAGGCTACGAGGCATGAAGCAAAAATTGGTCAGAGTGGATTGCAAAGGTCCATTTGAAATTCCATCTATGGGCACAATGCTCTTTCTCATGAACAGGGAAGAACCTGGTCATCAGGTGCAAAGTGCTCTTGGTGTTGCTGTATTGTATATGGCACAGGTGTGGGCCAACCCCTGCAGCTGGTTTATAAAGGGATTCCAGATTGAGAGAATCTGTAGGGTCACCATGTAAAAGGCACCAGACAAAGAGAGCAAGGGTATATCACCTTTGTGTGTGCATCAGGCTGGGCGTGGATTCAAAGTATGAGGGCACCAAGAGTTGTGAAGGATGGGCCTGGTCCTGATGCCATGCAATGTCCCACATGACCTATCCTTAATGGCAATCAACATAGATACACCTCAAGGATGCATTCTTAGCCCACTGATTTACTCTCTCTATACTCATGACTGTGTGATTAGGACATTTCAAATGCCATCTACAGATTTGGTCATCAGCAGAATCACAGATGGAAATTAGGAAGCATACAAGAGGGTGATAGATCAGCTGGTTGTCACAACAATAACCTTGTACTCAACTTTGCAAAACTAAGGAACTGATTGTGGAGTTCAGGAGGGGGAAATCAAGAGAACACAAACCAGTCCTCATCAAGGGGTTACCATTGGAAAGGGTAATTCCTGGGTGTCATCATCTCTGAAGATCTATCCTGAGGACTCCATGTTGATACACTTATGAAAAAAGCTCACCAGTGGCTATACTTTGGAATTTGAGGAAATTTGGTATGTCACCAAAGAGTCTTGCAAATTAATGCAGGTGTAGCGTGGAGAGCATTCTGACTGGTTGCATCATTGTCTGGTATGGAGATGCCAAGTCTGAACTTGACCAGTGCCATTATGGGCATTAGTTTTCACTTCATTAAGAACATTTACCAGGCGCAGTGTCTCAAGAAAGCAGCCTTGGACCTCAGTCTTCACTCCACTGAAGACATCTACAAGAGGCTGCATCTTAAGAAAGCAGCCTCTATCTCAAAAATCTTCACCACACAGGCCATGCCATCTTCAAATTGCTACCATCACGAAGGATGTACAGGAGCTGAAGATGAACACCCAGCAGCACAAAAACAGCTTCTTCCCCTCAGCCATCAGATTCTGAATGGATAATGAACCACAGACACAATCTCACTTTCCCTTCTTTTTGCAGGAATTTATTTATTTTTAAATGTAATTTATAGGAATATTCGCACCTGTAATGCTGCCGCAAAACAACAAATTTTGTGATGTTCACGACAATAAATTTGATTCTGATTCTTCTCACTGCTACCATCAGGAAGGAGGTACAGGAACCTGAAATTGAATACCCAATGACATAAAAACAGCTTCTTTGCCTCAACTATCAAGCAACTCCTTTTCACCATCAAGATCATCTACAGGGAACATTGCCATTGGAGAGCAGCAGCAATCATTAAGGATCCACATCACCCAGCATGCACTTTGTTCTCACTGCTACCATCAGGAAAGAGGTATTTGTGCCACAAGATTCACACCAACAAGTTCATGGACAGCTGCTATCCTTCCACCATCAGACACCTCAATGACAAACTCAGTCAGGGACTCATTTAAAGACTCTTACTTGTGCACATTATTGTTTGTTTTTTTCCTCCTCTCTATATTGCACATTTTGTTTATTTGTTTACATGTACTTTTTTTGCACTACCAATTAGTGGTAATTCTGCCTAGCTCATGGGAAAAAAAATCTCAGGGTTGTATGTACTCTGACAATAAATCTGAAATCTGAACCAGATCATAATTTATAGTAATCAAATGTCTAAGATTCAACTTTTCTCACTGCTGCCATCAGGAAGATGATACAGGAGCCTGACGACACACACTCAATGTTACAATAACAGCTTCTTCCCCTCCACCATCAGATTTCTGAATGGACAAGGAATCTATGGGCACGACCTCATCTTTTCTCTTTCTTTGCAATTGCTTTTTTTAAATCTCATATTTACATAATTGAAATTTATAGTATTTTCCACCTTGTTCCACACAATATTGCTGGCACAAAACAACAAATTTCATAACCTGTTCATGACAATAAACCAGATTCTGAGTTCCTGAGTAAGGAAGCATCTTCAGCACATCACTGCAGCAGTCCATTGTCCCTTTGGGTTTCCAGAGAGTCACCTTTATTCTGGTACCAAAGAGGGCAACAGTAACAGGCATCAATTACTACCGCCCAATGCTTCAAGCATTTGGTGATGGAGTGCATCAAAGCACACCTCCCAGAGACATTGGACCCATTTCATTTCACCTACAGATGGAACCATTCCACTTACACTGCAAAAGCCTTGTCCCTCCACTCTATCCTATCCTACCTGGAGACCAATACCTCATATGGCATGGCCTGGGTGTTGTTCATTGACTTCAGCTAGGCATTTAATATGATCATACCCCAGAGACTTGTGGAGAAACTTGGTCTCCACAACCTTTTCTGTAACTGGATTCTGGACTTCCTAATGGAAAGACCACAGTCTGTTTGGTTGGTAGCTGAACGTTGAGCACCATCACTCCAAGAACTGGCAGGGCTTTGTGCTCAGCCCACTCTTATTCACTCTATTAACCCATGACTGCAATGCCAGATCCAGCTCAAACAGAGTCATAAAGTTTGCAGATGATTGTAGTTGGCTTCATCACCAACAACAAAGGGCTGCACTGCAGAGAAGAGGTGGAAATCTCGTTAAATGGTGTGAGAATAACAACTTGAGTCTCAACGTGGACAAGACAAAGGAAATGATTGTGGACTTCAGGAGGACCAGGGTCGACGACCCTCCACTACACATTAACAGCTTGGTAGTGCAAAGAGTAGAGAATACAAAGTTCCTTGGAGTCGACTTAAGAAGTGACCTATCCTGGACACAAACATCTGCTCATTTTTCAGGAAGGTGCAACAATGACTGTACTTCCTGAGAAGATTGAGGCAGGCAAGGCTACCAGCTACCATCCTGACAACTTTCTGCAGGAGCTCTATTGAGAGCATCCTGTCCGGCTGCATCACAGTATTGTACTCTAGAGTCTAGAGCATCAAATTGGAGGTCAATCCACAAACACAAAGTGGCAGAGAGGATCACTGGGGTCTCCCTTCATCCCATTAGTGGGAATTACTGGGATTGTTGTCTGAAGAGGGCTCACAAAATTAGTGAGGACTCCTACCACCCCAAACACAGCATCTTTCAGCTACTCCCATTGGGAAAAAGATACAGAAGTATCAGCCAGAACCATGAACCTGAGAAACATCTTCCCACAATCATTGAGACTGCTAAATGACCAATGAACTGCTCATACAAACACTCCAAGAGTCAACTATTTATTTAATATTTATTTATTTTAATATTTGTACCCAAGTACTGTACATATGTATCATTTGTATGTATGTACGTTATGTCTGTATATGTGAGACACAGTTTCGTCAAATTGTGCTTGAACAGTTGAATGATAAATGAACTTGAAAATCATTCAACAAAGAGATTGAAACAATGGAAATAAATTGCATTATTACCATGGAATATTCAGTTATATATGAACTCAAACAAATTCTGTGATTGCAAGGCCACTGATACACTACAAATCATGGGATGTAGAGCAACATGGCTGAATTGGATTTCAAGTGATTTCCTAAGTTACTAGCTGATTTGAAATAAGCTCCTTAATCAGTGACATATTTAATGAAAGTAAAATATGAAAGTCTGTAGACATTGTAGTTGAAGTAAAAACACAGTGCTGGAGATGCTCAGCAGGTCAAAGAGTGTACTTTAGAAAGCACAGATAAAGATACATCACCAATGTTTTGGGCTTGAACCTTCATCAAGGTATGACACAATGTAGGCAGGTACTTGAATAAACTGGTGGGGGGGGGGGCAGGAGGACTATCCCAAAGGCAAGAGGTAATAGATGGATAATGCCCTCCCTCCTTATCCACCTCTTACCTCTTGCCTTTGGGACTGTGCTCCTCCCCTGCCCCTCCCCCCCCCATCAATTTGTTTGGGTGCCTGCCTACCTTGACAAAGGGCTCAAGCCCAAAATATTGGTTATAAATCTTTATCTTTGCACTATAAAGTACACTGTTTGACTTGATTTTCTCCAACAAATTCAACAGCTTGGCTATTCCAAGCTGTCTGTCATACATAGCCTAATTAGCTAATAATTTCTGATTTTATTCAAATTTTGGACAACCAGTACCTGCACATTGCAATGCTAAATTCAGGAATGAGCCAGAAGTAAGATTGCCAGTAATCAAATTTCCGACACTACCACTGAATTCAGTACTGAATCCAGGTGCAGAGGAACAAACATATCATTCAAATATCTTTCCAATCCAAATTATTTGGACTTGCATCTGTATATTGTAACCCCCTTCATTTTAATGAGATCACCAACCTTGACTGAAAAGTTAAGTACATGTAAAACAGAGTTTTACTGCACCAAGTCACAGGTATGAAAAGACACCATTGTCAGTACATAAAGCATCTTTTCAAATTAGCATCTGTTTAGGACATTATGGTTTTATTTCATCTCAATGTTTTTGGTTACTTTGTCACACTTAAGAGCATTTTAATCTGTTTATGATTTTTTTTTACATTTTCTTAATATAATTATATTTTATTATTTGTATCCTATCAAATAGCTTTTTAAAAAAAATATTCATAGTTTTACAGACTTGTTTTGCCAAGTGTTATAGGAAACAATCCTCCCCTTTTACAGGTCATTTTTTTGTTGTCCTTCCTTTTTCCTTCTCCCCCCACCTTTTCCTCCCTCCCACTTTAACCCAGATAAAAGCATAAAAATCAGTGATTAAAAATAACAATACAAATGCATGGGAGGGGGGAAAAGAAAAAGGGGGGGGGAGCCAGCAGGACTTCCAAATTGTCTCCTCGTTCTCAGTATTTCAGGGCTTGTGTAATCCCGTTATTCCTATTGAGTAAGGCCCTGGGAAGGCTATTCAGTATGTCGCAAGTATGGCTGCCACACCTCAACGAATGCGTCATATCTCCCTCACAAGTCAATATCAAATGACGATGATCTCATACATTTAGAAATTATTTAAAGGGCATTGGCAGCAGCAAGCAGCCGTGTCACAACTCATGGTGTACACCATCTTTTCCTCTGTGAACTATACTCTGCAATGTTGTAGTTAAAATATGGTTGCCTTGGATAGATAGCACAAAAAACTTAGATTTTCACTGTTTCTCGGTACACATGACAATGACCATTTAAATTCAATTTAATTCACCTTGTAGGAGGGCTGAAGCAGCCAGAACTTAAGGATTCAAAGGGAAAAGACATCCATGGGCGGCACGTTTAGTTAGCACAACTGTTACAGCACCAGTGACTTGGGTTCAAATCCTGTGCTGTCTGTAAGGAGTTGGAACATTCTCCCCATGTCTGCATTGGTTTCCTCTGGGTGCTCCGGTTGCCTCCCACCCTTAAAAACATACAGGGCTGTTGGTTAATTTGGATGTAATTGGGCAGAACGGATTTAAGTTGCCAGAATCAGCTTCTACCATGTTGTAAATAAAATTTAAATTAAAAAAAATAGAGTAAGTTCAAATGAAGAGCCTGTGCAGGAGGCAGAATTGAGCATTGTCTTCCACAGAGACAATGGTCAAGTTGTTCAATTAGTATCAAGAAGCCTGGGCTAAAATGTCACAGATGCGAAATGGCATTCAACAACTGTGGCTGGGGAATTTAAATTTAAGTAATTTATTATTCTGGAATATTTAATATTAATTAAGACAATTAAGAAACAAATGGATACTGACAAGTTTATAGTCATCTGTGTAGTCAGGGTCCTTGATGATAGAAGCTGGGATCTTGAAGGATCACCTCTTGTACATATCCTTAATGGAGTGAAGATAAATGCCCATGATGGCCCTGGCCGAGTTTACAACCCTCTGTAGCCTTTTCCTGTCCTGTGCACCTTTGATGACATATCACATCTCCTCAAACCCCTAATGAAATATTGTGCCTACTTCATGATTGCATCAACATGATGGTCCCAGGATAGTTCAGAGATGTTGACATCTTGGAATTTGAAGTTTTTTTTTACGCTTTCCACTGCTGACCCCTTGATGATGACTTATTTGTATTCTCCTGGTTTCCCCTGTCATTAAGTGCTAGGTTGTGGTGACAACACTCATTTTGCTGATCTATCTCGCTCCTGTATACTTCCTCATTTCCATCTGTGATTTTGCTGACAACCATGGTGCCATTGGCAAATTTGTAGATGATATTTGAATTGTGCCTAGCCACACAGTCATGAGTGAAGAGAGTAGAGCAGTGGGCTAAGCACGCATCCTTGAAGTGCACCTGTGTTGACTGGCGATGAGGAGATGTTATTACTGATCTGCATTGACTATGGTGTTCCAATGAGGAAGCCAAGGAACCATTTGCAGAGGGATGTGCAGAAGCCCATGTTCTGAAGCTCATTGACTAGTATTGAGGGGATGATGTTGAAAGCTGAGCTATAATGGATGAAAATGATATGCGAGTCTGTTATATATAAATAATCACACACGCACAGCACTGTAACAGGCCAATTCGGCCCTACGAGTCCATGCTGCCCAAATTACACCCCATTAACCTACATCTCACTGCATTTTTGAAGGGTGGGAGGAAACCGGAGCCTCTGGAGAAAAAACCCACGCAGGCACAGGGAGAACGTACAAACTCCTTACAAACAGTGCAGGATTCGAACACAGGTTTGGTCCCGATCACTGGTGCAAACCGGTACGATTTATTTATTTCTTTATATGACTATTTCTACTTTGTTCTTGTGTGTCCTAAACTTCTAACCTCTTTGAAAGCCTTCTATCTATCTTTTGGCTTTTCAGATCAAACTACTTTGGTTTTTTTTATATCATATTTCATTGATTTAATTCTCAAAAATTAAGTCCTAACAGGTCTTAACAAATCTGTTGAATATCCTATTGCAAGAATTACTTCTCATACTGTCATAGACAGGCAAATGTCTGGCACTTAAAATAAACAGATTTTTAATTACTTGAGAAAAACATTTGCTCTTCAATTGCAAGATTCTTTTACAATTGTTCTTAATTATAAAATTGGAATAATTTTCTCTGCTATAAATAACAACGCAATATATGATAAGGATAAGATCACTCTAGACACTTCTGTTCAAACACAAATCTCCATAAACCTTGACAAGCCTAGTTGTGCCTGCCTCTAATTAGAAACAGATGCTAACCATGAAAGATCCTTTTGTCCTCACAGAACTGTCTTTGAATATCCATAGTTAAAGCATTAACTCTTTCTGTTTTACAAGAGCAAAGTCAGTTTGTTGCAAATACTATTTTTAAGAATAACTCTGTGAAATGTCAAGACAACATACATCTTTTTTCCTTCAATATATAGTGACCAATGGACCTGTTCACGGGAATGTTCTGTTTACAGTACTCCCAACTGTATCAATTCCATTGTTCACAATTCTGTATCCTATATCTGTCCACCCAAACCTCAAAATGGGTTTCTTTGTCCTCACTTGCAAGCAGCCTCCAGCTTTAACAGATTACCTTAAGCCATTTTTGCCTTTGATAGGCAAATATAATTAAAAATATCTTGCATCGATTGAAATAACTTTTAAAAACAGTAATTACTAAAAAAAATGTAATTAATGCAGATTAATTCACTCAAATAATTAAAATATAAATAAAGATATAGTAAATTAAACAAAGCATGTGACTCACACATTTGATTAAGATTTTGGAAGAGGTGACTAAGATAATTAACATTATCTACATGAATTTTAGCAGTTTTTGGCAAAGTCCCACATAGGCTAGTCTGGAATTTAGATCACATGGTGAGCAAGCCTATTTTGGATGCAAAATTGCCTCAGTAGAAAGACTCAAATATTAAATTCAAGTGTGCATATTGAATGCAATTCTTGAGTCATTCTAAAGTGCAATTAAATCCAAATATGTAATTATAAAAATTGTAGACTAATGGAGTCTTCATTTTAGTTATTACTGTGATAAAATCTTAATTTTCTTTATAGTAATTATGGACACTTTTTTCTTTCACCTGCCTCTGTCCATGCTATTTTTTGTCACCACTGTTATATACTGATTAGCACACCCACAAACAAATGAAACTGATCCATTTGATCATTTCAAAATCCACATGCAGCATTCTTAAAACAAAATGAATGAACATGTAAATTCTGAACAGTTGATATTGATTTCTGTCGCAGAATTATAACAGTGAGAAAGTAAATGATTTTCACATATATTTGTAGCCTTCTTGATTAAAGGGTTTTGATTCAAAATATTGACTGACAATTTCTACTCATGAATGCTCCAGAGAACCTCCAGCATTTCATTGTTTGCTTTGTTATTGGTAATTAACTTAAATGGCTTTAATTGTCTATCCCTTTCCTTTTTAAAATTGTAAGCGCAAACATTTTTAACAGATAATAAATTCTCTCTGCTGGGATCGTAGAGGAAAGACAAAGTCCAACAATCTTGTCACTTTATATCAAGCTAATGTACTATATTTTGGTTGAATGTGGGTTTGTTTGAACTGGTCTGGAGATGAATATTGCATTCATGCACTCACTTAATTAGAAACAGAATGCTAAGCAAAATATGCCTGTCTGTGTGGAAGTTAATTTTCATCTAAAGCAACAAGTATCGTGTAATAATATTTCAATTATTAACCATGGACATGAAGGTCATTGAGACCCAAACATTTTTAGGCTAAATGCAAGCCTCATAGATGTTAGACATAACTATGCATATATTAGGGTGTAGTTTGATGATGCCATGATTAACTGTGGAGATCACATAACTGTATAGGCTGGGTTAGAAAAAGGCAACAAGATGACCAAGCTTACATTTTTAAGACAGGTATTGCTTATAATATTATGTGGACAGTTGAGAAAACTTTTGTATATTTCCTTGTGTGCAAAATTTGAAAGTGGATAACTATAGTGCTATTGGTTAGGCTGCTAGTAGAGTCGTTTTGTTTTATTTGTTTTACTTGGAAACAAACTATATAAGAATATTATTGCCTTTGAATTTTTTCGGAAAAATTCAGAATTTTTTTGGAACTTGCTCAATGAGCAGGTTCTGGATACTTCCCATGTTTTCTCTTGCTCTGCTATTTTCATTATCTATAGACCATCACTTCAAATATAGAAAGGATGTCCTTTGGGAATGAAAAGTTGAAAAAAATTTACAAAAACGGACTTCTCCACAACTTTACTCACTTGGCTACTTTCGTAACAGTTACATCAATAGAAGAATATTGCTCATTTAGCCTTCCTATTATTCTTCATTCATCTGGTAGTATGTAACAATTTACTTGATAACATATATTTATAAAAATTAAGATCTTGTTCCATAACACAAATAAGCATGTTAAATAGCAGTTTCCTTCAATGGAATACAGATTTCAAATATATCCTTTAGGGTATCAACTGACAATAATTAAGAAGTGATTTTTTTTGTTCAAATAATTTAATCTTGTCAGGGGCTTGAAGGAGCTTCAGACCAATGGCTACTGTAGCTCTCTCTCCGTAATTTTGCTATAAAGACAGATGATTATCATACTTCCTGTTCTGAATTTCCATAAAATAAAAAGTTAATTTAAACTTGCTGATTACATAAAACAAGTAATATTAAATTGACTGTCCAATAAATATTCTGATTATTTATTTATGTTGTAGTTAATGGAATGGCAATTGGTATACAATGGGCAACTGATCTCACATAACCCATATTCTTTGGCTTGGCTTCGCGGACGAAGATTAACGGAGGGGTAATGTCCACGTCAGCTGCAGGTTCGTTTGTGGCTGACAAGTCCGATGCGGGACAGGCAGACATGGTTGCAGCGGTTGCAAGGGAAAATTGGTTGGTTGGGGTTGGGTGTTAGGTTTTTCCTCCTTTGTCTTTTGTCAGTGAGGTGGGCTCTGCAGTCTTCTTCAAAGGAGGTTGCTGCCCGCCGAACTGTGAGGCGCCAAGATGCACAGTTTGAGGCGATATCAGCCCACTGGTGGTGGTCAATGTGGCAGGCACCAAGAGATTTCTTTAGGCAGTCCTTGTACCTCTTCTTGGTGGCCAGAGGACAGCTATTACACTATTGATAAAAGTTAAGATTATCTAATGATATTGAAAACAACAGGTCAAGCAGAAAAAAGGATAATTCTTTACTGGATTTTTCAATGAAACCTAATGAAGGATCATCACCCTGAAAGACAAATGCTGTTTCCATATCCATTGATGCTTTTTGACCTGCCGGTGGCTTCTAGCCTTTTCTATTTTTGTTTCAGACTTCCAGTGAATTTTAGATTTTCACTAATTGTATTGGGTACATCATATTGATGTCTAGTTGGTTGATCCATAGAAAACCACTGGCTAAGTGAAATACATATATAAGTATATTCTGGACTTCTGTGTCTGTCTACTGCAGCACAGAAATATGCCCTTGGGCTAACCATTGTGTTCAATGGCATTCTTTAATGCTCTGAGTTAAGGGGCAATTCATATCTGATCCCTCAGCTTTATTCCAGTCTTAGCTAGTTCATTCGGAATGTTTCCATACATTTGACGTTCACAAAAAGGTAAATGGTGTCATTTTTTTTCACAACTTTATTTTAGTTACTATTAAAATTTATTAATTTATTTATTAAAAACATAATAACAAAAATAAGAGCAGGAGTAGGGCATCCAGCCTGTTGAGCCTGCTCCACCATATAATGAGAACAGGTCTGATCTGACTGTGGACTTATCTTAACTTCCCAATAATCCCCAATTCTTCAAAAATCTATCAATGGTATTTGTGTCTTAAATACATTCAATGAGGGAGCCTCTACTGTTTAATTGAGCAGAGAATTCCACAGGTTCATTACTCTCAGAGCACCAGTTTCTCCTTATCTCTGCCTTAAATCTACTCCTCAAAATCTTGAGGTATGGCCCCTAACATAACTGTAAATATGTTTTTACAAGATCCCCCCTCATTTTTCTATACTCTAATGAGTACAGTCCCAAGCTACTCAACCTCTCCTCATAACTGACCCCCTTTCACCAAAAACTACTGTGAACTTCCCCTGGACTGCCTCCAAAGCCAATATACCTTTCTCAAATTAGCAGATCAGAACTCCACACAGTTCTCCAGGTGTGACCTCATTTGTACCCAATACAATTGCAGCAGATACTTCCTGCTTTTAAATTCAATCCCTCTAACTAAATCTTTTTTACAAGTATTCCCAGTTCTCCTTGCACAACAGCATGCTACAGATTTTCTTTATTTAAATATAGCCTGATTTAATATTTTTTTTTCCAGAGGGGATGACTTTACATCTACTAACATTGTATTCCATCTACCAGCATCTGCCTATTCACTCAACCTTTTTATAGCTCTTTGCAAACTCCGCTCTCTGCACAATTTGCTCTTCAATTCCATTTAGTATCATCAGGAAACTTAGTTACACAACTCTTGGACAATATGGTGAAAACACTATCATCATGTCCTTTCCTGGTTGACCCTACTCTCACTGGGGGCAGGATTGCAAGTCTCCTCCCACTTTGAACTGACCACCACTGCCATTAATGATCACCCGAAGTGCTACTTCTGCGGGCAGGCTAAGCACCCAAAGAAATCCTGCCCTGCCAGTGACGCCATCTGTGGAAAGAAAGGACACTTCGTGAAGGTCTGCAAGTCCAAACCAATCCCAAGTTCCAGCAGTGCTGTGTGTGAGTGGGGGCAACCATCTTTGATGACATCATGTCCATTGTCACTTTCTGGGGAACTGCGACAGCCATGTTCCAGAGACCACTGCCGGTGATAACACCACTTCTGTCTTCTTCCCCTTCTCTTCCGGTGAACTACATCCGGGCTGCATATGTGCCATGGGGACTGCCATCTTATTCGACCACCACTAGGCAACAGAACTCCTCAGATAATGAACTGGATATCAGCACAATCCTCAATCAGGACAGACCCCATCAACTTTCCAGGTCCATGATGGACATCCACCCCACCACTTGCCTATTTGACAGTGGAAGCACCAAAAGCTTCATCAACCCAGACACTATACAGCACTACCCTCTCGGGGTAAAGCCTGCAAACCACCAGATCTCCATGTTGCCCATATCTCACTCGGCAGATATTCGTGGCAGTTGCACAGTAACACTAACAGTCCGGGGCATATTATATCCGGACTTTAAACACCTTGTACTGCCACAGTTCTGTGCACCTGTCCTACTGGGATTAGACTTGCAATGTAACATGAAGAGCATCACCATGGAGTAAAATGGGCCCCATCCTCCCCTCACGGTCTGCAATGAGCAGGTTTTAAACCACATGACCGACCATCAGCCCCAAACCCAATAACCTCATACAACATGCAGTCTCTCCATGCTCTGGATCTCTCCTCACCCATTCTCCAATCTTACCTGACTGTAAACCTGTCGCTACAAAGTCAGCAATATAGTGACTCACTTCTGTCTTAATAAATGCCTTGTCCCCATCGCCACAAAGTCGGCAATATAGCATCGGGGACAGGGTATTTATTGAGACAGAAGTGAGACACCTCCTTACTGAGGGGGTGATAGAACAGAGTATGAGGCCCTGGAGAGCCCAGGTAGTGGTGGTGAAGAATGGGGAGAAACACCAGATGGTCATCAATAGGTTTACCCAGTTGGATGCATAGCCCCCTGCCCTGCATAGCCAACATGGTGAACAAGGTTGCACAGTACGTTGTTCTCCACCATAGACCTTAAGTCCGCCTACCATCAGCTCCCCATTCACCCGGAAGGCCCCCAGTATACCACCTTTGAAGCAGATGGCAGGGTTTATCACTTCCTGAGGGTCCCCTTTGGAGTCACGAATGGAATTTGTCTTTCAGAGGGAAATGGATTAGATGGTAGATGAACATGGGCTGTGGACCACTTTCCTATACCTCGATAATGTCACCAACTGCAGACATGACCAGTAGGACCATGATAGAAACCTCCAGAAATTCCTCCATACCACAAAGTGGCTAAATCTGATGTATAACACAGGTAAGTGTGTCTTAGCACACATTGCCTGGCTATACTAGGTTACATTGTAGAGAATAGAATCATTAGCCCTGACCCTGACCACATGCACCCTCTGTTAGAACTCCCACTCCTCTACTGCCCCACTGCCTCAAGACCTTGAATAGGTGCCTGGGGTTTTCTCTTATTATTGTCAATGGGTTCCTAGCTACACAGAGAAGGCCCAACCCCTCATCAAGGCCACTGTTTCCCCATCGGCAGAAACCCGCGAGGCATTTGACCGTATCAAAGCTGACATAGCAAAGGCCATGATGCATGCAGTGGACGAATCCATCCCATTCCAGGTGGTGTGCTATGTGCCCGACTTTGACCTGGCTGCCACACTTAACCAGGCAGGCAGGCCCGTAGTATTTTTCTTTCACGCACCCTCCAGGACCCCGAGATCCGACACTCCTCCATCGAGAAGGAGGCCCAGGCAATCATTGAAATGATATGTACTGGAGACATTATCATGTCAGTAAGCATTTTACCTGCTGACTGACCAATAGGCAGTCGCCTTTGTGTTTAACAATCAGCAGCAGGGTAAAATCAAAAATGATAAAATTCTGAGGTGGGGAATTGAGCTCTCCACATACAATTATGGCATACTGTACTGGCCTGGAAAGCTCAATGAGCCCTCAGATGTCCTGTCTTGGGGGATTTGTGCCAGTGCACAGATAGATCACCTGCAGGCACTGCACTATGACCTCTGCCACTCTGGAAACATTTTTTTTCACTTCATCAGGCCAGTAATCTCCCCTACTCCATCGAAGACATTAGGATCTGTGCGGAGTACAAACCACACTTCTACCAGCCTGACCAGTCACACCTGATCAAGGTCAGTCGCCTCTTTGAATGTCTAGGCATGGACTTCAAAGGACCCCTACCCTCCACGAACTGCAACGTATACTTTGTCAACATCATCAATGAGTACTCACAGTTCCCCTTTGCCATCCCCTGCCTGGACATGACTGAAGCTACCGTGATAAAGGCTCTCAACAATCTGTTCATCATTTTCAGATACCCCTGCTATATAACCCAAAAGGGAATGGCCAGGTGGAGTGAGAGAACAGCAAGGTTTGGAAGGCAGTACTACTGGCGAAGTCTAAGGGCTTCCCTGTCCCCCACTGGCAAGAGGTTCTCCCAGAAGTGCTCCGCACGATCTGGTCCCTCCTGCGTCGGGCAACCAATGAGACACCTAATGAGAAGCTGGTTACATTCCCCAGGAGAGTCAGGAACCACCTTACCTGGCTGGTGTCCCCAGGACCAGTACTACTCCGTAGACATGTGAGGACACACAAGTCTGACCCTCTGCTCGAGAAGCTCCAGCTGCTCAACGCAAACCCACAGTATGTCTACATGGCATTCCCAGATGGGCGTGTGAACACTGTGTCTATCCTGGACCTGACACATGTCTAGATGCCTATGTTAAAGTCATAACTTTTCCTGATTGACTCTGCTCTCACTGGCCGGTTCTTGACTCCCTCCCCCAACTTTCTTCCCAATAAAGACTGTCACGCCACAAGCCAATTGCAGCAATAGGGGTTCCACATTGGTTAATGACTTTTTCAGAATGCGCAATAATTTTCTTGATTCAAATTGAGTCCAATGAACTATAGGTTTCAAAAAATACCTAAGATACTCATGGGATAAATCCCAATTGCAGTCTGAATCAGTGTGAGTGACCAACACAGGGATGCTGTCCATCTCTTGTAAATAAAAGCCTTCAGTCTCGGCATGGCTCATACATCAGTACCCTTCTTCAAATCACTTCTGAATTGATTCATTTAAATGAATGTATTATCTTTACTTAGTTTATTTTTTAAAATGATTTTAATTTTTCAACTCTTTAAATGTCTCTGTTTAGGTAGGTATATGGACAGAGTCTCTATTTGAACTGCAGCAAGGTTATTTGCTGTTCATAGCCTGATGCAACTCATGGAATGATTGCATTAAAGAGGAAGCTGTTGGGAACCACACTACCAAAATAGGTATAATTGGTGGATCATTGATCAGGTGCAATATGAATGTATTGTATAGTTAAACATTTCCCATGAGTATCTTAGGTAGTTTTTGAAACCTCTAGTTCATTGGACTCAATTTGAATTAAGAAAATTATTGCCCATTCTGAAAAAGTCATTAACCAATGTGGAAAAAAGAGACTTGCGCTATTTGTTTAATGTTATTATCACTGCAGATGTGGGCTGTGAAATAGTTTTTAAGTATAATTTAAATATACGCTTATCTTTGTGAGGTTTTTCAGTTGGTTGTTTTTCCAGACTCTTTTGTGTAGTCTTCCAAAGGCGCTATTTGCCTTGGCGAGTCTGTTGTCTATCTCATTGTCGATCCTTGCATCTGATGAAATGGTGCAGCCGAGATAGGTAAACTGGTTGACCGTTTTGAGTTTTGTGTGCCCGATGGAGATGTGGGGGGGCTGGTAGTCATGGTGGGGAGCTGGCTGATGGAGGACCTCAGTTTTCTTCAGGCTGACTTCCAGGCCAAACATTTTGGCAGTTTCCGCAAAGCAGGACGTCAAGCGCTGAAGAGCTGGCTCTGAATGGGCAACTAAAGCGGCATCATCTGCAAAGAGTAGTTCACGGACAAGTTTCTCTTGTGTCTTGGTGTGAGCTTGCAGGCGCCTCAGATTGAAGAGACTGCCATCCGTGCGGTACCGGATGTAAACAGCGTCTTCATTGTTGGGGTCTTTCATGGCTTGGTTCAGCATCATGCTGAAGAAGATTGAAAAGAGGGTTGGTGCGAGAACACAGCCTTGCTTCACGCCATTGTTAATGGAGAAGGGTTCAGAGAGCTCATTGCTGTATCTGACCCGACCTTGTTGGTTTTCGTGCAGTTGGATAATCATGTTGAGGAACTTTGGGGGACATCCGATGCGCTCTAGTATTTGCCAAAATACTAGATAATAGTTGGTTGCCACCAGCGTTGTCTCCGCTCCATCCTCAACATCCATTGGAGCGCTCACACCCCTAACGTCGAGGTACTCGAGATGGCAGAGGTCGACAGCATCGAGTCCACGCTGCTGAAGATCCAGCTGCGCTGGATGGGTCACGTCTCCAGAATGGAGGACCATCGCCTTCCCAAGATCGTATTATATGGCGAGCTCTCCACTGGCCACCGTGACAGAGGTGCACCAAAGAAAAGGTACAAGGACTGCCTAAAGAAATCTCTTGGTGCCTGCCACATTGACCACCGCCAGTGGGCTGATAACGCCTCAAACCGTGCATCTTGGCGCCTCACAGTTTGGCGGGCAGCAGCCTCCTTTGAAGAAGACCGCAGAGCCCACCTCACTGACAAAAGGCAAAGGAGGAAAAACCCAACACCCAACCCCAACCAACCAATTTTCCCTTGCAACCGCTGCAATCGTGTCTGCCTGTCCCGCATCGGACTGGTCAGCCACAAACGAGCCTGCAGCTGACGTGGACTTTTTTACCCCCTCCATAAATCTTCGTCCGCGACCAACTGAAAAATCTCACAAAGATAAGCGTATACAGAGCCGTTGTCATACCCACACTCCTGTTCGGCTCCGAATCATGGGTCCTCTACCGGCACCACCTACGGCTCCTAGAACGCTTCCACCAGCGTTGTCTCCGCTCCATCCTCAACATCCATTGGAGCGCTCACACCCCTAACGTCGAGGTACTCGAGATGGCAGAGGTCGACAGCATCGAGTCCACGCTGCTGAAGATCCAGCTGCGCTGGATGGGTCACGTCTCCAGAATGGAGGACCATCGCCTTCCCAAGATCGTATTATATGGCGAGCTCTCCACTGGCCACCGTGACAGAGGTGCACCAAAGAAAAGGTACAAGGACTGCCTAAAGAAATCTCTTGGTGCCTGCCACATTGACCACCGCCAGTGGGCTGATAACGCCTCAAACCGTGCATCTTGGCGCCTCACAGTTTGGCGGGCAGCAGCCTCCTTTGAAGAAGACCGCAGAGCCCACCTCACTGACAAAAGGCAAAGGAGGAAAAACCCAACACCCAACCCCAACCAACCAATTTTCCCTTGCAACCGCTGCAATCGTGTCTGCCTGTCCCGCATCGGACTGGTCAGCCACAAACGAGCCTGCAGCTGACGTGGACTTTTTTACCCCCTCCATAAATCTTCGTCCGCGAAGCCAAGCCAAAGATAATTTAAATAGGATTCAATAATCAAGCATGATTAAACATTTTTCAGGCTTATCTACACTGTACAAGGAAGTATTGAACTGAACTTTCTTAATGTTCAATAACTTCATCTTGGTTTCAATGAAATTGGTCTGCACCATGACAAAATCAAATTGGTGCAGAAAGCTAGCAAAAGCCTTGCAAGAATATTTGCAAGGTTCTTAGATACCAAGGAAGTGATAGTTATTTCTTCTGAGTTAAGTACCAGCATAGTGATTGACATCTAAAAACATAATATTGATTAATTGCTCTGGCTTGGCAATGCCATTTGTAATTACATTTTGAGTGAATGCTGAACTGACCAGCCCTTAATTCATCAAATAAAAATGGCAAGAAGTGCTGTGATTACTGATGAACTTGATACAAACTCAGAAATCATGTATCTATATCGTTCCATTATCTTATTCTTCAGTGCCTTTTAAGGGAAGAAGATTTATGAAGAATGCTGTGATGGAACACAATTAATACTGTTGCAATTTTTAAAAATAATATTGAAAATAATAGTTTTAATGATTCAGTCTTGTTGCGACCTAATTTATCCTTAAACATAAAGTATTCTTCAAAACTATACTTCAAAAATGCAGCCATTCATTAGGACCACTGATTGCACCAAAGATTCATGCAAAGAAATCTTTCAGATGGAGTGTTACAGATTCTATTTATTGCATATTTGTTGCCAAAATGTTTCATGCCATTTTCCACTTATGTCCCATTATTCTGGAATTTTAATGATGCATTTTGTTCAAAGATTAATTTAAGTGGTAATATAATACTGATACATAATAAAAGTAGAGGTAGATTAACTACCACCCTGGCCGGAGGCTGAGCTTTAGTAAGGCACCCCCCCACCCCGATCTTTCCACCCCCCCCCCCCCAGCCCCAAGGCCCCTACCCTTCATCTGACATTGTAACTGGTAAAGTCCAGAAATGCTGGAGAGACTCAGCTGGTCTCATCATGTCCTGCATCCACAGGAGGTAAAGATACCTTGAAGAAGGGCTCAGGCCTGAAACCTCATACATCTTTGCCTCCTATGGATGCTGCGAAACCTGCTGAATCCCTCCAGCATTGTGATTTTACAATTCAATTTACAAACGTGAGTTCAGCTTCTCCCTTTCGTTTTGCTGAGATCTCATTCAAAACAATTTATATATTACACCTTTTTTACAATTGTTGCATGAATAAAAACAGACCTAATATCCCTGCAGGCTGCAGCAAAGGAAGAATAAGGCTTTTATTTATTACTAAAACTTAATTATGTAAAAATCACGGAACAAAGATGATTAAAAACATAGACATATTAAAGTTCAATCACTATCACCTTTGGTTGTATTATTTGAAGATAAATCACTGATTTAGTTTAATATACAAATCCAACAATTAATTTAATGTGCTATCTTTTTTTGTTAACCCTGCCAATTTAAACAAAATGTTAAAGAGGTGGGCCCTGTCCCCCGTCCCCCTGGGCATGGTGAGGTCCCCCGTCCCCCTGGCTCCATCCTGCTGGACGGAGTGGACACAATCCTTGTTCCGCTGGGCAGGAAGGGGTCCCTGTCCCCATTCTGCTGGGGAGGTGGGGGAAAGAGATCACCATGCTGCTGAGGCTGGGTGGGCTATGGCGGAAACCTATGGCCCTGGGTGCAGACACTGGGAGGAAGGGCCGCAAGTGTCCCACCAGGTTCCTGCAGTGCTATGATTACAGCACACTATTCCTCCAGTGCTCCTGCATGTATGTGTGTGTAGTCTATTTCTGCTACTTCATAAATAGTTTTGCTACTGTGATGATTTTGTTAGCACAAAATTACATTCAGAGTCCATTTTTCCCCTGCCCATCCCTCTCCCTTCCCATCTATACCTTAATACCACAAGGAAAAGATTATGAAAATTAAACAAACATAAAGAACCAAAAATCTATAGAGTCACGGACCCTTAAAGGTACCAAATATAAATCCAGAGTAACATAGAGTAAAATGAAAAAGATACGAAACAAGGGCATGACATCTGCACGCTGACCGACTTCATTTATCTCAGTCATTTCACTATTAGAATGTTTTACCTTTCTTCTATTTGGAAGGGGTGTAGCTACAACTGCATACCTACATGCTGCAGATAAGGCTGCCAACCTCAACAAATAAGTCATATTTCTTCCTTAAATTGTATGTAATTTTCTCCAGGGGAATAGAACTTTGCATTTTCGTATAGCATCATGTAATATTTAGTTGGGAATTGAACTTCCACTATACATTTCCTAGCAACCACCAAGGTGACTTTCACAAACTGAATTTGGTACTTAGATGGTTTACAACTCACGTCTATAATGTTTCCCAGAGGGTACAATTATGGATCCTGAGGAAAATCCACCTTTGTAACTTATTTTTAAGAATGTCCCCCAGGTCCTTCCAGAAGGATCTCACCTTTGTACACAGCCAAGTTGAATGGATAAAGGATCTGATCACAAAACCACACCTGAAGCATATTTCTGATTTGGATTTTTGTAATTTTTGTGGTGTGGGTTACAGGTGATGCAAGAAATTATATTGCACTAACCTGTACCTGGCATTAATGACACCTGTCATGCTGTCGCAACACAGGTCTGACCAGCACCGCTCACGGGTTGTTGTGCCAAACTCCATCTCCCACCTTTCCCTTGCCTTGTGTATGCCTGGCTTCAGGCCCACACTTTGCAATAGGAGATACATCATAGAAATAAACTTGTGCATATTCCCCCTTCGAATTAGAATCTCCATGCCACAACATATGTGTGATAGTACAGATTTGATCACCAATGTATATATGTACATATGTACAGATGGTAGCGCTTGACGTGCTGTTTTGCGGAAACTGCCAAAATGTTTGGCCTGGAAGTCAGCCTGAAGAAGACTGAGGTCCTCCATCAACCAGCTCCCCACCATGACTACCAGCCCCCCCACATCTCCATCGGGCACACAAAACTCAAAATGGTCAACCAGTTTACCTATCTTGGCTGCACCATTTCATCAGATGCAAGGATCGACAATGAGATAGACAACAGACTCGCCAAGGCGAATAGTGCCTTTGGAAGACTACACAAAAGAGTCTGGAAAAGCAACCAACTGAAAAACCTCACAAAGATAAGCGTATACAGAGCCGTTGTCATACCCACACTCCTGTTCAGCTCCGAATCATGGGTCCTCTACCGGCATCACCTACAGCTCCTAGAACGCTTCCACCAGCGTTGTCTCCGCTCCATCCTCAACATTCATTGGAGCGACTTCATCCCTAACATCGAAATACTCGAGATGGCAGAGGCCGACAGCATCGAATCCATGCTGTTGAAGATCCAACTGCACTGGATAGGTCACGTCTCCAGAATGGAGGACCATCGCCTTCCCAAGATCGTGTTATATGACGAGCTCTCCACTGGCTATCGTGTCAGAGGTGCACCAAAGAAGAGATACAAGGACTGCCTAAAGAAATCTCTTGGTGCCTGCCACATTGACCACCACCAGTGGGCTGATATCGCCTCAAACCGTGCATCTTGGCGCCTCACAGTTTGGCGGGCAGCAGCCTCCTTTGAAGAAGACCGCAGAGCCCACCTTACTGACAAAAGACAATGGAGGAAAAACCCCACACCCAACCCCAACCAACCAATTTTCCCCTGCAGCCGCTGCAACCGTGTCTGCCTGTCCCGCATCGGACTTGTCAGCCACAAACGAGTCTGCAGCTGACGTGGACATTTACCCCTCCATAAATCTTCGTCCGCGAAGCCAAGCCAAAGAAGAAGAGAAGAAAAAAAAGAAAAAAAAGTGTAGAATTACTGTGATTGGCTGAGAGTGTAGCCTACTGGCAGGTCTTAAAGGATTGCTCCTAGCCAGACCAGGTCATTCTGGACTGGTCGACCTACTTGTGATAGGCTCCAGTGTTTTAGTTAATAAAAGCATTGGTTTGGATCAACAAGTCTTTGGTTCTTTCGACGCGCACTACAATATGGGTAGGTCCATAGATGGTCCCAAATTATCCCTTAAGAAAGACCTTGACTGAAGATAGAAGAAGGTTTTATTTGACAAATCATCCTTCGTCCTCTGCTAGTAAAATGACATGAATTGCCCTCGTTGATAACAATCCTCAATGCACCTGATCCCCCTCTCCCACCAGGTGTCCAGAATCTTATTGTCCAGAGTCAGAGGTATTAACTTGTTCTGGGACAAGGTCATTTTAGGAGACAACCCATCTTTAGCCCCTCTCAGAATTTTTTCATCTTTTGACATCATCCTGACATTTTTGGTATTTCCCAGACTTTTCCCTAGCACACCTTCTTCTTTGGCTTGGCTTCGCGGACGAAGATTTATGGAGGGGGTAAAAGTCCATGTCAGCTGCAGGCTCGTTTGTGGCTGACAAGTCCGATGCGGGATAGGCAGACATGGTTGCAGCGGTTGCAGGGGAAAATTGGTTGGTTGGGGTTGGGTGTTGGGTTTTTCCTCCTTTGTCTTTTGTCAGTGAGGTGGGCTCTGCGGTCTTCTTCAAAGGAGGTTGCTGCCCGCCAAACTGTGAGGCGCCAAGATGCACGGTTTGAGGCGATATCAGCCCACAGGCGGTGGTCACTGTGGCAGGCACCAAGAGATTTCTTTAGGCAGTCCTTGTACCTTTTCTTTGGTGCACCTCTGTCACGGTGGCCAGTGGAGAGCTCGCCATATAACACGATCTTGGGAAGGCGATGGTCCTCCATTCTGGAGACGTGACCCACCCAGCGCAGCTGGATCTTCAGCAGCGTGGACTCGATGCTGTCGACCTCTGCCATCTCGAGTACTTCGACGTTAGGGATGAAAGCGCTCCAATTGATGTTGAGGATGGAGCGGAGACAACGCTGGTGGAAGCGTTCTAGGAGCCATAGGTGATGCCGGTAGAGGACCCATGATTCGGAGTCGAACAGGAGTGTGGGTATGACAACGGCTCTGTATACGCTTATCTTTGTGAGGTTTTTCAGTTGGTTGTTTTTCCAGACTCTTTTATGTAGTCTTCCAAAGGCGCTATTTGCCTTGGCGAGTCTGTTGTCTATCTCATTGTCGATCCTTGCATCTGATGAAATGGTGCAGCCGAGATAGGTAAACTGGTTGACCGTTTTGAGTTTTGTGTGCCCGATGGAGATGTGGGGGGGCTGGTAGTCGTGGTGGGGAGCTGGCTGATGGAGGCCTAAGTTGCCTGCAACTGGTTGGACACCACCTTCCTGCCTATCTCTATCCCTGTAATGTTGACCAGGGCAAGGATCAAAGCAACAATACACACAGGACATTCAGTTCTAAATAATTAAATTATATTTTTAAAATTTGGATCCTTAATATTTGTCAAACTCCAATAAATAGTCTGGCTGTTTAGTGAGACCCCCAAGGGTTTACCAAATACTATGCTAAAGGTTTAAGGACTTTGCTCCTATATGAATAAAACTCTCTCTTAATAGGGTAGTGAAATTAATGTTGGCATTCTAGAAGAGAACATAATACCTTGTCTTTGCATTAAGCGTGCACATTTTATTTTCCACATGCAGTTAATCTAAGGCTAATTTACAGAATAACTGAAATATTTAAAAGATATTACTGCTGTCAACAATAGATTTCAGAAAATTTTGAAATACAAAAACTGTATAGACCTGCCCAAGTCACAGCCTCTGAATAAAAATTCTGGTTTCTCAGGTTAATTTATAGTTTGAATAAACATCACAGTGCAAATTATGTTAATTAAGTCCATTATGTAGTTTTGAGATGAGCTACAAAGAAAATTGATAATGATTTGCATTTGACTTTTTTCCAGTGCTGAATTAATCATTAGGCTGAGTAGGCTGAGTACATATGTACATATACAGAAGGTAAGGGGGGGCCAATGCATTATGGTCGAATTAAACAGACTTAAAAACATCGAGGTTCATTATTCTCCTTCATCCTTTGTTTGTTTGACTTCATAAAAAATTGCAGTAGCCTCCCAACAGATGAAAAGTTCTGGGCAAGTGATTCACCTGGACAATTCTTTTCTGTTGTGCTATCATTTCTTGACCTTGTCCCCCTTCAAATAACTGCATCAAACACCTTTGACATAACAAACCTTATTCAAACTAATGTCCTTTTCACTCTCAAAATAAATAGTGGGCTGAATTATTGGGCTAAATGTTCCATAGAATGCTACAGCACAGAAAACAGGCCATTCAGTCCTTCTCATCTGTGCTGACCATTGCTTAGCTCATCCCAATAACCTGCTCCCATTCCATAACCCTCCAGACCTCTCCCATCCATGTATATATCCAATTTATTCTTAAAACTCAAGATTGAGTGAGTCCACACCCACCACATCAGATGACAGCTCATTCCACACTCCCACCACTCACTGAGTGAAGTTCCCCCTAAACCTTTCCTCTTTCACCCTAAAGCCATGTCCTTTCGTATTTATCTCTCCTAATCTCAGGGGAAAGAGCCTTCTCACATTTACTGTCTATACCCCTCATAACTTTGTAAACCTCTATCAAATCTCCCCATCTTCTTCATTTCAAGGAATAAAGTCCTAACCTATTTAATCTTTCCCTGTAACTCAACTCCTGAAGACCCAGCAACATCCCAGTAAATCTTATCTGCACTCTTTCGATCTTATTGATATGCTTCCTATAGCTAGGTGACCAAAACTGCACATAGTAAGTTTGGCCTCACCAATATTTTATATAACTTCAACATAACATCCCAATTTCTATACTCAATACTTTGATTTATAAAGGCAAAAATGCCAAAAGCCTTCTTTACCACCCTATCCAACTGTGATGCCACCTTGGAAGAACAATGTACTTGTATCTCCAGGTCTCTTTTGTCCTCCGCACTCAACAGTGCCCTACCATTTACAATGTTCGTCGTTCCTTGATTTGCTCTTCCAAAATCCAATACCTCACACTTGTCTGTATTAAACTCTATCATCCATTTACTGGCCCATTCTCCTAGTTGGTCCAGATCCCTCTGCAAGCTTTGAAAATCTTCCTCACTGTCCACTGCGCCTCCTATCTTTGTGTCATCAGGAAACTTGCTGATCTATTTTACCATGTTATCATCCGTATCACTGATATAGACAACAAACAACAGTGGTCCCAACACAGATCCCTGAGGCACACCACTATTCACAGGGCTCCAGTCTGAGAAGCAACCATCCACTACCACTTTGTTTTCTCCCACACAGCCAATTTCAAATCCAGTTTACAACTCCTCCATGTATACCTAGTGTATTAACCTTCTGAACTAACCTCCCATGTGGGACTTTGTTGAAAGCCTTACTAAAGTCGATGTAGACAACATCCACAGCCTTTCCTTCATCTACCTTCTTGGTAACTTCCTTGAAAAACTCTACAAAATGAATAACATTTTTCAGTAGCATTCAATTTTCTCCATATTTCTGCCAAAGTTAAATCTTCCATTGCCTTAATGATTCTCTTTGCCATTTTAGTTTTCTTTAAATTCTTTGGAGATTTATCCAACAAAGGATCTAATCAACAATTAAAGTCCCCTTCTACTAAGATATTTCCATTCGATTGGTTCAAATTAAAAAAAGTATCTATAATAAGTACTTCATCATCCTCATTTGGTGCATAAACATTCATCAAAGTCCAAGCTTCCGAAAAATTTTTACAATTCATCACCAAAATCCAACCAGCATTAACAACAAAGGAATCCAAAATAAATGGTACTTTCTTATTTACCAAAATAGCTACTCCTCTGGCCTTAGAATTAAAAGATGAAGCAATCACATGTCCTACCCAATCTCTTTTCAATTTCCAATGTTCCTTCTCAGTTAAATGAATTTCTTGCAAAAATGCTATATCCACCTTCAACTTTTTAATATAATCCAATACCTGTTTCCATTTTATCGGATGATTTAACCCCTTAACATTAAACGTCGCAAAATTCAAATTATTTATTATCACCTACAGAGTGGCACTTAGCAAAATTTACACTTACAATTAAAACTGGCTCCTCCAAAAATTAATAAAAATCCCCCAAAAAAGGGAAAAATCCCAAAAACTCTCCCCCCTCTTATTTACTAACCCAAGAAACAAAAATATAAACACAAAAATTCCCTTCCTTGCCCCCCCCAAACTGAAAAGCAATAGCCCCCTTGTCCATCTGGTGTGGTCGGTACCACTAGTGGCAGGTGACTTCGAATTCGGCAGGGTCATCTACCTCTCCCCGGAAAGACTTATAAAATTATTGTCCAGACTGCTTTATAATATCTTCCTCCACATCAATCAACTGTAGCATCTCCAACTTCTGCAATTCCCATTTCTATTCTTGACTTTAGGAATGTTAATTACTGGCTTCTTGGAAAGATCAAAACTCAGCTTGTTATCTGGTAAAAAATTAGCAAAAGTTAAAGCATCTTGAGCTTTCTCAAAAAATTGAAATTGAGATGGCCCATAGAACACTTTCAGAACAGCTGGATATCTAAATGTCGACCTGTAACCAACCAACTTCCACAACACCAACTTAGCTTGATTAAACTCCTTACGCTGTTGAATAACCTCCTGACTTAAATCCACATAAAAAAAGACTCTATTACCTTGAACCATTATTGGATTCTGATCAACTTGAACTTTCTGCCCCACAAGACACAAAATCATCTCACGATCCTGATATCTTAAACATCTAATTGAAACTGCTCTTGGAGGTTGTCCTGGAAAAGGTTTTCTTCTTAACACTCGATGAGCCCTATCCAATTCCAATCCATCAGGAAACGCTTCCACTGCTAATATTTCTGGAATCCATTTACGAAAAAATTTGTAGAATCTTGACCTTCAAAGTCCTATGGAAGTCCAACTATCTTTATATTATTCCTTCAACTTTGATTTTCCAAGGAATCATATTTTTGCATAAACCTATTCTTTTGCATATCCCATCCAGATACGGATTCTTCCACTTGATCGATTCTATCTTCCACATTCTTACATCTTTCCTGTACTTCATCCACTGCAATCAAACATTTATTAAGATCTTCTTTCATAGCAGCAATTTCTCCACGCACATTTGATATTTTACTTTTCACATCTACAAATTGTTCATCAACATTATGAAAACAAGTAGCTATATAAGTCATAATATTTTCATTCTCTTTTGTTAACTCCTCAAATATTGTAACCACATCAGTCCAGGTGAAGGATTAGAAGTAGGTGAAATAACAGATTTAAAAGGAAAAGCCATTTTTGTACTTCTGAGCCTACCTTCCATTGCTTCAGCTGCCATCAATAACAACTCTTGATCTTCTTCATCGAGATATTTGATTTGTTCTTCTTCATCATCTTCAGGTACCAGAATATCCTCTCTAGTTGCCATGCTGCGCGTTTGAACCCTATCCAACGTTGGGCCGACTTCGTCAGGTCGATGTGGAGCAGGTCCTCCCGCAGCTTGAAATCGATCCAGGACCTCATGGAAACGCGACATTGGACGCATGCTCCTTGGGCCCATTGCGACATCGGATGCATGGTCATTGGGCCCATTGCGTAGTAGCAGGCACTCGCAGGCACGTCAGCATGCGCTGATGCGCTGCCTACAGCACTATCCTGCCTGCTTCCATGTGTGACCACGCTCAGTTCACGCCCCCAGCCATGCTGACAGGGCTGCTTCCACAGGCATCCTGGCTGACATCGGTACCCTCTTTGATTGGCCGAATCCCTGGAGACATTGATCTTCTTTCAACTTGATCCAGAGACATCCTCTGTGGCTTGGGTTCCATACTTAATTGATCCTGGTGCTTCTTCTGCTTGGTAGGCCCAGATTTTTCACTTTTTCCAATAACTTTAATAACTAATTTCTTCTGCTTTGACCTTTTCCTTTCTTCATTTCTTGCAGCCCCAGCACTTAATAATACATCTAATTATTCTGCAAGGCATAATTCATTTTCTAGAATTGACTTATTTTTAGTTTCAGCTCAATTACAAGGTAGATTTACACAAGCAGAGTATAAAAGTAGAACATTGTCTGATCACTCATTGTTGTTGGCTTCTCTTATGGGCACTGAGAAGGTAGGAAATACTTATCATTGGAGATTTAATGAGATGTTATTAAAAAGTCCCAAGTTTATTAAATATATTAGAGAACAAATTACTTTTTATTTACAAATGAATCAAGATTCAGTTCAGAGTAAATTTGTTTTATGGGATGCTTTAAAAGCATATTTGAGAGGTCAGATCATTAGTTATTCAGCTAGAATTAAAAAACAATATTTGATTGAAAGTCAGAATCTAGAAAAAGAAATTGAAAGGTAATAAGAAAAATGTTCAGAAAAATTCTACTGAAGATAATAAGATACATTTATCCAGGTTAAAATTACAATATAATGTTTTGCAATCATATGAATATGGAAAAATGATTCAAAGATCAAAACAGCATAATTATGAGTTAGGTGAAAGCACATAAGGTTTTGGCTTGGCAATTAAAAACTGAACAAGCGTCAAGAACGATTAATGCAATTAGGAAAAATTTTGGGATTACATAAACCTCAAGAAATTAATGGGGATTTTTTTAGGTTTTATAATGAACTTTATACATCTGAAAGTATACAAAATACTGAGCAAATTGATTTGTTTTTGGCAAACTTGAATTTGTCATCATTGCCTGGGATGGATATTAATGATTTAGATAGTCCTTTTACTGAATTCGAACTAAAAGAAGCATTGCAATCAATTCCTGGAAGAAAATTCCCGGGTGAAGACCGGGGTTTACAGCAGAATTTTATAAAGAATTTAATGAGTTGTTATTTCTGGTTTATATGGAAGTATTGAAACAGGCAAATGAGATGGATTCATTTCCAGAATCGTTTTCGAGGGCGTTGATTACTGTTATTCCAAAGAAAGATAGAGATCCATTAAAAGTGTCTTCTTATCGACCAATATCATTGTTAAATGTAGATTATAAAATCATTGTGAAAGTATTAGCGAATAGATTGGCTAATTATTTGCCATAATGAGTACATATTGATCAGGCTGGATTTATAAAAGGTTGTTATTCAGATGATAATGTTACTAAATTGATTTCTATAATTAATGTTGCTAGACAACAAGCTAATCAGCCAATGATAGTGGCGTTGGTTGCGGAAAAGGCTTTTTATAGAGTTGAGTGGAAATTTTTATTTAAGGTTTTAGAGAAATTTCAATTTGGACCATTTTTCGCTACTTGGGTTAAAGCTTTATATACTCATCCTACAGCACAAATAATGACGAATGGTTTGATTTCATCAGCTTTTTGAAAAAAAAGAAAAAACTCTATGAAATTTATTAAACACTACCTACCAAGCACAAAGCCATGCTGACTGTCTTTAATCAGCCACGGCTGTCCAAATATATCCTATCTTCTAGAACTCCTTCCAATAATTTACCTACTATTGACGTCAGGCTCACTGGTCTATAGTTACCTGGTTTTCTTTTGGAGCCTTTCTTAATCAGCAGGACAACATAAGCTACTCTCCAATACTCCAGCGCCTCTCCTGTGGCTTTGAATATATCCATCAGAGCCCCTGCAATTTCAACATTGTCTCTGTCATGGTCTGAGGGAATATCATATTCAGCCCAGGGGATTTGTCTACCTTTATATGCTGTAAGGCAGCAATCACCTTCTCCTTGATCTCTATATATTTCATGTCACTTCTACTTGTTTCCCTTCCATCCGTATGCACTATCCCAGTGTCCAGAGTAAATACTGATGCAAAAAACTGTTTAAGATCTCCCCCATTTCATGAGGCTCCACACCAAGTTGGCCACTCTGATTCTCTCGGGGACCAGTTTTGTCCCTTGTTATCCCCTTACTCTTAATGTACTTGTAGAAACCCTTTGGAGTTACCTTCCATAAATCTTCATCCGCGAAGCCAAGCCAAAGAGAATTTGACAAAGCACCCTAATGCTTTCTTTTTGCCTTCCTGATTTCCTTCTTTAGTATTCCTTAAACATTTTCTATACTCCGCAAGCACCTAATTTGCTCTTTGTTGCCTATACTGGTTATACACCTCTCTCATCTTAATCATGTCACCAATGTCCCTTGAAAGCCAAGGTTCCCCATGCCTTAATTTTGCCTTTAATCCTGGTAGAAACATACAAACTCTGCACTTTCAAAATCTCACATTTGAATGGCTTCCACTTGCCAGACACATCATTGCCAGAAAACAGCTAATTCCAATGGTCTCTTCTGAGATCCTTTCTCATTTCCACAAAATTGGCCTTTCTCCAATTTAGAACCTCAACTCTAAGACCAGGCCTATCCTTATCCATAAGTAACTTGAACTTAATGACATTATGGTCACTTGACACAAAATGCTCACCTACACAGACTTCTGCAACCTGACCTGCCTGGTTCTCTAATAGGACATCAAGTATTGCACCCTCTCTCATTGGTACCTCTATATATTGGTTTAGAAAACTTTCCTGTACACATCTGACAAACTTCAAGCCATCCAGTCCTTTTACAGTATGGGAATCCCATTCAATATGTGGAAAGTTGAAATCTCCTACTACTACAACTTTGTTTCTTAAAATGGTGTACAATCTCTCGACAGATTTTCACCTCCAATTCTCTCGGACAAATGGGTGGTCCATTAGTGTGCTCACACCTTTCCCGTTCCTTAATTCCACTGATATGGCCTTTGTAGGTGAGTCCACAGTGCTGTCCTGTCTAAGCACAGCTGTGATATTTTCCTTGACTAGCAATGCCACTCCTCCCCCTTTCATCCCTCCCCCACTATCATATCTGAAACATTGGAATCCCGGAACATTGAGCTGCCAATTCTTCCCCTCCTGAAGCCAAGTCTCACTAATAGCAATAATGTCATAATCTCTTGTGTAAATCCACGCCCTAAGCTCATCTGCCTTATTGACAATACTTCTCGCATTCAAATAGATACATCTGAGATAATTTCTATCATGTACAATTCTCTGCTTTCTGTCTTTACACACAGGCCTCGAATGACCCTTACCATCCTCCACCTCTGGTTCCTCTCCCCCTGCAAATCTAGTTTAAACCCTTTCTTTCCCCATGCCTCCCCTCCCCCCCGGCCGAGCAGCACTAGCAAACCTACCCACAAGGATGCTGGTCCCCCTCCAGTTCAGGTGCAAACCACCCCTTCAGAACTGGTCCCACCTTCCCTGGAACAAAACCCAATTATCCAGAAACAAGAAGCCATCCCTCCTGCACAAACCTTTTAGCCACATGTTTAGCTGCATTATCTTCCTGTTTCTAACCTCACTCTATTAGGTACAATAGAGTTGCTCTCCTAGCAAGACCTTCTCACCCTTCCTACCCATGCAATTGGTCCCTACATGGACCAGGACTTCAGGCTGCTCACTCTCCCTCCTTAGAATTGAGAGAGATATCTCAGACCCTGGCACTAGGGAGGCAATAGCCCATCTGAGATACTTGATCTCTCCCACAGAACTTCCTATCTGTCCCCTAACTATCAAATCCCCCATCACCACTGCACTCTCCCCTTCTGAGCTGAGGGCCCAGTCTCCTGCATTCAGTGAAAATGGTGTGATTAAGATCTATTTTCCTCCATCCAACTAGCACTAATCTCTCTTTATTTCCTGAGATGAGCAGTATCAAGTTGCCCATACTGCAGCAATGCTGAACTAGCCTACTAATGAGCTGGATTCACACTCAGAAATTTTAAATTTAGACATAAAGCATAGTAACGGGCCATTTCGGCCCACGAGCCCCTGTTGTCCAATTATATCCATTTGACCTACTACCCTCAGTACACTTTTGAATGATGGGAGGAAACAGGACCCCCCAGGGAATATGCATACCGATACATGGAGAAAGTACAAACTTTTTACAAGACAGTGTGGGATTTGAACCCCGGTCTCGATAACTGGCTCTGTAACAGGGTTGCGCTGTTATAGTAACCATAACTGCCAAGTTCACGAGATCATACGATAAAGGAACAGAAGTATGCCATTCAGCCCATCAAGCCTTCTCCACAGCAAATTGACATTGTTATTTTTCTTTTAAAATCTTTGGATGGCTCTCAAAAGAGGATTGTGGATGTAGGTTGTTCATTTTTGGGCATGATACAATCAAGGATATGAGGATCAGTGAGAAGGGTAATTTATGGCACAGGATTAGCTGTGATGTTATTGAACAGATTTTAGGTTTGCCATAATATATAGGATTGCACCTTGTGAATTTTTGGAAACTGAATGTTTATAACAATACCACCTTCTCCCCCACTTTGAGGTACAAACTTCCTTGGGAGTATTATGAGCTCCTGTTTTAGTAAAATGGGATTATCATAGTAATGGATACTATAGATAGGAGGGAATAAATAACAAGCACAACACAAGTCATAGCCAGTGATAATTCAATACATTGGAAGAACTGAAGGAAGGCTTGTTACAGTCTGTTCCAGAATTCGACACATTTGCAAAGGAGAACCATTCTGACTGCTGAAGAGAAAGCAGCTTTTTTGAAGCAGGTCTTGTGGCCGCCATTTTTGTGGAATTCAGAGCAAAGCATGCTGGGAATGACTGGGCCTTTTTGGTGGATTGACTTTTGCCAGGATGGTCTTTTTGGGAAACAAATTGCTTCATTTTGATTGTGACTAACAGTGGAGGTCACTTGGAGAGACTGCTTCATTTTAAGTGCGACTAGTAGTGAAGTTATCTGGAGAGACTGGTGCCAGGCTCTTGGTAGTTTCATGGAGGTCGCCCAGTTCTAATCTTGCCTGGTTTAGGACCAGGAGTGTTATGACCACAGCTCGTGTGGATGGACATTTCTTCAAAGGCAATGCAAGATGAATTTGAGAGTCTGTAGCAACCATAACTACAGTCTTCCCATCAGTTCATGATTAATTCTGGGCATCAAATTTCAAAGGATAAACTTTGAAGTAACTTTTTGAATTTTTGCCTGGACTGTAATGATTTTAATATCACACACACAAGACACCTACACACAGTTAGGGATAGGTTTAGTGTTAATGATAGTTTAAGAGTTAAAAATAAAATGTATTTTAAAATTAAACACCAGCTGGTTCATAGTTTTTCGCTGGTTCATAACAGGAGATTCTTCAATAACCTAGAATTTTTGATGTATTGAAATTTAACCAGCCATTTTTTTACTGCTGATCATCAAGGTGGAGTTAACCCTCTCCCTGACTTGCTGATGATGGTCAGTTATTCCATTATGTGGCCTTTCAGAAATTTCTGTCATTTTGACTAATTGGATGGCAAGATTGGAGGGCTACAACTATTCACTTTAAAGGATAGTGATTTATAGGGAAGTTTTGAATGTAACCCTCCAAATGAGATAGAGACAGGAAACCAAGTCTACATTCCAATCTGTTTCTGTGTTGTAAATTAATTGTTGAATCATTGAGCCAAGAGTCTGCACATGGTCATTAATACTATTCTTGCCTTAGTATCACATTGACTTGATCTCTCACACCTGCTGGGCGCAGCTAGTCTTATGGATTGTATATTTTTGTTTTATAAAGTCTAGATCAACTTGGCCATACATACCAATTTCATTCTCATCTAAATTAATTAGAAGATGAACAAAAGTGGAAGTAACACAATTTGATGTGAGACACCTCTGGTCACAGGCCTCGAATTTCCAAAACAAACCTTCACTACCACCCTATGATTCTTTGAATCCAGTTGTCCAATTCACTCTGGATCTCATGTGCTTTCATCTTCTAAACCAGCTTATCTTGTGGGAAATTGACTGAAATTTTGTCCAAGTAGACAATGTCCATTACTCTACCCTGCCTCTTGGTTAACTCTTTAAAAAAAAGTCAAATTTGTGAGACTAAAGAATGAGGAAAACACCCTTTGAGGAACATAATCTAAGATTCTTCAGTTTGTATCTCAGAGAATGCTGGTGGAGTCAGTAGGTCTGAGAGGGCAAAGAATTCAACAATATGAATTCAAGATAACTTATTGACACAATTAATGAATTTCTATAAAGATTTTACATCAGAGATAGTGGGGTTATTGTGCCCATTCTCAAATCTATACATTATTTAATAGCTCTAAGATATCTTTAATTCTCAAACTTTAACATGCAGTATTTATTTAATTAATTATTAGGTCACAGAAGGAGGCCACGCTTTTTTCCAAGTGAACAATCTCATTAATCCTGTTCCATTTAGTATTTCTCTAATGGCCAACTATTACCTTTTGCTTTTTTTTTGCCACAAACCTACACTAAGGTATCACTTACAAAGGCTAATTTATCTATCAGCACATTTATGGTGTACCAGAAGTACCCACAAAAATTCAAATGGTTGTACGAATTGCAAGATAGTATCTGGGGTAGGATTGAACCTTGGTCCTTGGAACTCTGAGACAACATTTTAACTATTGAACCACATGCTGCTCTATTGAAGTTTTATTGGAATTCATTGAGGAAAGAGATTGATCTGAATTTCTGAAATACAACCTAAATTCCAGCTCCCTTATCTGAAATTACACCAATATTCCACCAAAACAATAAGAAATTCAATTCAGTTGACATTTTTCTTCAAAAGCAAGTTCATATTCTCTCTAATTGCAGAAGAGTAAGATGCCAGGAATTTACAGAGTATGAGGTAATTGGTGAGAGAATCTCATGTGTCTCCAGTGGTAACAGAAGGACACTGGTTCTGGAGTTGTATAATTGAGACATGGGTTTTTGTCTATCATATATAGGGCAAATATTCATATGCTTTTACCCAGAGAAAGGTGTTTTTAATGTAGGCAAATGGGTCAACATGAATATTGGGCTGAAGGGTCTGTTTCCATGCTGTATAACTATGAGGAGCAGAACAGATTACTGACAGCTGTAAGCCTGAAGACTAAAACCTTCATTTGCAGGAGCATGAGATAATTAATTCGTTGGAGCATATAGCACCTACATTGGAATCCAAATGGACTCTTGCTTAAGAAGCGTCCTGGTTTAGTCAGTGCCTTATTCCTTTTCGTTGCATGGATAAAGACAGTACTGCTGCCTCACAGCTGTGGGGATGTCGATCTCACATGATGCATATTCTCCCTGTGACTTTATTCCTATTGTGTCCTCTATTTTCATTCCACATCCCAGAAATGGACATTAAGCTGCTATTCAGTAGCATATATTCAGCATCCACATCGGGACCTTTGTTGCAATTACTTCAGTTTAAATGGGTTTTATTCCAGAACAGGTTTCTGAAATTGCTTGTGCATTAAATTCAAGACTGGAACATAGATTCAGCAGAGAAAATGTAGGACTTTATCTTCTGCAGTAGTTTTACTCAAAAAGCACACCTTTTTATATTTTGGAAAGGTACTTCATAAATTATGTTAGGGAATAAAATAGCTCAACTCACTGTTTGTTCCTGAATGAATTAACACATATTTGTTGCATGGATTTACTTGTCAATGGTATCCTTTTGATAGAAACATACGATTTGTTCTTTAATTTTAACTGTCAGATACAAAAAAGAGTTTGACATTAACTCATGATGAAAGTTACACTGTGAACCATGCCACTTTATTATTTCAAAATCACTTATGAACATTACCTTTAGATGGCAGCAATAGACTAAATTGAAAGATATAATTGTGGCACAGGAGACAATGACCGATTCTCCAAAGTCATTCATACTGAAATCATAAAAGTGTGTGCACATTTACATTGTGTCCTCACTATCAATAAATCAACATGTTTGTGTTTTTATATAATCTCTTTAACATGATAAAAAGTTCTTACCTGCTTCACAGGAGTGCTTTAAAGCAATCTGGCCACATAAGATAATATACAGTGCCCTCCATAATGTTTGGGACAAATAAATTTTTTTCCTTTATTTGCCCCTGTGCTTCACAGTTTTAAATTTGTAATCAAACAATTCACATGTGATTAGAGTGCACATTCCAGATTTTATTCATGGTTATTTGTGTACATTTTGGTTTGAACAAGTAGACATTACAGCACTTTTTATACATAGTCCCCTCATGTTAGGGCACAATAATGTTTGTGACATAGAAGTGGTATTTACTGTATATTAAAGTAATCATGTTTAGTACTTTATTGCATATCCCTTGCATGCAATGACTGCTTGACGACTTTGATTCATGGAAATCACCAGGTGCCAAATAACTTCTCTGGTGATGCTCTGCCAGGTTTCTACTGCAATAATTTTCAGCTCCTGTGTATTTTTAATTTTAAAAAAATAAACATAGCAAGGTAACAGCCCATTTCAGCCCACAAGCCCGTGTTGCCCAATTACACCCAATTAACCTACAACCCTCGTTATGTTTCGAACAGTGGGAAGAAACCAGAGCCCCTGAGGATAACCTATGCAGACACAGGGAGAAGGTATCAACTCCTTAAAGACAGCACTGTGTAGTGTGCGTCGAAAGAACCAAAGACTTGTGATCCAAATCAAGACTTTTATTAACTAAAAAACTGGAGCATATCACAAGTAGGTCGACCAGTCCAGAATGGCCTGGTCTGGCTAGGAGCAATCCTTTAAGACCTGCCAGTAGATGTGGCTACACTCTCAGCTAATCACAGTCATCCTACACTACCATCTGTACATATACACATTGGTGATAGAATCTGTACTATCATACACTGGTTTCAGACCCCAGTCCTGGTTGCTGGTGTTGAATCAGTGTGGCGCTAACCGCTATGCCAACTGTGCCACCCCTTTGTGTTTCAGGGGCTTGTCCCCTTAAGTTTTCTCTTCAGCATGTGAAAGGCATGCTCATTTGGATTTAGATTGGGTGACTGACTGGTCATCCAAGTATTTTCCAGTTTTTAGGTTTAGCAGTATGTTTGGGATCATTATCTTGCTGTAGGATAAAGTGCTGTCCAATGAGTTTGGAGATATTTGCTCAAACAAGCAGATAATATGTTTCTATGCACTTCAGAATTTATTTTGCTGCTGCCAACAGCAGTTCATCAATGAAGAAAAGTGCAGCAAGCATACATGCCCAGGCTATAACACCTCGACCACCACGTTTTGCAGATGAAGTGGTATGCTTTGGATCTTGGGCAGATCCTTTATGCCTCCACACTTTGCTCGTGCCATCACTCTGATACAGGTTAATCTTGGTCTCATTGGTCCACAAGACCTTTTTCCAGAATTTTGCAGGCTCTTTTAAATAATTCTTGGGAAACTGTAATTTTGCTATCCTATTTCTGTGGCTAACTAGTAATTTTCAACTTGCAGCATAGCCTCTATTTCTGTTCATGAAGTCTGCAGACAGTAGTCATTGACACATCTATGCCTTCCTCCTGAAGAGTGTTTCCGATCTGACTGACAGGGATTTGGGGATTTTTCTTCAATTTGATGAGAATTCTTCTGTCATCAGCAGTGGAGGTCTTCCTTGGCCTACCAATCCCTTTGTAATTACTGAGATCACCAGTACGTTCTTTCTTAATTATGTTCCAAACTGTTGATTTTGGTAATCTTATGGTATGGCTGATACCTCTTACTGTTTTATTGTTTTTCAGCCTCATAATGGATTCTTTTACTTTCATTGATACAAATTTGGTCCTCGTTAAAAAATGGCAACTACAAACTCCAAAAGTGATCAAAAGCTAGAACCAAGCCTTGCTCTTTAATATCTGTACCAATGAAGCAATTAAACAGACTGGACTCACAAACACCTGTGAAGTCAAATGTCCCAAACATTATGGTGCCCTACAATGGGGAACTATGTATAAAAGCTGCTCCAATATCCACATGGTCAAACCAAAATGTATACAAATAACCTTGAAAATATTCTGGAATGTACACTTAATCACATGATATTTTAAAGTACAAATTTAAAACTGTGGAGCACAGAGGCAAATAAAGGAAAAAAAGTGTCTTTGTCCTAAACATTATGGAGGGCACTGTAGAAAACAGAACATGACAGTACAGTACAGGCCCTTTGGGCCATGATGTTGTGCCAACCAATATATACCTACCCATAAAAAACCCCTCCCAACCTCAACCCTCCGATTTTCTTTCATCCATGAGCCTGAGTCTCTTAAATGCCTCTATTGTTCCAGCCTCCATCACTACCTTTGGCAATGGATTCCAGACACCAACAACACTGTAAAAAAAAATCTTAGTTTCTGATGTCTCTCCTAAACATTCCTCCCTTCACTTTGTACAGATGTTGTCACAGGCCCAGAGTGCCCAAAAACCCAGCAGCAATAGATATTCACCAAGGCAAATGGTTAGTTAAACAAAAGTTGCTTTTAATGATCTTTAAACATGAAAACAGGATCAAATTTTAACTTATTATGGATCAATTTATTTATCAATGGAATTCTCATTTATTAAGTAATTATAATTTGCCTGAATTAAAACTTTTAATGGAATTATGGAATTTAAAAAATGAAACTATAGGTACTCAAGGTAAAATTTTGGTTAAAACATCTTTGTTTCAAAATAAGCTTTTTCCTTTTACAGTTAATAATCAACTTTTGAAATTCTGGGAACAGAAAAGAATTAAACTGGTGTATATTTAGCTTTGGAGAAATTAAGAAAATATAAATTTATTTCTTTTTATTTATGTTTTAGACGCCATAAGGAAGTGGGTTCTTTTTTACATTCTGTTTGGTTATGTGAGATGGTTAAACCTTTTTGAAACAAAATTAGGGAATTTTTGGAAGTTATGTTTAAATTTAAAATTTCACTTAACTCTATGGTATTTTTACTGGGTTATATTAAGAAATTGAGTTTGGAGCTAAAATTAGATCAATTTCATTTACTTTTTTGAGATTCACTTTCGCTATGGCTAGAAAATTTCTGGCAATTACTTGGAAAAATGAGACTAACTTGTGTATTCAAAGATGGCATGTGAAAATTAGATCTTGTATTCTGTTGGAAAAGATAACATAATTTACATAATAATTATTCCTTTTTTGTTAAAACCTGGAGTCCGTATATAGAATATATACGATTCAATCATTAATTTTTTTTTTCTCCCATATACTGATGGTGTTGTCCCAAACCATGGCAAATAATTGAAGGTTGTAATGTTATTTGATCTCCTCTTTTTCTTTCTTCTTTCTTTTGGAGTACTTTACAGGGGGGTTTGGATGGGTGGCAGGGTTATATGGGATAAAATATTATGTATTGGTTTGTACTTTTATTGTATAATTTATTGTGATGAATAAATAAAATTTACAAAAATCTTTAACATGAATATTTAACTTAACCCCCTAATTCTAAGTGCACATGTATGTAATTTTGGAAAAGTTCTTTAAATCACAATCCAATCTCACTTCTCATTCCTTCAAGTTCACTGGTTGCAGGCAATTCTTATTCTGTGCACAGAATTTAACATTTATGAAGTTCACCAGGCTTTGGTGCTTGAAAGGTAAATGATTACCACTCAGGAAGGTTCTTGTCGGTTTCCAGAGAGAGATTTGTTGTTCGCTGGACACCCACAACTAATTTCTTGTAACCAACCACTTCAGTGTCTTGCCGAAGAAACTTGCCCCATCAGGGTTCTCCAGATGATAACCTCTTTCTTTCAGGTCAGCACAGAGTTCCTTTTTGTTTCTCTTATTTCAAGTGAAACATTAGGCAGCCAGTCCTCTCCTCTTGCATGAACCACAAGGATTTTGACTAGGCTTAACTAAGCACTCACAACCTGTCTTGCAAATGGGGTTTTCCACAAGCTTGGCAGCTTGTCCTGTTCCAGTCCCAGCTGCTGCTGCTGACTGTAGCACTGCAGAACTGTATTTATTTTCTTTCTCTCTCTCTCTCTCTCTCTCTCTCTCTCTCTCACACACACACACACACACACACACACACACACACACACACACACACACACACACACACACACACACACACACACACACACACACACAGACACAGAGAGAAAAAGCCTGTTTGATCACTCTGTTTGCAAAACCACATTACCCTCTTAGAACAGCAAGTTTCACTCCAGACAGCCTGCGGCTGTGATGAGTTCTTTCATCTGTTGCCTTTTTGTAAGCAGCAATCCATTAGTGAAATCTCTTGGGCACTCTCCAAAGCTTTTGCAAAGGCTATTGGAGCCAGCCTGTCTAGCATGAGCAGGGCTCCAGTATTTTAAATGAGATCTGTTTTAAAATGTTTGTTTGTGACCTATACTAAAAAACCTGCCCCAATTTATCTCCCCAAAACATATCTATAATCTGTCGCAATGTCCTTTGTTGTTTTCTGCTCCATCCCTGGGAAAAAGATGCTGGCTGTCAACCTTATCTATGCCTCACATAACCCTGTAGACCTCTGTTAATTTTCCTCTCACACATCTTCACTCCAAGGAGAAAAGCCCTTAGCTCTGCTAACTTTGTATCACAAGTCATACTGTATTTTTCAATCCAGGCAACATCCTGGTAAACTCCCTCTAAACCCTCTCCATAGTTTCTGCATCTTTCCTATAATGAGGTGACCAGAACTGAATGCAATATTCTAAGTGTGGTCTCAAAAGAGATTTACAGAGCTTCAACATTACCTCAACTCCTGGGGTTCTTTAGTTTGGGGAAATGCTCATTCCCCGATTAATGAAGCCCACCATACCATCAGCCTTCTTAACTATCCTCTCAACCTGTATGGCAACCTTGATAGATTTATGAACTTGGACACAAAATCCCTCTATTCTTCCACATAGTTAAGTATCTGACCTTCCAAAATGTATCACCTCACACTTGTATAGATTGAACTCCAGTCACTGACCTCCAGACAGAATATTTATCATCCACTACTACTGTTTTCTACAGGCAAGCCAAATCTGAATCCACACAGCCAAGATTCTATGGATCCCATGCCTCATGGCTTTCTGAATGACTCTCCCATGGGGACCTTGTCAAATGCCTTTGTTACGTCATAGACAAGCAGCAATAGAAATTCACCAAGACAATGGTATCTTAAAACAATATTAATTTATTAATAACTATTAATAATAGTATCTTGCTTAACCCCAACTGTGCGTGTGCATGTAGATTCCCAAACCATTACAGCTTGAGTACAATTCTGAAGTCAAATTTGAAGTTCAGTCTTAGAAATCTTGTGTTGAAACTCAGAATCTTTAAACTGATGTTTAAAAGTAATTATGGAGTAGATGAAGCACTGTGTCATCCAACTTCTAAAAACGTACAAATTCTTGTCGAGTTGCCTTCAGAGAAATGTTCCTTCATACAAATAATTTGTCACAACTTCCCCCTTTCTTGCATAGGGATTCTGAAGCTTCTGACTTCAGTGCTTTCAAAAACCCTGCAAGGATCAGATAAAGTAACCATCAAAATGGACATGATCCAGATGGAAGAATGATCTTGCTTTCTTTACCCAGATATGGGTCAGTCAAAAGTGACCATTATAATGGCCACAGTAGCATTGCTCTCTCTTGACAAAGAGAAACAGCTGAAGTGAGTGTCTTCCTCCAAAGTCACTTTAATTCTCTCTTTATATCTGACTCTGGTTGAATACAAAAATGCTGTTTTTACAAATGTCTTTAATCACATGACTGTTTGAACAATTCTGTTCAGGTTCCTTTCTTAAAAGCCTGAGTTAACTTGCAGATGGCTTCTTAATTGAAGAAGTGTTTTTCTAGAGTAAACATTCCATTGTTTCAGTATTTCAAATTAACCATAAACAAACTGTTACAGCTTTAAATGTAGGTGTCACTGCATCTGCTGTCAAATTGTTATGTGAGTGCGTCTTTCAAACCCCCACAGTAATCTCTAAAATATATGTATAAAATAAAGATTAAAAAAACCGTAAGCCTGCGATAGCCTTTACTAAAATCCATGTACACCACATCCACTGTCTTATCTTCATCAATTTCTTTTGATACCCTCCACAAAACTCAATTCTGCTCAAGAGGCACAACCTTTCTCTCAAAGATATGCTGATTAACACTGAGAAGACTGTATTCTCTAAGTGCTCGTAAATATTGCCCTTAAGAATCGTCTCCAATAATTTGCCCATCACTGATGCAAATTCATTGGTCTATAATTCCCAGGATTCTCCAGATGATTTTTTTTAAAACATGGGGATCACATTTTCCATTCTCCAATGGTTCAGCTTCTCTCCTGTGGCCAAAGGAGGATGCAAAGATCATAAGCGTCACCCCAGCAGTTTCTTCCTTCCCTTCCCATAGCAACCTGGGGTACATCTCATCTGTTCCCAGGAACTTATCAATCCTAACGTTTTTAAGAAGATCCTCTTTGTTACTCTCAACATTGTCGAGCACATAAGCTCATTCTATTTTGACCAAGGTCCTTTTCTCTGGTGAATACTGAAACTAAGTATTCATTATTCATCAGAAAAACCTCCTTTCCCTCAAGCAGCGCCATCTTTTTTAAAAATATTTTATTTATTATTTTTCAAACTCAAACTGTTTCCTTATTCAAATATTTACAAATATAATTATAGCCATGTATAAAATCAACTGTGGAATTCAAGTCATTTTTTTCCCCCACCCTCCCTCCAAACCTCACAGACAGGCCATCTACAACATAGGTAAGGGAACCAGCATTGGAATCATCCCTGCCCCTTATTCTTTTCAAGTAGTTTCTAAGCTCTGGGGCTCTTTCTATACATACCAATCCATTTAGGGGCAGCCACACATCAAGACACTATTGGACATCCACATTCGCACACCACACCCAGACAAACAGAACAAAGGAGAAAATGGAAAAGAAATTAACTAATAAATAAGGTTTGAGGTTTCGCCACATTTGAACAGCCAGCACCTTAGCTGTCACTTTTCCTTGGCTGTTCTTGATTGTGGTATGATGGAGCAACCTCCCTAGTCCCGCCAATAGAAGGGTAGATAGGTGGAGTAGGGGATAGAGGCACATAGGACCACACTATACCTGCATTCTAATGTAATTTAAATATGGTCACCAAATTTTAATGAACATACTGTATTTTTTTCTTAGATTATAGGTAATTTTCTCCAGGGGAACACAACTCCACATTTCTGTATTCCAATGTGCAATGTCTAGTTGGGAGTCAGATTTCCAGGTAATTGCTATGCACTTCCTGGCCACTGCAAATGTGATCATTATTTGAAATTGGGACAGCTTCATCTTGTGTCTTGTGTCCAGCATGTTCCCCAGCAGGAACAACTCTGGATCCTGTGAAAACTCTTTACCTATAATTCTTTCCAGAACTTGGCCTAGATCTACCCAAAAGGGCCTCATCTTGGTAGATGTCCTGGTCACATGCACAAAAGTTCCCTCATTATGCTGCACCTAAAGCATTGGTCTGAAATTTCTGTGGCATCAAATATAACTGGTGAAGGAAATTGTACTGTACCAACCTACATCTTGCATTTATAATTGCTGTCATGCTGATCTGACACAGGTCTGGCCAGCACTACTCATTAATTGTTATTCCTAAATCTGACTCTCACCTTTGCCTCAATATATGGAGGCCTGTTTTTGGGCTTTTCATTTGGAGCAAGAAATACATTGCCGAAATAAATTTTTGTGTGTTCCCCTTTCAAATCAGAGTCTCCATGTCACTTGTAATGGATTTATGTTAAACTTTAATTTCATGTTAAACTATATTTCTCATATACAAAAATGTCTTAGTAAAGTAAATTGAGTTAAAATACTGTATCTATATTCTTAGTTGTGGGCTGGTACAGGGTCCAGCCTGAAGAACCATTGTACTCAGAGAAGAGTGTTCATTCTAGGAATTGCAACATCTTGGACAGACAGAGCTGGGTCAAGTGGGTCTTAATTATTCAAGAACTGTTGAAGGAAGCCATCTGTTTTTAATCAAAGCCACTTAAGCCTCTTGAATAGAGGTTGTTATGGATATGGAATGGTTTTGAAAAAGGAACAGAATTTTGGCAGAAATAAAACTGATGGTCATGTGGTTTCCAAGAATTGGGACTCACCTTGGTGATGTAATGGTCACATGATTTGGAGAAATATATTACTGAACTCAGACATTTTGAGTTCAATTTTGGAAAAGTTTCATTTGGAGAGTACAGAAATCTACAGAAGTCAAAACACCTGTGACAGACAGGGCTGAGTTACAATAACCAGAACTGGTGCTGTGGTTTCGTGTTACTCCTGGGAAAAGGGAAACACAAAATCAGTGGCTTTTGAAATAAGGAAGACCATTTTGTTGTCTCTTTGGAAGAGAAGACAGATTTCTATTGGGTCTAATTTTGTGACTGGCCACTTAGTTTAACCATTGTCTGGTTTGTGTCTTCATCGTAGAAGAAGATAACCACATTTGTTTAACCCTTGTTTGGGATTGTGAATTCATTGTGGAAGAAAATAACCACATTTTCTGTTTCTTTGGAAAAAAGGATGTAATTGTGCAAAAAGAGACCTGAAGATATGATGTTTAAAAGCACTTTATAATTATTTCTGAACTAAGAATTTAAGACCTTCAAGCAAGACTAAAATGATGCTGAACTTTTAAAGCTTGACTTTTCAGAATGGGACTTTAGACACACATTTATATTTGAGAATAGTGGGGTTAAATTTAGAGTTGTAAGTTTAAAGATAAGTAAAAAATGTTATGTTATTAATAGTTTAATTAAAAACCATTATTTTGAATTTACTATTATCTGGTAAATTTTCCATTGCTGTTCCTGTGTTAGTGCTAACAAAGTCTCTTTAGTCCCAAAAATAATTGAAAGGGTTGTTAGTTCGTAACACACTGCACATCGGTATGGTCATTGATGAACCTAATTTATCACTCAAGAAAGATCTTATCTGAAGATAGCAAAGGAATGACTTATTTGATAAATCATATTTATTCCAAAGCTGTTCAAATGACATTAGTTGCCCCTGGTCGTAACGATCCTTGAAACACCTGATCCTCTTACAGCACCAGGTGTCCAGGATCTTATTATCTAATGTCAATGCAATTAACCCAGTGGTTCTCAAACTTTTTCTTTCCACTTCCATACCTCTTTAATCCTGATGCTATAGATGCTCTGTGATTAGTAAGGGATTGCTTGAGGTAGTATGTGAGTAGAAAGAAAAAGGTTGAAAACCACTGTTTTAATCATACCTAATTGATTCATTATGTGCATGATTTCTTAACTCCAAAGGAAATGAGCCAATGACAATTTTTCACAAGCAAAATATTTCAGTAACAATTGGGTCTAGAGCAGATTCTCAGCCTTCCCTTCCCACTCACATACCACCTTAAACAATTCTTTACTAATCACAGAGCACCAATGTCATAGGGATTACTTAAAGTGGTATGTGAGTGGAAAGAAAAAGGTTGAGAACCACTGGATTGGAGAGAGTCCTATTTTTACTCCTATACACTGGTTAACTTTATTCCAAATAATGATGACATGTTTTAGTATGGGGCTGTCTTTTTTTTTGTCAGATAATAATTTAGTATTCAATTTATAAATAAAATCCCCTGCTACCTCTCTCTCACTGTGTTCAGACCAATTTGTGCCCAGGATGGTACACCTTCCCTCTCAAATAGAGGCAATATACCTCAACTGTGCTGCCCAATAGTATTTTTTTTAAAAAGTCTGGTAATTTTCAACCACCCAGACTGTAGTCCCATATTAATTTCTCCATGGAGACCCTGGCTATCTTACCGTTCCAAACAAAATTTTAATACACAAGTTTTGAAAGAATCCTCAGGGCAACACCATGGGCAAAGTCTGAAGAGGTATTGAAGTCTCAGCAATGTGTTCACTTTAACACAATTGACCCTGCCTACTAGGGTGATAGCAAGGACATCCATCTATTCAAGTCTTCCTCAATCTTTCTAAGTAGGGGAATGTAATTCAACTTATATAAATAATTCAAATTGTTGTCTACTCTAACTCCTTGGTATTTGATCCTGTCTTGCAGCCACTTCAGTTGGCTATTTTGTTGGTACTGGCTATAATCCTTTTTAGTAAGTGCATAATTTTGCTTTTATCCCAATTGATCTTATATCCAGAAAGCTCCCCATAATCTTCCAGAAAAGAGCGCAGTTAGCCAGTGAGTTTGATGGGTCTGTCAGATATGCCAGCATGTCATCTGCATATAAATTGATTTTGTGCTCTTCCACCCCAAATCTCTTAATGTCTGGATCCCGCCGAATGGCCTCAGCCAATTGTTCAATAGCTAAAACAAAGAGCTGCTGATAGTGGATGCCCCTGCCTACTAGATCTGGATAGTGAGAAAGCTGAAATTTGTCCTTTGGTCACAACTTTACCCTTGGGTGCTTGATATAGTGTCCATTGTTCTTCATGTATACATTGAATGCTTTGGGGTTCTCCTTAATCCTAATTGCCAAGGCCTTCTTATGCCCTCTTCTAGCTCTCCCAAGTCCTTTCTTAACCTCTTTCCTGGCTACCATATAATTATTACAAGTCCTTCCAGTTTTTAGCTTTCTAAATCTAATGCTTCTTTCTTCTTTTTAGCTACCTCCATCATCTGTTTTGTCAACCATGGTTCCCCTTTCCTACCATCCATTCCCCATCTCATTGGGACAAACATATCTAAATACCTGCACAAGTGGGCTTTAAACATCCTCCACATTACTTCTGTGCTTTCTCCTATGAACATCTGTTCCCAATTTAGTATCCCGAGTTCCTGCCACATCCCATCATAATTAGCTCTTCCCCAATTAAACACTACCATTTTATCCTCATCCATATTTATGCTAAAGCTCAGGGAGTTACGGTCACTATCACTGAAATGCTCCCCAACTGAGATATCTGTCACCTGATCAGGTTGAATACCCAGTCCTAGATTCAGAAGAGTCCCTCATCTCATCAGCTGATCCAAATGAGGTGTCAGGAATCCATTTTCTTCACACCTGACAAATGCTGCCCCATCTATCCCTTTGCAGTAAGGAGGTCGCAGTCAATATTTGAAAAGTTGACATCTCCCCTAACAACAGCCCTGTTATTTCTGCATCATTACAAAATCTGCTTACTGATCTGTCCCGAGAACTATTTGGGGTCTACAGACTACTCCCAGTACAATTATTGCTCCCTTCCTATTTCTTACTTCATATAGCACCTGCATTGGAACCTAAATGGACTCTTGCTGAAGAAGCAATCTTGGTTTAGTCGGTGCCTCATTCCTTTTGTTGGCATGGATAAAGACAGTACTGCTGTCTCACAGCTGTGGGGATGTCAGTCTCACGCAATGCATATTCTCCCTGTGATTCTGTATTCCTCCAGGGTTTTCCATTTTCATTCCACATCCCAGAGATAGACATGATGCTGCTATTCAGCAGCATATATTCAGCATCTACATCAGGACTTATTTTGCAATTAACTGCAGTTTAGAATCTCAGTTTAAATAGATCTTATTTCAGATTGGGTTTCCAAAATTGCTTGTGCATTAAATTCAAAACTGGAACGTAGTCTCAGAAGAGAAAATGTAGGTCTTTATCTTATGCTGTAGTTTTACTCTATGAAGCACAACACCTTTTTATATTTTGCCAAGGTACCCTCAAACCACACATGTCAAACTCGGGCCAAATTTGGCCCACGATATAATTATATTTGGCCCGCAAGATCATTTCAAAAATGTATTAGAGGTGGCCCGCTCTGCAGCGAGAGCCGATGCTGTTTTTTGGTAATGTCACCCCCACCATCCTCCCCCTTCATTGCACATCCTTCCCCACCCCCTAACTATCCCCTCCCCCCTAAAACCACCCCCCTTAAAAGATGGCCAGAATATTCTCAAAAAGGAATCCAGAATGGTAAAGTTCCACAAACCTTCTGCTGGGAATCCTAACAACACCCGGGCATCAGATTCACGGGACGTGGAGGGAGCAAGAGTGTTGCAGGTTGACCGTGCAAACTTTGAGAACGGGGAAAACAAAATTGTAACACAAGAAGTCTGTCGATGTCATCAGCCGGCAAGCCAGTTGGAAGGCTCCCCGCACAACCAGTCACTTCTCCCACCTGTCGAGCGGTGCGGCGGATTGGCGAGCGCCTGTGATTTCCTGTCGGCGCGACGGACATGGCAGGCTTCGCACGGTCCCCGCTGTTCCGCAAAGGCTGATCGGCAGCGCGCTGGGCCTGAGTGGGTGGGTAAGCAGTGGTGGGCAGAGGGTGTAGGTGAGGAGTAATGGGCAGGGGAAGTTATGGTGGTCTGAGGAGCAGTTAGAGGGAGGGATGAGTAGAAGGAGGGGTGGATAGGGAAGAGGTAAAAGGGGAGGGGCAGGGCGAGTAGGGGAGGGGTGATTAGAGGGTGAGAGACGGGTAGAGGGAGGAACAGGTTGAGGGGAGAGGCAGTATAGGATGGGGTGGGTAGAGGCAGAGCGAGTGGAGTGAGGGGTGAGTAGAGGTTGGGTAAAGGACTGGTCAGGTAGAGGGATGGTGGGTCGAGGGTGAATAGAGGCCTAGAGCCTGAGGAGTGAGCAGGAAATGCTGAGTATGATGCAGGCCAAAATGGACACAGCCTGTGAATGCTGACTACATCTCCACAGAGACCAAATAGGTTTCCCTCAGGTCAAGCAAAGGGTGAACTTGAGCTACCTACTCCTGACCTGTAACATTATCCTCCTAAAGTTATATCCTAAAGTTTAACATTACATATGTTGAAAGAAGAGAAAACATGCAGATGTTGTTGAAAATTTTCAATAAATATTTAGTTTGGCCCTCGACTTAGTCCAAGTTTTTAATTTTGGCCCTCCGTGAATTTGAGTTTGACACCCCTGCCTCAAACCCTCCAATTGACTACATTTATGCCTTCTCCCCTGCCTGTCCTTCCTCACAAACCCACAACACATTGCATCATTCTTTCCACCTTCTGCTCTAATCTTTTACCTCACATTTTGGTTTCCCCCTCCCCCCCCCGCCAAAGTAAATTAAACTCTTCACAACAATTCTAGCAAACCTGCCCATCAGGATATAGGTCCCTCTCCAATTCAGTTGCAGCCCGTCCTTTTTGTACAGGTCATACCTTCCCTGAAAAAGATCTAAATGATCCACAAATCTAAATCCCTGCTCCCTGCATCAATTTTTCAGCCATGGATTTATCTATCATAACTTTCTATTCCTAGAACTGGTGTGTGGCACAGGCAGCTATCCCTTGAGGTCTTGCTTTTCAACTTCCTTCTGAACTCCCTATATTCCCTCTCAGGGCCTCATTCCTACTCCTAACTGAAGAAAATAATTACTAAAAGTTTGGCATTTTTTAAGTTGTTACTACTTTACTGAATATGGATTAGCTTTAATATAGCTTTTTTGTTTCTGTGATGGTGCTAAATTAGTACTTCACTGAATTTAATGTTATTTTCTATCTCCTCGCTGTTCTTCTGGTGTCCAGAAATGCAACATTCTCTGTTGGCTCATATGATGGCAGATGCCATGAATCATAACTGGGTTTTGGGCATTGAGCAGATATTTCTCAGAAAATTACCACCCCTTTTTAAGAAAGTAGTACATTAGCCAATATAGTTCAATCATTGTAACAATGGCCATGAACATATTTTATAGATAATAATCTCAGACAAAACTGACCCTTAAAAGAGGCTAATAAAAGCAATTTTAGAGCTGTTGATAATAAACCATGTTAAACCAAGTGGACTTGCCTCTTTGATGAAGTGACAGAGAAGATTTTCTGAGGATATTGTTGATGATGTTTGTATGGAGTTCTAAAGGACTTTTAAAAGAACATCACGTATTAGATTTTGTAGAAAAATTGTAGTCAATGAGATTAAAGCAAAAAAAAAAGACAATAGAATCAGAATTTATTGTCATGAACAAGTAATGAAATTTGGTGTTTTGTGGCAGCGTCACAGTGTAAACATATACATTATAACCATCTTACAACATTACTATAAAAAAATAATAACAGTGCACAAAAAGTAAGGAAGTGTCTTTGGTTCATTTATTATTCAGGTATCTAATGGCAATGAGGAAGAAGCTGTCCTTGTGCCACTGAGTGCTCGTCTTTAGGCCCCTGAACTTTTACCCTGATGGCAGCAGAGTGAAGAGGGCATAGCCTGGGTGGTGAGTGTCTTTGAGGATAGAGGCTGATTTTTTAAAGACACCGCTTCATGTAGATGTACTTGATGGAGTCGTCTGGTGCCTGCAGGCCGAGTTAACAACCCTTAGGAGTTTATTCTTGTCGTGAGATTTGATGCCTCCGTACCAGGCACTGATGTAACCAGCCAGTGTGCTCTCCATAGTACACCGGTAGAAGTTTGAGAGACTTCAGTGACATACTAAACCTCCTCAGACATTTCACAAAGTATAGCTGTTGGCAAGCCTTCTTTGTGATTGCATCAATGTGGAGGCTCCACGACAGATCCTCTGATGTGTTGACACTCAGGAAATTGAAGTTCTTGATCCTCTCCACTACTGAGCCCTTGATGAGGACTGGGTCGTGCTCCCCTGACTTCCTTGTGAAGTCCACAATCATCTTTTTGGTTTTGCAGACAATGAGCACAAGGTTGTTGTCGTTACACCATTCAATGAACTGATCTATCTTCCTCTTGTACACTTCCTGATAGCCATTTGTGATTCTGTGTTTGTAATGTGTTGTAAATACAACATTTACAAAAGGAAGAGTTAGAGAAGAACCATGAAAAGTGTTTTTCCATAATGGAGCAAAGTATGCAATAATGTTCCTCAAATATCAATGTTAGCTTAACTGCTCATTTTAAAATATGATGCAAGATATGCAAGTATGCAAGATACATTTTCAAAAGCAGAAAGGAGGCAACACTGAGGAGGATAGCAGGATAGGAGGATGTGAACAGATGGTAAAGTGGACATGCATGTACAGCAAAGTATGAAATTATATATTTTGGCAGGAAGAACAAGGAGAATCATTTGTAACAAAATGGTATCCTAAATGGGGCACAAAAATATTGACATTTGGAAATACAGTATATGCACACAATTGTTTTTGAAACTGGCAGGGCTCATTTTGAAGGCTGCTAGAAAGGATGAAGAATCCTTTGGCTAATTAATAGAAGCAAAGAATTTATGCTAAAAATTATAAGCATGTGTTAAAAGGGAAAAATTTAGAGGGAACATCTTCACTCAGAGAAAATCATGGGACTATGGAACGAGCTGCCAGCTGAATTGGTAGATGCAGGCTCAATTTTGATATTTCATAAAAATTTGGACAATATGTGGATGGGAGAAGTGTGGAGGGATATGGTCAGGGTGCAGGTCAGTGGGACTAGGCAAATTAATAGTTTAGCACAGACTAGAAGGCCAAAGGCCCTGTTTCTGTGCAAAGGGCCTGTTTCTGTTCAGATAGTCCTTGGCAGAAGAATTGTCCCATTTTTTTCTCTGATGAAATTTTGTGATCTGCCAAACAGTGCCTGATGATAGTTGAAGAAGTTATTCACACCATTCAAAAGTGAAATGTATACACACTCACACTCAAAGGGAAACAAATTACTGGAAAAGGTCAGGGGAATAGCATTAGATAGAAGAACCATGCAACAATAATGTGTCTATTGGTTTCCTGCACTGCCTCATTCTATCAGTCCATGGTACCAAATAACTTAAATTACTTGAATGGATGCAAAGAGCTAAAGTCATGACATTCCAATTGTTATCAGAACCAGAAATATAGTCAAAATCTCAGCAAATTTTCCTCCAAAAGGAAATTATTTTCCATATAATTGGGTAGTGGAAACATACATAGAAAATAGAAGTTGGAGTAAGCCATTCAGTCCTTGAAGCCTGATCCGCCATTCAGAATGATCATGGCTGCATTCCAATTTATTACACTGTTCCAGTTTTCTCTCCATACCCTTTGATCTTTTTGGCTCTAGGGACATGATCTAATTTAGTAATTCAGCTTTCAGCTGCTTTCCATGGTAATTAATTCCATAAGTTCACCACTTTCTGGGAGAAGGAATTTTCCTCATCTTAGTCTTAGTTGGCTTATTCCTTTTCCTTGACTATGAGTGCTGATTATGACTCCTTTGCCATTAGGATCATCCTTCCTGCATCTAACCTGTGAAAAATGTTAGAATTTTGTTGGTGTCTGTGAAATCTCCTATCTTTCTTCTAAACACTGGTGAATATAAACCTAATTGACCCATTATCTCTTCTTACATCAGCCCTGACATCTAAGGATTGGTCTGATGAACCTTAAATGAACTCAGAAGATCATTCAGTCAAGGGCACAAAAATGATATATAATATGAAAAGTGTGGTCTCACCAAGGCACTATTCAATTGCTACAAGTGCTCTCTGTGCCTGTACTTGAATCCTCTTGCTCCAAAGGCCAGCATACCATTAGCCTTCATGACCACTTGCGGCACCTGTACACTTACCTTTAGAAACTGGCACTCTATGACACTCAGGTCTCTTTGCACCTCTCTGTTTCCCAATCTATTGCCATTCAAATTATTGTTAGCCTTCATGCTATTCTCAGGAAAATAGGTAACCTCATATATATCCAACCCATCTTCATCCACCATACTGTACATCTTTCCAGTCTCTCCAAATCAACCTGGAGTTTCTCTATATCCTCCTTAATGATTCATTTAATCATTTTCCCATTCAGCTTTATATCGTTTGCAAACTTAGAAATGTTATTTTTAATTCCCTCATGTATAGCAAGGCTCATAGTCTGCTGCTCAAAAAGAACATGTTTGTTCCTACTCTGACTCCTGTCAGCCAACCAATTCTCTATTTCTAATAGTATCATGCTTGCAATAAAACACAGATGCTGGAGGAAATCAGCTGGTCTCATGCATCCAAGGATGTAAAGATATGTTATTGATGTTTCGAGCCTGAGCCCTTCCTCAAGAAATGAATAAAAAGGAGAGAAAGGAGTCTTATTGAAAGCTTGGGAAAAAGGGAAGAATGGGATAGGGGAGGAGTACAGACCAATAGACAAAAGGTGTTACTTTGATATGATAAGAGGACAGGTGAGAATTGATTTTGGCTCTGTGAAAGAAGACAGAAGGTAAAGGAAAGAGCCATCCATTTGGAGGGTACACAGATGAAATACGAGGTGTTGTTCCACCAATGATTGGGTCGTCTCAGTCTCACAATACATGAGATCATGGACAGACATGTCAGCAAGGGAATGGAAAATGGTAGCTACAGGAAGATCCATGTTACTGCGGCAATCAGAGTCAATGTGCTCAACGAAGCCATTTCCCAGACTGCATCCAGCCTCTCTGATGTAGAGGAGACCATAGCAGGAGCACCAGATAAAGCTGAAGACCCTTGCAGATTCACTAGTGAAGCATTATTTCACTTGGAAGGACTGTTTGGGGCCCGAATGGTGGTGAGGAAGGAGGTGTGGGTGCAAGCGGAGCATCTCCTTTGTAGAGCATTCTCTTGTATGGGACCTTATTAAAACTTTGTGAAAATCCATGCCATTTTCCCCTCAACTATTCTGCTAGATATATCCTCAAATACTTCCTGTAGGTGTGTAAAAAATTATTTCCATTTCACAAATCTGTGTTGACTTTATCTGATTTTGTCCTATGCTCCAAGTGTTCTGCCATTACATCTTTTTTTGATGGATTCCAACAGTCTCTCCACCACCAGTATCAGGTCAACCAGTCAAGAACTCTGTTTCTCTTTACCTTCTTTTTTCAAATATTGGAGATATGTGTAGTTTCACTTCCTAAAAGAATGTAGAGATTGAAGATGGCAGCATGAAAAATCCTGGGGAGGAATGAAATAAAATGGAATTCTATGTGAAAAGCATACAATGCTCCTGTGATAGAAATATCATTTCAAAAAGACATTGGCAGAAATGTACAGAGAACTCCTACCAAAACTTTAATACTCCATCCCAAAACAACATTATCTCCATGGATGAGTAACTAACTTCCTGTAATCTATATTACAGATGTTCTCTGGACATTATTCAATGTATCTCACTTACAACAAATGTAATTCTCTCATTTAGCTTGTCCATTGCTCAGTACATTATATAACTGCCTTTCCTTGAGTCCATTGAAATAGCAATATAATCAGGGCTTCATAATTCATCTGGCACTCACTTTGTTCTGGTGCCCCTAGACCATAAATAGATGCAAAATACCTTGAGAGATTAAAGAATTTAGTAGAATCGGAAAACTTCAACTCGATGAAGATATAGGCAGTGTATGATACTGAGTGTAAAATTACAAATCCTGTAGCCAAGTTTCCAAGTAATGTTTCAACTTTAACTAGTTATCCCTTGGCCATCATTTTAAACTGGAATGAGATTACAGACATTTGATATTAAATTTGGAACTTTCGTGGTTTGGCCTTATTTTCTTCAGTGAAGTCTTAATGGAGTCAGCAATATTCTGTCTATCATCTATATGTATATAATTATGCAGAATATTTTGTATGCTCAAAATGTTACTTGAAAGCATACCAGCAGAAGTAATGGAAAATAAAATTCTTATTTTTGGCATTGCTAAGCTGCCCAGCCATATTCTAAATATGGTGCATAAATACCAGCACTGATGAGGAGTTTTCTCTAATCAGTTTCAGCACATTTCAAAAAGGAACCTTGATTATAACTTCATGTGTGAGGAGAGTGTGAGGTCATGTGGAACAACAAAGGTAAATAGAGATAAACAATGTGTACCTAAGTGTGCTTCAAATAAATTTACTTCATACATGCTGAATTTTACAAATAAATTGTTTCAGATCCTAGGATTCCAATACAGTTAAAGTATAATCTTATGCTCTGTAGTACTGTCATAAAAATATTGGGTTCTGAATCAACATTTATCAGTGCCAATATCATTCCCACAGGGTATGCAGGAGGGAAGCAGCGTCATGTTTGAAATATTCCATATAGATTGTTTTAATGCCCATTTAATGAGTTGGAATATGAGATACATGTCCATGAAAACTTCAAAGCCTAAATTCCCCTTTTGAATTTTCTGCCCTCTAATTAGTATCTAAATGTCTAGTGAAAAATTAGTTCATAAGCAAGAACTGTCAAGCATACCATTATTGTAAACAGTATCTCAGCTCTCATCAATCTTCTCTGTTCTGCTAAAACTAGGACAAGTTCAGAGTCATGAACTTTAAAAGGGTATGCACAATGAAATTCTTTCAAATTCTGCTCAAAGTTAAGTTTCATAAAATAGCCTAGAAATATGATCAACTTACAGAACACTTTTGTGTTCAACAGGTATAGAGTCTCAAACCTGTGGCTTCAGAAACCTTGTAAAGTTCAGAATAGTTGAAAATGGTTCAGATAGCATACTCAAAATTCATTTAGGACAATCATTGCTCATCCTGCCCAGGAAGAAAATAATACTTTCATGTAATATCTTGTAAATAATGGGAAGAGAATGTCTGTGCAAGGTGGTCCAAGCATACTCGATGCCAAAGCAAGTTTAATGACCTAATTTCTCGAAAAGTACTGAGAAAATAATCATACCTTTCCCATCAAATATTACATCCTTACACTTACACCAACTGCATGACATTCTAATTTCTGAACTGTCTCATACAGTTTGTACGTCATTTAACAATCTTTATTTTTCAGTTCTAATCTTGGTCATTCTACTTCATACTCATGCTTGATTTTCTCTCAATCCCTCACGTCAACTGGTCTACATTCTCAACTCAGCAAACAGGATAATTATCACATTCCCTTTCTTAATAAAAGAAAAGATCACATGCTACTGGAGGTAAGCAGAGGAGCCAACATGAATTTTTCATAGAGGAAGTAATGTGGGAGACTTATTGTTATCATGGGACAATATTGGATGTTTTGCCATATTTCTCCACATATCCTTTTCAACCAACAGTTCTGTTTTTTTTTTGCTTTGTACATTTTACATGAGAAACCTCAGTTGTTTTCATGAGTCTCACATGAAAGCTATGATTTTTTTCTTTTTCATTTCAGTGTTAAAATGCTGAGGTCCCTGCTGTAGATCAACATTCAGCAAGAAAGGCTTAGCACTTTGGTGGCAGACTATTGTAATTGAAAACCACAAATTTGAGACTCTGAACCTGTTGGAACACAAGGATGCATAGAAAAACAAGTGTTTTGTAAGTTGACCATATTTCCAGTATACTTTATGTAACACAACTTTAAGTTGAATTTTTAAGAATTCCAGAAGGTAGTAACTGTTCTAGTGAAAATGGTTTACTTTATTCATTCAGGAGATGCATGCTTTGCAGGCTAAGCAAGCATTTAATTGCCCATCCCAAATTGCCCTCGAGCAGGTAGTGCTGTGCTGCCTTCTTGAACTCCCGCAGTCCTTAAGGTGTGGGTACATCCACCATACTATTTAGGTGGGAGTTCCAAGATTTTGACCCTGTGAAGGAAAGGCAATGTATTTCCTAAGTCAGGATGGTGCAAGGCTTGGAGGGGGTCCAAAGTTTTTGCTGGCTGGTAGAGCTCACAAGTTTAGAAAGTGCTGTCTGAGGAGTCTTGGTGAATTTCTGCAGCAGATCCTGTAGTTGGTACAAAATGCTGCTCCTGGAGTTGGTGAATGGTTTTAATTGGGTGTCTATTAAGCAAGATGCTATGTCCTGTGTCATGTTGAGTTTCTTAAGTATTGCGAATCTGGACTTATACAGACAAGTGGATAATATTTTATTACTCACCTTGAACTTTGCAAATAATGAACAGGCTTTGGAAGTTAGGAGGTGTAGAGCTCGTTGAAAGAATCAAAGACTTGTTGATCCAAACCAAGGCTTTTATTAGCAAAAGAGAGGAGCTCTTAACAGGTGGCCGACCAGTCCGGAATGATCCGACCTGGCTAGGGACACAACCCTTTAAGGCCCAGACAATAGGCGTGGCTTAGCTCTCAGACAATCGCTGTAAGCACAGTCTAGATACAGTAACTATATACACTATGTACATTGGTGATAGATCTATACTATCACATTCACCCCTTCTTGGAGAACTGACCCTGGAAAAGAAAACAAAAAAAAACGAGGGAGAGAATGAAAGGAAGGGGTAAGTCAAGGACTGTAGCGGTCAGCGGGTCTGACCATCCAGCGTGACCGCTGTGGTGCCGGGATTGGAGTCACTGGGATGGTGTCGCCAGCGGGCTCGTCGGGTGCAACTGCTCCGTCGCTCAATTCCCGAGTCGTGTTGTCGGCAGGGTGGCCTGGGTTGTTGGGGTGCTGTTGGTCCTTCTGTTGCGGCACGGGGCCTGGGGCATAAAGAGTTGGGGAAGGTTGGATTGGGGGGTTTGCTGGGTCTACCACGTGCTGAGCTAGGTCCCGCACCGAAACAGTGTCCTCCTGCCCGTCTGGGAACTCAAAGTAGGCGTAATGTGGGTTCGCGTGGAGTAGAGTCACTCGGTCGACCAAGGGGTCATTCTTTGAGTGCCGAACTTGGCGTCGCAAAAGGATGGGGCCAGGGACGGTGAGCCATGCCGGTAGAGTGGTTCCTGATTCGGATTTCCTCAGGAAAAGGAACATCCTTTCGTGGGGGGTGGAATTTGTTGCAGTACATAGGAGGGAGCGGATGGAGTGTAAGGCACTAGTGAGAACCTCCTGCCAGTGAGAGGTGGGGAGACCTTTAGACCAGAGAGCCAGTGTAACTGCTCTCCATATGGTGGCATTCTCCCTCTCGACCTGGCCGTTACCGCGTGGGTTATAGCTCGTGGTCCTGCTTGAAGCGATACCACACTCCAGAAGGTACTATTGCAGCTCCACGCTCACGAATGAGGATCCCCTGTCACTGTGGATGGAATTGGGGTATCCGAAAATGGCGAAAATACTGTGAAGGGCCTGTATCACTGAGGTGGCAGTGGTGTCTGGGCAGGGCACAGCGAACGGGAAGCGGGAGTACTCGTCGACGGCTGTAAGGATGTAGGTATTACGGTTGGTCGACGGTAGGGGCCCCTTAAAGTCTACGCTAAGACGCTCGAAAGGGCGGGTGGCTTTGATAACGTGGGAGTTATCCGGACGGAAGAAGTGGGGCTTGCATTCAGCGCACACCGAACAGGCTCAGGTCATGGAGCGGATCTCCTCGACTGTGTAGGTTAGGTTGCACGCCTTGACAAAGTGGGCAAACCTAGTGACCCCTGGATGACAGAGCACCTCATGGAGTTTCCGTAGTCTGTCCATCTGTATGCTGGCGCACGTCCCCCTGGAGAGCGCGTCAGGCGGGTCGTTGAGCTTACCAGGCCGGTACAGGATGTCATAGTTAAAGGTGGAGAGTTCGATCCTCCATCTGGCGACTTTGTCGTTTTTTATCTTACCACGCTGGGTGTTGCTGAACATGAAGGAGACCGTGCGTTGATCAGTCAACAGTGTAAAGCGCTTCCCAGCGAGGTAATATCTCCAACGACGCACCGCTTCAACTATGGCCTGGGCCTCCTTCTCGATTGAGGAGTGTCTACTCTCCGGACCCTGGAGGGTTCTGGAGAAGAAGGCTACAGGCCGACCGGCCTGGTTCAAGGTGGCTGCCAGGGCGAAGTCGGATGCATCGCTCTCGACTTGAAACGGGACAGACTCATCGATCGTGTGCAGCGTCGCAGCAGCAATGTTGGATTTGATTCGATCGAAAGCCACTGTGGCTTCGGTCGAGAGGGGAAAGGAGGTGGTCTTGATAAGAGGACGCGCCTTGTCGGCGTAGTGTGGAACCCATTGGGCGTAATACGAGAAAAGGCCCAGGCAGCATTTCAGAGCTTTCTGGGTATGGGGGGGTAAGTCCATTAGGGGACGCATGCGGTCAGGATCTGGCATGACTATCCCGTTCTCCACCACACAACCTAGAATAGCGAGTCGTGTGGTCCGGAAGACACACTTGTCCAAATTGTAAGTCAGGTTCAGCCGATGGGCAGTTTGAAAAAATTTGTCTAGGTTGGCGTCGTGGTCCTGCGTGTCATGGCCGCAGATGGTGATATTGTCCAGATACGGGAAGTAGCGGTTAGCCCATTCTGGTCCACCATCTTGTCCATTTCCCGCTGGAAGACCGCGACACCATTCGTGACCCCGAATGGCACCCTGAGAAATTGATATAGCCGCCCATTCGCTTCAAAGGCCGAGAATGGTCGGTCCTCGCAGCGGATTGGGAGCTGGTGGTAGGCCGAATGTAGGTCAATGGTGGAGAAAATGCGGTATTGGGCGATTTGGTTCACCACATCTGTGATGCGTGGCAGGGGGTACGCATCCAGGAGCATGAAGTGGTTAATGGTCTGGCTATAGACGACCACCATCTGTAGTTTTTCCCCGTTCTTGACAACCACCACCTGGGCTCTCCAGGGGCTTGAACTGGGTTCGATGATGCCCTCATCCAGCAATCTATGCATCTCACTCCTAATGAATTGCCTGTTTTTGTAACTATATTGCCGACTTTTGGTGGCCACAGGCTTCCAGCCAGGGGTGAGGTTTGCGAAGAGTGATGGCGGGGCAATCTGGAGTGTGGAAAGGCCGCAGGATTGGCCCCGGGGCACGGGAGCGGATTGCTCGGGTGCTTCGGGGGTGGGGCGATGGCAGACCGAGAGGAGGGCGTGGGGTCCCCCAAAGTGTAGGGACACCGTTCGGAACTGACACTGGAAGTCTAATCCCAGCAACACTGGGGCGCACAATTGGGGAAGGATGAATAATTTGAAGTGGGTGACCGTTACGCCCTGTACTTCCAGCGTGGTGATGCAATACCCCTTTATCCCAGTCGAGTGCGACCTCGTCGCTAATGAGATCCTCTGGGTAGTGGGGATAATGTCAAGTCCCCAACGGAGGGCCAGATCTGGCTGGATGAAACTGTCAGTTGACCCAGAGTCAAATAAGCAATTGGTGTAGTGTCCATGCACTTTAATCAGTTCCATTGCTCTGGTGAGGGGATGAGAGCATTGCTGGTTTAGTGTTATTGAAGCAGTTGACAGGGGAGTTTTGCGCGATGACGTCACGCAACGGATGACGTCATGCAATGGGATGACGTAGTCAACGCTCAAGGAGCAGGTTGGAGGACCTCCCGGAAGTGCTGTTGAGGTGGCGTCGGCGGATGAATGGTAAGTAGTGGGGTTTGTAGTTGCTCGCGATTGGCGGTGGGTAGGTCGTTGGTTGCGGCGGTCGGGCCCTGGCGGTCGTCGGCGATGGACGCTAGGATGAGTACCTGGTTGGCCGCAGGGGTGTCTGTGGCAGCGGCAGCAGCAGCGGTAGTGTCGGCCCCGGGGGTGTCCGTGGCGGCGGCAGCAGCGGCGGTAGCGTCGGCCCTGGGGGTGTCTGTGGCGGCGGCAGCAGCGGCGGTAGCATCGGCCCCGGGGGTGTCTGTGGCGGCGGCAGCAGCGGCGGTAGCGTCGAGTGTTCCGTACGGGGGCGAGAGGCGGGCCAACACCATGGTTGCAAGGGTGGGCTGCCCCTTCCGGGTTCGGCGTCTCCGTGATGTCAGGCGTTGCCGTGCAGGGGAGCCCTCGCTTTCATTGGACAAGAGCTCTGGGGAAGAAGAGTTTGAATGGGATAGTGGCGGTTGGTCTTCACACGAGGCACTGTGTTTGCCGGCGGCCATTTTAGACCTACAGACTGCAGCAAAGTGGCCCTTTTTAAGGCACTTCTGGCACCTGGCTTTTCTTGCTGGGCACTGGGACCTGCTGTGTTTGTCCCTCCCACAGAAATAACATTTTGGGTTCGCAGGGGGCAGGGTAGCAGCAGCGAGCAGGCCGTCAGTAATAGGGTAGAAGGGCACTCTACTCACATCAGAACGTGGAGTCCAGTCCCTAGAGAACTTGGTGGACTTTAAGGCTGCATCCTCCATTGTGATTGCAATCCGGGCCACGTCCTCTAGTTTTTCTACCCCTTGCTCGAGCAAGCGCAGCCTCACTTCGTTCGATCGGAGCCCGGCCACATAGGCATCCCGGACGAGATCATTTGTGATTTCGGCAGCAGTTTTGTCCACACAGTTACAGTCCTTGCCCAATGCCTTTAATACTTGTAAATATGCCCTGCTGGACTCGCCGGGCTGTTGCTTCCTCGACGCAAGCACGAGCCGGGCATGAACTCTGTTCACCGGTTGATTATACAGTTCTTTCAGTACCTTTATGGCTGCGGTGTAAGTGGTCTCATCCTGGATGTTCTCGTAGACTCTCAAGGACACCATAGACAGCAATGCTGTTAGATGCTGGTTATCCTCCTCCACCTCAATGAATCTCAGGAAGTTTTCAAAGTTCAGCAGCCAGAAGTTAAAGGCTCTGAAGGCTGTAGCTGACTGTGGGTTAATATCAAGTTTTTCTGGCCGAGTTAAACACTCCATCCCTTTCAAAAAAATTCTTTTGCTAATAAAATTGTAGAGCTCGTCGAAAGAACCAAAGACTTGTTGATCCAAACCAAGGATTTTATTAGCAAAAGACCGGAGCTCTTCACAGGTGGCCGACCAGTCCGGAATGATCCGACCTGGCTAGGGACACAACCCTTTAAGGCCCAGACAATAGGTGTGGCTTAGCTCTCAGCCAATCGCTGTAAGCACAGTCTAGATACAGTAACTATATACACTATGTACATTGGTGATAGATCTGTACTATCACAGGAGGTGAGTTACTTTCTGAAGGATTCCTATTCTCTGGCTCTTGTAGTCACTTTGAATATAGCTACAGTATTATTTTTATGGTCAATGGTAACCCCCACGATATTCATAATGGGGGATTTAGTGATAGTAATGTCATTTAATGTCAGTGAGTGATTTGTGGAGTTTCTCTTGCTGTATACCATCATTGCCTGACACTTAGGTGGCAAATATTACTCACTACCTATCAGCACAGATCTGGATATTGTCCAGATCTTGCTGCATGTGGATGTGACTGCTTTCTTATCTGATGAGTCACAAATGGTATTGAATGATATGATTAGTTGGGCTGAGGGCACTATCGTGATATCCAATGAATGAGATGATTGTCCTCCAACCACCACAACTATCTTGCTTTGTGCTAGGTACATTAGCAGATAAGAAATAGGACCATCTGGCCCATTAAGCAGGCTCTACCACTTGATAAGATCAAGGCTCCATCTACCTGCATTTTTCCCATAACCCTTAATTCCCTTATTATGCAAATGTCTATCTTGCCCTCTTAAATATATTTAATGAGGCAGGCTCCACTGCTTCCTCATGCAGAAAATTCCACATATACACTACTCTCTGGGAAAAGTAGTTCCTTTTCATCTCTGTCCTGGTTTTCTCACATTTGAAATTCTGTTTGCCCATCACCCAGGACTCTCATCAATTTGCCTATCATATCAACAGGTTGACTGAGGATGCCATTTCCAAGGTACTTCATTCTGCCTTGGGCCACTTGGACAGCTCCAACTCTTATGTCAGAATGCTGTTCATTGACTTTAATTCGGCATTTAATACTGTGATTCCATCCAAAGTGATTGCCAAATTTCATCATCTTGGTATTAGCTCAGCCCAAGAGGATCTTGGACTTTCTGACTAACAGACCCCAATCTGTTAAGTTAGGCAATCTCTTCTCTTCCATTCTCACCTTGTACATCGGCGTGCCCCAGGGCTGTGTGCTGAGCCCTCTCCTGTATTTCCTTTTCACCTATGACTGCGTTCTTGTATATGGTTCTAATTCCATAATCAAGTTCGCAGATGACACCATGGTGGTTGGTCTGATCAGAGGGGATGATATTGGCCCATAGGGATGAGGTCCAGCACATGGTTGCATCAAGGATGCATCACACTATGGACTATGGACTTTTTATTCTTCTCCCATCTGGTAGGTGCTACAGGAGCCTTTGGTCTTGAACAAGCAGGTTCAAGAAGAGCTCCCCCACTCCCACCCTCGAAGCTTTGACCCTGCTGAACCTTAAATCATAGCGCTGAGTAGTACTGCACTCACATTGTACTGTCAGTACTTTTATAATTATTTGTTTGCTGAATGCACTTGTTTTTATTTGCACATAGTTACACGATGCATGCCGTGGATGAGGACTCCCCTTCCAGGTGGAGAGCGATGTGTCCATGGTAGCCCTCACCGCTACCCTCAACTAAGGGGGGCGCCCTGTCATTTTCTGCTCCGAGCCAGGGCATTCTGCCATTGAAAAGGAGGCCCAGGTGATTGTGGAAGCGGTCTGCCACTGGCACCACTACCTGGTCGGCAGGACATTCACCCTCCTCACTGACCAGCGCGCTATGGCGTTCATGTTTAACACAAGCCACAAAAGCAAGATCAAGAACAACAAGATCCTGCGCTGGCTAGTCGAGCTGTCAACTACAGCTACGACATCCAGTACCGCCCCGGAAAGTTTAACAACTCCCCGATGCCCTCTCTCGGACCTGCGAGTCTATGCATGACGACAGGCTGCAAGCACTGCATGAGTCCCTCTGCCATCTGGGTGTCTCCAGGTTGTACCACTTCATTCCCAGAACCTGCCGTGTACCATCAGGGACGTCAGGGATATGACCAAGGCCTGTCGGATCTGCGTGGAGTGAAAACCCCATTTCTTCTGCCCACCCCAGGCCAATGTCGTAAAGGCCACTTGGCCCTTTGAGGGTCTCGGCATGGATTTCAAAGGGCGCCTGCCTTCCACGAACCGAAACATCCACTTCCTCACGGTAGTGGATGAGTACTCACGCTTCGCTTTCACTATCCCTTGCCTGGACACCTCCACGGCCACCGTCATCAGGGCCCTGGAGCAGATCTTCACCATGTTTGCTACCCCGCTTTCATCCACAGTGACCAGGGGTCTAGTTTCATGAGTGACAAGCTGCGCCAGTACGTGATGGCGAGGGGCATCACGACTAGCCACACGATGAGTTATAACCCGAGAGGCAATGGGCAAGTGGAACACGAAAATGGGGTGGTCTGGAAGGCAGTCCTCCTGGCTCTCGTCAAAAGGGTGGGCTGTTCAGTACTGGTAGGATGCCCTGCCTGAGGCGCTCCATGCCATTCAGTCGCTACTGTGTACGGCTACCAACAAGACCCCTAATGAATGTCTGTTCTCATTCCCCAGGAAGTCGGCAACTGGAATTTTCCTCCCAGCATGGCTCATGTCCCCGGGACCAGTGCTCCTGCTTAAGCACGAATGGACACACAAGGCCGAACCCCTGGTTGAGCCGGTCTTCCTCCTACACGCGAACCACAACAACGCCAACATTAGGTTCAGCAGTGGCAGGGAGGACATCATCTCAACTAGGGATCTGACTCCAGCAGGAACACCCACCACTCCACAGCATCCTTCAGTCCAGGATGACGCCGACCGGGCAAGCATTCCCATCCCCAGGCAGCTATGGGGCGTGTAGGACCTCATCGACCACCAGGGGCCTGCTTCAGCCCAGGGGGACGAACCTGCCCCATCCAATTCGACTCTCGCATGTCGACCCTGGCCCCCTCGGCCATCCCTCCACGCATCACCACACCAATCACACAGACCCCTGCCACCAGCCCCCCCACTTCCCCTCTGACTAGTGACCAGGAGCCAGTCCTTCGACAGTCACAGGGACCCCAGTGTCCGCCGGATCGTCTCAATCTGTAAATATTGTAGTTTGTATAGTGTGTACGATTCCTTGTTCCGGGACAATTTTAAAGAAGTGGGTGAATGTGGTGGTACACTACCGGCCTACTGCAGGGGGCAACCTCTGTACCTGCAGGAGTGTAAGGGGACAGGACAACACCAGGCTGGCTGTCAATCAGTTGGCCTGAATGGATCAAGCCCCACCCTATCGGGTGTCAATCACCCTCCGGGATATAAGCCTGTGCCAGCCTCTCGAAGTCTCACTCAGAGTTACTGCAGCTGCAGCCAGCCTGGCTCTGTGGAAGTCTTTGTGGATTAAAGCCTGTTGTACAGTCTTTACTTTGTGTGTGTCTGATTCTGGCTAACAGCGCACTACATTAAGTATGAGTTTTCCCTCTCTATCGGTACACATGAAAATAAACAATTCCATTCATTTGTATCTATATCAATAATTTGGATGATAATGTGGTAAATTGAATCAGCAATTTTGAAGATGACATTAAAATTGGAGGTGTTGTGGACACCTTGCAGAGTGATCTGGACCAGTTGGAAAAATGGACTGAGAAATGGCCCCTCTGGTATGCCACCGGAAACCAGTAGCCAACCTTTATTCCCACTCAGTTTCCTGCTGATCAGCCAATGTTCTACCCATGCTAGTATCTTTCCTGTAATTCCATGGGCTTTCATTTTGTAAACAACCTCAAGTGTGGCACCTTATCAAAGGCCTTTGAAAAGTCAAAATATACAATATCCACTACATGTCCTTTGACAAGCCTGCTTGTGGTTTCCTCTGCATGCACTTTGTCTAGCTTGCCTGTAAATTTATTAAGATGCTCATTGTTTTCCAGAGGACCCCAAAACCCAGCAGCAATAGAAATTCACCAAGACAAATGGTCACTTAAACAAAAGTTGCTTTTAATTATCTTTAAACATGAAAACAGGATCAAACTTTAACTTATTAATATTTAACTTAACCTAACTTAACCCCCTTCTAATTCTAAGCGCACATGTATGCAATGTGTGTATAAGTTCAGAAAAGTTTTCTGAAAAGTTCTTTAATTCACAGTCCAGTCTCGCTTCTCATTCCTCCAAGTTCACTGATTGCAGGCAATTCTTATGCTATCCACAGAATTTAACATTTATGAAGCTTCACCAGGCTTTGGTGCTTGAAAGGTAAATGGTTACTGCTCAGGAATGTTCTTGCCGGTTTTCAGAGAGAGATTTGTTGCTCATTGGAGACACACACACATTTCAGTGTCTTGCCAAAGAAACTTGCCCCATCAGGGTTTTCTAGATGATAACCTCTTTCTTTCAGTTCACCAAAGAGTTTCTTTTCTGTTTCCCTTATTTCAAATGAAACATTATACAGCCAGCCATCTCCTCGAATGGACCACAAGAGCTTTGACCAGGCTGAACTAAGAACTCACAACCTATCTTCAAAATGGGGCTTTTCCACAAGCTTGCCAGTTTTTCATGTTCCGGTTCCAGCTGATGCTGCTGAACCGTAGAACTGAATCTCTCTCTCTCAGAGAAAATTTCATGACCCAAACTGCACTCAGGCTGTGGCACTGGACCCAATCTTCTGAGTTTGTTCATCTGTTGCTTTCCAAAACAATAATCAATTACTCCACAGCATGTCCAATTAACACCTGCTTGTTAAGTCCTCATAGGTATTCTTCAAAGTTTTTGCCAAGGCACTCGGTGCCTGGACTGTCTTGGTTGAGCAGAGTTCTGGCATTTTAAATGAGATCTGTTTTGAAGTGTTTGTATGTGATCTAAATTAAAAAACCTGCCACAATTTATCTCTTTTAAAATATATCTGTATACAATATAAAATATAACATAATCCATCACAGTATTCATAGTTATTTTTATAAACTCAACAATAACAGGTCACACTGCTTCAATATCTATTTGATTATGTGAATTCCTTATATTTAATACATGGATTATTTTTGATGCACCATCATTAACTCCAAAAGATTGGAAGTTATGTAAAACTGATAGGATTTTATTCACAATAGAATAGAGGCACGTCCATGAGGAGGTAGGTCCTGAAATGGGGAGGGGACTGTGGAACAGTCACTTTATTCAGGAGTCTGTAGGAGGAACCACAGGTAAAGTCAGCCAATGGGCTCACCCCAACAGTTAAATATACAAACAGTGGTTTACCACATTCACCCTATGTTTTTAAAAAGAGCTCGGCAATGTGAAGTATATCCGATGTTATAATAAATTAAGTCTTTTGGGTAGTCTGATCTGCTGCTGTAACTGTCATAGTGCCAGCTGCAACTACATCAGTGGGGTCCTGGACAGTCTGGGGAGCCTATATGAAGTTGTTGGCATTGGTTTGGTGGATGCATGGCAACAGGTCTGGCATGCCATCCATTGGAGCTGTGGAAATATGCTACAGCCCTGGTGCATCATGGGTCTTGATAGGTGAGAGGGGTGATCAGTAATGGTCTCCAGTACCCCTGAGAGCACCAGGTCCCTACCAGAGATTGTGTCCTCATACGCATCAGGGTACACCACATAGATGTATTGAGGGTTGGTGTGGAGGAGGTAGAACCTTTCAACCAGTGGATTGAACTTATGGCTCCTTGGATGCTTTTGAAGTAGGACCGGCCCTGAGGACATCAGCCAGACCAGCAGCATAGTTCCTATTGCTGGGAAAGGAAAACATTCTTTCATGTGGAGTGGCATTGGAGGTGGTAGATAGGAGTGATCTGATGGAGTGGAGTGCATCAGAGATGGCATCTTGCCAGTGGGAGACTGGAAGGCCCCTAGACCGCAGACTTGGAGGATAGCCTTCCAGATGGTGGTGTTCTCCCGTTCCATTTGCCTGTTACCTCAGGGATTATAGCTGGTGATTCTGCTTGTGGCAATGCCCCTGGCCAGCAGATACTGGCACCGCTCATCAGTCATAAAGGAGAGCCCCTGGTCACTATGGATATAGTAGGGGAACCAAAATAGAGTGAAGAGACTGCGTAGGGCCTTGATGACTATGGCAGCTGTCATGTCCAGGCAGGGAATGGCGAAAGGAAAGTGTGAATATTTATCAATGATGTTGAGGAAATACATGTTGTGGTCAGAGAAAGGGAGGGGTCCTTTGAAATCGATGCTCAGGTGTTCAAAGGGGTGGGTAGCCTTTATCAGCTGCGCTCTGTTCGGTCAATAGAAGTGTGGTTTGCACGCTGCACAGACCTGGCAGATTCTGGTCATAGTCCTGCTATCTTCAATGGAGTAAGGAAGATAGCAGGCTTTGATAATTTGGAAGAACCTGGTGACTCTGGGGTGGCGATATCGTTGGAGAGGGTTTGCAATCAGTCGATTTGTTCATGTGTTCCACAAGATAGAGCATCTGGGGGCTCATTGAGTTTCCCAGGCTCATACAGGATATCATAATTGTAGGTGGAAAGTTCAGTTCTCCACCTTGATAACTTGCCATTTTTGATTTTACTTCACTGCTGGTTGTTGACCATGAAAACAACTGGCCTTTGGTCAGTCAGCAAGGTAAATCATTTGCTGGCTAGGTAGTGACTCCAGAGCTGTACTGCCTTGACAATGCCTTGGGGCTCCTTCTTGACAGAGGAATATCGAATTTCGGGGCCCTGGAGGGTGCGGGAACAGAAGGCGACAGGTTTGCCCACTGGTAGCAATGCCAACCTTGATGCAGCTGAAAGGTGCACAGGCCTCTGATGCAGGGGAAAGGAGATACACTTAATGAGGGCCGAGCCTAGTCCACATATTTATGGTCCCACTGGGCATAGTGGGAAAAGAAGGCCAGGCACCTTTTCAAGGCTTTGAGGCTGTGGGGAAGGGAAAGTTCAAAAAGTGGATGTTTGGGGCTAATGACTCCATTATCCATGATGCAGCCAAGGATCACAGGTGGGTTGTGCAAAATACACATTTAGTCATTGTATGTGAAGTTAAGGAGTTTGGTGATCTGAAGAAATTTTTGGAGGTAGGCATCATGGTCCTGCAGGTCATGGCCACAAATGGTGACATTGTCCAGATACAAGAATGTGGCCTGCAGCTCATATTGGTCTACCATTTGATCCATCTCCCGCTGGAAGACCGAGACCCCATTAATGACGCTGAAGAGAAACCTCATGAAATGGCAGAGGCAGCCATCCACCTTGAAACCAGTATATTGGTGGTCCTCCAGGCGGATAGGGAGCTGGTGGTTTGCTGGCTATAGATCAATGGTGGAGAATACCCAATTTTGTGTGATTTGGTTTACCATATTGGCGGGAAAGAAGGTATGCGCTCTGCTGCATAAATCTGTTAATGGTCTGACGATAGTCAATGATCATCCTGTTTTTCTTCCCATTCCTCACCACCACCACTTGGGTTCTCCAAGGACTGACACTGGTTCAATGATCCCATCAATGAATAGCCACTGCACCTCTGACTGAATAAAGGCTCTGTCTCCAGCACTGTACCACCTACGTTTGATGGCAATGGGTTTACGGTTGGGGGTGAGATTATAGAATAGCAGTGAAGGGGTAATCTTGAGAATTGAGAGTCCACAGGTTGTGCACCATGGGCAATCTTCAGGTTGCTGGCTGGAAATGGTAGGGGAAGAGGCTGGGTGGTTTTCAGTGGTGGAGGGCAGTGGGTAATTTAAGAACCGCTGGTTACAGACAGTGAAGGGGTCCCATCGTACTCCATCAGCATGCTTTTAAGATGGTATTGGAAGTCTAGTGCCAGTAGCACAGCAGTGCATAGCTATGACATAATCAGGAGTTTAAAGTATTTGTAGTCTGTGCCCCATACAGGCAAGGTCACTATGCAGTAACATCAGCCATATGGGACTTCAAGGCCAAGGAGGCTTTGTGACTTATTGGCCTAACCGCAAGAGAGAGCACACCATGTCCAAGTGAATAAAGCTCCCACTATTGAACAGACATGTGGCCATTTACCTGGATGTCCATCATCAATTTGGCAAGCAGTGAGGACTACCTTGATCGAGTGTGATGGAAGCCAGTGTCGGGTTGCTGCCTGTAGCTGCGGTGGAGCGTTTGTGTGTTCGGTCGCAAGATGGCAGCATTCAAGATGGAGGCCTCCACGGCTCACATGCAGCACTGCTAAGTCTTGAAGATGGCAGCATCCAAGATAGCTGTCCCCAAGGTCCACACGTGGCTCTGCTGGGTTGGAGTGACTTGGACTTAAACACTTTTACGTTATTCCCTTTCTGCAGTTGGAGTAGACAGAATCTTTTGCTAGGCAGCGTTTCCTTGGGTGCTTGCTCAAACCATAGAAGTAGCACTTCAGGAGCTCATGGAGTACAGAACCCGTGGTTAGGTCACTGGCAGGATGTGGCTCTAATGATAGTGATCATGTTTGAGTGGCCACTATCAAGGTCTTATGGATCATAGTTCCCATTTGATTATACTTGGCTTCCAGCAGGGAGCTGACACAGACAGAGAGAATGCTGTGAAAGATCTGTAATGGAAGCTTGAAAACCTCATGGCATGCCTCATGGGCTGTTAACAACAACTTTAAAGTAAAGATCCTTTTCCTTCATCCACGTGTTGTCTAAAACTCACACATATGAATAAGATGAAACATGGTGTCAGATGTGGGATGAAGGAAATTAAAAGGAAATACTTTAAAAGGAAAAATCTAAAGTCAGCAACTGATCAGTGAAGAGAAGCTAACGAAGTTAAAAATGGAAGGATTACACCCACCAGCAAAACTTCAGCTGACAGGTAATGTGGCTGAAAATTGGAACAGATTCAAACCATGTTTTGTATTGTATTTAGTAGCAATTGGAGCTGACAAGAAAAGTGATAAAGTGAAAGCATCAGTTTTCTTACGTCATGGGAGATGAAGCCCTGAAGGTGTATAATAACTTTGCATTTTCTGCTGAAGGAGACAAAATGAAATTGGAAAAAAAATGGAACAATTTGAGGCATACTGCATACCTAAACATAACATGACGTTGGAGAAGCACAGACTTTTCACATGTGTACAGAAAATGGAAGAAAGTATTGATTAGTATGTGACTGAATTGAGAAAAAAAGCAAAACTTGTGAATTTGGTGGACTGACCGACTCGCTAATAAAAGACAAACTTGTGTGTGGTATTCCAGATAATAGTCTAAGGGAAAGATTGCTAAGAGAACAACATCTAGACCCAGAAAAAGCCATAGCACTCTGTAGGGCTACAGAAACTGTAAAAATGCAGGCAAAAGAGCTGTTCAGTGAAACGAGCTGCAATGTGGATGCAGTGAGCAAGAACGGACATAAACTTTTTAACAAAAAGAGCTCCAAAAGGGAAAGAGAGACGTGGCCAGCAAACGAAAAGGAAAGGGACAACCGAAAGCCATGTCATCGATGCGGTACACAACACCTAACAAAAAAGTGTCCAGCATATGGTAAAACATGCTATATGCACAGCAGATGCAGCCATTATGCCCGTTGCTGTAGGAATCACATGCACCAAAGCAAGGTTCATGCAGTAGATGAAAGGGAGATAGAGAAATTCTGTGCAGAAGTTGTGACTGGAAACAAGAAAGGAAAAAGAAACTGGATGTTGAGATTAAAAGTGAATGACGTATACATTTCAGTTAAATTGGATGCTGGAGCACAAATTAATGTAATATCGGAGACTGATTTTAAAAATATTAGACCCAGACCAAAGATATATGAAACAAAAGTGAAGGCGACAGGATATTCAGGTACCGATATACCAGTGCATGGTCAAAGTGAAACAAAAGGATAGAGAGCATATGCTAGCATTCATTGTGGTACCAAAGGATGTACAGGCCATACTAGGTTTAACAGCCTGTGAGAAATTGAACCTGGTAAAAAGAGTCCTCATGGTGGAAAGCGAAGGATACTCAGTTTATGATGAACTCATGAAGGAGTACAATGACCTATTTCAGGGTCCAGGCTGCCTTTCAAGAGAACACATGATCAGAGTGGATAAACATGTGCCATCGATAATACATCCATGCAGAAAAATTCCATTTGTGCTTCAAAAGCAACTGAAGGCAGAGTTAGACAGGATGGAAAGCCTGAATCTGATTCAGAAGATAGATGAGCCAATGGAGTGGGTGAGTTCACTCGTCGTTGTGGACAAAAAGAATGAAAAGCTTAGAATTTTCCTGGATCTAAGAGATCTAAACAGAGCCAATAAAAAGAGAACACTTTAAGCTTCCAATGCATGAAGAAATCATGTCACAGTTTGCAAATACAAAGTTTTTCAGCAAGTTAAATAGATCATTAGGATTTTGGCAGTTGAAATTGGATGAAGCAAGTTCAAGACTGTGCACGTTCAATAATCCATTTGTCAGATACAGGTTCCTAAGGTGACCATTCGGAATTGCCTCAGCTCCTGAAGTGTATCACAAAACTATCCATATGGTCTATGAGCACCTGGACGGAGTTGATACCCCAAATGGATGACATCATAATATGGGGAACCACAAGAATGGAGCATGATGAGAGATTAAGGAAATTGCTGGAAGTAACAAGGAAAGCAAACTTGAAGCTGAATAGAGAGAAATGCTAGCTCAAGGTGACAGAACTAACATTTGTAGGAGATATTATTGGCAATGAGGGCATCAGACCAGATTCCAAAAAGGTGTCTGCCATTGGGAACATATCAAGGCAACAATGCAAAAAGGACATACAGAGGTTTAATGAAGTGGTCAATTATATGGGTAAATTCATATCCAATCTCTTCAAAAAGATGGCTCCATTGAGAAGATTAACAGAAAAGAACATCGAATGGGAGTGGAATCATGAGCATGAAAAGTCATGGAGGGAACTAAAGTAACTGCTCACAGAGGAACCACCAAGACCCATCAAGATATTATCAGATGCATCACATAGTAGGCTCGGTACAGTTCTTCTGCAAAAATATGATGACTGGCAACCCTTTGCATATGCATCAAGCTCAATGACAGATGCGGAGATGCAATACGCTCCAATTGAAAAAGAGATGTTCAGCATCACATATGCCTGTGAAAGATTTCATCAATTTGTGTCAGGCCAAGCAATCAGTTTAGAGACTGACCATAAGCCCTTAATTGCATTGTTCCAGAAGCCATTAAATGAATGTTCACTTTGTGACAGAGTATATAGATATGTTTTTGGGAGATAAATTTGGAAAGATTTATTAGAGTAGGTTACACACAAACACTTTAAAACAGATCTTATTTGAAATACTGGAGTTTTGCTGAATGCTAGACATATTGGGGCCTTAGACCTTTTGCAAGAGCTTTGAAGAGTGCTCAAGAGACTTTTCTTTTCTTTGGCTTGGCTTCGCGGACGAAGATTTATGGAGGGGGTAAAAAGTCCACGTCAGCTGCAGGCTCGTTTGTGGCTGACCAGTCCGATGCGGGACAGGCAGACACGGTTGCAGCGGTTGCAAGGGAAAATTGGTTGGTTGGGGTTGGGTGTTGGGTTTTTCCTCCTTTGCCTTTTGTCAGTGAGGTGGGCTCTGCGGTCTTCTTCAAAGGAGGCTGCTGCCCGCCAAACTGTGAGGCGCCAAGATGCACGGTTTGAGGCGTTATCAGCCCACTGGCGGTGGTCAATGTGGCAGGCACCAAGAGATTTCTTTAGGCAGTCCTTGTACCTTTTCTTTGGTGCACCTCTGTCACGGTGGCCAGTGGAGAGCTCGCCATATAATACGATCTTGGGAAGGCGATAGTCCTCCATTCTGGAGACGTGACCCATCCAGCGCAGCTGGATCTTCAGCAGCGTGGACTCGATGCTGTCGACCTCTGCCATCTCGAGTACCTCGACGTTAGGGGTGTGAGCGCTCCAATGGATGTTGAGGATGGAGCGGAGACAACGCTGGTGGAAGCGTTCTAGGAGCCGTAGGTGGTGCCGGTAGAGGACCCATGATTCGGAGCCGAACAGGAGTGTGGGTATGACAACGGCTCTGTATACGCTTAAAGAGACTTTACTAATGGAGTGTTGTTTACAAAAGGCAAGAGATGAAAGAGCATGTCAGAGCCGCATATTGTCTGGAAGAGAACTTGCTGTTGTAAGAGGGTCATGTGGTTTGGCAAGCAGAGAGAGAGAAAAACAGGCTTTCTATCAGAGAGAGAGAGAGAGAGAGAGAGAAGGAGAGAGATCACTTGTACAGTGTTACATCCAGCAGAAGTAGCTGGGACTGGAACAGGACAAGCTGGCAAGCTTATGGAAAGCCTAGTTATAAGACGGCCTGGTCAAAGCCCTTGTGTTTCATGCAAGAGGAGAGGACTTAGAATAAGTGAAACAAAAAGGAACTCTGTGGTGACCTGAAAGAAAGAGGTTATCATCTGAAGAATCCGGAAGGGGCAAGTTTAATCAGCAAGATACTGATATGACTGATGGAAGTACATCAGGTGTGGCTGTCCTGGAAGAACAAATCTCTCTTTGAAAACCGACAAGAACCTTTGTGAGCGGTAACCATTTACCTTTCAAGCACCAAAGCCTGGTGGACTTTATAAATGTTAAATTCTGTGCACAGTATAAGAATTGCCTGCAACCAGTGAACTTGGAGGAATGAGAAGTGAGATTGAACTGTGAACCAAATAAATTTTCTTAACTTCGTTTCTTCTTTCTTTGGCTTGGCTTCACGGACGAAGATTAATGGAGGGGTATGTCCACGTCTGCTGCAGGCTCGTTGGTGACTGACAAGTCCGATGCGGGACAGGCAGGCACAGTTGCAGAGGTTGGAAGGGAAAATTGGTTGGTTGGGGTTGGGTGTTGAGTTTTTCCTCCTTTGTCTTTTGTCAATGAGGTGGGCTCTGCGGTCTTCTTCAAAGGAGGTTGCTGCCCGCCGAACTGTGAGGCGCCAAGATGCACGGTTGGAGACGATATCAGCCCACTAGCAGTGGTCAATGTGGCAGGCACCAAGAGATTTCTTTAAGCAGTCCTTGTACCTCTTCTATGGAGGACCTCTGTCTCGGTGGCCAGTGGAGAGCTCGCCATAGAACACGATCTTGGGAAGGCGATGGTCCTCCATTCTGGAGACGTGATCCACCCAGCGCAGTTGGGTCTTCAGCAGCGTGGATTCGATGCTTGCGGACTCTGCCAGCTCGAGTACTTCGATATTGGTGATGAAGTCATTCCAATGAATGTTGAGGATGGAGCAGAGACAGCACTGATGGAAGCGTTCTAGGAGCCATAGGTGATGCCGGTAGAGGACCCGTGATTCGGAGCCGAACAGGAGCGTGGGTATGACAACGGCTCTATACACGCTGATCTTTGTGTGTTTCTTCAGGTGGTTGTTTTTCTAGACTCTTTTGTGTAGTCTTCCAAAGGCGCTATTTGCCTTGGCGAGTCTGTTGTCTATCTCTTTGTCGATCCTTGCATCAGATGAAATGGTGCAGCCGAGGTAGGTAAACTGGTTGACTGTTTTGAGTTCAGTGTGCCCGATGGAGATGTGGCGGGGGGGGGGGGGGTGGTCATGGTGGGGAGCTGGCTGATGGAGGACCTCAATTTTCTTCAGGCTGACTTCCAGGCCAACTTAACTTACATACACATTACATACATGTGCAATTAGAATTAGAAGTGAGTTAAGTTAGGTTAGTTGTTAATAGTGATAATGTAAAGTTTTATTCTATTTTCATGTTTAAAGATAATTAAAGCATCTTTTGTTTAAGTAACCATTTGTCTTGGTGGATCTCTATTTCTGTTGGGTTTTGGCATCTTCTGGGCTTGTAACAAACAGGAATACAAAGAATAATGATCAGGCTGCAACGCTATACACTGAATGTGGCGTACACTCCAGGCAAGCTAATGTACACAGCAGGCACGCTGTCTAGAGCTGTTGACACGAGAGAACCTGCAAACACCAAAATGGATGAAGACGTGAATGCCTTCGTGGACATGATCACTAGTGCACTGCCCATATCAGATGCAAAAATGGAGCTCATAAAGTCAGAGACAAATAAAGATGAAACACTGAGACAACTGAGAAAAAACATCTTGGATGGATGGCCCAACATGAAGCAGAACTGCTCATCTGACATTCCAGAGTACTGGAACTGCAGGGCCGAACTATAAGTGGTTGAAGACATCATCTACAAAGGAAGCAAAATCCTTATCCCAAAGAGCCTGAGAAAAGAGATGCCAAAAGGATACATAGAGGACATAGCGGAATCAAAAAGTGTAAGAAAAGAACACGAGAGGTGATGTACTGGTCAAGAATCAACAATGATATAACAAATAAAGTGTCAAACTGTACAATATGCCAGAAATATCAAGCAAGCAATCCTGCAGAACCACAAAGCCACCTCAGGCACCATACAGACCTCATAAGAAGGTAGGTGCTGACCTTTTAAATGTCAAGGGAAGGACTATCTTGTCGTTACAGAGGTGTGTAGGCTCAACACCACCACTACAGATGCTTTAATAACAGGTATGAAAGCTCTATTCTCCAGACATGGCATGGCAAACGAGCTCTTCACTGACAATGGACCCCAGTTCTGCAAAAGAGTGGGACTTTGTACACACTACGTCAAGTCCTCATTTTCCACAGTCCAATGGTCTAATGGAAAAATCAATACAGATAGTGAAAAGACTGATGAACAAAGCAAAAGACAGTGGAACAGACTTCTACCAGAGCATGCTAGTATACCACACAATGCCGCTCAAGTGTGGTATGTCACCAGCACAACTCCTTATAGGATGTAGACTAAGATCAAACCTACCCATTCAGGAGAAGCTCCTAAAAACAAAAGAGGGGGAGATAGTGAGGAAATTCAAAGAACAACAGAAAGAAAGTAAAAGAATTACTTTGACAAAGGAATGAAAACCTACCTGAACTCTACACTGGTGACCAAAAAAGGCAAAAAGACAAAACAAACTTATGGACTCAGAAGGGAACTGTCCTTAGTGAAGTCTAACCAAGATCATATGCCATTCAGACAAATGAAGGGGCAGTTTTACGAAGAAATCATCAAGATCTTCAAAAGGTACCAGCCACAGTAGATGGAAAGACAGATACTTTTGAACAACTTGAATGCATATCTGAGAAGACATCATCTCAGATTCAAGGACAATTAATCAGGAGATCTTCAAGACATGTGAATCCTCCTAAGAGACTCAGAGCAAATTTAAAGACTCCTGTTATAGAATGAAATACTGCTATCTTATTCGCTCTTCAAGTTTTGTGAACACACAAAACAAGTTTATAAAATGTTAACAATGTTGATAATAATGAAAATGTACGTTCCTGGTGTTAAAGTTAAAATGGCAGAGTTATACGAAGAAAACATGTTAGTTAAAAGTAAGCTACTTTTGTTTTAAGAAAGGGAGACGTAATGATAGGGATCATGTTTGCATGTCAATAGCAAGGTCTTAAGGATCATAGTTCCTATTTGATTATACTTGGCTGCCAGCAGGGGGCTGACACAGACAAAGAGTCTGCTGTAAGAGAGATCTGTAATAGAGGCCTGAAAACCTCATGGTATGCCTCATGGGCTGTTTACAACAACTTTAAAGTAAAGAGTCTTTTCTTTCATCCATGTGATGTCTAAGAACTTACACGTACGAATACAAGATGAAACAGTGGTGATTGTGGTGTTAGGTGCTTGCAGAGTACAGTGTCTGTGGTTGGATCACTGGCTGTGCATGGTGGTGGCGGCACATCCCAAGGTGGAGACACCCGGGGCAACCACAAAATGGTCACGTTGTAGGCTGAGTAGGCTTCCATATTCTGGAAGGTCACCTCCAGCATGCCCGTCAGTTCGACCACTCTCCGCAAATTGAGCTCACCTTGTTCCATCAATCTCTGATGGATGTAGTTGGACCTGATGCCTATGACATATGTGTCTCTAATTAGGCCTTGCAATCACAGGCCTATCCAAGAGTTCGTAGTGCCCAGAGGTACTCAGTGTTCAATTCCCCGGGTCACTGTTTTTGAATGGGCAGGAAGTGTCTTGCGTAGATCTCATTTACCTTCTTCAGGTTCTGGCCTTTCAGAATTTCCATAGCTATTGGGTATGACGCGGTGTCCCTAATCATTGAGTACACCAGGGGCCAGATCCAGGAATGTAGTACCTGCAGTTTGTCATTTTCTGATCGGACAACGGCAGATGATGCCTGCAGAAACACTTCAAAGCAACACAGAGTTCAAAGTTGATGGAGGCTTCAGTTAATTGAGGGTCAATTTCCAACTTCTCTGGCTTCAGGACCTGCTGCATTGTCAAAATTTACTGTGAATAAATTTGATGCACCATCACGAACTCCAAAAGACTGGAAGTTATGTAAAACTGATAGGCTTTTATTCACAACAGAATGCAGGCACATCCACACTGGTCGACTGTCCTGAACTGGGGAGGGGGATGTGGAACAGTCACCTTTATTCAGAAAGGTACAGTCACAGGTACAGTCAGCCAATGGGTGTGTCCCAACAGTTAAATGTACAAACTGTGGTTTACCACAATTTTCCTCTGTTTAAACAAGCATAAGGCCATTTTTTGTAAATATCAAAAACCTGCCCTGAAATGTTTTTACCCAAGCTATTACTTTTACTTCATAATTTCCCAATCATAAAAAAGTGAATGACATAAACCACACGACTTTTCAAGATTCAAGATTTAATTCATTGTCATGTAATAAAAACAATGTCAAAAATTGCCTTTTGCCTTCTGTAAGGGAATACAATATATTTCTGATTATTCAAAATGCTTGCAACTTATAATCAGTTATCTGGAATTTTCATTTAATTGAGAAATTTCTTTAAGCAGTCCAGTAGCATTAGCAGAACACTTGTATCTGCAGTTAAACAACAACAGATTTTACAAGCATGAAATAATTAAATATTTAATTCTTACCAAAAAAGCATGATCTCTGCTTACAAAATGCAGCAATAAACACTAGAATTTCTGCACGACTGTTTTTCCAATGTTTCACCACTGTCATCTGCCTCATTAACAATGGGTTTTGTCACCGGCCTGTCTTTGATTCTACAATTATTTCTTCTTCTCTTATGAATGTATGTTGCTCTAGTGCCTCAATAAGTCCATCACACATGTTCACCATGTCATCTATAGGCACTTTTTCTGAAGTCCTCTTCAGTGCTACCTGCAGACATTTTTATCATTGAAGCAATGTCTTCGAACAGTACTCAAGAGTTCTATTGATTCAAAATGGCGCTAACAGTGTGTCAGAACTCCACTTGAGCATACTGGATAAAAAAAATCAACCTTTATCAACTTGTGATGTCATATCTCAGCTAAAATTTTTTCGGATAATCAAGAATTTCAGTTAATCTGTTTAGTAATGTACTGTAGTCATTTTTACATCAAAAGTGCTAATACCTTGGATTTGGGATGTTCTGGTGCTGCCATATGGATCAAATGCAACAATAGCAATCTGAATGTCACCCAAAATAGCCTTTTGGAAATTTTAAGTAGCAAACCTTATTTAACCTATTTCCACTAGAATTGTCATTAAATCAACTAGACCATTGCATCTAAATTGATGACATGTCCTCTTGTAGGTCAATTTGAAAGTGGACATAATTTATCATACTGAAGCTCTTAAAGTTTCTCTTTGTATTTATTCACAAATTAACTTTATTTCTTTCTTCTTCAATCTTTTTATTAAGATTCAGATTAATAAATATAAGAATAATACAAAGAGATGGGACTTGCATTAACAACAGTTAACATGTACAAACACAGACATCGAGCAAATGAGCCTCCCAATCTTTTAAAGGCCAAACATGAAAAGGAATCAAATTTTATCACAAAAATAATTAAGAAAAATTAATTAAGAACAAAACAAAAAAGAAAACAAAAGCTGGGCTACCATGTTTCAGTGGTTAAGCAATTATTTTGTGGTTAATTCCGCTCCTCTACACTCACAAAAATAAATGTTGAAAAGGATCAACTTACATATGAAAATGTTGAATAAATGGTCTCCATGTTTCTTCAAATTTAACCAAGGGGACAACAGTACCACTTCTAATTTTTTCTAAGTTTAAACATGCTATAGTTTGTAAAACCATTGAAATGTAGTAGGTGGTTTAGGGTCTCCTTGCTATTAAAGTAACAAATGCAATCACAGAATAAGCTGAAGCAGATCAGTGGCCAGGTCCAAAAAGTGCAGTAATAGGATGAGGTTGTAGGTCAATTAACAAAACTTCTGAAATAATATCAAAAATATCTTTCCAATTTTTTTTTAGGAAAGGGCAGGACCAAAACATATATGTCAGGGAAGCCACCTTAGAATTACATCTGTCACAGATAGGGTTTATATGGGAGAAAAAAACAAGCTAGCTTGTTCTTGGACATATGAGCCCTATGAACCACCTTAAACTGTATTGAAGAGTGTCGAGCACACATTGAAGAAGTGTTAACTAATTTGAGAATTTTCTCCATCTCTATTGGTAAAGATATCTGAAGTTCTCTTTCCCATTTTGGGAATTTTGTCAGAAATCACTGGACATATTTGCAGGATCAAATCATAAATTGTTGCTATTAAACTCTTCTGTAAAGGGATTTAAACATAAAATGTTATCAGTAACTTTCAGTCTAATATGGTATTGGAAAAGTAGATAAAGTAACATTTAAAAAGTTCCTAATCTGTAGATATCTGAAAAAAATGTGATCTTGGCAAATTATACTTATTAGACAATAGTTCAAAAGGCATGAGACACTTATCCATAAATAAATTGTGAAAACATACTATTCCCTTGGTAATCCATAAAAGTAAAGCTTGATCAATTCTAGAGGGAAGAAAAAATTAGATAGAATAGGACTTGACAAGATAAATTTGTTCAATCCAAAAAATTTACAAAATTGAAACCATATTCATATTGAATGTTTAAATATTGCATTCATAATTTGTTTATTCAATTTAGTGAGTGCAAAGGGGAATGAAGCCCCTAAAATAGAAACCAGTGAGGACCCCTGCACAAACCAAATGAACTTTTTTTTGTTGAAAACATTTTCAATCTTTATTATTTCTGTAAAGGATGAAAGATTGTTGTCAATGAGAAAGAGCATGGAGCTCATTTAAAGTGTCAATTAATATAAGTGTTGTCAAGACGGTGACAATACTTGAAGTTGACATCTGTTACAAAAGACAGATTGGAACCTTTATCATTTAGGCTGTCAGCAGTGTTTGTTGGCATCTGAAAACAGAAAGAATGTGCACAGTTTTGTCAACAAATCTGTGCTTCAGAGGTAAGGTCATTTTTGTCTCTTCTGCTGATTCTTGACATGAGGCCAAAAGTCCTCTGTGGATTTTGGGCATTATTTTTACCTCAAACAATAAACAGAATAATTAGTTATTCATCATTATTGGAAACAAAATTACCAAGTTTATATTCATAATATTTCACTCCATTTAGATACAAAAATTAGATGTGAAGTCTTTAGAAATAGTTCAAAAAGACATTGCCTCAAATTTTGTGCTACTTAGCAAAGGATTGATTTTCATCAATTATCTTACTTATGGTTGCTTAACACTTTCCATGGGCTTGTCAGCAATGATTTCTCCTAAGATGAACCAGCAGCAAGCTGAGAGCTTTCCTGCAGACAGCAAAGCAGGAAGTTAAAAGTAGGAAATATAAGCTACATTTAAATCATAACATGGGAAGCAAAAGAGGATTAGAACACATACATTGCATTAAATTAGAAGAATAGAAAAGCTTTGAATACTTTCTTCTAAGTGAGGTTCCACCCTCTCATATATGTTTTTCAGTCCCAGATGGGTATTTTGAACAATTAAAACCTGATCGTAGCCATCCTAATTTTATCACCCATATATAGTGGGTAATAGGCCCAAGCAAATGCAACAGTACAACAATCTTTGTTCAGAGTTCACTATTGTAACATCAGCATTTTAGTAGGAGGAAGATATGGCTGTCAGCATTTTCTGGAATACTACGATTAACTGTGGATGGGTAGACTACAGAAGTTGCTGTTGGTTTTACCCTGCAATTGCAGTGAGTGTTGACAAGAATATATGCCCCCAATACACTAAATCAAAACAAGACTTTAAAATACTCTTTTTCTTGGGGCAACAATCAGTCTTCACAACACTTTAAGATATATCAACCTTCTTCTTATTTAAAAATGCTATAATGTTGAATTCTTGGGGTATATTCAAACCATCTGTTAAGTCGTTTCAAACTAAAACATGGAACAAGAAGTTATCAGGCAAAGCAATTCCCAGTGAGGTAATATGATGTACTGACAGTGAATTATTGGAGAAGAAACAATGCCCTTTTGAGCATTTCTGTCATGGAACGCATATGTCTGGAAAAATATATTTCCAAATGATATAAAACTTGGCAGGAGTGACAGAGAAACTAGTTTGTTGTCAATTTTGTTAGATAGAACTAAATAGAATCTTGACCACAGAAATAGGCCATTCTGGTCAACCATTTCTGGTGAGCCTCTTGCACACTGACTTTACCCAATCCAGTCAGAATATTCATCTCTTTATGTTTTGTTCATGCATTTATCAACTCCTCAAAGATATCTTTGCTTATTTGCTTTGATTATAATATGTCTTAACCACTCTTCACATAAAGATTTCAACTTGCAGGTTTATTGGATTTATTACTGAATATCTTATATTTATGACTGTTAACATTGAACTCTGTCATAAGCAGAAACATCCCTTTGTGTATCTTATCAACACTTAACATAAATTAAAAACCACTACTTTATATAGGACTCATAGTGGATTTGTAACATCAATAAAGCATATTTATTGATTCTGTAGCTAAATAAATGAGACACAAGGGCACAAAACAAGGCTTGTTCTCTTTATTCCCAGTCCCATACATTTCAACCATCTTCCCAATATTCAACTTCTGACTTGCCTGTAAGTTCTCGTACTGAAAATCTATTACTGTACATACCAGTACATTTAATTTCTGTTCCTTGCTTGAGTCATGATGCTCATGTGGTTTCTATTTCCTGTCCTCTATTTTTCCTCATTCTGTCTTCTTTTTATTATCATTTCAGTGGGGATATATCCTGTCGTGGTGTAAGATGTACATTGTTTGCTTAAATTGAATAGTTCAATGCATTTGTCATAACCTGTTTTTTAATGTCCCCTTTTAAACATGTGAACATAATAAATTCAGATCAAGAATAGGCCACTTGATCCCTCAAGCCTGCTCCACTATTAAAAATTATTATGTCTTATAATCGTAACCTCAATGCTGCACTCTTGCAATAACCTTTTATCTCTTCTCCTTATCAGGGTATCATTTACCATGCCTTAAAGATATTCAAAGATTTTAGATCCTTCTGCCTTTGAGGAAAGACTCATAATCCACTCATGAAAAAAATCACCTCATCGCAGTCTTAAATTGGGCAACCCTTAATTTTAAACAATGCTTTTTAAAATAGCTAGATTCTCCCACAATAAAATCATCCTTTCCACATCAAGACCTTTCAGGATTTTATGTTTCAATTAATTCCTTTCTTATTCTAAACTTCAGAAGACACTTTCCTCTGTAATCTTTTCTCATAAGACAACCTATTTCTCTGTCAATCTGGCCAATCCAGGTATTTATCCGAACTGCTTACAATCCATTAACATTCTTTCTTCAATAGGAAGACCAGCATTGTACTCCAGATGAGGCCTCACCAATGCCCGATATGATTGCAGCACAATCTCTCTGTTTTCCTTCAATTCTCGTAGCAATAAATCAAAACATACTGGAGAAACACAAAAGCTACAGATGCTGAATCTTGAACAGACAAAGAATTACTGGAGGAATTCAGCAGGTCAGACAGCATCCAGTGATAGAAATGGTCAGTCAATGCTTTGGATAATGAAGTTTTTCTAATTACTTTCTGTGCCTTTTGAAAATCGGACTTCTAGATCCTTATGGATCAAAGAGCTCTGTCACCTCATACCATTTAAGTGATCTGGTTATTTGCACTTTTTCCCACTTTATTCTCAGTTTGGCAGATCTTTGTCCACTCATTGAAGCAGTTCATATCACTTTTGTAGCTTTCTTAAGTCTTCATAAAAACTTACTTTTCTATCTATTTCTGAGACATCAGTAAATTTCACATCCATTCTTTCTGTGGCTTCTGAGTAATTTATGTAAATTGTAAAAGGTTAAACCTCCACGACTGATCCCTATGGCACAGCATTTTAATATCTTGTCAACCAGAAAAAGATCTACTTAAACCTTCTCTCTATTTCCTGTTAGCCAGCCAATTTTCTATCAAGGCTAATATCTTATACATCATGAAGTTTTATTTTCCATTGTGACCTTTCATACCATGTAATATCAATGTCTGCTGAAAATTAAACTATATGTACTATAATTTTCTGCTATTCTATCAGCATCAATATCTTTATCCCCATTGTATACAACTTTGATTGGTCAATAATTGGTACCATTCATGCCAAATTGACTTTGTGCCTTCAGATGGACGTGTAGGGAAACCACCCATCCATTGACTGGGTATTCATAAATCTGTTTCAAAATTAATATTCTTGTCTAAATCCAGTTGCTTGCACTGCTGCGACAAGGAAATCATCATCTACAGCCCATATTGTAAAAAATCTTTGTATTTGTACCCCTCTCAGCATTAAGTGGTGAAACATTGTCACTTCAAAGATAATTATTAATAGTTCCTTCTCAAATGAAGTTTGTGTGACACACACTGTACATAATTATAATTCTATATGGCATGATTAACATCTGCTCCAAGTCCGTCAATGGGAGCATTACAAATTTGTTTCAGTGCACAGTTGGTGCTGTAATGAATTGAATGCAATTCACTGCTGAGGCTTTCTAGCTCATGGGCTTTTGTGATTTTTGCTCATGTGCCATTGTCCATCTTTCATTAATAGTTAGTGAAATGGTGAAAACATTGTGACAAGGTTAATAGGAAGCTGGCGTGTTATTGCATCCTTTCAAAAAGTGCTCTAAGCATCATTACATTTCAGGTTTCTTGGCAATGATGGTTCTTTTTACTGTCTGAGGCCTATTTTCATCAATTCTCAGATCTGAATAAATGATCTCCTTCTAACAAAGGAATTTTTGGATTTTCTTTGCTTAAGCTTGCCATTCTACTGATTCAGTCATCTTGGCTGTTCTAATGAGATTAACAGCCTGACTGCTCAAGCAATTTTACCTATAAACTATTGGAACAATTTTAGCAGTAATTGAACCTCATTCATCTTCATTTAATCTTCAAACTTGAATGAATATGCCACAGCTGTCACCAACTTCATCAGGTCCTGTGTGGATGAGTGTCTGCCAACACGCACATATTGTGAGTACCCCAACCAAAAGTAGTGGATGAATCAAAGGTTTTGCATCCTGCTGAGGGCTAAGTCGATGGCATTTAGGACTAGTGATCTACATCTCTACAGGAAGTTCAGGTATGACCTATGGAAGGTTATCTTAGCAGGTAAGAGGCAATTCTGAGTGAAGCTAGGAACAGAATCAGAAACTCACCAACTATGGCAGAGTTTGCAGGCCATTACATCCTACTAGGTGAAGCCTAATACCATAAATGGCTGTGATGCTTCACTATCTGATGAGTTGAATGCATTTTAAGCTCAATTTGAAAAGGAGAATTCAATATACCAATGTTAATACCTACAGAAGATGGCTTTGAGGCCAACATCAGAACATATTTCAAGAGGGTGAATCCTTGCATGGCATCAGGCTCAGATGATGAACATGGCAGGGTACTGAAAATCTGTACGGACATTTTCAATCTCTCAATGCTGCAGTCAGAGGTTTCCACCTGTTTCACTCCACAGCAGATGTAATCTCATTGGTTCTCCACTCAGCCCTGGATAACTTAGGCAACATCAACATGTATATCAGGCTGCTTTTCATTGATTACAGTTCAGCTTTCAACACATTATTCCCTCAGTCCTCAGCTCCAAAACCTGGACCTCTGCACTCCACTCTGAAACTGGATCCTTCACTTCCTCATTGGAAGACCCCAGAAAGTGCAATATAGTAACAATGTCTCCTCCTCACTGACACTCAACACAGACATATCACATGGATGGATTCTTAGCCTGCTGCACTACTCTCTCTACACCCATGACTGTGTGGCTACACACAATTCAGATACCATCTACAAATTTGCAGATGACACAATGGTTGTCGGCAGAATCACAAATGGCAATGAGGACACATACAGGTGTGAGAATAGATCAATTATTTGAGTGGTTTCACAACAACAACCTTGCACTCAATGTTAGCAAAACTAAGGAACTGATTGTGGACTTCAGGAAGGGGAAGCCAGGAGTATACAAACCAGTTCTCATCAAGGGGTCAGCAGTGGAAAGGGTAAAGAAATTCAAATTCCTGAGCATTAACATCTCTGAAATTCTATCCTTGGGCCTTTATATTGATTCAATCATGAAGAAGGCTTGCCGACAGCTATACTTTATAAGGAATGTGAGGAGATTTGGTATGTTATCAAAGATTCTTGGAAATTTTTACAGGTGTACCATGAAGAGCATCATTGTTTGGTAGGGAGATGCCAATGCACAGGACAGGAAAATATTACAGAGAGTTGTCAACTCAGCTAGCACCATCATGGCCATTAATCTTTGTTCCATTAAGGATATCTACAAGAGGCAGTGTCTCAAGAAAGCAGCCTCTATCATCAAGATCTAGATCATGTCCTCTTCTTCACTGCTACCATCAGGAATGAGGTACAGGAGCCTGAGGCCAAACACACAATGGGTCAAAAATAGCTTTTCCCCCTCCACCATCAGATTTCTGAACGGACAATGAACCACAGGCACTATCTCACTTTTTATCTTCTTTTGCACTAGTTCATTTATTGTAAAAAAATGTAATTAATAGCAATTTTGCACCTGTGATGTTGCTGCAAATCAATGGATTTCATGACAATTAATTCTGATTCATTACTGATGTATGATGACCAAAGAAAATAAGTATTAATTGTCAACATTGTTTGCTTCCATTAAGGACATGCACACATTTACAAAATCAAGCTTTGTAAAGGCTTTATCCTTGCCACTTGGCATACAAATCCTGAAATGTGCATTGTGGACATTGCTTGTCACCTGCTTGCTCTGCCAAGGGTCACTGTAATCTCTGCTCAATTGGTCAGTTTTGTCTGCCTTGAAGTCTTTCCAATGTGAATCTCCTTATTAATATTTAATGACACCAAAGTTTGTTGAGTTTTTCTTCCAGGGCATGGGCATAGGTCAGTGTTTACAATAGAATAACGTTTTTAGCCTATGTCCCTCACTACTTTCATATTATTACTGAAGTCTTCTTGTCCAGTTGCTATGGACTTACACTGAATTTGTTTTTCCAATCTAACCTCAACTCTTTTAATCTCCCCCTACTTAGCAATATCAATCTGTAAACATAATCAGCTTTGGTAATCTGGATCTTTGCTTTCTGCCCATATATTTCATTTGCCCTCATATTCACAGGGTATGCTCTTAATTTTAATGCTCCCACTCAAGGCACTTAACTAAACCTGGTTATAAATTTCCCTTCCCATGTCAGATCAGTCTGCAGCTAAGTCAACATTCATATCAGTGTCTCAATTAATGCTTCAACTTTGAAATCATTACTGCATTGGTAATAAAATGCATAATAGTGAAATTGTGAGTCTCACGTTGCTCTCCTTTGTGATTTTTTTTGCTGTAATTGTTTCCCTTCCATTGGGATTTTGCTTTATCACCACTATTCTTTTTCCCATTTGTAACAATTAAAGTATTTATCCAAGTAGCATTTAAGAGGCTGTTAGGTGGAGATATGAATATTCAGGGTGGGAATGGAGGGGTATGGATCATGTGCAAGTGCAAGAGATTTGGTTTAATTTGGCCCAGCCATTGTGACCAAAAGGGGCTGTTCCTGTGCTGTACTCTTCTATGTTCTATATTCTGTTTTCCAGTTTTAAGTGACAGGCTTAAGCTGAATAGTTTCCATGGCAATGGTAACAGGTTTCCTGTCACAGTTCTTTTTTTTGCACCACTTCTGCTCATGTGATCTTGGTTCAGCTGCTCCAGTTATCTTTTTTTTGCTGTTGGTCCATATTATTTGCTCACATTAACAAATTATATTTACAGATTTAAGAGGCAACTTCTATTGATGTGATTTTCCTGTCACTTTTAAATCTTGCAGGTTTCTTTCCAACCTTACCTTGTCTTCTCTGCATCTTAACCCCTATATTTTCTATTCCAAGTTCTGCTCAAAGGTCATTGTTGTGAAATATTGACTTCATTTATATCCTGCTGACCATTTCCAGAAAATTCTCTATTTTTCACCTGTCAGTGTCTGGTCAAGCTCGCCATTCATCTCACTGAAATATATGGTTTAATCTGCAGTGCACGACATTCATTGTTAATGATTTGCATGTGAAAGGCTGAAAGATATTTTGAAGAGATATAATGTAAATTTTTTTTCATTTGGATACCTGAATTAAATAAAAATCTATAATATACTTCAATAATCAGTGTTATAATTACATAATTATTGATTTAGTTATATTTATTATCAGGTTCTGGGCATCTTCTGACCTGCCAGTCCTTCCAGTAAAGAGACTACATTTTGAGTAGGTAGTTCCAGGATTTACATCCAGTAATGAAGAAGCACTGGCTACATATCTACAGGTCAGAATCAAATAGGACTCTGAGGGGAGCTTGATGTTGGGTGTTCCTATCCACAACCTGACCTTCTTGATAGTGTAAATCTTAGATTGGGTAGGTTCTGTTGGAGAAGCTTGGGTGAAAAACTGGTGCATTATGTAGATGCTGTTACATTGTAGCCACTGTCCATCTAAGCACTAGTTGAGGTACTAATCTAATGAATTGCTTTGTCCACAATGGTGCTGAACTTTTGGCAATTTTTGGAGTTGCATTCATTCAACCAAGTGCAGAGTATTCCATAAAGTTTGTGACTCTGTAAATATTGAAATGGCCTTGAAGTGTCAGCATTTGATTCATTTGCTGCAGCATACCCAGCGTCTGACTGGTGCTTGTGAGCATGGTGTAAAAATAAGTTGCTGGAGGTACTCAACAGGTCAGGCAGCATCTATCGAGGAAAAAGGATAGCCGATGTTTGAGTTCAAGATCCTGCATTTGAAAAGTTCTTGACATGAAATGTCAACTGCCATTTCCTCCCAGATGTTGCCAGATGCACTGAGATCCTTAAACACTTTTTTTAAAATTCCAGATTCTAGGATCCACAGTCTCTTGTGTCTCTTCTGTAAACATGGTGTTTGTGTGGCAGGTCCAGTTGTGTTTCTGTGGACTCTGATCCCCAAAATAGTTGGTGGTGGGGGACTCAGGTGATTATGCCATTGAATATCAAGGGTGGATGGTTTGATTTTATTTGTTGGACATGGTCATTAGCTAAGATTTTCTGGCACACTCTCTACTTGCCACTGTCCATCCATGCCTAAATGTTGTCATATCCTTGTTTACATCAAATTAAGGTTCAAGGTGATGGTCATATAAAATTGAACCACACCTCAGAACTTGAATTTTCGGAGCAGTTCTAAAATTAAGTAGAATATACAACTTTGTAGCAAGTAGTGCAGTGAATAAACCATAACAGAAGTTGTCTGTGAGCTGAACCAACAGAACTGTTTTTAATGAAATCTTCACAGGAGTTTTAATAATTACAGTTGGCAGGCTATCACAATCACTCAACCTCCCACGTGCCTCCCAGAGTTACTTGTGTTCCCCCCCACCCCCGAATACCAGAAACTCCTGATTCCGCAGGAAACCCACAACTTCGGACGTTGGCTTGATAGTGGAGTGGCCTGGTTTACTACATAGTCCCCCCCCCCCACCCCCAGAACTGGTGTTCGGAGGTCACACAGCAGTTTCATCTATATGGCTAGAACGGGATGGCAGTCTCCCCCTGCACTGGGGGCATGCCACCCATACCGGCTGATCTAGGTTCACAAGTGCTGGCTTAAGGCAATCTTCGAAAACCGTTTTTTGCCTGCCACCAATGTCTATTACAAACGTAGAGCCATCATTCTGTACCACCTTCATATGGCCATTGCAACAGTGTCCTGTGCGTATCCCTGTGCAGGAATACGTAAAGGGAGTTGATGAGTTCAGGCAGAATGAATGTGTCTTAGACCCATGCCGAGTGGCCAGGATAGATGCCATTGTACCCACTTTCTCCCTTCAGTGTGAAGTGGGAGATTCCTTCTGCTCACATGTTGCCAGAATGAAATCCCCTGGGACCGTTAGGGGGGCTCCGTAAACCAATTCTGTGGAGGACATAGCTATATCTTCCTTCAATGTGGGAAGGATATCTAAAAGTACCCAAGGCAGTTCATCTATTCAATTCGGTCCCTTAAGACATGCCATGAGAGCCGTTTCCATATGACGGTGAAAATGTTCCACTAAGCCTTTGGACTTGGGATGATAGCCATCAACCAATGCAGTTGCATGCCCAGCAACTGCGCAATTGTGGACCATAACCTGGATGTAAACTGAGTCCTCTGTCAGAAGAGATATACATGGGTACTCCGAAGCACACTATCCAATTGGCGATGAGGGCTCTTGCACACGCTGAGGCAGAGGTGTTGGAGAGCAGACAACCTCTGGTCTTCTCATAAACCTGTCTACTATTGTAAAGAGGGGCAACAGGCTGACAATCAAACCTGTGCTGCGTGGGTGCAAAAACCTGTAGTGGGGCTTTGGTGTGGTGCTGAACTTTTGAGGTGTGGCACTAGATGCATAATCCCTGCCCAAGCGCCAACTTGCTTGCGCAGGGTGTGCCACATGAATTTGCCCACCATGAGCCTTGTTGTCATCCTAATTGAAGAGTGAGCCAAACTGTGTATGGCGTCAAACACCCGACGTCGCCATGCAGCAGGTATAATGGGCCTCAGTTTGCTGGACCAAAACCCAAGTCCTCAAATTTCAATCCTGATAAGGCAGTGCAATATGCAGCTATCTCTTCATCTTCCTGCTGAACTGCTGCCAAAGCCGTGCAGTCTATACCAGGAGCAGGCGAATGAAGGGAAGCGATGGTGGTGCACGATAGCATGTCAGTGACTAGATTGTTCTTCTCAGTGATGTGTTTCATTCTAGTCATAAACTCTGAAATATAGGAGAGTTGTCATTGTTGTCGTGCTGACCACGGATCTGACATCATGGAGAAGGTGAAAGTCAACCGCTTGTGATCCATGTAGACCATGAACTCTGCCCTCTAGGAAATAGTCAAAATGCTGTATGGCCAAGTAGAGGGCAAGGAGCTCCTTGACAAAGGCACTGTGCTTCTGCTCCGGTGCTCTCAAATGATGACTAGAGAAAGTTAAGGGTTTCCATATGCCATTGATTAGCTGCTACAGAACCCCCACTTACCGCAGTTGGCATGTCAACCCTCGGGTTGCCCGAGTATAGTGGCTCTTGCTAGCATTCCTTTGGCAGTCTCGAATGCAGCTGTGACCTCGTCATCCCATTTCAGTTCCTTGGGATATCCGGACAAGAGTTTGAAAAGTGGCTGCATAACTTTGGCTGCAGCTGGCATGAAACGATGGTTAAACTTAATCATGCCAACAAATTCTTGCAGGCCTTTAGTGGTAGAGGGTCTTTTAAATTTGAAAATGGCCTCGACCTTGGAAGGTAGTGGAACTGCTCCATGCTGACTGATGCGGTGGCCGAGGAAATTGATTGATGTGAGGCCAAACTGGAAATTTGGCCTGCTTGATTACTAACCCATGGCCAACTGGCCTCTGACATAGTTGACAGAGATGGGCCCGGTCCTGTTGCTGGCAATAAGGATGTCATCCAAATAAACAAATACGAAATCTAGGCCCCCAGTAACTGTGTCCATTAGGCGTTGAAATGTCTGGGTCGCATTTTTTAAACTGAAAAGCATATTGAGAAATTTAAATAGCCAAAATGGGGTAATCAAGGCAGTCTTAGGAATTTCGTTCGGGTGAACTGGGATCTGATGGTACCCACACGTTAAGTTGATTTTGGAGAAATTCTTGGTGCCATGAAAGATCGCAGAGAAATCATGTATATGGGGAACTGGGTAGTGATTTGCCGTAGAGATGTCGTTCAGATGACGATAGTCCCCACAAGGTCTCCACTCTCCAGACGCCTTAGGTACCATATGCAGTGGTGAAACCCAAGGGTTGTCAGAGCAGTGAACAATCCCCTATTCCTCCCTGTCTCAGAATTCGTCTTTAGCCAATCGTAATTTATCCAGAGGTAACCTGCGCGCTCGTTCATGCAGGGGATGTCCAGAGACAGAATGTAGTGCTGTACTCCATGTTTTGGTTGGGAACTGTGAAGTAATAATGCTGGGAAATTCCGCTAGGATTCTAGCATATTCATTGTCTGAGAGCATTACCGAGTCAAGGCGAGGTGTGGGCAACGTCATGGGGTGCAAGGTGAGGGACTCAAAAGTCTTTGAATTAACTAGGTGGCGACCTTTGAGATCTATTTGAAGGGAGGAGGGAAATACGCTAACCTTCACTCTAGTGTCAACTAAGAACTGATGGCCTGACTGTTGATCCCAGTGGAAAAGGAGGTTGTTCTTCTGGCCGGCTTTCGCGGCTACTACCAATGACCAGCCTCGGTGTTTCCCAGATGTGTGCGGGGAGACGGCATTGGATGGCTGCAGCTCCCCATCTCTGATGGTAATAGCACTACTGCTCTCTGTCTGTGCTGTGTCTGGTTGAGTCTGATGCCACACCGCTATTGGGAGTGGGCAGAGTTTGTGCCCTTTGCTGAGGCAGTGCTACGTGCCCAACCAAAAGTGTATCATGCTGTTTAGTGTGCCACAACTCATCAACATGCCTGCTAAGCGGCAGGGGTTGTTAAAGTCTTCGTCTGCAAGCAGAAAACAGGTATCTTCTGGTATTTGCTTGAGAAAAAGCTGCTTGAAAAACAGACAGGGCTTGTGTCTGTCCATGAGCGCCAGCATCTTGTTCATTAATTCAGAAGGAGTGCTGTTGCCCAGGCCACCCGCCTGAAGAAGTCGTACTACCCTGTTGTGTCGGGAAAGGTTGAAAATATGTGCGAGCAGGCCTTTTATGGCTTCATACTTGTCGTTGGCTGGAGGCTGGCATAAGAAATCAACAATACACCCTGCAGTGTCTTTGTGCAGCAATCCAATGACAGAGTACCTCATTGCATCAGTGGTAATCTGGTATAGATGAAACTGGGCCTCATTCTGCTTGAACCAAACCTATAGCTGCGAGGTCCAAAATACTGGAAGCGTGATTGAAATGGTGTTCTGTGCATCCTTAGTGAGGTCCAAAATGTCACTAGGACCATCAGGGTCACCTATATAGCAAGTGGTGCAGTGAATAAAGCATAACAGAAGTTGAACCAACTGAACTGTTTAATGGAATCTTCGCAGGAGCTTAAATAATTACAGTTGGCGCGCTATTACACTCACTCGAGCTCTGAAGTCACATGCCTTCCAGAGTTCTTTGTGCCCCCCAGCCACCGGAACTCCTGATCCTGTGGGGGCCTGCAACTATGGATGCCAGTTTGATAATGGAGTAGCGCAGTTCGCCACAACCTTTACAAATAAAATCTGCATATATTGCAAGAGGAAAAATTTAAATGGAAATCAAATCAACCACATAGTTTCTTATGCCAAAGTTGTTTGTGCACCACATGACTTTTACATTTAAACAGTTTTTAAAGTCAGCTTACACATTTATTTTTGTTATTGTCGCAAGTCTCATCTGTTTTGTAATGTTTTCTATATATGCCACATATCAATAAGGATGGATAACATCAGTGATGTAACAATACTTGTTATACTATTTTAATGAACAGAGCCACTCATCAGAAGACTAGAAGGCCATAGTCAGTACGAATCAGAAATGATGTCTCCTACTCACTGACAATTAACATAGACACACCTCAAGGATGCGTTGTGAACCATCTGCTCTACTCACTCTATACCCATGACTGTGTGGTGAGGCACAATTTAAATGCCAGCTAAAAATTTGCCGTTAACTCCACAATCTTTGGCAGAATCACAGACAGCAATGAGGAAGCATCCAGGAGTGAGATCTATCAGCTGGTTGAGAGGTGTCACAACAACCACCTTGCATTCAATGTTAGCAAAACTAACGAACTGATTGTGGACTTCAGGAGGAAGAAATCAAAAGAACACAAACCAATCTTCATCGAGAGGTCAGTAGTGGAAATGGTAAAGAAATTCAAATTCCTAGGTGTCAATATTTCTGAAGATCTATCAATGCAATCATTTGCCAGCAGCTATACTTCGTGAGGAGTTTGAGGAGATTGGGTATGTCATCAAAAACTTGTGCAAATTTCTACATGTCCACCATGGACAGCCTTCTGACTGCCCCCTTTTTAACTGCTACTATCAAGAAGGAGGTACAGGAGTCTGAAGATGTCTTCCCCTCCGCCATCAGATTTCTGAATGGACAATGAACCACAAACACTACCTATTTTTTCTCTTCTTTTGCACTAATTTATTTTTAAAAAATATTATTTATAGCAATTTTGCATCTGCAACGTTGCAGCAAAAACAAAAGAAATTCATGACATGTTCATGACAATAAATAAATTCTGAAGTTCTGATCCTGAGGTAGATGCCACATGTGAATGTCAGACAGGCAGAGTCCCACACAAAATATAAAACAGCAAAACTTAAGAGGTTATCCTAATCAAGAAAGACTGTGCAGACTGGAACTTTGAATGGTTACTGTTTATGCGCATATTGTTGATTATGAATGAAGAAGCTTGTCGTAAGGTTGTTATTCCTTTGTGGATTGTCTTGTGATCGACTGGTCTATGGGCTTCATTAATGTTGACAGAAAGTTCTAACGAAGCATTCTATGAGGTATCTTTAAATTGGCATGTATCTTGTTTTGTGCTGCTTGTGGTTCATGTGAAGTTGTATGTGTACTCATCAAATGGACATCCACATTGCACACTAGCAATGAGAATTAAATAGAAAAGTTTTGCAGCCATCAAAAGTAACAAAATTATTTTGTGGAAGTGGGTAGAGTCTGTGAACACAATAAATCATAGCAAGTTGAGAAATGAGCGTGACATTCGGTTAGATAAATTTTTACATGATAGAGGAATTAGGGGATATGGGGAGAAGGCAGGTAGGTGGAGTTAGGTCATAAATTAGATCAGCCATGATCGTATTGAATGGCGGAGCAGGCTCGATGGGCCATTTTTGGCCTACTCCTGTTCCTACTTCCTATGTTCCTATGTTCCTATGATATGAGGAGTAATGATGCAACAAAATTGATTGGAAGTAAAAGACTATCATCATAATTAGTAGAGCAGTAGACAATACAAAATCACAGGAGTTCTGGAAATTTCAGAGGTGTTGGGCACTACCAGTTGCCCCAATAATGCACAGACAAAGACTGAGGGAAACGATAGGCTTTATTACACTAGAGATTGCTGGCCTGGGTTAAGGCTGGGAAATGAGGAGAGGAAGAGGGGACGCGACCTTTATGGCCTGGGTCACATGGAGTCCAGGGAGGAGTCTAGGAGAGGAAGTCATCAGGAAGGCAGGCCAGCCTGTACATACAACCATATCATTACATTCACCCCCTCTTTTTAAATAGAAACCACCGGTAACAAACATGAGAAGAAAAAAAACACAGGGGGTGGGGAAGAGGGCTCCTTCAGATTAGAGGTCTAGTCGCACGGGTGACCGCCTCCTTCTGCCGGACCGCTGAGGGGGTGGAAGGGGGGGCCACTGCGGGAGAATCTGGGATGGGGACCGCTGGGGACGGGATACTGGCGGGGGACTCCCGAGGAAGTGAGTGGTCTGCTGCCACACTGGGGGGTCAGTTCTTGGAAGTCCGGTGGAGGGACAGGAGGCTCGGACAGCAGAACTGTGCTCCTGTGCAGTGCGATCAGATCTGCAGTCTGGTCCGTGGCCAGCAGGGCCATTTTGGGGTCTCCGGCCATTGCTAGGTCTTGGATCAGTACAGTGGCCATCAGGATATCTCACGAATGCGTATTGGGGGTTGGCGTGAATGAAGTGCACTGCTTCCACCAGTGGGTCCATCTTATGGCCCCTGATGTGCTTCTGTAGCAGGACCGGCCCTGGGGTTGCCAACCATGGAGGGATGGACAAACCGTTTGCTGATCTCCTAGGGAAAGCAAAGAGGCGTTCATGTAGGGTGGTGTTAGTGGCGGTGTATAGCCATGACCAGATGGCATGGAGAGCCTCGGGCAAAATGTCCTGCCAGCGGGACAATGGCATGTTCTTAGACCTGAGAGCCAGGAGCACCGCCTTCCAGATGGTGGTGTTCTCCCTTTCCACCTGGCCATTACCCCTGGTGTTATAGCTGGTGGTCCTGCTGGTGGCTATGCCTCTGTCTAGGAAGTACTGTCGCAGCTCGTCACTCATGAACGAGGCCAGGAGAGACCATCGAAGATTACCTGCTGGATCTGTGGACACTTGCCCAGAAGTGCAGGTACGAAGCGGCTACGGGCCACATTCGTGAGGAAGAACAGATCTGGGACACGCTAGTCATGGGGCTCGAGGTACATGAGGCAGTGACTGCTCGAGTTGGGAAAGAAGGATCTGGCTAGCCACATTGAGCTGGCCAAATTGTTGGAACAGGCCAAGCTTGAAGCTAGCGAGCTCGCTCACCCAGGTGACCCCTTCCAAGGACTGAGTGCTCCAGATACCCCAGCCCCTAATGGCTGCCATTTCCCATGTTAGGGAGTGCATTTTCTGCGGCAAGAGCCAGCAGTTGGTACACTGAAGCTGTAAGCATTCAGGGAAATTGAGAATATTCTTTCATGTGGCTGAATAGTGCCTTGCAGATAGTAATAAAGGTTTGTTATGTAAGGTGATTAAATTACTTTGTCTAAAATATTCATTTCGTTTAGCCAGCAAAAATTCTGATCAATGACATCTTCCCATGTCTCTCAGGCTGTTGATGGTGAGAACTTAGCCACAAAAAAGTTTGGTAAACTTTCTCTTAACGGAGATGGTGATATTTGTTGCACTTACTGTGATGCAGATGTTACTTGCCTCATTAGCCCTTTCTGTAAAGACTAATTAGTTTGGAGGAGTTGATGATCTCGTGGAACAACGTGTAATCGTCAATAAACAACCAATGTGATGAGGGAGGGAAGGTAATTAATAAAACAGCTGAAATGATTGGGGCAATACACAGCCCTGTGGAATTAGTGTCATGAGAGGGAAAGGATTCATCACTGACAATTACATCATCCTGTTTCTTAAGTATGATAAGGGGTTGGAGGGATTCATAAAAACATCAAAAATTATGAAAGCAGATAAGATAGATGCAGGGAAGTTGTTTCCATTGGTAAGTGAGATGAAAACGAGAATACTGCTGTCTGTGGAATTCTCTGTGCAATGAAGTAGTAGAGGGCGGGGGCTGCCTCTTTAATGTATTTCAGATATGGGTAGATCGATTATTGAAAGTAAGGGAATTAAAGGTTATGTGGAACAGGTGGTAAGTGGAGCTGAATCCAATTACATAACAACATAATGAAAACAGAAGAAATCAGTGCAGGAGTTGGTCATCTGGCTCATTGAGCCTGCTCTGCCATTCAATAAGATCCAGCCATGGACTTGGCTCTACTTACTTAACTGCTTTCCCAACTCTTGTCCCCTGTTCTTCAAAAATCTGAGTAGTAAATACATTTATCTTATGGTGGCACAGTTAGCATAAGGGTAAAGGTTCCATGACTGTCATGTAATTCTAGATTTAGAATGTAACATACATGAAATTCTTTAACTTTGTCCAGCACCCCTCATAGTGGTTAGTGCAATGCTGCTACAGTGCCAGGAACCTGGATTTCAATCCGGTACTGTCTTTATGTTCTCCCCATGTCTGTGTAGATTTCCTTCCATATTTTAAAAACATGCAGGGATTGTAGGTTAATTGATGTATTTGGGAAAGGCATGGGGTTGTGGGCTGGAAGGGCCTATTACTGTGCTATATGTCCAAAAAAAATCTACTACTTCAATGCATAGAAAATACCACAAATTCATGACTCTCTGGGAGAAGAAGTTCATCCTCATCTGTCTTAAATATACTCCCCTGAACCTTGAGATCATGTCCTCTAGACTCACCAACTAGGGGAAACCACACTCAGAGTATTGTGTCCAGTTCTGGTTGTCTCATTATCGGAAGGATGTGAAAACTTTAGGAAGGGGTGTAGAGGAGATTTACCAGGATGCTGCATAGTGGACCACCAGCATTTTTTTTCCAGGATGGCAGTGGCCAATTCCAGAGGATATCTATTTTAATTTGAAGGGTGGAATGTTTCGGGGAGATGTCAGATGTAGGTTTTCTTTTGACACAAAGAGTGATGGGTGCCTGGAAGGCATTGCTAGAGGTCATGATATTGTCATTTATAAAACTTTTAGATAGGCACATGGATAAAAGAAAAATAGGGGGCTCTGGGATATGAAGGAAGGAAAGGTTTGATTGATTGTGGAGGAGGTTTAAATACCATATATATTTCAGTGTATAAATTGACAGGTGTATAAGTCAAACCCCCTTTTTCAGCCTGATTTTAATGGTCTTTTGGTATATCCGACGTATTAGTTGACCACAATTTTCGGGATGCCTGAGCTGGCCCGCTGACCAGCGTATAAATCTACCTCCCAAAGTTCACGATTCCCGAGATGGGTCATGGACTGGCGTATACATCAACCCCTAAAGATCGCACGGATTGATCTGCTGGGGATTGGCTAGAGGTAATTGCTATCATGGAGGGTCCATCGATACAATTGAACTCACGACGAAAGTATGAAGCAAGTTTTAAATTGAAAGTGATAGAAATGGCCAAGAAAACCAACAACTGTGCTGCTGCAAGAAAATTTGATGTATATGAGAAGTTGGTAAGAGATTGGAGGAAGAAATAAAGAGACTTTAAGAAAAATACCAAAAAGGCAATGTTCATTGAGAAAAGGAATCACACATTGGCCAGAGTTGGGAAATCACGTTGCACCTGAACAGAGGCAAGATTGCTACATAGTCACTTGAAATAAAATAAGAACATTTGTACTGCAGTGGGTCATGTCATACCCTGACCTCAGTAAAGACTTTGAGGCTACAGTAGGCTAGTGCAATCGTTTCATGAGCAGGAAAAATCTAGTATTACAACCAAAAACAAAAATTGCTTATTATAAGTAACCGATAGAAACACTAGTTGGCATTGATGAATATTGGAAACATGGATGAAACCTGCATGAATTTTGACATGATAGACAATAGAACAGGGGAATGAAAATGTGTTAAAACTGTGCAAACCAGAAGTACAGACCATGAAAGAACCAGGTTTTCCATGGTGTTATCGTGCATGGCTGACGGGACAAAGTTAAGACCCATGGTAATCTTCAAACATAAAGTTAAATCTAAAATAAAATTCCCTTCAGATATTTTTGTACATTTTAATGAAAAAGGATGAATGGATGAAAATGGTGTAATGTGTGAATCAGGCAGCCGGGGGTTTACACAAAAATAGAGTTTTCTGGTTTGTATGTTTCGTATCCATTTAACTAAGAAGACTAAAGGTAGATTAGCACTACATAATACTTACATGTGATTATCCCAGGTAATTTGATGTCTATCTTGCAACCTCTTGATGTCTGCTTGGACAAGCCATTCAAAGACAATGCACTCAAGGAATGGAATACATGGATGTTGAGTGTAGAAAAGTCATTTACAAAAGGCAGACAATGTGTGCTGCATCACTTGATGTGCTGTGTAACTTTGTGCTCAAGGCATGGGACAAAGTTAAAGTAGAGACTGTGATAAAATTTTTCAAAGAGTGATGTACCTCTTGTGCAATTGATGACACTGAAGATGATTTGTTATGGGACACTGACGACGAAGCTGAAACTGCCTCATCAGATACAGACTAGGACCCATATGATGACTGTTTAAAAGGTGAGAGTATGGATGTGCTTGCCGCCACCTTTGGCTCAGATGATGATAGCGAGAGTGATTTTGAAGGGTTCTAATTGTGTTGTTGTTTTCAATAAAAATCTCAATGAAAAAATGTTGCAGTTGGATTTTTTATGGTTTTTCATGGGTCGACTTATACACAGATCAGCGTGGATTGGATTCTGAGCTGAATTTAAAGTCTAAAAGTATATCTGGTGTATAAGTTGACCCCCCCCTCCCCCTTTTTTGAGAGATTTTTTTATGGGTTTAACTACTTGAAATATACAGTTGGCATAGGATCATGAGATGAAGAACACATACTGATCTACACTGCCCTATGTTATATAAGACTTTGTCCATCTCCTGTCACTCCACACATAGATGACCACACCTATTCTTAAGGGGATCTACTTCCTAGTTACCATTTTGCTGTTAATATACTTATGGAATTATTTAGTATTTTCCTTTACCTTATCTGCTGGAAAAATCTCATGTTCACTTTTTGCCCTTCAAATTTCATTCCAAAGTGTCCTCTTACATCCTTAATGCTTCAAACACTTTCTAAGTCACTTGATGTATTGAAGGTTTGAACTTTTACAAGAAAAAAATTTTAATATTGGAAAATAGTGCAGCAATAGGAATTTAGTGTAATTATTCCTCCAGGTTTGATGTGGATCTTGTGCTTTTAGGTTAACTGTGCTGCTTCCAAAGATCACCACATGATCATATTATTTTTTCAGATTCAGACAAAATCCCTTGCAACAAATTTCCAAACATAGGGCATTTTTGTGCTGTGGAGTCATGTCCACTGAGACTGGACTGTAATTGTCAGCAACTTTTTCCTTGTGACCGATAACAACCATCTGGGGAGCCAATCTTCATTAGTTGTCCCCTGGCTCAATTTGAACTTTAGTCTCTAGAGGTGATACATTTTTGATTTAGATCACTCATTTGCTGGTCTCCATATTGAGCAGATTTGCGCAATATGGAAAATGTAACTCAAGGTCTCTAATGACACTATATGATTCACATCTAAACATCCCAGTGGAATTTTCATGTAAATTATTTTAGTCGTGTTAAACAAAGCTGTTCACTGTTCTAATTTAATAAATAAGCATTGCAAGTTCCTGACACTCACCCATTTCCAACATCTCTTGTTTTTTTCGTTGTGTCTGTATGATTGATGTGAAATGGGGTCCAAGGCAGTTTGAGGTGAAGAGTGTAATTGTTGTTAGGTTGTACACTGCCGTCAGGGAGGTGAGCTATGCTTCTTAGTGGGAAATAAAGTTGGAAGTTAGCCATCCTAATTTCATAGGAAATGAATACCACTGCTGTTAATTCCAATGAGTGGCAGGGTGTTGACATTCTTATGAATAGTAAACACAAAACCTTTAACTCTATTGTGGCAGATAACCTAACCTATTCTTTTTAAATCTAACTCTGAAATTCTCATTTTTATGGTGGTTGGAAGCTGATAAGTGCACATAAAATGCTGAAGCTTTCAGTGAACAGCATCTGTTTTCTGTAAGCATCATGGTATCTGACATTTGCACCACGTTGCTGATTGCAGGCCAATCTAACTATCGGTAATTTTGTCCGAGTCATTTTGTTTAATAGATTTTTTGTTAAAACTATCCCTTTTTCTCAGCTCAGTGCTCTTTTTAAGACTTAAAAACAAGGAAATTGTTACACCTTCAGGACAACTGATCAGCTTTGTTCAGAAAATTGTTAGAGGTCACAAAAAGAAATGATAGAATGAAACAGTGAAGCTTTAGAGGCAAGTTAGTAAATTAATGGGCCCAATTTTCCATTCAGAATAACATTGAGGCTAACTGAGAAAAGTGAAGACTAGGTCTATATTTAGACCACTGAATATGTAAACCAAAACATTGTGAATTGCACTTATCCTCTTGCTCTCTGGCCTGCATTGAATCACCATCTAATCAATAGATTAGGCATTCATAAAGGTATAGAGCATGGATACAGATTCTTGAATTCACTGAGTTCAGTTGATTTATCTATCCAGTTACCTTAATCCCACATCCACCCCATTTTATTTTCTCTACATTCCCATCAGTATCCCACAGATTTTGCCATTCATCTGTGCATGAGGAGCAATTAATAGTAGATAATGAACTGGCTTGTCTTTCAGTTGTGGGAGTAAATCAGAGTATATGGAGGAAACCAAAGTGGTCAGAGAGAATATGCAAACTTCACACTGATATTACTAGAGGTCAAGACTGAACCTTGGTCACTGGAGAGGCAATTTTACCTACTGTGTGACATTGTGTGTTAAAATCTATGAATAGACATGATATAAAATGCTGTAATTAATCCTGGTTTAGGCAATAAATATTTGTGACATTATTACTTTTTTAACTGTATAAGAAGATTTAATTACTATCAAAGACCTCTGACACAGAAAAGTTATTGAACAAATATGGTATCATTCCTTCTGAATTTAGTGAATGATAGAGATACAAAATAATATATATATTTCTGTTTATTCCTGCCTTCAGCTCCAATATCTTACTTATGTGAGATCCTATGCTTGATTCTACAATGAATCAAAATTATAGTTCAGAAAGCTTACTATTAAACAGGGTGCCACACACCTCCCCCTCAATTCCATAATTAGAACCCATTGCTGGCAATCGCTAAGGTTGACCACCTGCCAACTCTTGAAAATTATCACCCAGTATAATTTCTCCCATTCCACCGGACTCTGTCAATTATATCTCCCTTTTCTGCAAATTGACAAGCACTCATTCTGATTAAAAAGATATTAGAAGTTCATGCTGTGACTCTACAAAATGGGGACCAGCTCCACACGACAACAGAGTCTTTGTTTGATTAAAGAAAATAGTATTTGAAGATCAAGATATCATACTTGAATTAAAACTCAGTCCATTGGGTAACAGTGATCCCTGCTCTCATCTATACTTCAGTGTTCTTATCTATTCACAATGGGTTCTTCAAGGCTTTGGAAATATATGACTAATTCTGTCCCTGCAACATCCTTCAAATTTACTGGAATGATAAGCAAAACAATCTTAGTGTCCTCTCTCAGTCAACATCCCCAAATCTGAGGCCCTGGTGAAACTCAGTCATCTAGATTTTACTCAGATCCCACACCACACTCCCAAAGCAGACTCTCTATTGTGAGCTTAGCCATGGAAAAAGATTGTTGAGTGGACAATTGCTCTTGGGAATCCCTGCCTGGGATTCCCAAGATGCTATGCTAAAATGATGGCCTCATCATTGAAAACTGAAATGGTACATTGCATGTGAAGTACTGTATAAATGTTCAGAGAAGCAGTGCCACTGCTTTAATAATATTTGCTTACATTGTATTGCATCTGTAAAGAGAAACCTATTTTTAATAAACTCAAATTGCTTGAAATTTATTGTCTAATCCTTAAAAGATGAAGCTTATAAACATTAAGCTATCAGGCCTTTAATTCCCATGATCATGTTTTTGATCTTTCAATTCACTGATGGAATCTTTGAGCGCAACAAAATTAATCACAATTCATTCTATCTTATTTATTAGTCTTTATAGTTTTTACAAAAGGTCAGCTATTTCAGATTTTTATAATCATTTCCTTGATGAGCACTTGTTATCTTCATAACAAGGATACTATCTCCATGTTAATGAGAGCTTTCACTTGATTTGGAAGAACTGTTTATATCTTTTCAAAGTTCAAATTTTGGGTTTACATACATAAAATCTTATACAACCCTGAGATTCCTTTTCCTGTGGGCCAGACAGAATTTATACTTATCAGTAATACAAAAAAAACCGTATTCACGAAAAGATGTGTATAAAAATAGGAAATGTATACAAAGAAAGAAATGTAAACAAACTGTGCAATATAGAAATAAATATTAAATAATAAATAATGTGCAAAGTCAGAGTCCTTAAATGAGCTACGAATTATGTTTGTTGTTTTGGATTCTGATGGTGGAGGGGTAGCAACTGTTCCTGAACCTGCTGGTATGAGTTTTGTACCACCTATACCTGATGGCAGCAGCAAAAACATTGCATGTCCTGGGTGGTATGGATCCTTGATGATTGTTGCAGGTGCTCTCCAATAGTCGCATTCCATGTTGATTTTCTCGATGGTGAGGAGGATTTTGGCTGTGATATACTGGGTTGTATATGTGTTTTGGACGGCTTTCTGCTCAGAGATATTGATGCCCCCATACCAGGCCTTGATCCGGCCAGTTATCCGGTTGGAGGAAATCCAGAATGATTTGATGGGAACACACTTGTCCACTGCTGTTTTGAAAATGTCCGTAATGACCCAGGTGTAATCATTCAGATCCTCAGCTGAGTTCTTGAACATTTTCCAATCCACTGACTCAAGGCAGTCCTATAACTGATTTTCAGCCTTCTGCTACCATCTTCTTGCTGTTCTGATCTCTGGAGCCTCTCCTTTTAGGCTCTGTCTGTATGAGGGCAGAAGGGGCACAGGCAGGTCATCTGACTTGCCAAAATGCTACCTCAGGAAAGAACAGTAGGCCTTCCTTATCTTGGTGTAGTAATGATCAGGTGTGGTGGGACCTCAAGTACATCAAGTGCTAGTGGTAATTGGGTAGGGTTTTCTTGAGAAAGGCCTGGTGAAAGTCATGGAGTATGATTTGTTGTGCATCAGGGTGGGCCGTCTCTTGTTTGAGACCACATGATGCAACCCCGCAAGTGTCTATTTGTTATTGATGTCAGGAGAGATATAAACTCTGATGAGAATTACTGATAAGACTCTCAGTATAGATGGAAGGGTCTGTATTTAATCGAGATTTGCTCTAAGGCATTGGAGCAGGAGGTTGACATAACCCCAACATCCGTGCACCAGCTGGTATTAACTAAAGAGCACTCACCGTCCCATTTCTCGTCAAGTTCCAATCCAGTCTGTTAATGGTGAAACCCTCTGGTTGGATCATAGCATTCAGTGTGCTCTCTGTTAGCCAGGTCTCAGTGCAGTAAGCTGAGATTTATCTCACCTGTCTCTGATAAAGCAACATAACCCTCAGGTTGTCAATTTTGTTTTCTAATAACTGGACATTCGCCAGTAGGATGAACAGTAAAATGCTACCCTTTTGGAAATAAAACTTTCAACAGGAAAAAAAGACATATATTTCAAGACCATTTCTGCAGAGGAACAAGTAGGTATCAATGCTCAGATGAACACATTTCACATTGTTTCAATGCTTTTCATTGGGTTGAGAGGTAGTGATGAGCAGTTAAAATAAATGTATGACTTGTTGAAATTGATTCTGATGGAATGAGCAACAACTTCTGTTTTTCATTCACAAAAGATTTATAAATGGCTTGCATTTTTGGCAACCCTCATCTGTATAGAAGATTGCTCTTTAAGGAACTCTTGAGTTCTTTTTGTTGGCTTTAATTCTTGATGGTCTATCATCTCTAAAACGCCAGGAAAGTGATCTGATCTGAATTTCATGTTTATGTTAGTGGAAAATATTTTCAGATTTCATGAAAATAATCTTCTGTTGATCATTATGTGAATGGAATAATTTGAATATTGAATGATTTTGTCATTTTGATGATTTATCATGTTAAAGGATAGATACATTTGTTTTTCTCAGAAAAGTTATTTTTCTCAGATTCTGTCCTTGCATCAGCCAGCTTCACTTGCCATATAGCAGTAAAAATGAAGTTTTTTCTTTTAATATTTAACTTCTAACTTAAAGGATGGAAAGCAAAAGCACTGACATCCTTCTTAAAACAGCAAAGGCTGAAAGAACGCAATGCAGCATTCCTCTGTTTAGTGCCTGCAGAACTCTTAATGTTTTAAATGTGCAGACCAGATGTCTTTTCTAGATGTAACCAATTTAATGGATTTTAAAACACAGGTGTCCCCACCCAGAATGCATAGGAAGTTGCTGTTCAAATTTGATGATCCCATGGATCAGATATAAGAGGTGGTTGTTAGATTCCGTTGTGCCAGCAGTGATTGTTGTCCCTGGTGGACAGAGTGCTTGTGCCCTCCACCAGCTGCTCTCCAATATCAAGATATGAATTTAAAGTTAAAAATATTAGGAACATGCTAACTAAATAATATCTGCCATCATGGAAAGAAACACAAAGAAACAAAGAATCTATTGATGACAAACAAATCTTATTGTTGAATTTTAAGGCTTGCTACATAACCCTTATAGATTTTATTCTTTCAGAAGTGATTATTAATGTGTGCAAAACTTTTATTGCTGTCAATTAACACACAAATCTGGTACAAGGTGTTTATTTCCTATATTTGCTACCAAAAATAATGAGCTTTACATTAAATATCGAAGAATTCGAAGCCTACTAGAAAAGTAGGCTTACACATTTTAAAGCATTTTAAAAAATGATTAAGAGATTGCTGGAGATTGAATTAGAAATACAAGCTAAGAGTTACGTATAGAGGAGAAACGGATCATCATCTGGGGCATAAACATTAAGATGGATTGGTTAGGCTCAATTGCCAGATTCAATGCTAGTGGTTCTCAATCTTTTCCTTTTCACTCACATACCTCTTTAAGTAATCCCTATGCCATTGGTGCTCAGTGATTAGTAAGGGATTGCTTAAGGTGGTATGTGAGTGGGAAGGGAAGGTTGAGAATCACTGTTCCAGACCCAATTGTTACTGAAATATTTTGCTTGCGAAAAATTGTCATTGGCCCATTTCCTTTGGAGTTATGAAACCATATACATAACGGGTCAATTAGGTACGATTAAAACAGTGGCTTTCAAACTTTTTCTTTCTACCCACATACCACCTTAACCAAACCTTTACTAATCACAGAGCACCTATGGCATAGGGAATACTTAAAGTGGCATGTAAGTGGAATGAAAAAGGTTGAGAACCATTGTTCTATGCTATAACTTCTATTTTACATTGGCTTTTTTACGATACATCTCCCACAATGTGTTTCCGAAATTGGCTGTCACATTTGGGCAGCAAAGGGTTTGAATCCAGCATTGTCTGTAAGTGGTTTGTACGTTCTCCCTGTACAAACCATCCTTAAAATGTACTGGGATATTTGAGCAGCAAGACTAGAGGGCCACAAGGGCCTGTTACTGTACTGTATATCTAGATTTGTAAAAAATGGATAATTTTGAGATGAGATGATTTAATGGATATTTGGTGAGAGGGGAGAGGAAAAAGAGATACTGTATTAATTTTTCACTATTTTTATCAACTTCCTTTAGTCGAAGGGTGACTGTTCTGCTTTGTAGGTCAATGAATTAAGCTCTGGTATGATGAAGGACCAGCTAATAAAGGTACAACTCTAAATTATATGGAATTTGCAGCGGAACCTGTAGGTATTGGTGTTCCATTGCGTCTTCTTGCTGATAGAGGTCACAGGATGGGAAAGGCCATAATAGTAGCTGAAGTGGATAATTGTAATGTATCTTTCAAATTATACATACTATTTCTCTATATACCTCTGATGGAGAGAATAATTGTTTAGGATAACAGATGGGGCCCCAATCAAATTGTCTAATGTGGTGCTAAACTTTATAGTGTTTCCTTCATCTTGTATTCATATGTGTGAGTTCCTAGACAACACATGGATGAAAGAAAAAGTTCTTTAAAGTTGTTGTAAACAGGACCATGAGGCTGCCAGCCTCTGTTACAGATCTAACATACTGTATCTTGCTTTGTGTCAGCCCCCTGCTAGCAGCCAAGTATAATCAAATGGGAGCTATAATCCTTAAGGCATTGCTAGTTGCATTGCAACCATGATCACTATCATTACATCTCCCTTTCTTAAAACAAAAAGTATGTTTTCTTTGTATAACTCTACAATTTTAACTTACATTTTCATTATTATCAACATTGTTAACATTTTAAAAATTTGTTTTGTGTGTTCATATTTACATACAGTAAAACATGAAGAGTGAATAAGATAGCACTACTTCATTCTATAACAGGAGTCTTTAAATTTGCTCTGTGAGTACCTTAGGAGGATTCTTGATGATTTCCTGATTGATTGTCCTTGAATCTGAGTTGTTGCCTCAGATGATGTCTTTTCAGATGTGCATTCAGGTTGTTCAACAGTATCCATCTTTCCAGCTACTGTGGCTGGTCTCATTTGAAGATCTTGAAATTTCTTCGCAGAACAGCCCCTTCAATTGTCTGAATAGTGTATGATCTTGGTTGGACTTCACTAAGGACAGTTCCCATCTGAATCCATAAGTTTGTTTTGTCTTTTAGCCTTACTTGGTCACCAGTGTAGAGTTCCGGTAGGTTTTTTGTTCCTCTGTCAAAGAAATACTTTTGCTTTTCCTTCTGTTGTTCTTTGAACTTCCTCACTTCCCCCTTTTGTTTTTAGGAGGTTCTCCTAAATGGGTAGGCTTGATCTTAGGAGTTCTGCTGGTGACATACTATACTCGAAAGATGTTGTGCGGTATACTAGCATGCTCTGGTAGAAGTCCATTCTACTGTCTTTTGCCTTGTTCATCAGTCTTTTCACTGTCTGTACTGATTTTTCAACTAGAACATTAGACTGTGGAGTTGACATGGTGTGTACAAAGCCCCACTCTTTGGCAAACTGTCGGAACTTTAAATGGCAAAACTGGGGTCCATTGTCTTAGAAGACTTCGCTTGCCATGCCATGTCTGGAGAATATGGCTTTCATACCTGTTATTACAGTGGTGGTGTTCAGTTTACACCTCTGGATACAGAGAGTAATAGTCTGTGACTACAAGTTAGTCCTTCCCTTGACATTCGAATAGGTCAGCGCCTACCTTCTGGTAAGGTCTTTGCTGGTAAGGATTAATGGTTCTGCAGGATTGCTTGCTTGATATTTCCGGCATCTTGCACAGTTTGACACTTCATTTGTTTTATCATTGTTGATTCTTGGCCAGTACATCACCTCTTGTGCTCTTTTCTTACACTTTTCGATTCTGATATGTCCTCCGTGGATCCTTTTAAGCATCTTTTTTTCTCAGACTCTTTGGGATAAGGACTTTGCTTCCTTTATAGATGATGTATTCAACAACTGATAGTTCAGCCCTGCAGTTCCAGGACTCTGAAACAACAAGTGAGCAGTCCTGCTTCATGTTGGGCAAACCATCCAAGGTGTTTTTTCTCAGTTGTCTCAGTGTTTCATCTTTGTTTGTCTCTGATTTTATCAGCTCCATTTTTGCATCTGATATGGGCAGTGCACTTGTAATCATGTCCATGAAGCCATTCATGTCTTCATCCATTTTGATGTTTGCAGGTTCTCTCATGTCAACAGCTCTAGACAGCGTGTCTGCTGTGTACATTAGCTTACCTGGAGTGTATGCTACATTCAGTGGACAGCGTTGCAGCCTCATAATCATTCTTTGTATTCAAAGTGGACATTCATTTAATGGCTTTAGGAACAATGCAATCAAGGGCTTATGGTCAGTCTCTACACTGATTGCTTGTCCTGACACAAACTGATGAAATCTTTCACAGGCATTTGTGGTGCTGAGCAGCTCCTTTTAAATTTGAGTGTGTGGTGTCTCCATGTCTGTCAGTGAGTGTGATGCATATCCAATGGGTTGCTAGTCATAATATTTTTGCAGAAGAACGGCACTGAGCCCACTCTGTGATGCATCTGATAATATCTTGATGGGTCTCGCTGGGTCGTAAAACCTCAGAACTAGTTCCTCTGTGAGCAGTTTCTTTAGTTCCCTCCATGACTTTTCATAGTCATGATTCCATTCCCATTCAATATTCTTTTCTGTTACTCGTCTCAATGGAGCATCTTTTCTGAGAGGTTGGATATGAATTTACCCATATAGTTCACCATTCCATTAAACCTCTGTATGACCTTTTTGCATTGTGGCCTTGGTATGTTCCCAATGGCGGAAACCTTTCTGGGATCTGGTCTGATGCCCTCACTGCCAATAATATCTCCTACAAATGTTAGTTCTGTCACCTTGAGCTGGCATTTCTCTCTATTCAGCTTCAAGTTGCTTTCCTTGTCACTTCCAGCACTTTCCTTAGTCTCTCATCATGCTCCATTCTTGTGGTTCCCCATACTATGATGTCATCCATTGAGGTATCAATGTCCAGGTGCTCATAGACTATATGGATAGTTTTGTGATACACTTAAAGAGCTGAGGCAATTCTGAGTGGTCACCTTAGGAATCTGTATCTGACAAATGGACTATTGAATGTGCACAGTCTTGAACTTGCTTCATCCAATTTCAACTACCAAAATCCTGATGATGCATCTAACTTGTTGAAAAACTTTGCATTCGCAAACAGTGACATGATTTCTTAACACTTTGGAAGCTTAAAGTGTTCTCTCTTTTCTCTACAGCGATGAGTGAACTCACCCATTCCATTGGCTCATCTATCTTCTGAATCACATTTAGGCTTTCCATCTTGTCAAATTCTGCCTTCAGTTGCTTTTGAAGCTCAAATGGAACTTTTCTGCATGGATGTATTATCGGTGGAACATGTTTATCCACTCTGATCGTGTGTTCTCCTGGAAGGCAGCCTAGACCCTGAAATAGGTCATTGTACTCTTTCATGAGTTCATCATAGACTGTGTCTCCTTTACTTTCCACCATGAGGACTCTTTTTACCAGGTTCACTTTCTCATAGGCTGTTAAATCTAGTATGGCCTGTACATCCTTTGGTACCACGATGAAAGCTAGCATATGCTCTCTATCCTTTTGTTTCACTTTGATCATGTTTTCTCCTTGCACTGGTATATCAGTACCTGAATATCCTGTCACCTTCACTTTGTTCCATATATCTTTGTTCAAGGTCTAATATTCTTAAAATGTCTCTGATATTACATTAATTTGTGCTCCAGTATCCAATGTAACTGAAATGTATATGTCAGTTAAATGTATATGTCACTTTTAATCTCAACATCCAGTTTCTGTTTTCTTTTTTCTTTTCAGTAACAACATCTACATAGAATTCCTCTATCTCCTTTTCATCTACTGCATGAACCTTGCTTTGTTGCACTTGATTCCTACAGCAACGTGGATAATGGCTGCTTTTGTTGCACATATTGCCATGTTTTAACAAAATGTCACCAGCCCAGAGGACCCCGAAACCCAGCAGCAATAGACATTCACCAAGACAAGCAATTGTTTTTAATTATCTTTGAACATGAAAACAGAATCAAATTTTAACTTATCTCTGTTCTTAACTAACCCAAATTAATCCCCTTCTAATTCTAAGCACATGTGTATGATGTGTGTGTAAATTCACAGTTCACAGTTCAATCTCACTTGTCCTTCTTCCAAGTTCTCTGGTTGCAGGCAATCCTTATTCTGTGCTCTGAATTTAACATGTATAAAGTTCACCAGGCTTTGGTGCTCGAAAGGTAAATGTTTACTGCTCAGGAAGGTTTTTTGGAGGTTTGCCAGAGAGAGATATTTGTTGTTTCAGGATTTCCACAACTGAGGTGCCACCAGTAGTCACCTCAATGTCTCGCTGATCAAATTTGCCTCATCAGGGTTTTCCAGATGGTGTTAGGTCTGCTTTGTTCATGAATGAGTGAGACAAACACCAGGCTGAGTCGAAATCAGGGTTCTTTGTTCTTTATTACCGGATTGTAACACTTGCGACTAAACATGTTAGTCGGAGAATGCATTCTGCCGTTATCAGCAAAATGGTGATTTTTTATACCCTTGGATATGTGCTTAGAACATCATCATATCATTACTTGTCCAATGACTAAAACTGTTGCTATCCTTTCCCTGCTAGCTTCCTGCCTCTCAATCCATCAATGTCTCTCTTATCTTGTAAGTACAAGGATGCATTCACATCTTATTACAGCCCTGTACATTCCCATCTCATGATGTTTTACCTAACAGGAGTACAAGGACACCTCCCCTTCTTGTTACTGCCCTGTACAGGGTAACTCCCTACACATTCCCATCTCATGATGTTTTACCTTACAATGGTAACCTCTTTCTTTCAGGCTACCACAGAGTTCCTTTCTGTTCTACCTATTCCAAGAGAAACATCAGACATATAGCATTTTCAGCCATTCACCACTCTTGAGCATTCTGTTTCCAGCCAGTTTCTCCTGACTTGCACTCTTCCGCTGCTTTCAGTGTCACACACACACTAGCTGAGAGAGCTTGTTGAGCTTGTCTTCTCTCTGTCCCCCTCTCTCTCTCCAAACTGTCAACTGTCAGAAAGCTCATGTGACTCTCTCACTTGCAAAAAACCCCACCTTCTTCAGCAAGCCACAGGAGTTATCCCTCTTGGTCAAGCTGTTTCTTAGGTAAACAAAATCCAGGAAGGACTTTTCTGTGAGCAATTTGTAGGTACTTGCAAACAGCCAGTTTGTCTCTTTCAAGACAATGGTCTATTCATTTCATGATGTAATTTCAATTAGTCCTTACTTATGAAATGTGCATATTATTCTCCAAAGTTTCTGCAATGTTACTGAATATGAATTCTTAGTATTTCAAATAAGATCTGTTTTAAAATGTGAGTATGTATGTAACCAACTCTAATCTTACCAAATTCCTCCCAATATTTATCTATTACAATATGCTGGACACTCTTTTGGTAGGTGTGTACTGCATCAACAACATAGTTTTTGATTGTCCCTTTCATTTTTGATCGCTGGCCAAGCTTCTCTTTCCACTGTGGCATACTTTTTGTTAAACGGTGTATGTCTGTTCTTGCTCACTGCATCCACGTTGCAGCTAGTTTCACTGAACAGCTCTTTTGCCTGCGTTTTTACAGTTTCTGTAGCCCTTCAGAGTTCTATGGCTTTTTCCAGGTCTAAATGTTGCTCTGTTAGCAGTCATTCCCTTAGACTATTATCTGGAATGCCACACACAAGTCTGTCTTTTATCAGCAAGTCGGTCAGTCCACCAAATTCATGTTTTGCTTCTGTTTCTCAATTCAGTCACATACTGATCAATACTTTCCATTTTCTGTATACATGTGAAAAATCTGTGCCTTTCAAACATCACATTATGTTTAGGTATGCATTATGACTCAAACTATTCCATTATTTTTTCCATTTTCATTTTGACTCCTTCAGCAGCAAATGTGAAGTTATTACACACTTCCAGGGCTTCATCACCCATGATGTAAAAAAAAACTGATGCATTAACTTCATCATTTTTCTTGTCAACTCCAACTGCCACTAAATACAATCTAAAATGCTGTTTAAATCAGTTCCAATTTTCAGCCACATTACCTGTCAACTGACGTTTCGCTGGTGGGTATAATTCTTCCATTTTTAACTTTGCTAGCTTCTCTTCACAGATCAGTTACTGACTTTAGATTTTCCTTTTAAATTATTTTCTTCTAATTTCCTTGATCCCACTTCTGACACCATGTTTCATCTTGTATTCATATGTGTGAGTTCTTAGTCAACACATGGATGAAGGAAAAGGTTCTTTACTTTAAAGTTGTTGTAAACAGCCCATGAGCCATGCCATAAAGCTGCAAGCCTCCATTACAGATCTAACATTCTGTTCCTTGCTCTGTGTCAGCTCCCTGCTGGCAACCAAGTATAATCAAACAGGACACTACAACCATGATCACTATCACTACAGTATTTGCTGGAAGTGTGCTCCTCCAGACAATTGTAGAAAATTCTTTTGCACATTTGACATGCGCCTTACAAATGATGGAAAGACATTGGGGTTGTTTAGGTCTGACCTGCTCTTATAGTCAAGGTATTTATGTGATTAGTCTAGTTGGTTTTATGACTGAGATATAATCATGTGAAAACAGCTATATCAGGCTGAGTAGTCCACTTCCCAGATGCTTGTCGAGTTGACTAGACTGGATGCTAATTGCCTTTGTCAAATTCAGAGCCTAGAATATCACTGAATAGTCCACATTTTTGTTTCAATATCATGGTTATAGTGCAAATAAATGACTTGCTTCATCATTTCAGAGAGCATTTTCCTCAACCATAAGAGAGAAAAGAAGGTTAATCAGAAATGCCTGACTAGAATATTTTAAAAGATGCAACTTTAAACTTTCAGACATTATACTGTAAAATCACTGCTATCCAGAATTCAAGCAACCAGCAAAAAGTTACAGAAAATAAATAGGTAAAAAAAAAGTAAGTTTAAAATTTGTGCACCCAGCAGTTAGTTTGCCAATCATTCAACACACAATTTCAAGCAACCAGAAAATTCAAATCTCTGGCATCTACCAATCCCCATAGGTGCAAGATACTGGGGCTTTCAGTGTACTCATAGACCCAATTGAAGATACAATAGTGAATAAGAGAATGCACAGATATAAACATCAATGAAGAGATAAATAACCAAATGGATTTTTGATAATCTTACTGCAGTGGGATTTATAGCCAACCACATTTAGAGCGTACAAATGTAAAACAATATTCATTCTAATAAAGGGAAACCTTCTATCTTGTCTTGATATTCAAAGTCACTGTCATGCCCAATTACTCATTACTTTTGATTGACAATAAATAGATAGACCAGATATCAAATTATTGTCATTATAAAATGTATTTGGATTCAGATTATCTTGCAACAAGAGATTCAATTCCTCACATTATAATTCCTTCCCATCATCAACCAAACTCAATTTAGGTTGCACAAGAAGTTCTCCAATTGCCTGGAAGAATAATTCTTTATTGATTATATGGAACAAGGTTGACTGAAATTACAAATCATCTTGTCTCTAAAAACATCCATGCTCCATACACCAGATGTTGCTCATGTAGGTTTTCTCTCTGTCATGAGGTTTTCAGAATAATATTTTATCTGCTGGTTGAAGAACTACAGTACAGACTCTCAACTAGAGCATTGGTATCTGTAATTTTTCCCACCAGCAATATACAAACTATTATTATTACCTTACATTTCTTAACAACATCTGATGATATTTATAGATTAGTCAACCAGTTTCTCACTAATGTGTAAAACAATCAGTTGTTCACCTCAGTTCATATCCTTTCCAATAAAATCAGGGAATCTATGTGATTTGGCAACATAATTTTTCAAATATCAGGTGTCCCAAGAGTAAGTGCAGCTTCTGATAGATGGTGTTTTATGTCTAGAGTCTCTATTTTGCATTTTATTTTATCCATGTAATGCAAACACCACATGGAGCAATAATAGGTGCTCAGGGCAAGTTGTCACAACATATTCATTAATAATCTACAATACCAAAGCTTAAGATTTTGATCTCAAAATCCATATGATTTATCGATGAACAGATTTATCCATCAAAATCATAGCAAACTGCAGTAAGTTTTCTGGACGAAGTATACAGATCCAATGCGATCCATAATACCACAAGAAATCTCATGGAAAAGTCTGTTAAAATTTTCTTGCCTTGATTTCGTTGCACAAATAAAGAACTCATTATGGTCCTGTGAGAGTCCACAATTTCTTGATAGCTTGCTGAATTCAATCTTCACGATTTAAAAGCTTGCTGCTTCCAGAAGGTGAAAAACAGATAATAAAGGATGAATGAAAGAACTTCCATCCATTGGGAACTTGAAGAATGCACAAAAAACAAGAAAATATAGTAGCTGGCAGTCAGAGGAAGAAGGTACAACCTTCAGAGTTTCAGTGAGTAAAGGATAACTCTTGAAATATAAGAAAGTGAAACATGAACATTATAATTCAAAGATAAAGATACTAACCAATGATTTTGGGCTTGAGCCCTTCATCAAGGAATAAGCAAAATGTAGGCAGGTGTCTGAAAAAATTGGGGGGGGGAGGGGTGGCAGGGGTAGGAGCACTGTCTCATAGGCAAGAGGAGATAGGTAGATAAGGGAGGGGAGGGCACAAGAGGGGGATAAAGCTCTGAGAATGGAGCAGGAAGATGTGGAGGAGCTGGAGGAAAGGAGACAGAGAGATAGAAAAGAGAGGGAGAACAGGAAGTGGTATGGCTCCTCCAATTTACAGGTGGCCCCAGTTTGGCTGTCCATGAGGACGGAGCTGTTGGCCTGGGAGTGGGGCGCAGAATTGAAATGGTTGGCCTCTGGGAGATCCCTCTATTTGATGCAGATAGAGCAAATGTGTTCAGCAAAGCAATCTCCCAGTCTGCATACAGACTTTCCGATGTAGAGAAGGCCAAAACGGGAACATTGGATGTAACAGATGACTCCCTCAGATTAATAAATTAAGTGTTACTTCACTTGGAAGGACTGTTTGGGACCCGAATAGAGGTGAGGGAGGGGGTGTGGGTGTAAGTTTGCCACTTCCTTCGGTCACGGGGGAAAGTGCCAAGGGGGCAATGAGTGGATGAGGGAATCACGGAGGGAGTGGTTCCCAAGAAAGGTGCAGAGGGGCGGAGAGGGGAAGATCAAGTCAAGTTTATTGTCAACTGATTGCAGAAGTATAACCCAATGAAGCAGCATCCTTCAGTCTTCAGTGTAAAACATGCAGACACACAACCAGACGTAACACACATGCAGACAAATAATACATATGCAGGACAAGTATTATATCTATAAAAACAAATAAATAAGTATTGTTTTGTACAATAAGAGTCAGAGATGTTTAGTGTGAGCTGTTCCTTCGGTTTTTCTGCATTCTCACTGCCTGTAGGAAGAAGCTGGTGGTGCTGGCTTTGATACTCTTGTACCTCTTCCCCAAAGTGAACAGCTGAAAGATGTTGTGTGCAGGATGGAAGGGGTCCTTAATGATTTTGTGAGCTCTCTTTAAACAATGATCCCAGTAGATCACATCAATGGGAGGGGGGGTGGGGGGGAAGGGAGTCTCCAATGATCCTCCCTGCCCACTTTTATGGACCTGTGGATTAACCTCCAATCCATTTTTCTGCAACAACTGTACCACATTGTTATGCATTGGCCAGGACGCTCTCGATAGAGCTCCTGTACAAAGTCGATATGATGGTGGCAGGTAGACTTGCCCGCTTCAGTCTTCTCAGGAGGTGCAGTCGCTGTTGCACCTTCCTGACAACTGAGGTGAAGTTGAGTGTTTGTTGGTGGGATCATGTTTTAGGTGACGGAAATTGTGGAAGATAATATGTTGGATGCGGAGACTGGTGGGGTGATAGGTGAGGACAAGGAGAATCCTATTCTTGTTATGTCTCGGGGCAGAGGGGCCAGGGCAGATGTGTAAGAAATGGAGATTTGGGTAAGGGATGGTGGTAGAGGGGAAGCCATGATTTTTGAAGTAGGAGGACATCTTGCATGATCTGGAATGGAAGATCTCATCTTGGGTGCAGATGTGCTGTAGACAGAGGAATAGAATCCTTACAGGGGACTGTGTGTGAAGAAGTGTAGTCAAGGTAGTTGTGGGAGTTGTTAGTTTTGAAGAAAATGTCTATAGAAAGTTTGACACCTTTATTGGATTGATAAAGGCTTTATATAATAGTCCGAAGGCCAGAATTGCTGTCAATGGGCAGATTTCAGAATCTTTTAATTTAACAAGGTCTACTAGACAAGGATGCCCATTGTCACCTGCTTTATTTGCTATAGTTATTGAGCCTTTGGCATAATTAATACGTCAAAATGAAAATGTTAAAGGCATGAGAGTTTTGAATGAGGAATATAAGATTAATCTATTTGCTGATGATGTTTTATTATATTTGGTGGATCCGGGTATTTCTTTACCAGCAATTCAAGAATGTTTAGAAATTTATGGTCAATTATCTGGTTATAAAGTAAATTGGACCAAAAGTGAAATTTTAACAATTTGTAAAAATGATTATTCAATGTATAAAAATATCACAAATTTGAAGTGGACCACACAAATTAAATATTTAGGAATTAATGTTAATACGGAATTTCAAGATTTATATTCAATTAATTATCTTCCTTTAATAAAAAGGATTAAATTAGATTTGACTAGGTGGAAGGATTTGCCTTTGGGTCTATTAGGGAGGATTAATACTATAAAAATGAATATTTTTCCCCGAATACAATATTTGTTTCAATCAATTCTTTATTTTTTAAATAAAAGTTTTTTTAAGGATCTATATAGAGCAATTAGAGACTTTTTATGGAAGGGAAAATTTCCGAGGGTAGCGATGAGAAAGCTGATGTGGAATTTTCAATTTGGAGGTTTAAGATTACCGAATTTTCAACATTATTATGAAGCAGCTCAATTTAAATTTCTTAGAGCATTAATGAATATGGATGATCCGCCCAGTTGGGCAAAGATAGAAATGGCGGTTATTTCAGAAAAATTTTCTCATGAGTTTTTGTTTTGATGGAATAAAAATTTATTACGAACTTATGATGTCCCAATATTGAAGCATTTATTAAATTTATGGACAAGTAAACTTAATAAATTGGGGCTCAAAAATAAATGGTCTGGACGATTGCCATTATATAACAATCAACTTGTTCCTTTTACAGTCTCCAATATTACTTTGAAACAGTGGGAAAGGAAGGGAATAAAAAAATTATCCGATTGTATTTCTGAGGGACGTTTTTGTTCTTTTGATGAATTACAAAGGAAATTCGGTATTAGTGGAAACTCTGTATTTGTGTATTATCAATTAAGATCTTTTGTAAAACAGATATGTGGTCGACATATGATTTTATTGCCTGATTCTAATTTTGAGGAATATGTACTTTCAATACCACAAAAGGGATATATATCTGATTTGTATTGTATTTTACAAGAAATTGATAGTAAAAAAGATTGGGATAAGGATAAATTGAAATGGGAAAAAGATTTAGGTTTTATAATAGCTGAAGAAGCTTGGATGGAAATTTGTCAGAATAGTATTAGGAAATTGGTTAATGCTAGATTAGCGATGATTAATTACAATTTTATACATCAGTTATATTTAACACCGGAGAAACTAAAAAAGTTTGGTCTTAGTAAGTCAGATTGCTGTTTTCGTTGTGACCAGACGGCTAATACTTTTTTTGCATATTGTTTGGTTTTGTGATCGATTGCAACAGTTTTGGAAGGGTATTCAATCTATATTTAATAGTTTATATAATATTTGTCTTGTATTAGATCCTGGTATATTTTTATTAGGGAATATGCAATCATTAATTGATTTGGGCCTACAAGATTATCAGATTTCTTTTATCTATTTAGCTTTAGCTGTGGCCAAGAAATGTATAGCTCTTACTTGGAAAGATAGAAATTTATTAACTTTAGATAGGTGGCATTTGGAGATGAAGTTCTGTTTGACTATGGAAAGGATATCTTTTTCAATTCAGGATAGGATGTCTTTTTATAGGTTGAAGTGGACTCTGTTTGCTAAATATATGCATTTAAGTTTGATTTAAATATGTTTTTAAGTTTGATATTTTAGTATTGATAATTTTTTTAAATATTTTTTTTCTTTTTTTGATGTTAGTATCTTTATTTATTATGTTTTATCTTTTTTTTGTGTAAGGGTTTTTTTATATAATTATTGTTCATTTTATTAACTCCACTCTTTCACTCTTTATTTTGGGGGGGGGTTAGACTAACTTTAAGCTAGGTCATTAATGTTGTGTACTAATTTGGGGGGGGGGGGGTTAGTTTATTTAGTCTGCCGATGTAGTATTGTAATTTTTATTATCTTATGTTTAATCTTTTTACTGTAACTTTCTATTTTATTCATGTTATAAAATCTTAAATAAAGTTTAAAAAAAAAAGAAAGTTTGACACCTGAGATAGAGACAAAGATATCGAGAAAGGAGAGAGTGTTGCTGGAGATGGACCAAGTGACTTTGAGGTCAAGGTGAATGTTAGCAGCAATTTGAATAAAATTGTTGAGCTCACCAGGCATGAAATATAAGAGTCAACTCAGAAATAAGGCTTGGTCACATCAGGCCTTTTTCTCCTCGCACACTTATTATCTTTCACTGACAAAATCTTCCATCAGGCTCCTTCACAAGACAGATATCTACAATTTACTATCATTATTTCAACTCTAAAATTTTGAACATACATAAACTTTGAGTTCAACATGGCCAAGCAGTTGACTATTGACCACCATTGTCCAAGTACCCAAGAGGGTGACAATGACAGGACTCATTGACTACTGCCCTGTGGCACTGACCTCCACCATTATGAAAAACTTCAGGTGTCTGATGATGGAATGCATAAAAGTACATCTCCCAGAGATGCTGGACTCTTTTCACAAGGTTTTTCATGAGAGACCCATTCATGAGGCATTAGATCCATGGAACCTTGGCTGTATGGATTCAGAATTGACTTGCCTGTGGAAAACAGAGTAGTGGATGGAACATATTCTGCTTGATGGTCAGTGACAACTGGAGTCCCATAGGGATCTGTTTTGGGACCCCTACTCTTTGTGATTTTCACAAATTAACTAGCAGAAGGATGGGTCAGTAAGTTTGCAAATGATATGAACATAGGAGGAGTTGTGGATAGTGTTGAAGGTTGTTGTATGTAGACAGGATGTGGAGTTTGACAGAGAAGCAGCAGATGGAGTTTAATCCAGATAAGTATGAGGTGATGAATTTTGGAAGGTAAAACCTGAAGGCTGAGTACAGGGTCAATGGATGGATACTTAACAGTGCGGAAGAACAGAAAGACCTTGGGGTCCAAATCCATACATCTCTTAAGGTTGTCGTGCAGGTTGATACAATAGTTAAGAAGGCCTATGGGATGCTGGGCTTCATTAGTTGGGGGATTGAGTTCAAGAGTTGAGAGGTCATGTTGCAACTCTACAACTCTCTGGTGAGACCACACTTAGAGTATTATGTTTAGTTCTGGTCACCTCATTATAGGAAGGACATGGAAGCTCTGGAGAGAGTGCAGAGGAGATTTACTAGATGTTGCCTGGATTGGTAAATAAGTCTAATGAGGCAAGGTTAGCAGAGCTAGGGGTTTTCTCTTTGGAGTGTGACTTAATAAAGGTTTACAAGATTCTGATAGGCAGAGATAAGGTAGATGGTCAGCATCTTTTTCCTAGGGTGGGAGTAGCAAACACCAAAGGACATCTGTACAAAGGGAGGAAAATTTATGGGAGTCATCAGGGGTACATTTTTAACACCAAAGAGTTGTGGGAGCCTGGAATGGATTGCCAGGTGTGGTGGAGGACTCTGAAACATCAGGGATGTTTAAGAGACTGTTAGACAGGCACATGGATGAAAGAAAAATAGAGGGTTATGGGGTAGGAAGGGTTTAGTTTTTTCTTTATTTTGGTGGGAATATATCGGTCAGCACAATATCAATGGCCCAAGGCCTGTACTGTGCTATAGTGTTCTATGATCTATGTTCACTCAAGTAATTTTCTAAAAAGCAAACCAATTTATTGGAAGTCTAGACAGGTACCATTCATGCTGAGGGTTGAGCAGCAGAGAAACTGCAAGTTCAAATGAAACTGCACTTGGTGATTGTGCAACACCCATTGTGTGGCAACCAAAGCAGTTAAAACTATCTTGTTTTGTGCAAATCATAAAAGAACCGTGTCAATGCCTATTGGCATTTATCAAAGTTTTTGCATGCTGAATTGGTAGTGGACAAGGTTAGAACCCAAGTGGCACATGTACATGGCAATTAAACATGAATCAGAATCAGGGTTTATTGTCATGAACAAGTCATGAAATTCAGTGTTTTGTCGCAGCGTCATAGAGCAAACATTCATATTATAACCATCTTACAACATTACTATAAAAATAAAATAAAAATAACAATAGTGCATGAAAAGTAAGACAGTGTCTTTGGTTCATTGATTATTTAGGAATCTGATGGCAGCCTGTAAGAAATCGTTCTTCTGCTCGTCTTTTGGCTCCTGTACCTTTTCCCCGAAGGTAGCAGAGTAAAGAGGGTGGTGGGGGTCTTTGAGGAGAGAGGATGCTTTTTTAAGACACCGCCGCATGTAGATGCCCTCGATGGAGTGAAGTCTGGTGCCTGTGATATCGCAGGCCGAGTCAACAACCTTCTGGAGTTTATTCTTGTCCTGAGCATTGATGCCTCCATACCAGGCCCTAATGCAACCAGCCAGAATGCTCTCTATGGTACACCTGTAGAAGTTTATGAGAGTCTTTGGTAACATAATGAACCTCCTACTCATAGAGTATAGCCGCTGGCAAGCCTTCTTTGTGATTGCATCAAGTTGGAGGCTCTAGGACAGATCCTCAGAGATATTGATACCCAGGAATTTAAAGTTCTTGATCCTCTCCACTACTGAGCCCTCGATGAGGACTGGGTTGTGATTAAAGAAAGTGAATAAACATCCTTTCAGGCAGTCGTGGGCAAACTGTTTTGGCTGTGGGTCACATACAAAAAAATATAAGGAGTCACATGCCAAACAATATTAAGCCCAGCCCTTTTCAACCAGTTACACTGTAAGGAAAATGGTGTTTTTAGACCAGAACACCCTGTGCTGTTGAAAATTAATTTTCTATCAAAATATTAAATGACTCTACTGAACAGTTTAACTGTTGATATTACAGTAGTTTATTGATGTCCTCACATATTACATGAGGCTCTTTAATTTAAATGAATACAACAAAACTCTCAAATCAAAAAACAGTGCAAACTAAAAAGCTGGGTGCAAAATAATGACAGGAGAAAAAATCAAGGACAAGGCAGTCTCCAATATTCATCCACAACTTTCAGTGAATACAGTTCATGGCCTAAGTGTCCAGCTTAATGATTCATCTTGCAGTGTGTAAATCTATAGATAGGCTATTAAAGTTAACAGATTCCTTACAAATTAAACAAACACACTTGACTTCTGTGAAAAAGTATTGATTTTTCTACCACGTCTGAAATTTTTGGCACTCCCTTGCTATTTTCCATCTTTTCAATTCCGCCATATTTAATCAACTGATGTTATGGGAATATGGGAAGAATGAAAAAGGGATTAATGTGGGATTAGTGTAAATGGGTGGTTGATGATCTGTGTGGATTCATTAGGTTGAAGCCAAATATAAGTCAAATGATGAATAATAGTTAAGACTAAACCATTACCTTTGCATTAAAAACAAAAAAGTGAAAAGACCCTGTGCTGAAATAGAAAAAGAGGAATTGTCAATCATATTTACAATCAAAAGTCGCTACCAGTTTTCTTATTGTATCGACTAATCCACTTTGGTCACTGACTATAATCGTTGAACATTTTTAGACACAGGACTGCAATTCCTACAATGACAGCATCAAGAAGGCAGCAGAGGTAATGTAGATGCTTTCCTTTTGCCCTCCTCCCAAATAGTCATCAATGCTAATTCTTCCCCACCCTGGATATAACAACAGGTCTAGTAGTGTAGGTTACTGAAGGAGTGGAATTCATGTTCTGCCACACTTGAATTAGTTCAGTGATCCACAAATTTTCATGGCAATATAGAGTTTCAAGTGTCTTTGGCTTGGCTTCGCGGACGAAGATTTATGGAGGGGTAATGTCCACGTCAGCTGCAGGCTCGTTTGTGGCTGACCAGTCCGATGCGGGACAGGCAGACACGGTTGCAGCGGCTGCAGGGGAAAATTGGTGGGTTGGGGTTGGGTGTTGGGTTTTTCCTCCTTTGCCTTTTGTCAGTGAGGTGGGCTCTGCGGTCTTCTTCAAAGGAAGTTGCTGCAAGTCACTAAATAGCCTAATATTGATAACATGTATGTAAATATCAGAAAGTATTGATTGTGAAAGTTGCACCATTACATTATTATATCTGTTAAGATAAATCATACCTTTACAGAGTACTTGAAATTTCAACCTGAAGTTCACTGTCTTCATCCTTCCAGGAGTGAATGTCAGTGCAAGTAATCAATTTACAACAAAAGAAGCACCTTCGATGAAAATTATTTTTGAAAATGGAAGAGGTTAATATTTGTTTCTATTGGGATTAGAGTTGTAAAAATATTTCAAAGGCAACAATTTAATATAGGAAGTACATTTTATTTGAGAAGAAACAACTTTGTACATCATGATATTAAGTGCTTAATTTTGGGCTGAATAATAAACCTTATAGAGCTTTAGATCGCTTTAAATATTATTTTTTAATGTATATTTACTTTAGTAAATTCATTACTGAAAATACTTTGTACAAAAAGACACAAAAATACAAAAGTGAAGGTTAAATTGAATCATAAAGCAACTGACATACTCAGACCAGAATGTTAATTGCTGTGGTAAGAAATGCTTTACTTTGGTTGTTCTTAATCATTGCTGCAAAAATTAAAATGGATGAGGCCCTACTACTATTGTCAACTGCAGTACAGACACAGTCTGGTAGTTCATTATACTATTGACTGTTATCATCTCCAGATCCACAATGTACTCCTTTGGTCCTGTCAATGGCTTCACTAAAACGAGCATTGCACTCACGTTACTTGTTTGCTGTGGGAGCACAACACAAATAAATAGAGGTACATTTTGTAAATATTACATCTTCTTACTTGTGCAAAAGTTAGGTTACCTAGTAATGAAAAGTTTAATGGGGCAATAAATGTCTTTGGTTTCTACACCTGTTGCAAGTGCTTTTTCCATCTCTCCTTCCCATTAAGAAGGATGAAACAGTGGGTACAGCAAGGAATCTTTGATAACTTAGAATATCTCTACAATGTCCAAAGGTGTTTTCACCTGTAGGGTGGAGGCATGTGTGCCATAAAGAGGTAGATACCACTAAACAGAAGTTAAATAACATTTGATTTTACAGAGATGTATGAAAGAGTTATGTCACATTTAGCCCATTAAATTTCCATCAATGTTTGCCTCAATTCAATTTTCCTGCATTTAAGGCATGAAGAAAATGCCAAAGGCCTATGCTCATACGTAAACAAATCTTCTAATTTTTGGTTCAAAAGTAACCCTGGAAATTATAAGCCAGTGAGTCTGATGTCAATAGTAATATGTTCTAAGAGATTGGATATGAAATTATTTGGATAGCCAGGAACTAATTAGGGATAGTCAACATGGTTTTGTGTGTGGTAGATCATGTTTAACAAATTTTATGGAGTTTTTCGAGGAGGTTACCAGGAAAATTGATTGAAAGGTTGAGGATGTTGTATACATGGACATTAGTAAGGCCTTTAACAAAGTCCCACATGGGAGGTTAGTCAGAAAGGCTCAGACACTGGGTATTCATGGTGAAATAGTGAATTGGATTCGACAATGGCTGGATGGGAGAAGCCGGAGAGTAGTGGTGGATGATTGCTATTCAGACTGGAGGCCTGTGACTAGTGGTGTGCCTCAGGGATTGGTGCTGGGACCATTGTTGTCATCTATATCAATGATTTGAATGATAATGAGGAAAATTGGATCAGCAAGTTTGCAGATGACACAAAGACTGGAGGAGTTGTGGATAGAGGAATGTTTTAAAAGCTTCCAGAGGGATCTGGACCAGCTGGAAAAGTGGGCTGCAAAATGACAGATGGAATTTAATGCAGACAAGTGTGAGGTGTTGCAAAAGAAAGGACAAACCAAGAAGACATACATGGTAATACAGATACATAATTCTCTGAAAGTGAAGTGTTATAGGTGGGTCGGGTTTGGCATACTGGCCTTCATAAATCAAAGTACTGAATAAAGGAGTTGGGATGTTATAGTAAATTTGTATAAAGCATTGGTGAAGCCAAATTTGGAGTATTGTGTGCAGTTTTGGTAACTTAACTACAAGTAAGAATGAAAGAGTGCAGAGAAGATTTACTAGAATGATACCCTGACTTCAGGAACTGAGTTATAGGGCTTCAGGAACTGAGTTACAGGGAAAGGTTAAACGGGTTAAAACTTATTCCCTGGAGAGTAGAAGAATCAGGGGTGATTTGATAGAGGTATTTAAAATTATGAGGGGGATATACAGATTAAATGCAGATAGGCTTTTTCCATTGATGGTAGGTGAAATACAAACCAGAGGACATAGGTTAAGGGTGAAAGGGGAAAGGGGAACATGAGGGGGAACTTCTTCACAAAGAGTGGTGGCAGTGCGGAATGAGCTACCAGCTGAAGAGGTGAAGGCAGGCTTATTTTAACATTCAAGAAGAATATGGACAGGTACGTGGATGGGAGAGATATGGAGGGCAATGGACTGGGTGCAGGTCAGTGGGATTAGGCAAAAAACATGGTTCAGCACAGACTAGAAGGGCCAAAGGGCCCTGTTTCTGTGCTGTAATATAGGTTCTCACAATTTCACTAATCATTGTTGGACAACCTTCTGGATCCATATTAGCTATTATAGAGTATATGTAGGTTTTTGAGGACCATTTTTTCATTTAACCATCATAAACTTCTATGCCTTACTCACCCTCAGATAAAATTCTCCTTCATTCCCAGAACTGATTTGGAAGGTGTTGAAAGTATTGGGGTAAATGCTTGTTGCTTGAATTTGGAAGATATCAGAGGGTACAGATCTATCTGATCGAATATTCATATATTTGTACACATAGGAATAAGGCTGGTCGCGGCAGGCTGCATTAGTTGCCAGACAAACACATCGACTGTGAGGAAAAAAAGAAGGGTATTTAAAATATTATGCATGCACAGTCAGAGTATGACTAACAATGTTCTTTCAATAATGCTGTAAAACTAATTGTTTCATTACTTGGTCCTTAAATGCATGTCTAAATGAAGACCAAGATGTGAGCTTGAGATGTACCTTTTGTCAGGAAATAAGGATCTGTGCCCGCCAATGTGTCCAGGTAATAAATAAACTGTACTCAGATATAAAATCAAACAAAGAGCAGATGTCAGAAATATGAAACTAAACAGAAAATGCTGGAAACACTTTGCAGGTCAGGTGGCATCTGTAAGAGAAATAAACGGAATTTGCCTGTTTTCCTTTTTTGCAGCACACTGGTAGAGCTTGCTTATAAAATCAGTATGAATCAGGGCTCAGTTCTCTGTTTTCTTCTGCTTGAGTCCCATCAATAATGGTCCAAACCAGTGCTGCCTCCCACAGATGTTTTTTTTCTCTTCTAATAAAACCAAAATGCATCCTATGAGAACTGGATTTCTACCTGGAATGTGAAACAACTGGTATCTTTCTAATAAATGTAATTATAGTCAATTACAGATGGCACTAAATTAGATTTAGGAAAGAGAAAGTAAAGCTGGGCAAATAAGTAGCAATGAGAAAGGATGAGAAATGGATGATACTGAGGCCAGGAACAAGATATTATTACAGAAGAAGCAGTGAGTGGTACAGTGAGGAAAATCAAAGAATGAAAAGTAAAGTATAAAGGAAATTATGGCAATGATAAGAAAAGGGAAGATAAACTTGAAATGATAAATTGATGGGTGGCGGAAAGGAGGAACGAAGATGAATGGGCTTGGGAGAAGTTGGAATGAGATTGGGAAATAGATGCTGTCACCGATAAAGCAAATATCAGAGAGTGTATGAGCAATTATTTCAGGGTCGGTGTGAGGGAATTTCAGTTTGAAGTGCAATAGCGAAGGAAGAACATCAACTTAAATTGTTTCAAGAGGACAGATACGTAAACATTAAAGACAGTCGGATTTATTCTACAATTCTAAGAGGCTCTTTGTATTTAAGGACACAGCACTAGTTGACCAAACTGTATCTATGTAAGTGCAGGTATTGTATTACAGACCTGGAAATTTGTTTCAGAGGACATGATGAAATGTCTGTGACATTTCCAGCATTTCATAACTTATCAGATTTTAAAATGCTAGAAATTATTAGGTGAATGTTTTTGTTTATGTGGATTTTTATCAGAACAGTAATGAAAATTTAGTGGCCTGATCTATGTTTCTCAGTATTTCCAGCAATTTCTGTCTTTATTTCAGATTTACAGCAACTAAAGTACGTTGTTTTTAAATGTATAATTTCCTTCCTGTATAATGAACAAGACCATTTGAAATGGTTTTCAGAACAATGGAGACTTTTTATATTACTTACTTCTCACCCATCTGAGTATAAGGCTCATGACATGGATTTTGAGGATAACATCTGTACCCACCATTGTAGTTCCAACATTTCTCTTGTTGCTGACAAACATTTCCAGTTTCACATTCATTGATATCTGTTGAGAGGGAATTAAAAAAAGAACGTGCAGAATATTAAGTTGGAAAAAATGATTAATCCTGAATTACATTGTTGTTTAAAGTTGCAATAGCAGTTCCCATAGAGTCACTTCTGAGGGAGCAATTGTTACAGAGATAGCAATGGTCAACACATTGCAAATCTACTGTATAATAAAGATGCCAATTTACAATTAGTGTTTGCTTTCAGTAATGGTAACAGGCCTTTTTAGATCATGACGCCATGCTGCCCAATTACACCCAGTTGACCTACAACCACAGGTATGTTTTGAACGGTGGGAGGAAACTGGAGCATCAGGAGGAAACTCCGCAGACAAGGCTGAACTTGAATCCCCGTCCTAATTGCTAGTGCTATAACAGCATTGCACTAACCACAATACTAACTGTGCTTTCCTGAAGGTATGTCCTCAAGGAATGTGCTATAATATCACAATGTTTTAATCCAAAATTGCAGATCTATATTGATACAAACTCTCAATTCACATGTGATCTTTGTGGCTTTCACTTTGTCCTTAACAACCTACACTTGCTCCTGCAACACACAGGGGTAAGGTGTGGAAGATTTTAAAATTAACAAAACATGTTAATTATTTAACCCTGTCTTTTTCAGCTATATAGATTGAGAGGCTGATTAGTGGATAGTTAAGAATGCCTGCAGTGTGGAGCGGGGGAAGGAAGAATTTGTGGGGAGGACCAGAGTTTGTCAGCTAACCTGAGGTGGAGGTTCATCAATGTAAGTTAGCTTGAGACAAATCTCATTCCTCTGTGATGATTAGGCCCACAAGCTAAATGGAGAATGCCAGCAGAATAAAGGAGAGATTGTAATTATTTGGCTCATGGGACTTATGCTATAAAATATTGGAATACAAATTATTTTCATCCCACCTCTGAGGAGCACTTTGGATTAATACATCTAAGATTGAAAAGGACTACGTAGATGCAAATGGTTATTGCTTTTGAAGTATTCCTTCATTACAGAACAGTCTACTATTATCTTGATGTTGTCCACCTTCAAATAAAAGATTAACCTTGAAGATGGTATTACTTCAATCCTCTCTGGTCTGACTATCTCAAGAGTCATTAACATATCTTTACAAAATAAAATTACTTTATCCTATATGATTTTTCACAAATTGAAAGGTCAGAACATACATGCACAATCTATTTTAATACAAAAAAGTTCAAAATATACACATTTCAGTCCACTCCTTTCTTGCACTGCAGCTAATCTACAAATTTACTGAGCATTCAATTGCCTGAGACCCACATGAAAAGCTCAGAAAGCTTGAAATTTGAGTGCAACATTTATAAAATCAGTTTTGGATGATGGTTGCATTAAGAGTCAAGGGGAACTATAAATAAGTAGTCTATGATTTGGCTGTTTTTCGTCGACTGATATAAGAAGTGCTTCTGGCTGTGCAGGCAAAACTAATTTCCTATTGGTGTAACTCTGTTGCAGCATACCAGATGGAATTTTGGGACGATTGCCTCTGAAGCTTCTGTTAAGTTTCATTGGAATGAGATCAGATACAGAGAGGTCAAAATAGGAATGAAAGAGGGAATTAAAATGGTGGACCAGAGGAATTTTGAGGTCACATTTTCTGACAGAACAGAAGCATTTGGCAAAATAATCAATCCATTAAGTGTCAGGTTTGCTCAGTGATAATTGCCTTTGAGCCTGAAGGATCTGAGTTCAAGGCTTATTCCTTGAAAACATAATTTAAACTGAAACTATTGAGTGGAAAGAAGTAAAGCTGTACTTACTGTATTTATTATTTTTTCAGTATCTGTGCTGCACTGCCAAGAGCCATATTAATTGTCTACCCCTAAGGTGTTGAAAACTAAAACTACTGCAGTACTTCTAATAAAGGTAATTCCTCATTGCTTTTGGGAAAGGGTTCCAAGCTTACACCCAGTGGCGATAAAAGAATATTGACATTTTTAAGATATGAAATGATCTTGGAAGTGCACCTGCAACCAGTCATGTTTGGGAGATGCTGTCAGAGTAAACTGGACAAATATTTGCATTGATCATTAGCCATGGTATGATGGTGGTAGAAGTAAACATTTTAAGGGGCTGCTTTGTCCTATATGGTGTTGTGTTTCCAGAGGGGAATTGGAGCTACACTCATTCCTGACTTGTCGAATGAGGAAAGTGGAAAAGCTTTAGGATGACAGGAGGTGCATCACTCATTGCATAATACCTGGCCTCTGACACAATCTTGTAACTGGAGCACTCATGGTTGTTCCAGTTGAATTTGTGTTCAATGATAGAATATAGATGGTGGTGGAGTCAGCGATAATAATACCATTGGAGATGTTGTCCTTTGGAATAGACATTTAACTAAAGGCTGTTTCAGTTAATGTTAACTAAAAACCAAAAATATTGACAATACTCGATAAGTCAAGTAACATATGTGGGAAGAGCAATAGAGTTAACTTTTCTGACTTGTTATAAAGTGATAATATTCAAAAAAATAGTAAAATAATTTTTTTCTGGTATTTTGGGAAATAAGCTTATCACAATCAAATTGCCCAAAAAATGGAATGGTACCTTTTTACTTTTTTTCACAAACGCTGCTGCATTTTAATTATTTTAGATTTATTTCTTACTTTCCTTGTACTTTTTTTCCCTCTCCGTTAATCCAATTTCTATTTCTCTTCATGTATCTGATTTGACATTGAATTGATTCACTCTTATTCATCTGGCTTTCTATTCTTTCCTGTTGTTTTTTTAATTTTAACATACAGCATGGTAACAGGCTTTTCCAGCTCATGAGCCCATGCTACCCAAATACCCCAATTATCCTACAACCCTAGTACCTTTTGAAGGATGGGGGAAATCAGAGCACCCGGGGAAAGCCCATGCAGACATGGGGAGAACATACAGAATCCTTACAGACAGCACCAATTTGAACCCGCTGCACTGGCCATGTCACCCAAATTCTTAATATTTAAGTTTCATTGAATATGTTGATTCAGAGTAAATCAAATTTTCTAGAAAACTTGAGATGGCCAAGTACTGTGCTGTTGACAGCTCAATTTCCAGTGACTTTGTGAGAAAAAAAAACTCATACAACATGCATTAGAATATACAAATAACACTGGACAACACATTTTTTTCAAAAGGTTTACCAGTACTTCCTGAAAAAAATGGAATTATGATCGACAACTTCAAGCAGAACATAAAGATAATTTCAGATTTGCTATTTCAGGAAGGAAATTAGAGAAACATTAAATTAACTTTTATTGATTCTAACATTTTTAATCACATAATGATACTGAGACAAGCTCACAGGTTGACTGCACATGCTGCATTACAAATGTGAAGAGCCAAGGGTTTGTCTTGGTCACCAATTTTACAACTGAAGTAGAGCGCATAGGCTTTCTTAATAAGTGCAGTCATGCTGCATCTTTGAGTCTTAAGTGTATACTTGCCACAAATGTAATAGAATGTATTGCAGCTATTATGACATTGAAGAGACATTTCTGCTGTATTGAATCATCCTGAAGACAATAAATGCAATGGTTAAGTACATTCACTGTGCTTTTGCCTGAAGAACATGTGCATCAGCATATATTCAATCTATAATCAATGTAATGCACAGCATCTGTATATGTGAGCTGCATTTCTAGCTTGTCTGCATCTATCCTAAGCATGCCCAAGCCCAAGACAACATTTGCATAGCACCTGCACTGCCCAGGCTGAGCAAAACAGCTTGTTTTGTGAGCAATGTACAGCAGCTCCAATCCAAAAATGCTCAAGAAGCAAAATCTTCATTGTCAAAGTATAAAAGAGCATATCACTAACTTGCCCAATTTAAGGCTCGTGCTCAGATGAACTTTTTTGGTATATTACTTGTGTTTCTAACATCTGATTAATATACATAGTGAGAGGCAAGAAAAATAAAACAAGTGAAATTTAATTCCTGAATTGATTGTAATTAAATTTCACTGGAACAATCAGGAGAACCTACTTTTGCAGAATGTAGTGAAGAATGGATGCACTCACATAATTTGTTAGGCAAATTACATTTGAGGACAAATAAGAAAAACAGGATAGAATGAGTGGGTGAGATAAAGAAGGATGAGAGAAAGCCCATGTAAATTCTATGTCATTTGTTGATTGCATTTGTGGTTCTTCAGTGTAGCTTTGTAAAAAATAGAAACAAGTAACAATTTACAATACATAAAATCACACCAAAATATTGAATAATTAGCAGTAGGACAATAGGGCATTGGAAGAACCCACATTTTACCACTTAATTGGTTGTCACAGGAATTATTTGAGCTAATTTTTCTTATTTGTATTTGTTGTATCCTTGAGTACCAGTACATTGAATTTTCATAATACTGTACTATAGAAGCAAGTTAGTGCAAAGTAATTTTAGTTTTTCAGCATCCAACGAATTTCCACAAGAAAAAAAATTACAAAATTTCCTTTGAGAAGCCCTACCTTGGCACATTCTGGTACCCAGAAGTTTGTATCCTTGCGGACAGATACACGAAAATTGTCCTGGTTCATTTACACATAGGTACTGACACATGTAGCTTGAATAGGCACACTCATTAACATCTGCAGTGTAAGAAAAAAATATTCATTTTCCAACATATTATTAAAGAAGCTCTTGTGTGAAAGTTGATTAAATGACAAAATAGAAAAAAAACATTATTTTCCAATCATATCATCGAACCATAGAACACTACAACACAGAAACATGCTTCTTTGGCCCTTCTAGTCTCTGCCGAACTATTTTTTTTTTGCCTAGTCCCACTGACCTGCACTGAGTCCATAGCCATCCATGCATCTTCCATTCATGTACCTTCCAAATTCTTCTTAAATGTTAAAATTGAGCCCCCATTCACCACCTCAGCTGGCAGCTTGTACCACACTCCAATACTTTCTGTGTGAAGAAGTTCCCCCTAAAATTCTCCTAAACTTTTCCCCTTTCACTCTTAGCCCCATGTCCTCTGTTTTATATCTCACCTACCTTCACTGGAAAAAAGCTTGTCTACATTTACTCTGTCTTTCTTTTTCAATCTGTTTATTGAGTTATATTGAACATATATAGGAGAGTTTCATTACATTCATGTATTTACAAGTGCGTAAGAAAAAGAACATATTAGTATTTAACAAGTATATATTAACCATAAATTTCTTCTTCTTGCAAAACCATAAGAAAAATGAGAGAGAAAAAATTAATTTTTATTACAAAATCCCCTCTAACTAATCCAAAAAAAATAAGGAAAAGGGACTGGGCAGCCCATTCTGAGAGTAAAGTACGAAAACAAAGGGTTTCATGATTCAAAACAAATTTACCATAAAGATCTAGGTGAGAATCAAGTATAAAATTATGACTTGAAACTATATGGAACTTATTCAAATATAAAAGAAGCATCAACTGTCCAACTCCTAATTTTCTCCAAATGTAAACATGACAACAGCATACAGCCATTGAAGTAAAGTAGGTGAGTTAGGATCCTTCCATTTAAGTAAGATGGCTGTGTGGAAACAGGCATATGCCCAGTCTCTGCTTGTATGATTCCAAAAATAGCTGTTAATAGATTTGGTTGTAATTCTAATCCTAGAACTTTTGTTAGGGTTTCAAAGACACCTTTCCAGAAATTATCTAGTTTTGAACATGAACAGAACATACAAGTTAAAGTGGCTACCTAAACTTTGCACCTATCACAAGTAGGGTTTATAATGGGGAAAAGTATGGGCCAACTTATCTTTAAATATATGTGCCTGATGTACCACCTCGAACTGAATCAAGGAATGACGGACACAAATTGATAAAGTATTTGCTAGTCAAAAAATATGATCCCATTGATCGACCAGAAGCAATTTTTGGAATTCCAATTCCCAAGCACCTTTATTATACATTGTAGCTATTACCCTTTTTGAAGTGGAAAAAGGGTGTCTATCATATTAGATGGATAAGCAGAAGGATAGTTTGGAAGTAAAGTATGCAGAAAGTCCCTAATTTGCAAATATCTAAAAAATTGTGCCAATTTACTTATTTGGGTATTAAAATTATGAGAAATTTTAAGGATCCGTATAAATCTCATTATCTCCCCCGATAGAACAAATAAAACAAATGCTTTCCAGATGGTCTCCAATGGCGCTATCATTAGTTGGTCATATAAATGCAATTAAAATGATAATTTTACCAAAGTTTTTATATACTTTTCAAGCAGTACCTTCCTTCATCCCTAAAATATTGTTTTGACAAGATAGACACTAAGATATCTTCTTACATTTGGAATAATAAAATGAGCAAACCTTTATTGCAGAAACAAAAGAAAGATGGAAAATGGCCCTCCCTAATTTTTGATTTTATTATTGGGTTATTAATATCCAATATATTACCTTTTGGATTTATTATTCAGATGTACATGGATGACCTTTATGGGTAGACTTGGAAAGGAATTCAGTTGGGGGTATTTGTTGGCCTGATTGCTGGGAGCTCCTCTACCCCTTGCATTATCCAAAATTAATAAACAAGATCTTAACCCCAACCCAGTTCTTGAGCATACAATAAGGATTTAGTTCCAGTTTCATAATTTTTTGGGCTTAATAATTTTGTTTTACCTAGTAAAATACATCTTAATTTATTTTTTAAAGAATCATTGATTGATCAGGCATTTTCAATATGGAAAACTAAAGGAGTAATAACCTTTTCAGACCTAGGAGACCACTTAATGTTTTTCAATCAATTATGATTTGAACATTTAATCTTTCTATCCCTCTCATAATTTTAATAATGCAGTTCATCAAAACATTTGCAAAATATAATCTGTAGGAATGGATATTAACAAATAATAAATTAATAAATCCAAAGGGATTAATTTCAGTTCTGTAAACCTATTGGCAAATGCTAAAGTAGAATGAAAGTGCCTATACCAAGATCATTCAATAGTTGCAGAATAGCATGCAAGGTTAGACCTTGATGTATTTTTCTGAGAACATGTGCCAGCTCTTTAAATGAAAAGGCTTTAGGATAGAATTTTTCTTTTCAGGGATTTTCCCTTGCGCACTTACTCAATACCACCAGATGGTTTTAATTCTAGTATGGAATGAGTTTTCTGTCAGTTTCCATTTTTCATTTAAGACTTTCGTTAAAAATTAACAGAATTCTATCTAAGCATTTTTTAGTCTTTTAGTTGTAAAATTAATGTTATTTGGTAATATTTGGAAGTTTGTAAGAATTTTACAAATTTATTGTATGGACAGAATGTAGAGAAAATTTCTATGCTGGTGGTATATCCCATCCTACTTACAGATTTTAAAATTATTTAAAAAATGTAAAACATTAGTCATTGGGGACCACAGAAAATAAACACAAAATACCATTGATTAAAAATTAAAATGAAAATTGTAAAGAAATATATCCATATATCCAAAATACTTTGCAGATCAATTAGTACCTGAAACACAAAGTCAGGTTAAGATTTTGATTAAATCCTTTAATGGCATTAATATAAATGTGATGGTGTTTTTTTTCCCCCCCAAAGCTTATTGAAATTTAAGCTACATACAAAAGAATACCACAATATTGTGGGGGGGGGGGGGGGGTCATGATTAGCATAACGTTTAGCACAACTTATTACAGTGTCAGCGACCTGGGTTTGAATCTGCCACTGTTTGTAAGGAGCCTCCCCATGCCTGTGTGCTCCGGTTTCCTACCACCCTTCAAATTGTACAGGGGTTGTAGGTTAATTGGGGTATTTGGGCAGCGCAGGCTCATGGTCGGCAAGGGCCTGTTGCTGTGCTGTGTCTTAATTTAAAAGATTAAATTTTTCAAAAATATGTAGACATTAGTTTTATAACTTTCATGTATGTGACATAAAAAAAGGTGTGAAAAGAAGTTTTAAACTAGTTAGGTAGTAATTCCATCTATAATCTATGTTTTTTTAAAAATTTCTGGAGCAGCATTGAGCTGAGCATTCAGAATTCAAGTGTACACAAAGTATGCATAATTAGTGGACTACAATGGTATTCTCATTTCAAGGTCTGAATGGCATAGGAAGAAGACAAATGATTACATATTGATTATAATAGTGGCATGAGTTACACAGATTTTGAAAGAACATTCAGTAGTTACCTCTGCATGTAACTTTGTCTGGATTTAATTCATATCCTTGGTCACACTGGCAGATGAACGTACCCAGAATATTAAAACACTGATGATCACATGGAGAACCTGTCTCACACTCATTAATATCTCAAGGGAAAGAAAAATTAGAATCATCAATCAGGATGTCAGCAAAATGATCTTACAAAACAAAATAGCGGAATGCTTAAAATTACAGAATTTTAGCAAATACAAGAAAATTTTGAATAAAATTTTGCCAAGCCATTTTTCCAAGGCAGCCCCTTCAAAACCCTTTGCTACAGATTAACATTTCATCAAAAATTTTTCTTTAATCGGCGAGCTTGTAATTTTGGAAAATATTGATTAGATAATCTATTCAACAAGATTGTTGAGATAGAATGACTTGTAGGAATATTTCTTAGTGTTTTATAGTTCCGAGGTAGTTCTTAGATCTAGCTAAAGTTGCGACCATTTTATAGAATTAGAGACATACAATTTTTTTTTACAAATAACTCCGATACTTTCTTGATAAAATGACCCTTTGGAAAAAAAGTACATCAAAATCTGCCTGCCAATTGAATATATTTGATGATTTGCTTTGCATATTTTACACATCATCTTTGGATCTCTAGATATTATTTATTTTTTTAAAGAACTGCTTTATTACTTGATATGCCAAACAAAACAATCATAAAAACATCAGTTCAGACAGGGATGTTCTGATTAGGCTTATCTAGTTCAAAAGACAGAGGAACAATCTTCAAATCCTACCATGTACTGTTGGAAATTTTGATTCTTGTAAAACCAGATTTCCAGTTTAAGAATTGGAAAATAGATACCCAAGCATTACACTTATTATATTAATACTGATGAATAATAGTCAATAATTGAGCTTAACATTTTGTTTACAAACAGAAATGCCAAACTGTAGAGACTGGCAGAATTTTTGTAATCCATGTGTTAGTCAGTAGGCTCCCCAAATATTTTGTTCAAGTACATGAATATTGGTAGTTGTCTGATACCTTTCCCATGTGGATGATATTTTGATGTGAGTCTGAACAATGGTCAAGAAACTTACTCAGAGTGTTATGTGCAACTCACCACACTTCACAGGAATTACGCAGAAATTCTCTTAATTTTTTTCACAGATTTAAAATTTAGACATACAGCATGCCCTTCCAACCAAAGACCCCATTCTCCCCAAATACCCCAATTTACCTGCAACTCCAATGCGTTTTAAAAGGTGGGAGAAAATTGGAATACCTGGAGGAAACCTACGCAGACACAGAGAGAACGTACAAACTCATTACAGACAGCACCGGATTTGAACCTGGGTCTCTGGTACTGTAATGTTCATAAATGGATTTTTTTGTCCATTTCCAGTGAAGGTATGATGGCGACACAGAAATAACTCCAAGGAAATTTCTTGTCATTAATTCCTGGCAAGTAAAATTACCAATTCATGGCCAGCTCTTAGATGGTATTTGTACAAAAGCACAAAAGTCAAAGAAAATCAGTAAGAAACTTAATTATTTCCACTGTGGTCCAGAAGTCCTGATATTAAATGAAATTGTCATTTTGGCACATGACAGACCAAACCTTATGGTTGAGTGGCATGACAGCTGTGTGTTTATTCACCAAACCATCATGAGATATAACTAAAAGGTTCTTTATTATCACATTTATTATCAGATAAAAGACAAGTTGTTTTTTTATCAGTATATTTTGTGGATTTAATGGAACACCAAAAGTTACCATGAACTGAGGCTTTAAGCCAGCCTGGCACATGGAAATAGGAAAGTATTGCAAAGGGGTATTGCTCACGCGATAAAATAGCAGTCTAAAATACCTCTGATAGAGAATTACACATGGATTTGTACAGCAGCTGCCAGGTCTTATGATGTCATTGTAGAGAATGAAAGATTCTCAACTGCTGGAGTTATTAAATAAGATTTCAAAGGATGGAGGCTTAAACTAACGGTGTTCGATTCTGAATCTACAGCTAGCATTGTGCTTTTATAGGGTTGTGTGATGAAGGGAGTGTCTGGAGAATTAAAATGAAATATTCTTTAATTGTATCTTCCTTTTATCTAATATTATGACTGCTGATAGGGAAATGTTTCCTTATTCTGAAATCACTCATGGTGATGATTTATATCTTAATGAAAGGTATACATGCTTTAAGTAAGAGCAGATGCTTACCTCTGCAAGTACGATTATTGCTTGCCAGCTGAAAACCAATGTTGCACTGACAGTAATAAGAACCAGGTGTGTTGACACATCCATGATGGCAGTAGGTGGCTACGTTACATTCATCAATGTCTGCATAATCATTGAAAAATACATTACACAACTATTTATGTTTAAGAAAATTGTTGCCAGACACCTAAAATGATTAGTGGCAAGGGCTGTAGCCCAATGATGTAATATCACAAAAAGGATGTATTTTTCAGTTTCAAATCATATTTTATTATTGGTAACATTGAGGTTCATACTGTCCTTTTCCTTGTTGCCTACTAATTTACTGAAGTCTGATATCAATTTTAATTTAGTTATTTCTCAAACCATATTAGTGCTAAACAATTACAGCTGTCGGGTTACTAGAATACTTGCTTCATCAGTGTTGGTATACAGCTCTATGTTGAAATCAATAATTTCCTCGTGATACTGAGAATTTATGTCCACATTCACAATTTAATTTTTAAATATTAATTCTCAGGATGTGTAAAGCCAGCATTATTTTCCAAACTTCACTGCCTTCTTTGTTGTAACACGTATGGTCTTATTATTTTCTCATGATTTTCCATGACAAATTCTAAACCATCACCCGTAATGTTCACTCCCCCTCATCACTGGTATATTATGGCACCATTAAGTATGCCTATGTTTACTTGCCTTGGCTTCTCTGACACCACCCATCAAATCCATGTCTTCTGTCACCAAAAATAGACAGGTCAGCAGGGATCTGCAATATCCCTCCAAGTCACAGACCATCCTCACTTGAAAGAAAGTATTTCCTTTGGAACGGTACTGCCTATTAAACCATACTGAGAGTTGCTTCATCGGAAGTACCAAATGGTTCATGAAGATGGATTCCCATCACCTTCACAAAGGCATTTAATGAATGGTAATAAATGTTGACATTCCAGAAATTATTTTTTAAAAAAGATCGGTGGGATGAAAATAGGAAAGAGCAGGCAAGGACACAAGTGCCAAGAAATTAACTATAGCTTTAGGGGGTGAATTAAAAAATGTTTGTTCAGTGTGGCAACAGTCATTTGAACATGGACCATTGCAACAAAATTCATTAGCTTCTATTGTTCAAGATGTGAAATTAATTTTGGATGTGGTGTTGGGGACAGTGACAGAGAGTCATTTGGCAGCATGGTCTTTGGTATTTGTAACTCAGTTGGGGGAGGGACAGTGGGATAATAGTTGGGCCTGGGTTAAATTTTTTTTGGATTCGATAGGAGACAGATCAGATGAAGGTCAGGAGGGTGATCAGGTTTTGGACTTTGGCCTTCGGTTGTGATAAGAGGATCAGGAAATTGGGTTGCTGAATATTGGCAGATTGGAAATATAGCCATAAATTTAGAAAGATCAGGAAGTGATGGGTGCCGATCTTGGAGGCTTGGTCACAGAATTAGGATGTGATTGTGGAGACAAGAATGATCAGTGTTTTTGTCAGACATTTCAGAGTGGAAGCCAGACTCAGCAAGTAAGTGAAAGACAGGGTTGGAATTTGTGGGTGGGGTGGGGAGGTGGAATTTATATCAAGACTGGGTCCTAAAGGAAAAGGGATAAAGAAGAAAATCTACTTGAGCAGGATTTCCAGTCCAAGCAATAGAGCTAGTAAAATAAAATTGTTCTCAGAGTACTCAATGATGGTTAGACTTTACAATGATGTGACCTAATTTCCTGTGAAACACATTAAAAGGAACAAATGCATGGGAAATGAGAAAATATTCAGTGCTTTTTTGATGAAACTACATTATTATTGCAAGTGTGATTCCTGGCTGAAGTGCTCAGTCAAATTACTGGAGTGGCCTCATTCAACTTGGAATTTGTTGCAAAAATATTTTGGTAATAAGTTTTCATTCATTTAGTTCTGAAAAAAAAACTGGTAACATGACAGATTCCAAAGTAGAACTTGCTATAAAACAGTGGTTTTCAAACTTTTTCTTTCTACTCACATACCACTTCAAGTAATCCTTATGCTATAGGTTTTCTGTGATTAGTAAGGGATTGCTTAAGGTGGTATATGAGTGGAAAGAAAAAGGATGAAAACCACTGCTTTGAAAGTTTAAAGGATAAGCTCCCAATCATTTATGATCCAGATTTTTGATTGCAAGTACTGTTATTTAAAATAAAGGAATCTAAATTTTTGAACTGTTTAGTTCAATGATTTCTGAATGAGCATTTCCATAATAAAGACTATTAGTTTAAATCTCTTGATTATGAGTGCATTAACATGACTTGGATATGCTGTAGCAGGTTTTCCATTTATTCTGGATCAAGGGCTCAGTACTGAACAATATAATTTTCTTGACAATATAGAAAGATTTTAGGAATCACCTATTTTATTCTTTTTTTGTTCAAACATAAGCACAATCTGTTTACCACTGTATGGAATAAAACTCAAATGGAACTGGTAATTAACTAATTTGCAAAGATAATTGTTTTACATGAACTTAAGCAAAGCTATCTTCAGACTTGTAGGATGTGATCTTTTCATAAATCTGTACAGATACCTGTCTAGACTGAATATCTAGATGGTGGTGCTACTGACGTTTGTAGAAGGATGATGCAGCTGAAGAGCCATTAGAATAGCTCAAATGGACTGGCAGCGCACTTATTCCCACTTAGGGCCATTCATTTAAACAAGGGATCTGTGGCTTAAGTCTCTTTCACAAAAAGCCCTGCAGCTAAAGAAAACCAGGAAAGTTGGATAGAACATGTAAGTGGCTGTGGTCCAGGAGGAGTAACATCTGCAATCTTCCATCAAACCAAGAACACACCCTTAGTGATCAGAACCTCCACCCTAACGCATATCTGCTACAGCCCATCCACTTTTCTTCCTGTGTACGATCTCTCCCAGGCATTCCAGTAATGGCCCCTCCTCCCCCAATTTCCACGGCCACCCACACTTTACATTCTCTCTTACAACCTCCCCCAACCCGGCATCTATGCCTTCTTTTCCCTTGTTTATTGCCTGGTGGTAATGCCTGGCATACAGTTAAGATCATAATCTCGTAGGCGGGAGACTGGGAAACAGATTTCAAAAATGTTAATTTAAGTCCTACCATTAAACTTGGCAGAACCTGAAGAAAACTTGTCCCATGGCAAAACTACCCTCGAAAATTATGTTCACTCCCTGACTCTTCATAATATTGGAGCCAAATTTTATGCTCTTAGAAAACCTATCAACAACTTAAGTAACAGCTAACTTGAAATATAGGTTAACAGCACTAAGGTCTCAATTTTTTAATATAATATGCTCCTATTCTGGTTTATTAGACATAATTAGAACTGAACTTTATAGTCCACTCTTAGCCAACTACTTTGTGGATTGAAATTACAGTACAAATAAAGAGGTGATTTATACTTGGAAAACTACTTCTGGAAAATGCACTTCACTTTTATAGCTAACCATGTTTTACTGGCAACTTTCATTTTGTTACTTAACATATGAAATACGTAGAATGCAATTCTTTTGATTTAAGCCAACTCGTCCAACTGGGTTCATTTTCAGTGAGCCAGAATGTCCAGATGATGTAATGATAAATCTAACTTGCTTGGAAACAATTTTTTAACAGTATTTAAAAAGCAATAAATTATGTGTTTGGATAGTATTTACTTTTTTGGTTTTAAATTATTTATTTTCAGCGATTCTGCATATAAATTTGATGATTTTTTAAATTTCTATATAATATAGGATTGAAACTATTTGTATTAAATTCCTGAAATAATTTTCATTAAATATTTTTGAATAAAATGTAGGTTGCAAACTAAGTAAATTTTTCCAAAACATGGCTTTGCATAAATTTGTCTCAGAGTGATCAATTAATTTTCATGCAATACAGAAATATGTGAGAAATTCAGCAGATCATGCAACATCCATGGGAAGGGGAAGGGGAGGAGCACCGATAAAGGGTAATAAGTGGATACAGGTGGAAGGGTAGAAGAGGAAAAAAAGGTGAGTTGATAGGAAGAGGGCTACGATCTGGTAGCACTAAAGGAGGGGAAGAGAGTGGGGGGCTGAAAAGACAGAAGGTAGGGAAAGAGAGAAACATGGGGGAAGGGTTAAAAAAATTGGAGAAGTTGATGTTAATGCTGTCCAGTTGGAGAATACCAATATGGAATGTAAGGTTTGTTGCTCCATTTTGCAGGTGGCTCGGTTTGGAAGTACTTGAGGCCACAGACAGATATGTCGATGTGAAAATGGTGTTTGGAATTAAAATGATTGGTCACTGGGAAGTCCTTGCTGTTGCATCGGATAGAGCAAAGGTGCTCAACGAAATGATCTCCCAATCTGCATCCATCTCCTCGATATAGAGGAAGCCAGATTGGGATCTCTGGATGCAGTGACCTACAGATTCACAAGTGAAGTATTGTTTTTCTTGGAAGGACTATATAGGGTCCTGAATAGAGGTGAGGGAGGAGGTGTAGGTACAAGTGTAGTATTTCTTGTGGTCATGGAGACAATTAATGGGAAGGGATGAGTAAACGAGGGCGTCCCAGAAGGAGTGCTCTCTACAGAAAGTGAAGAATTGGTGGGGGGGGGGGGGGGAGAGAAATGATGTGTCTTGTGCTGAAAATTTCAGAGGGTAATATGTTGGATACAGACAAGAAGAATTTTGTCTCAGGACAAAAGGGGTCAGGGCAGTTGTGTAGGATCTAGAGAAAATGTGGGTGAGGGCTGATTTAATGGAAGTAGAGGAGAAGCCATGTTTATTGAAGGAAGATTTCTTAGATTTTCCAGGATAGAAGACCTCATCTTGCGAGCACATTCGGTAGAGACTGAAGAATTTAGGAAAAGGAATAGAATCCTTATAGGAGACAGGGTGGGAAGAGATGTAAATTCCATTCTCTCTATTTGCCCATCTCCATCGCATCTTTTTTAACCTTCTCCCCTCTTTTCCCATCATTTCTCACCGTTTTTTTATTCTACCCTCCCTGTCCTACATCCATCTATGTGGATTTGAGCCAAAGCACTTTAGTCATTACATTAACCTATACATTTTATAGATATTACTCCATTATTTGTTGAACTGGTTTGTCCAATCAAAAGTTGAAATTAATTTAGTTATGCAAGACACCTGCAGATGCTGGAGCCAAATGCAATACTCAAATATGCTAAAGAAACTCATGAGGTCACACTGTACATAGGAATTAATGGGTAACTAAATTTTTGAACCTGGGGTCTTCATCAGGAATTGCACTTCACCCCAGCATTTGTAGATTTTTTATTTAACTAAATTAATTTTAGTCTTTTATTGCTTAAGTAGATGAATACAGGTCAAAATTCTTTTCTCCTTTAGTTGTGCTCAATATTGAATTAGCAATTGTAATTGTAATTATAATAGGATAGAAAAAGAGCAATGTTGTAATTTCAACAAGGCCCAATTTTAGGGACTAATTTTTAGTTACTTGAAATTTGCCGTAAAATGATGTGATTGAAATATGGAGAGGCAAGTTTTAGGGTTCCAAGCATTGTTAACTGTCTTCAGATATCTTGTAAAACTTTTAGAATGTGCGAGGAATGCAGAGCACCCAGCTGAAACTTGCTTGGTCATTACAACATAGAAAACATGCCTTTCAGCCATTCTAGTCTGTCTTTTCTTTGGCTTGGCTTCGCGGACGAAGATTTATGGAGGGGGTAAAAAGTCCACGTCAGCTGCATGCTCGTTTGTGCCAAACCATTATTCTGCTAAGTTCCACTGACCTCTACTCATTCCATAGCCCTCCATACCCTTCCCATCCATGTACCTGTTTAAGTTTTTCTTAAATGTTAAAATTGAGCTTGCATTCATCATTTCAATTGGCAGTTTGTTTCACACTCCTACCATCCTCTGTGTGAAGAATTCCGCCTAATGTTCAACCTAAACGTCTCCCTTTTCACCTTTAACCTATGCCCATTGGTTTGTATCTCACCTAACCTCAGTGGAAAAAGCCTGCTTGCATTTACTCTGTCTATACACCTCATAATTTTGTATTCCTCTATCAAATCTCCCCTCATTCTTACAATCCAGGGAATAAAGTCCTAATGTGTTTAACCTTTGCACTGCCTATTTCCTTTCCCTCTCTTGACTGTCACCCAGCTACCTTCCTCTTGCTTCCTACATGAGATTGTGACTCAGTAATTCCTGTCTATCACCCCCTCAGTTTCTAAAATGATCCAGTATTCATCCAAATCTAGCTCCATTTCCTTAATATGGTTTGTAAAGAGCTGCAGTTGGATTCACTTCTCACAGATGAGGTCGTGAGAGATATAGTTGGCTTCCCTAACTATCCATATTCTGCAAGAGGAGCACATTCCTGCCCTGGCTGTCATTCCCACTATTTATGAAATAGAAAGAAAAGTTTGAAAAACCTGTCCTTACCTGTGCCACCTTGCTGAATCCTTTTGGAGAACTTATAAGCTCCCCAAACCTGAGGTCAGATGAAATCTGGTGAATTCATTTTGCAGTAGCAATACTAAATGGTGTACTACCACGCAACAGTGTTGGAAACTTACTTATTCTTTTTTTCAATATTTTTATTAAAATTGAAATTTAACATAAAAAATACAGAGTACATAAATACAGACACATAGGAGCACAGATATGATCTATATCCACACCCACCCCACCCTGAGCAATGAAATAAGAAACAAACCATCCCGCCAGAGTAAATAAAGGAGAGTGAATTGGGGTTGCAGCCTATAATACGCGGGTTTTAATTTTTTGTTTTATTTTTATTATTTATCTTTTACCCTTTATAGTTTATTTAACACCCAGGGTTCTTCAACTTTGAGGGAAGTCATGGATCCAGAGGTTCAATGTTGGAAACTTGCAGTCAGACATAGTGAGAGGAAACTTCCAGGCAAACCTCCAAGCAAAGCTCGAGGATGCAAACTGCCTCATGGACACGTCTCCTGAAACCCTCTGGGATCAGCTGAAAATGGCCATACTGCAATCCACTGAAGAGGTACTGGGCTTCTCTTCCAGGAAAAACAAGGACTGTTTGACGAAAACAACCAGGAAATCCAGGAGCTGCTGGCAAAGAAGCGATCTGCCCACCAGGCTCACCTTGCAAAGCCTTCCAGGCCAGAGAAAAAACGAGCTTTCCATCTCGCATGCAGCCACCTTCAGCGCAAACTCCGGGAGATCCAAACTGAGTGGTGGACTAGCCTCGCCAAATGAACCCAGCGTAGCGCCGACATTGGCGACATCAGGGGTTTTTATGAGACACTAAAGGCTGTGTACGGCCCCTCACGTCAAGTCCAAAGCCCTCTCCGCAGCTCAGATGGTGAAGTCCTCCTCAGCAACAAGATCTCCATCCTCAATCGATGGTCAGAACACTTCCAATCTCTTTTCAGTGACAACCGCTCAGTCCAAGAATCGGCTCTGCTCCAGCTCCCTCAACAACCCTTGAGGCTAGAGCTGGATGAGGTCCTTACCCGGGAAGAGACATATAAGGCAACTGAACAGCTGAAAAGTGGCAAAGCAGCAGGTATGGATGGAATCCCCCCCAGAAGTCTGGAAGGCTGGCGGCAAAGCTCTGCATACCAAATTGCATGAGTTTTTCATGCTCTGCTGGGACCAAGGAAAGCTGCCTCAGGACCTTCATGATGCCATCATCATCACCCTGTACAAAAACAAAGTCGAGAAATCAGACTGCTCAAACTACAGGGGAATCACGCTGCTCTCCATTGCAGGCAAAATCTTCGCTAGGATTCTTCTTAATAGACTAATACCTAGTGTCGCCGAAAATGTCCTCCCAGAATCACAGTGTGGCTTTCGCGCAAACAGAGGAACTACTGACATGGTCTTTGCCCTCAGACAGCTCCAAGAAAAGTGCAGTGAACAAAACAAAGGACTCTACATCAGCTTTGTTGACCTCACCAAAGCCTTTGACACTGTGAGCAGGAAAGGGCTTTTGCAAATACTAGAGCGCATCGGATGCCCCCCCAAGTTCCTCAACATGGTTATCCAACTGCACGAAAACCAACAAGGTCGGGTCAGATACAGCAATGAGCTCTCTGAACCCTTCTCCATTGACAACGGCGTGAAGCAAGGCTGCGTCCTCGCACCAACCCTCTTTACTATCTTCTTCAGCGTGATGCTGAAACAAGCCAATAAAGACCTCAACAATGAAGACGATATTTACATCCGGTACCGCATGGATGGCAGTGTCTTCAATCTGAGGCGCCTGCAAGCTCACACCAAGACACAAGAGCAACTTGTCCGTGAACTACTCTTTGCAGACGATGCCGCTTTAGTTGCCCATTCAGAGACAGCTCTCCAGTGCATGACGTCCTGTTTTGCGGAAACTGCCAAAATGTTTGGCCTGGAAGTCAGCCTGAAGAAAACTGAGGTCCTCCATCAGCCAGCTCCCCACCATGACTACCAGGGCCCCCACATCTCCATTGGGCACACAGAACTCAAAACGGTCAACCAGTTTATCTACCTCGGCTGCACTGTTTCATCTGATGCAAGGATCGACAAAGAGATAGACAACAGACTCGCTGAGGGAAATAGCGCCTTTGGAAGACTACACAAAAGAGTCTGGAAAAACAACCACCTGAAGAAACACACAAAGATCAGCGTGTACAGAGCCGTTGTCATACCCACGCTCCTGTTCGGCACTGAATCATGGGTCCTCTACCGGCATCACCTACGGCTCCTAGAACGCTTCCATCAGCGCTGTCTCCGCTCCATCCTCAACATTCATTGGAATGACTTCATCACCAATATCGAAGTACTCTAACTGGCAGAGTCCACAAGCATTGAATCCATGCTGCTGAAGACCCAACTGCGCTGGGTGGGTCACGTCTCCAGAATGGAGGACCATCGCCTTCCCAAGATCGTGTTCTATGGCGAGCTCTCCACTGGCCATCATGTCAGAGGTGCACCAAAGAAGAGGTACAAGGACTGCCTAAAGAAATCTCTTGGTGCCTGCCACATTGACCACCACCAGTGGGCTGATATCGCCTCAAACCGTGCATCTTGGCACCTCACAGTTTGGAGGGCAGCAACCTCCTTTGAAGAAGACCACAGAGCCCACCTCACTCACAAAAGACAAAGGATTAAAAACCCAAGACCCAACCCCAACCCACCAATTTTCCCTTGCAACCGCTGCAACCATGCCTGCCTGTTCTGCATCGGACTTGTCAGTCACCAACGAGCCTGCAGCAGACGTGGACATATCCCTCCATAAATCTTTGTCCGCGAAGCCAAGCCAAAGAAAAGAACATGAATCTTTGAAAATGAAATATTCAAAAAATATACAGTACTTACAATACATATTAAAAAATAGAAAAGTACAGAGTACACTACTCTCAGATTACACTATTTCATCCACAGTAACCCGCATTCTTAATCAGTTAAAAATCCTTCAGGCACGAGTCGGCCAGAGGGCCTTCCTGACCATTGAAGGCAGTGCGTCCTACAACAAGGCGATGGCTGAGCTACAGGCGCTGTACAAGCCTAAAGTGAATGTGGTATACTCCTGTTACCTGCTGGCGTCCAGAAAACAACAGCCTGGTGAGTCCACTGAAGTGTTCGTCCAGGCCCTGGTCACACTAGGAAAAGACTGTTTGGGAGAACCCACGGTCACTATATCCCTATATGCGTGGAAGAACTGATTCGAGATGCCTGCGTGTCGGGTCTGAGGTCAGATTACATCCGGCAACGACTCCTTGAGGAGGACCCACTCCCACTCAAAAAGGCTATCGACTTAATCAGAACCTTAGACTTGGCCCAGCACCACCTGGTGTCGATTGCAGGCAGAAGTGGGCCATCTCTGTATGTTCCATCACGAGGACCTTTGGCCTGGGAGTCTGTATTGGGTGCTACCAACCTGACCACGGCTGCAAATCATGCCGACGGCATCGTCGAGATGCAACTTTCGTGGGCAGCCCAAGCATTTGTGATGCCTCTGTCCCGCGAGGGGGGCTACGTGTTCGGGCTGCGGGAAGAGGGGCCTTTACCAAGGTCTGCAGGTCCCGACCACAGTCCGGGAGCAGTGCAGCGTGCGTTCCTGAGGAGCTTCCAGCGCTGACTGTGTGTGTGGTAAGAGGAGCGCCATCTTGTCGGCCATTGTTCCAACCTAAGCACCTCAGGCCACAGCCCCAATGACATCACTTCTGACCACCATGACTCCACTTCCATCTTCTTCTTCATCGAACATTGCGTGGTCAACATGGAGGTCGCCATCTTGGGAAGGCTTCCCTGCCGCCGCCGACAATGAAGGGATGCCTATCCTGACATCAGTGACTCTGAATCAAGCCAGCCCTCACCCAATCTCAAACTCCATGATGCGGATCGAGGTGAATGGGCATAAAACAAACTGTATTTTCAATAGTGGATCAACAGACCAGTATCCGGGGGTATTATGTAGTGTCGCTGATGGTGAGGGGAAAGTGTTATAATGATTTTGTATTGTTAATTATGCCTCACCTTGCACGCTGATCCTCCTGGGCCTCGACTTTCAGAGTCAGTTCAGGAGCATGACGATGGCATTCGGGGGCCCCCAACCACGGCTGACCGTCCACAGCCACCAGTCCCCGACACCACCTTGTGGCCCCAGCACGCAGCACTGGCACCATCCTGTGGGCTCAGTACTCAGTCTCTGGCACCGTCCTGCATCCTCACCCCGGTATGGGTGTCCCCCCATTACTGTTCATGAACCTTACCCTGGATTGTAAACAAATTTCCACCAAGAGTAGACACTATAGTTCAGAGGACATACAGTTCATCCGGGCTGAGGTTCAACGACTCCTGGTGGAGGGGATCATAGCCCCTAGCACCAGTCCCTGGCGAGCGCAAGTCCTCGTGGTCAGAGGTGCAGGGAAGCCCCGGATGGTAAATGATTATAGTCAGACCATCAACCACTTCACCCAGTTGGACATTTACCTACTTCCCCGTATAGCTGACTTGGTCAATAAGGTCGCTGAGTACAGAATTTTTTCGACCATTGACCTCAAGTTGGCCAACCATCAACTCCCCCTCTGTACAGCCGATCGAATATATACAGCCTTTGAAGTGGACGGAAAGCTCTTTCACTTCCTGCGGGTGCCTTTTGTGGTTAATAATGGTGTTTCTGCCTTTCAGAGAGTGATGGACCGGATGGTAGAGGAACACGGGCTGACGGCGATGTTCCCCTACCTCGACAATGTCACCATCTGCGGCTATGACCAGCAGGACCATGACGCGAACCTCGCAAAGTTCTTGCGTATGGCCAAGTTCCTCAACTTGACGTACAACAAGGACAAATGCATATTCAACATGGAGCGCCTGGCCCTTCTTGGATGCATCGTGGCACATGGTGTCATTGCTCCCGACCCAGACCACATGTGACCCCTCATGGAGCTCCCTGTCCAAAACTCCCTGAAGGCGCTTAAGAGGTGCTTGGGGCTGTTTTCATATTATGCTCAATGGGTGCCCAGCTACGCCGATAAGGCCCACCACCTAATTCGTATAACCACCTTCCCATTATCGGCGGAGGCCCAGGCTGCTTTTGAACAAATTAGAGGAAACATCGCTAAGCCATGATGCATGCCGTGGATGAATCTGTCCCCTTTCAGGTGGAGAGCGATGCCTCCGATGCCACTCTGGCCACCATGTTAAACCAGGCAGGCAGGCCAGTAGCATTTTTTCCCCACACCCTGCAAGGTCCCAAACTCCAGCACTCCTCTGTCGAGAAGGAGGCTCAAGCTATCGTTGAGGCAGTGCGTCACTGGTGACACTACCTGGCCGGTAAAAGATTTACTCTGTTGACTGACCAGAGGGCAGTGGCCTTCATGTTCAGTGCCAAACAATGGGGTAAAATCAAGAACGACAAGATTCTGAGGTGGAGGATAGAATTGTCCATCTACATCTTGTACTGGCCGAGTAAGCTCAATGACCCCCCCCACCCTGATGCTCTATCCCGAGGGATGTGCACCAGCGCGCATCTCGGCTGTCTCCAGATCCTACATGACCACCTACGTCACCCCAGAGTCACAAGGTTGTATCATTTCATCAAAACACAAAACCTCCCATATTCCGTAGAGGATGTCCGGTCCACGACTAGACGCTGCCAAATCTGCGCCGAGTGTAAGCCCCAGTTCTACCAGCCAGAAAAGGCACACCTCATCAAGGCCACCCGCCCTTTCGAATGAATCAGTGTCAATTTCAAGGGCCCCCTCCCAACCACAAATATGAACACCTACTTCCTGATGGTGATGGACGAATTCCCAAGGATCCCCTTTGCAATCTCCTGTCCGAATATGACCTCGGCTATGGTCATCAAGCCCCTGAACAGTATCTTCACTCTGTTTAGGTACCCCGACTACATCCATAGTGACCGGGGGACCTCATTCATGAGTGATGAGCTGCGACAGTACTTTTTTGGCCAGAGGCATAGCCACCAGCAGGTCTACCAGCTATAACCCTAGAAATAATGGCCAGGTGGAAAGGGAGAATGGCACCATCTGGAAGGCAATGCTCCTGGCCCTCAGATCTAAATATTTGGCAGTATTCCGCAGGCAGGACGTCTTGCCCAAAGCCCTCCACACTATGCACTGCTACTAACACCACCCCGCATAAACGTCTCTTTGCTTTTCCTAGGAGATTGGTGAATGGTTTCTCCATCCCTTCCTTGCTGACCACCACAGGGCCGGTTCTGCTTTGGAAGCATGTCAGGAACTATAAGACGGACCCACTGGTTGAAGCGGTGCACCTCATACATGCAAACCCTCAATACACATTTGTGAGGTACCCGGATGGCCACGAGAACACAGTGTCAATACGAGACCTGGCAAGGGCTGGAGACTCTGAGACCGTCTTGCCAGCTACTGACCACGCTATGGACCCTATTGTGCTGCATCAGGGCACGACCCTGGAGCCTGAGCTGTCTGCCTTGCAGCCAGATGTCCAGTCATCTCTCCCACATGCAGCAGCGGAGGACCTCCCAGCACTCCGGAAGTCCACCTCTGACACCCTTTTTCAGACAGTCTCTACAGTGGACCTCCCCTGTCGGTCCCCTCTCCAGAGAAGCACTGTATGGACACGCCGGCCATACGGTGGTCCGGCAGACAGAGGAGGCTGCCTGAACGGCTTAACCTCTAGCTGATGGGGGGGGTGGGGGCGGGGGCATCTGCTTTTTCCGCCCCTGGTTTGTTGTGTTTGTACTGCTGCTGTTGTGTTACTGTATTGTTGCTGTTACTATGGTTGTTGTATCACCCCTGGTTGTTGATTGTTTTCCGGTGGGTTCCATTTTTTTTAAAGTGGGGTGAATGTAGTGATATGATTGTATGTGCTGGCTGGCCCTCCCTCCTTCTACCTTGCCTCCTCAGTCCTACCCATGTGACCCTGGGCCATAAAGGTTGAGTCCCCTCTCCTTCCCGCTCATTCCTTGCCTTGGACCCAGGCCTGCAGTCTCTTGTACAATAAAGCCTATCGTTCCCCTCAGTCTTTGTCCAAGTCATTATTGGGGCTACTGATAGCACCCAACAAGTTCTAAAGCCAGGTGTTCCTGGCACAATGCAAAAAGAGTGAGCAGGTTATTGGAAAATGTCACTTGATTGCACCACATTACATATTTAATCACTTTATAAACAGTCTAATTTGGGCAATAAAGTTGAATGCATGCCCATTTGTGGTCATACAGTATATACTTGGACAACTGTCAACATTTTCAAGAAAATTGCAATATTGTAGTTGTATTGGAGCAGTTTACCTAGAGGTAGTTAGTTGCAACTCAAGTCTTAGAACCACAGGTGAGATGTAATATCAACTCCCTGCTTCCTTTGTTCCAGGGAAAAGAGACCCTGCCTATCCAATCTCCCCTTATAACTCAAGCCCTCTATTTCAGTTAACTCAAGCCCTCTAATTCAGACAATATCTGTGTGCATAAAGGACATTGATGAGACCACATTTTGAACACTGGTCTTCCTGGCACATGATTACCATACTGCTGCTATTTTTAAATGTTCTTAAGCTAGTAACATATATACATATATAAGAATTTGCTTTCATTCACAATTGTTATTGTTTTTGATAAGATTGAAAAAGATGCCTTAAAGTTTTGAAGTTTATAGTTTTCTGATTCAAACATGAACAGAAAATATGGCTTTCAATGGTGGCTTATGAGCGAAGCCCCAAGATGTCAGACAATTATTCCAAGAAACTTTATTTTAGAATGTAACAAAGCAACATTCATTTCCATGCACTTTTACTGTACGTACCCAAGCAATGACCTCCACGTTTGTGGTAACCCTGTCTGCAGCGGCATCCAAATGATCCTCTTGTGTTTATACAGATGAAATCAGGACCACAGTTATGGTTTCCTAAAGCACATTCATTGATATCTGTTTCAAAGGAAAACAATACACATACTTGTGGATGATCAAGCAGAACTGTGCTGGTTTTTAAAAAAAATCTATTTTTGCCATTTCAGCTTGCAAACATACATCAACCTAAAAATTTAATTTCACCACACCCACTTGTTCGGGGCACTAAATGCCCTAGATGCCCAATTTCACACATTCATTTGCGTTGCTCTCTTTCAATCTTTTTAATGAGTTTTATACAACAAAAACACAATGTATAACCAAATATGAAGAATATATCGTATATTTCAGTGTAAAAGTCGACTGGCATATAAGTGGACCCCCATTTTTCAGCCTCATTTTAAGGGTTTTATGGTATATCCAGCATATAATTTGACCCCAATTTTCGGGATGCCTGAGTTGGCCACTTGACTGGCGTATAAGGTGACCCCCAAAGATTGCATGGACTGATCTGCTGGACGTTGGTTGGAGGTGATTACTTTCATGGAGGGTCCATCGAACCAACACAAATTGCAATGAAAGTATGAAGCAAGATTTAAATTGAAAGTGATAGAAATGGCCAAAAAAAAACAAAAAAATTTGATGTATATGAGAAGTTGGTAAGAGATTGGAGGAAGAAAGAAGAGACTATAAAAAAAATACCAAAAAAGCAATATTCATTGAGAAAAGGAATCATTCGTTGGCCAGAGTCGGAAAATCACATTGTAGAATAGATACGCGAACAGAGGCAAGATCACTACATATTCATCCAAAATAAAACAAGAACATCAGCAATGCAGTGGGCAAAGTTGCACCCAGACCTCAGTAAAGATTTTAAGGCTACAGTAGGCTGATATTACGACAAAAAACAAAAATTGCACAGTAAGTACCAAAGTTGTAAGTTTTCACCAGGTTATTTTACATGACCAGCAGAAACACCAATTTGCATTGGCAAATATCGGAAACATGGAAGAAACCCCCATGAATTTTGACATGATAGGCAATAGAACAGTGGAATGGAAATGTGTTAAAACGGTACAAACCAGAAGTACAGGCCATGAAAGTACCAAGTTTACCGTGGTGTTATCGTGCATGGCGGTCGGGACAAAATTAAAACCCTGGTAACTTTCAAATGCAAAAATAAACTGAAAATGAAATTTCCTGCAGGCATTTTTGTATATTTTCATTAAAAGGAATGGATGGATGAAAATGGTGTAAAACTATGGATAGACAATGTGTGGAACAGGCACCAGGGGGTTTACGCAAAGAACAGAGTTTGCTGGTTTGGGATATGTTTCGTATCCACTTAACTGAGAAGACTAAAAGTAGATTAGCACTACATAACACTTACATGGTGGTTATCCTGGGTAGTTTGATGTCTATATTGCAACCTCTCGCTATCTACTTGAACAAGCCATTCAAACCATGTGTGCGAGGAATGGAATACATGGATGACGAGTGCAGAAAAGTCATTTACAAAAGGTGGGCAATGTGTGCCCATCACTTGATGTGCTGTGTAACTTTGTGTTCAAGCATGGGATAAAGTTAAAGTAAAGGTTGTGATAAAACATTTAAAAAGTGCGGTATCTCTTGTACAGTTGATGGCATAGAATATGACTTAATGTGGGACAACTGATGATGAAACTGAAACCACCTCATCAAATACAGACTGGGACCTATATGATGACTGTTTAAATAGTGAGAGTTTGGATGTGTTTCCCACTATCTTTACTTCAGATGATGATATCGAGGGTGATTTTGAAGGGTTCTAGTTGTGCTGTTGCTTTCAATAAAAATCTCAAAGAAAATCTGTGGCAGTCGGGGTTTTTTTTGTTTTTTCAAGGTCGAGAATAGATAATACAAAAATCTGCTTTTCATGGGTTGAATTATATGCCAAATTGTTTTTTTTATCAGTCGACTTTACGCCAGATTGGTGCACATTGGATTTTGAGCTGAATGTAAGGTCTCAAAAGTATATCCAGCATATGTTGACTCCCAATTTTTGAGTTTTTAAATGTTTCACGACTCAGACTTGTATTGTCAAAATATACGGTAAGTACACTTCCAAAATAAAACAATAACAATATACCCCTTCCTTATACAATGTTGTCGGAATGACAAAAATGAAAAAAAAAAGAAACCAAAGAAAGGAACTCTAATTCCCTACCGGAAAAAACCTGCGATGTTTTAACATAAAACTAAAGGTAGTATAGTTCCGCAGAATCTATAAAACATTACTAACTAAAGGAAAAATCATGTATATAAATGAATCCATTCAATGATCAAGACAAATAGATTTAATGAATACAAAAATAGTCCATAAAAGGACACCACATTTTATGAAAATTAGTTTTAGTTTATAATGCGGAACACTTGATCATTTTTTAAATGAAGACAATACATGACATGACATAATCACTGAGTACTAATGGGTGGAACAGGATTTTCCCATCTAAGTAGGATAGCATTTGCGTTGCTCTGTTTCCATGCAAGAACTATGTAATCACTTTCTATTATATACATATTAATGGATTTTACTTGTTGGAGGACCTGCTTCTTGATAAATTTACCTAGCAATCTATGGCACTATTATAGAGGAATAATGCTTTCACTATGTCATTCAATGGGATCTGTCTATATTTTCAGATTACATGCTGGTTTATCAGTTTGAGCTACCATTTAACATCTGTGCACCTATTTTCTGCCTGCTGCAATGCAACTATAGCTCTTTTATGGCTATAATCAATGGGTGGTACAATGAGAATTTGGAGATGGCAAAGGAGGAGGGCAGGATGAAGTGGCAGGAGAAATTAAAGGAAAATTTCTCAAGTTGGAGGAGCAATATACAAATTAGGGTCCCTTGTGCAGTCACAGCTTGGACCTTGGATAGGAAAACTGCTGAGGACTTCAAGATTACCAGGGGCCTTTTCTTTTTTCCTTAAGACAACTACAGATGACATCAGCAACATATCACTAACCACCAATATAACAAGAAGGTATCATCATCATTAGGTGGATGTCGTGTTTTTAAAAATGTCCAAATAATGCCAACCCTTAGCTCATGTCAATACAGAAGATGAGATTGGGAGATAATATGTTGTTGGAAGTGAGTTGTCCTGAAGCAAGTGTGAGTGCAGGGTTTTGGATAACACAATACTGCCTTCTGGAAGACCCAGACAAGCACTTCCAACAAAATTCTGCAAATTGCATGGTTAGTGTAGTGGTTAGCACAATGCTACTACAGCGCCAGTGACCAGTGTTCGAATCTGAAGCTGTCTGTAAGGAGTTTGGATGTTTTTCCCATGTCTGCCATGTCTATGTTTTCTTTTTGTCCACATTGAATATGACTCCAGCAGTTTTAATCACACTTTATTTGCATATGTCTTTTGAACTACATCTTCAATATCATATCAGGAAACTCATTCCCAAACTCTGGGATTAAGGCCTCAGCCCCTCTGCAACTGGATCCTTGACTTCCTGTCTAACAGACTGAAATCAGTAAAGTTGGCTAACAACATCTCTGCTATGATCCAACTCTACACACTTGCATTTCTGAAGGATCCACTCAGTCCCCTACTATTCTCACTCTACAGCAAAATTCCATACCAACTCCATTTTCAAATTTTCCAATGACACCACTGTTGTGATCTGGCAATCAAATAATGGTGCCATGGAATACAGGAAAGAGAATGAATGTTTAGTGGCCTGGTGCCAAGATAACAACCTCTTCCTCAATGTCAATATGATGAAGGAAGTGACCACTGACTTCAAGAGAGGAGGCAGAGTCACAGCCCTTTCATTCTTTATAGTGGTAAAGTCAAAAGAGCAGATAGCTTCAAGTTCTATGGAATAACTTTCTCCAGTAACCTAACTTGGGACAAGCATGTTGACATGATGGTCAAAAAATAACACCAACACCTCTATTTTTATAGAGATGACAAAGGTTTGGCATGTCCTCTTTTCCCCTCAACAACCTCTAAAGGGGCACCAGTAAAGGACACTTGCTGAATGCTTCACGGCATTTTATGGGAAGTGCCCTTCTCAAGATATCACATCCTGACACACTCTCCTCCCTCCTTCTATCTGGAAATAGGCATAGGTGTGAAAAAGCATGCTCTGAGGCTTAAAGCTAGTTCCTACCCCACATACTTCAGGCTCCTGAATGAACCTATTACTGCTGCTGTTGCTTGATGCTAACTGATGTTTCCTTTCATTGCAATCCTATACTCTGTAATTGTGCTCTTTGCGCAGCTGTATAATTGATAGAGCTGAACTGTCAATCGTTTCACAGAAGAACCCTTCTCACTGTACTGGATGTTTTGTGACAAATCAACTTAAACTTTGTGAACTTGCTTTCATCGTCAGTGAATTCTACCTTGAAACAAAAAAAAAACAGCTGTTGACCTTCCAAGCTGTTTCCTCAGTTTGAGAGACAGTGCAAAACATATATTGCTGGCTCCAGGAAATGTATCCTTGAACAGGAACCTTACTGTAAGGAATCTAATGGCATGCTCAATTCACATTTCTAGTTTTATGATGAATTTCCTTTAAGTGAATACCTGGAACTGGTGAAATGGTGACATGGAAACAAAATGGTAGTTACCAGTTTACTCTAATTATTGTAATAAATAGAACGTGTAAAATTCTCATAGCACTATCACAAGGAGTTGGGAATGAAGATCTATTGAAAATATAACAAATTTCTGTGGACATAGATGTTAATATTTGGTGTTCAAAAAGCCAGATGATTGGAATTAATGGCTTCCATGGGATTAAAAGGGAATATTAACATTTTGTAAACTTTTATTGCCATTTGAACCTGTTTGGGACAATGTTCAGATGTCAAAAAAAAAACAAAACTCTCCTCACATTGGAAAATGGGTGATTTGATTGACTGAGACAGTATTTCCTCTAACACCATAGAATTTGCCATTCCACAAAATTTTCTAGCTGAAGTCATGTTCTTTATCTTTGTTGGAACCAGATACATTCCTCTAAAATCTCATAATTGAAATGCCAGTTCCTATGCTACCGCTGGGTTTGAGAATTTTCCTGCTGGATACTTATGATTGACACCACTTTGATGTTAGTTGATAAATGCATTTATTTTTATGGCCTCTTTTGTGTACTTCAGAAGCCCAACCCCTAATTATCTGGAACAAACAGCTGTCCAGGAGTAATGAGCCATGTAGCCGAAGGACTCCAAAGTACAAGCACCATTTTTATTCTCAAATTAAATGAGCAAATGTCTGCAAATAATTTCTGCAGATTTCCCTAAAATATGAACAGTTCTAATGAATTGTAATTGTTGTGCAAGAACAGAAACTGGAAAAGAGGGGAAGAAATAAGCCACAGAATTTAAGATCGTTCATATCCTGCTTTAATTGCCAAATGCTTATTGTGATCTGTGCTAAAACTCTCAAGGGCTCTGGAATGTGTCCAAAGTTCCTGATTCCACAAGGCACAAAACCTGACTTATGTCTTTTCCAGTTTGTCCACTTCAGCTTCAAGTACTCTTATATAGATTTTAAAAATCATTTTCAAGATGTGGGTGTAACTGAAATGTCCAGCATTTATTGCTCAACCCTTTTGAACCACTGTGGTCCTTTTAAATTTTTAAATAAATTTAGACATACAGAATGGTAACCGGCCATTTCACCCCACAAGCCGTGCCACCCAATTACACCCAATTGACCTAAGCACCCTGTAAATTTTTAAATGGTGGGAGGAAACCTGAGCCCTCAGGGAAAATTCACAAAGACAGGGGGAGAATGTACAAATTCCTTACTGATAGTGTGGGATTTGAACCCCGGTCTTGATCGCTTCCACTGTAAAGGCATTGCGCCAACTGCTACACCAATCGAACTGCACTGTACCTGTTGAAGGTACTGCTTTAATGATGTCTTGTAGAAATTTTCCAGATTTGAACCCAGCATTAAAGACTCAGCGATATTCTTACAGGTCATGATATGGTGTGCTGGTAATGGAGAGGAGGAATATTTAGGGAGATGGATGGGAAATCAATTAAGCAGGCTATTTTGTGCTGGATTTTGGTTGGTACAGCATTAAAGGGAAGTATGGTTAGTGTAGCAGTTAGCGCAATGCTGTTACAGCGTAAGCGATCAGGGTTTGAAGCTGGCTATGTCTGTAAGGAGTTTGTACATTCTCCCTGTGTCTGTGTGGGTTTCCTCCAGATGCTCTGGTTTCCTCCTACCCTTCAAAATGTACCAGGTTGCAGGTCAATTGGGCAGCAAGAGCTTGAGGGCTGAAAGTCCTGTATGTCTACATTTTTAAAAGGCAACATTGAGCACAAGAATGTTTATGATGGGGTATCTGAAAATGGTCATGTCTGGAAACAAAACGGGAAGATGATTATGTTCTGTCTTGCCTGATTTTAATTTTATTTTCTCCCATCACTATCCCTAAGTAATATTGTATCGAAATGTAAAACTTAGAAATCCTCTTGGAGTAAGAACTAGAGGGTTTCCAGAGTATTAATATGAGGAAAGTTTGCCTAGGCTTGACAAAGGTAACACACATAAAAATTGTCTGAAGAAACTGTAGGTTACTTCTGATACCTTTGTACAAATTAGAGACATGGCAAAGAAAACCTGGTTGGGATTTAGCCTTTAAATGAGTATTAATCCTGAAATCATTCTGCTTATTAAAACCTTTTGAGATGATTTTGAACAAAACCAGTGATTGCAAATCAGCTCATTTGATTTTCGACTGAAAAAGGGTCTGAGATGTATAAATGGCTGGCAATTGATAGACAATTCAGTATCATTCAATTCACTGTCACCCATTTCACATTAGAAACCCATATTGGAATACAACAGGCTGCAGAAGGTGTAAAATACAAAAGTCTGCAAATGCTGTGATTGTAGTTAGGCTACTGAAGATAGCAAACACAGTCAGGCCCATCATCGGCTCCAACCTCCCATCCACTAACTCTACTGTCTCAAGAATGCAGCCAATATCATAAAAGAGCCCCATCACCCTGGTCACCCTGGTGAGTGGAAAGCATGTTGCTGATTTTGTTTTCATGGCACTTGGCAGTTTTCGTTACGTTTTCCAGTCATTGTTCGATATCTCTAGGAGTGTATTGTACATTCTATTTGCTGTTTGGAATAACAAGACTACAAAGCAAAGGAAGAGATTGTGAATTTCAGGAGGATGAAGATCGACCATTCTCCTCTGCACATCAACGGTTCTGTTGTGGAGAGCGTAAAGAGCACAAAGTTCCTTGCTGTGCATATAAAGGATGACCTAACCTGGAATCATTTCACCTCCTCATTAGTCAGCAAGGCACAGCAGCGCCAATATTTCCTAAGGAGGATGACGAGGGGAAGGCTGCTGGCCCCATCTTGACAACCTTTTACAAGAGCACATTTGAGAGTGTCCTGCCTGACTGCATCACTACGTGGTATGGTAAATGTAAAGCATCAGATTGGAAATCTATACAAAAGATCATTAAAACAGCCAAGAAGATCACCTTTCCTCTATTGGCAATATTTATTGGGAGCTTTGTCTATATAGGGCTCAGAAATTATCAAAAAACCCTTTCCATCTAGCACACAATACCTATAACTTACTACCATCAAGAAGGAGGTACAGGAGCATCAATTCAGGACTGCCAGGCTTGGTAATAGCTTCTTTCTGCAGGCTGTGTAACCATGTAAATCATCCCAAACATTTATATATATTTATTTTATTTGTGTGCTCATTATGTACTGTGTATTGTGTGTTTTTGTGTGTCTGGAGAGAGCTGTTTTGTCAGGTTATATATATACAACCAGATGAATTTGAATGCTGCCCTTTTGCTCTCTCAGGAGATTTCTGTAATGTGCTGCTCTGCCAAACTCATCTACATTTGAGATGCATTTAAATTTTATTGTTGTAAATGTGTGGAGTGAAAATGCTTCTTCATCAACCAGTTTTATTTCACCATTTACATTTACTCTCTCCATTTCCACAGCTTGTTAGTAGCTGAGGTATATTTAGATGGCAGATATAGACTGAACTATACATTTCTCCTCTTTATGAGATTAGTCTGAAGTTAAATTTTTAATTTATATTGATCTATTGTCTAGAATTTTCTTTTCTCATTGGGCTTGCTAGTTATTTGAAGATATTTCCCACTGAGAAAGTTGTTCAAAAAGTTTTGGGCTGTACCACTCAAGCAATGTGTGCCAGCAACCTCAGTTGCTCAGGGAATTTCAGCCCCTAGGTTACACAAGGAGTGAATTATTTGAGCTTGGTGAGTTATTGAAAAATGAATCCACTAACTGAATCACCCTGTTTAATTCTGGTCATCCTGCCAAAAGTCACTTGGTGACTGGTATTTCAGTAAATTACTGAGTCATGGTTATTTTTGAGCCACATTTAAACGCTGTATGTCTGAGTGTAGGTAAAGAAATTATTTGAAGTGTTATTTTCTCAATACACATTTATGTTCAGCTGAAGAACAGAGCATGTACGGTATTTAAGTGCAGTAATGAGCAATGATTATAAATGTAGGATCATAGAGTGTAGATACAAAAAACTGAATGTGAGGAAATTCAGTTTGGAACAACTGTGCTTGTATCCTGTATATAATATGTAGTATGTCAATTCCTTGACATGACTCCTAGTCCAGGCATTCATTAAAATCATGAAAGTTCAAAAATTATAAATGTAGGTGAAGTGACTCCTCAATTATCCAAGAATATTTAGATACGCAAGAAGCCTTAGGATATGGAGTCAGTACAGGAAAGTGCACTGACGTAAAATATCAGCTGTGATGGAGCAGTTTTGCAGGGCCAAATGCCCAACACCTTGTGAAAGTTGAGGATATCACCTAAATGTTCGATTCTACATTAACCAATGGCATTCCACAGTCAAGCATTAATTTAGTTTCAAAAATCTTCTTGATTGTTCCAAAATAGAAAATTATTTAATCTGCTTTTCAAATAATGAACTGATACAGTTCAAGGTAACTATTCTGGGAATACTTTTTTTAACTACCTATTGAAGTTCTCAAATTTACTTCAGACCTGTCAACTGAGTGAACAAATGGAAAGCAAGACCATTTTGCAAGACATCAAGATAGTCCAGTCTTATCTGAGAAGTCTGAAAATATTGTCAATTTTCAATTCACTCCAGGCATAATACTGGTGCTATGGATGTGCCATCTATTATAGAAACAACTTGATTTCCAGTGCCAACTTTAATGCCAGGTGAGAAGTTGAAAATCAACCTTCATATGTGGTGGTCTGGGCACTTCTATACTACAGAAGAAGCAGTCTGTGCTGTAGAATGAAAAGAGTTCCCACAAGGAAATAAATTGTTATTTCTTAGATCACAAAGGTGTATGAAAGAAAATTAATTTGTTTTTCACTACAATGTCATTGGGCAAAAAAAGTCAACATTCTGGACATGGTTCAGATATAGCTTCTGATGTCTGATACTTCCTTCAATTAAGAAAGTTTAAACTTTGAGTTCCAACTGAATGAGACCATTGAAGCAGATCGGAAGATCACCCTACACGCCCTCTAATCACACTGCTAGGGCGGCATGGTTGGCATAGCAGTTAGCACAACACCTCTACAGTGTCAGTGATGAGGACTAGGGTTTGAATCCTTCACTGTCTATACTTGGTGTCTTCCCACCGTTTGAAATGTATTGGGGGGGGGGGGGTGGAGGTTAATTGGGTGTAAGTTGGGCACCATGGACTCATGGTCCGAGATGGCTTGTTACTGTGCTGTACGTCTAAATTTAAATTAAAAAAATTCATTTCAGGAGTTTTATTTACTTCTACTTTTTTTTCTTGGAGGACCAGGGTCAACCACCCTCAACTACACATTTAAAACTGGGTAGGGGAGAGAGTGGAGAGCACCAAGTTCCTCTGGGTCCACTTAAGAAGTGATCTATCCTGGACACATAACATCTTCTCACTTGTTAGGAAGGCGCAACAGTGACTGCACTTCCTTAGAAGGCTGAGGCTTCCAGCCACCATTCTGTCAGCGTTTTACTGGAGCTCTGTCGAATGCGTCCTGTCTGACTGCATCACACTGTAGTATGCTTGCTGTAGAACATCGGATTGGAGGACAATCCACAGGACCATAACACTAGCAGAGAGGATCACTGGGGTGGCCCTCTCCCCATCGATGGATTTACCAGGATAGTTGTTTAAATATGGCTTGCAAAATCAGAGGGGACTCTACTCTGCACATAGCATCTTTCAGATACTCCTGTTGTAACAAGGAATCAGAAGTATCAGAGCGAGAACCACCAGGCTGAGGAACAGCTTCTATCCATGAGCAGTTACATTGTTGAATGACTGCTAAAATAACTCCATGATTCTACTATTTATTAAGAATATTTATTTTAATACATGAACATATGTAGTGTGCAGATGTATCATTCATATGACTCCATGCATGTTTCGTACTTTTTTGCATCATGGACTGGAGAACACAGTTTCATCAGTTTGAGCTGGTAAAATTGGATGACAAATAAATTTGAACTTGAAGATAGAAATAAATTGAAATTTCAGTTTGTATATTCAGTGATCACATTGAATTCTGGTTAATCAACAGCTATGGTTCAGAAGCTATTAATGAATTGTCCTATCATGCACTTTCCATATAGTGTTAGAGCACTCAATTTACTTGGAAAATATTCAATTAACATAGGCATCTTGTTATAAAGTGTTGCATTTGAGAGATTTGCTAAATTTTCCTTTCACTAAGTTCCCTCATGGGTCTGCTATTGATCTGTTTCTCTAAAAATGTTAATTTAAAAAAAATTTAGACATACAACACTGTAACAGACCAATTTGGCCCTAAGAGTCTGTACCATCCAATTTACACTCCATTAACCTACACCTCAGTATGTTTTTGGGTGACACAGTTGGTGTAGTGGTTAGTGAAACACCTTTAAAGCGCCAGCGATCGGCACCAGACCGTGGTTTGAGTCCCGCCTTGACTGTAAGGAGTTTGTACGTTCTCCCCATGTCTGCATGGGTTTTCTCCAGGGGTTCCGGTTTCTTCCCACTGTTCAAAATATATTGGGGTTGTAGGTTAATGAGGTGTTATTTGGGTGGCATGGATTTGGCAGCACAGACTCGTGGCCCAAAATGATCTGTTACCGTGCTGTATATCTAAACTAATTTTTAAACATTTCTTTTACCACTAGCACAGAAAAACAATTCTAAACAATTTCTATAACAATGAAAATGTTGCACTAACCTTTGGGTACAGGGGAAGAACTGGCTGTCCAAAATCTCTTTTTCTCCATGGAGAAGTGTCTAACTTCCAAGACAAAATCTGAAAACAGCATCTTGGATGTATGTGTGACAGTTGTTAGTACTGGTGTGTACTAATGTAATATGAAATTAAATTGCAATTTATAAAAAGGTGTATCCTAATATGAATTTATTTTTATTTTACGTGGCTGCATATGAGTTGGGTTTTGATGAACTGTATTCTTCAATTTTGTGCTTTTATTACATTTTTCTTCCTACAAAATTATTTTTAGTTTCCTTGGATAATATACACAAAGCAAGAGTTATGTAATTTTGGAAAAATGCCACAGCTGGAGCCTGCAGTCTGGGTAAACAAATCCTCTGGATACTGGGCAAGTGTGAGTTCCAGTTAACAAATCCAATTGGACCTTGAGTAGATGGTATTTGACAGGATTAGCTTTGAATACCATCAATTGCAGACCCAGGAGGTAATTTAGGGAAATAAAATGTTCACAAATCTCTAAAATGCAACATTTTATAAACTTCCAAAATTTCAATGAGAACTGGTCAATGCACGTTTGTCAAAAAAAATTCCAGTGTGCCAGAAACAAAGGCCAGATGGTTAAATTCATTTTCACGTTAGAGTACTGAAACAAGTTTTACAATTTAAGCAGCAGCGTGGAACATAGCAAATTTATTTTTATTCAATGCAAAATATGTGCTTGAAAACTTGAATTATATCTCAAAGCTCTGAAAGCTTCTGGTAAAATCATAATTGTTATCTTGCTCTTTGTAGTAACGTTGCCTATTTGGAAATACATTTATAAAGGAAATAAATGGATATTGGTGAGCTGGCAGAGCAAAAACTCAAAATTATGTCATTGATTCATAATATTCTAAGGGTACAGTTCTTCCCTTAGGTCTATTGTTCTTTTACATTTCTCAATAAGCAGGCCATTTACAACATTGTCATTTGAAAGATGTGAAAATGAACATTCTTTAAAAATGCTGACCATTTTTTTATTGCTCCACTTGTTTGTCGGTTATCTCCTCAAATTCACATCAACATCAACAACCCTTTCCTCAGCAAATTGCTTCCAGATTGATTAATCCCATTCAGATTACGATCTACTTTCCATGACTTGTAATTCAAATCCACCCAACATTATGGAAATCTTTTATTTTACTGTTTCTGGAAGCACTGTCCTTTTTTTTGTACACCTCTCTATTCACTTTATTTCCATCTATTTTTAAACAAAGTACTTAGAAACCTCTTCAAATATTCATTTTATTAACCAAATAAATTTCTAGGTGGCAGATAGCTTGCTTAATTGGAAGGGCACTAGCATAAAGTAAGTGTACAAGAAATTGTATGTGCATAGATGAGACAGTCAAACCGATTTTGCAGGATATTATCCATATGGACTAGGCATATGTGCAAAAGGCTTTGTTTAAAAAAAAATCACTTCTTCTCCATCTTTAACAAATAGGTTTACATGACTAAACCTCAGGTCTTCTGAAGTCAGATTTCAGAATCAGAACAAGTAGTTCTCTGTTAATGGTGGATTAAATACTGAGAGCTGCACTGAATAACAAATACAAGAAGAGTTGCTTAAATCAATGGCTTATGAATTGAGGATGAATTGTGTCTGTACTCAGATCAGACTATCCATCCAATATTTTCCTTACTGTTGCTTATCATTTTCTCACACAGGAAAGGGGCCGTCACAAGGTGACCGGTGGGGTAGTCACAGGGTGGCCGGCGGAGCTGTCAAAATACACTGCCTTCCTGATTCTGATAAGTGAAACTACACTGTATGTACATTATTTCTACTGTATATAGGCTGTGTATTTATCATATCATTCCTGGTTTCACTATATGTTCGTGTTATTTTAGGTTTTATGTGTTATTTCGTATGATTTGGTGGGTTATTTTTTGGGTCTGGGAACATTCAAAAATTTTCCCATAGAAATCAATAGTAATCACTTCTTCACTTTAAGCCATTTCAACTTACGAAAAGTTCCGTAGGAACACTCTAGTTTATGAATACCTGTGATGAAAACCACAAAAAGACCAAATTTCTAGCAACAAAGATGTTAGTTATTCTAAATAAAAAAAAAAGAAATGCATAATTGATTAAATATACAAAATCATTGCTTTCAAGGTTTGATATATGGATAAGGTTGGTTCTGCTTTCAATCAACCTCATGTTGATTGAATCTCAGTTGCCTCATGCTATGTCAAGAAAAGAACTTTTAGCAGGGTAATTGCCTCTTTCCTTTCACACATTAACTGAGGTGGAATTTTCCACAAGGACAATTAGAAGACCATTCCTTCATTCACAGAACCACAGAACAATTACAACACAGAAACAGGCCACCTCAGCCCCTCTGGTCCGTGTCGAACCACCTCTTTTCCTAGTCCCACTGATTGGATCCAGCACATAGACCTCCATACCTCTCCCATCCTTGTACCTGTCCAAATTCTTCTTAAATGTTAACATTGAGCCCGCATTTACCACTTCAGCTGGAAGCTCGTTCCATACTCTCACCACTCAGTGTGAAGAAGTATTTCAGAAAGACGATGAACTGGTTGCAATTTTCAATTCAGAGTTCATTAATGATACCACTTAAAATAAGGTTTGTCTAGTTAGTTTAATAGATATCAGAAAAAATGAACAGGAAAAGGAAAAGTTAGAAATGAGTGTCATTTTTATTTACAAATCAGGATCAGGAATTGGGTTTATTGTCATGAACGTGTTATGAAATTTGTTATTCTGTGGCAGCAATACTGAGCAGAGCAAGGTGCAAAATTACTATAAATTACAATTCTTGTATTTAAGATTAAAAAAATAGTGTCCATAGGTTCATTGTCTGTTCTGAAATCTGATGGCAGAGGGGAAGAAGCTGTTTTTCTAACATTGAGTGTGTATCTTCAGGCTTCTGTATCTCCTTCCTAATGGTATCAGTAAGAAAAGGTGAGGGTCCTTGATAATAGAAACTGCTTTTTTGAGGCACTGTCTCTTAAAGATGCCCTTAATAGACTGAAGAGCAATGACATGATGGCGGGGGCAGAGTTTACAACCCACTGTAGCCTGTTCCTGACCTGTGTATTGCCACCTCCACACCAGACAGTGATGCAACCAGTCAGAATGCTCTCCACAGTACACTGTAGAAATTTGCAAGAGTCCTTGAGGACAAATTAAATATAGCCACTAATGTGCCTTCTTCATAATTGCATCAACATGATGGCCCAGGATAGATCTTCAGAAATGTTGACTGTGATGATACACCACTAGCCGACTGCAGGGGGCAAACTGTGTACCTGCAGAAGAGCACTGGAGGACAAGGCAACATCTGGCCGGCTGTCAATCAGCCAACCTGAATGGACCAAGCCCACCCGGTCGGCTGCCAATCACTCTCCGGGATATAAGCTGGATCCGGCCCCTCGAGGTCAGTCTCAGAACCAACACAGCACTCTCACAGCCAGCTCTGTGGAAGTTTATGAGGAATAAAGCCTGTTGAACAGATTTTATATTTTGTGTCTATTTTTCCGCTTAACAGCACATCACAATTTATTCTACATAAAATTGAAGCTGTAATGGAGAAGCTCCTGAGCGCTGGAAACCTTTAAGTCAACCCACATTATCCGGAAGCACAGGCACGCTTCAAAACCTGGAGGCACACAGTTGAAGTGATCATCGAGGCACATGCCGATGACATCCTCGACTCTGACAGAAAAAGGGCTCATCTTACTCTGCTTGAAGCTGGGTCCCCGAGCTTTCCAGGCCCTCAAAGACTGCACTGAGTACTCTGAAGCAATGAACACCCTAGAAACTATATATAAACCTCCCACAAACGTGGTCTTCGCAAGGTACCTTCTGAGTATTCATGCCCAGCAGCCCGGAGAGATGGTTGAGTCCTACTTGGGAGCCCTAGGTGAGGTAGGCCGACCATGCCTGGCAGAGCCCGGGATGAACAAAAGGGAGGTCGAAAGGTTGATCAAAGTTGCCTGCTTCCAGGGTCTATGCTCAAGAGCCATCAGGCAGAAGCTGCTGGAGGATAATATCTACTTCCTGGCCAAAACAGGGGAGGTAGTCTGATCCCTAGAGGCAGAAGTCCTGCACACCAAAGCCTTCAACTCCAGGCTTCCCCAGGTCTCCACATGGTCAGGACAGACTACAGCTGTGGCCCAAAACCAGATGGTGGACAAGAATATCGCTGTTGCGGGCGTCCCACGCCCTTGTAAGTACTGTGGGTCCCAGTGTGGGTCAGATCGACAATCGCGCCAAGACTGCCTGGTCAGAAATCAGTACTGCTCAAGATGTGGCAAGAAAGGCCATTTCGCTAAAGTATGCCTTTCAAAGCTTGCCAGCAGCTCAGCGGCCCTCTATGAATAGCCCCCCTCCTACCCAGTCCCAGCCACACGCAGAATAAGTCTTACACCACCTTCGAGGTGGATGGACACCTCTACCAGTTCCGCCGTTCCATTTGGGGTCACAAACGGAGTCTCCATCTTCCAGCAGGAGATGGATTGTATGGTAGACTGGTACAAGCTAAAGGCAACTTTCCCGTACCTGGATAATATCACCATCTATGGCCATGACCAGCCGGACCACAATGCAAACCTGGATAAATTTCTCTGCACAGCCAAGGAGCTGAACCTCACTTACAATAAAGAGAAGTGTATGTTCAGCACAACCCGCCTCGCCATCCTGGGGTACATTTTGGCACATGATGTCATCGGCCTGGATCCAGAATGGATGCGCCCATTAATGGAGCTGCCCCTTCCCCCCATGCTCAAGGCCCCCCACAGATGCCTTGGCCTTTTCTCCTATTACTCACAGTGGGTTCCTTGCTTCTCGGACATGGTCCTCCCACTCGCCCAGGCCACAACATTTTCTTTTCCACCCGAGGCGCAGGCAGCCTTCACGTGCATCAGGTAGGACATTGCAGATACCACGACGCATGCCATGGATGAGGACTCCCCCTACCAGGTGGAGAGCAATGCCTCTGATGTGGTTCTCGCCGCTACCCTTAACCAAGAGGGGCGCCCTGTTGCCTTCCTCTCCAGGACTCTCCACGGTTCTGAGCTAGGGTACACTGCCATTGAAAAGGAGGTCCAGGCGATTGTGGAAGTGGTCTGCCACTGGCGCCACTACGTGGCCAGCAGGAGGTTCACCCTCCTAACCAACCAGCGTGCAGTGGCTTTTATGTTCAACACCAAAGGCAAAATCAAGAACAATAAGATCTTGGAGATGTTGGAGAGTCAAACTGGCAACGTACAGCTACAACATCCACTACCATCCAGGGAAGTTTAGCGACTCCCTCTCCCAGACCTGCGCATCGCTCCACGATGACCAGCTGCAGGCTCTACATGAGTCCTTCTGCCACTGGGGTGTCACCTGCTTATACTACTTTATCAAGTCCTGAAACCTCCTGTACACCATCAGGGATGTCAGGATCATGACTGAAGTATGCCAGGTCTGTGCGGAATGCAAGCCCCACTTCTTCCGCCCACTCCAGGCCCTCGTTGTAAAGGCCACTCAGCCCTTTGAGTGCCTCAGCATAGACTTCAAGGGTCTCCAGCCTTCTATAAATTGGAATGTCTATTTCCTTGCGGTCATAGACAAGTACATCTACTTCCCTTTCGCCATCCCATGCCCGGACACCTCCACGGCCACCGTCATCAGGGCACTGACACAGATCTTCACCATGTTCGGCTACCCCTGCATTCATCCACAGTGACCGGGGGTCTAGCTTCATGAGTGAGGAACTGCGCCAGTACCTGTCAGCAAGGGGCATTGTAACTAGTCGCATGACTAGTAAGAACCCAAGAGGTGAAGGACAGGTGGAGCACGAAAATGGGGTCATCTGGAAGGCAGTCCTCCTGGCCATTAAGTCTAAGGGGTGGTTCATAGAGTACTGGCAGGACGCCCTCCCTGAGGTGCTCCATGCCATCAGGTCTCTGCTGTGCACAGCTACCAATGAGACCTCTCACGAACGCTTGTTTTCGTTCCTCAGTGACGGGAACATCACTCCAACCATGGCTCACGTCCCCGGGACCGGTGCTCCTGCAAAGATATATGCAGGCCCACAAGGCCAAACCCCTGGTCAAGAACGCAAACCATAACTACGCCTACATTAGGTTCAGCAGCAGGAGGGAGGACACTGTCTCAACCAGGGACCTGACACCAGCAGGAGCACCCACTACAGCACAACAGCATTCTTCATCCCAGGACCACACCGACCTGACACACTACCCTGATCCCAGACAGCTGTGGGACACCCAAGACCACCTTGGGCACCCCAGACTCACTCCAACCGTGGGGGTGAACCTGATTCCCCCACCCATCCAATGCCTCACACACACTTCAACTTCAGCTGCCCACCACGCTACACCACGCCAGCCGCTTCTGCCCCCCCACCCCTCCTGACTAGCCCCACTAACCCTCGCAGACCTTTGACTAGGAGCCAATCCTGCGAAGGTCGCAGAGAATCCGACGGCCGCCGGACTGTCTAAACTTTTAAATAATGTATATATGTTTGTGGCTTTTGTAGAACATGGGGGTGAATGTGGTGAGACACCACTAGGCTACTGCAGGGGGCAACCTGTGTACCTGCAGAAGAACACTGGAGGACAAGGCAACACCTGACTGGCTGTCAATCAGCTGACTTGAAAGGACCAAGCCCCACCTGGTTGGCTGCCAATCACCCTCCGGATCTGGCCCCTCGAGGTCAGTCTCAGAGCCAGCACAGCACCCTCAAAGCCAGCTCTGTGGGTTTATGTAGAATAAAGCCTGTAGAACAGACTTTATGTTTTGTGTCTGCTTTTCTGCTCAATAGCGCATCACATTGACACCTAGGAATTTGAATTTTCTTACCCTCTCCACTGCTGACCCCTCTAGTTTATGTTCTGGCTTCCCCTTCCTGAAGTCCACAATCAATTCCTTAGTTTTACTAATGTTGACTGAAAACTTTTTGTTGTGACACCACTCAACTATCTCACTCGTGTGCATCTCCTCATTGCTATCTGATTCTGTTGACCACTATTGAGTCATTGGCAAATTTGTAGATGACATATGAATTGTGCTTGGCCACAAAGTCATGATTGTCAGCGGCAAGGAGATGTTGTTAATGGCCCGCATTGACTGTGATCTTCCGATGGGGAAGTCAAGGATTCAGTTGCAGAGAGAGGTACAGAGGCTCAGATTTTTAATCTTGCTGACTAGTACTGAGGGGATGATGGTGTAATCAATGAAAAGTAGTTTGATATAGGTATAACTCCACATACATATTGTAAACCTTTCTACTAATTGCTTAGGTCTCAACATGCTTTGGACCATTTTCCAACTTTAATTTCTAATCAAGTAGTAACAAATATAAGTTTCTTTTAGTAAATCTGAACGTTAGCCAAAATTATGATCTGCCTGAGTCTGTTTGCAGAAAAATTAATCAAGAGAAACAGTCTGTCAAGACACAAATATAACTGTCAACCAAAGTACTGTGAGAACATTGACTGCAATTCCCATTGTTCAGGTTACCCTTTATCTATGCCTAATCAGTGGAATGAAATAGTGAAAAAAAAATGAGCAAAGTTAAGGTCGAGCAAATTTGTTTATAATCTGCAAAATGGAATATCTGGGCCACGTGCATTTCTTGTACTGTTCAGTTCAGCAGGACTATAGGAAGACTGTTCTAATGGATGTAAGTAAAACAAGATACATGTAACCAATGTCAAATCAATGGAATGGTCTACAGGTTCAAAAGAGAAAGAAGAGAGATAATACACACAGATTGGGGATTGTCATGTAGAAACAATCCCAGTGCAAGGTTGTACCATCACACACATCCTCTTCCCAACACTGCATCTCATCTTTAACAAGCTTCCCACTTTTCTGCTGCAGCGCAATTAATCTACAGGCTGAAAGGGACAGGTGGGTCAAGATATGCTGACTTCAGCATTAATATTTTGTATGTAGTTGGTGCTTACACATGTATACTATTGGAAACTGAGCTCCAAGGCATCATTCATTCTTCCACCAAACAGCATGAGAAGATGTATATAAATATTTACAAAAATGCACATGGTAGAAGGTGTTCTGGTCATTGAAAATCCATGCCACCCAATTAGACCTAATTAACCTACAACTCAGTACACTTTTGGAGGGTGGGAGGAAACTGGGGCACCTGGAGAAAAACCAGGAAGATCATGAGAAGAAACTTCTTACAGTGTCAGAAATCAAACTTGGGTTGCTGGTGCTCTAATAACTGCTACCCTAACCCTGCTGCCCAATGAAAACTGCTCACGTCCCATATCTTCAAACTTCAAAAGTTCGAAGTTCAAAAATCCCTTTTATTATCATGTATGAGCATTGCCTAGTGCACCTAACAATAAGAGAAAGAGAAGCAAAAGAGAGTCCCTTCAAGGACGTTGAGTGTTCATGGATTCACCTGCAGTGCTTCTGCAGTGCTCACAGATTCCTGGAGAACCACTGGCAATTGAAGCTCCAGATCCAAACCTCTGATTCGATCAGCCCCCGAGACCTTTTGGGAACCTTTCTTGACCTCAACACCAGCTCAAATCCAGATCCAATAACTGATCCCATGAACCAGTCTCCAGCAGGCCAAAACCTATAATGGTCCTTCAACTGCAAGTTGTCAACAGCCTGCAGCAGTGTGGGACGTTCATCTGCTGAGCCTCTTGCTGGTCTGCTATAAAGGTTACCTTCACTGTAGGGTTGTCTCCCAGGCTTCTCCTCAATGGGGGTGGGTGGGAGTGTACCCACATCTAGCGCCTTTCACTGGTTTGTGGCACTCTGGAATCTGCAATCTCTCGTGGTACAAAGTGCAGCACAGGCATCGTCACCTTGGGCACTGGCCTCCGTGGTCACAGGATTTAATAACGAAAAATCACTGTCAGCTCCTCTAGCAGGCTGTTTAAAATCTGTACTAAGCTCGTGTCACAAGCACTCGTTAGTAGGACCCTATAGAACAGCGCTGTGTCTCTGCTCCTTGCTCTCCCATATCTGCACCAGTGGTAGCAATGAAAGCAGATGTTGTCATTGAAATTCACCACTGCCTTCTGTGCCTCTGCACAGCCTTCAGGCACCTGGGGGTATGAGTGTTCAAATATCAAGAAATCAAATCCAGTACGCACCAGGCTTATGATCAGTGGAATAGCAATGATCACTCAACTCGGTCTGGTAGAGAGGCCTTACCATTCACTTTCCTGGCTCTACACATGTATTCTACTCAAAGCCCTTCTGTGACACGAGATGTCAGGCAAGATGAAGAAAATACTTCAAGGCTGTTCTCAGTCGCCTTCAAAATAGTTTATTTGTCACAACATACCTAGCACTGTAAAAAAGGTTCTACTACAAACTGACTAATAGGTTATCTCTAACATTCATAGAGCCATTTAAAGAGAACAATTCGCAGAGTATAGGATTATAATGAAAAGGAAGATCAATTAGTATTGAAAGGACAACATAATAGCTTTGCTATGGGGATCAATCAGGAGCAGGATGGGAGGCTGGAGAGAAATCATCATTAAGCCGGTTGGCGCATGTTTTCACTCTGAAGTCTTCATCACAATGGGAGAAGGGAAAAAGGCTTGTGTGTGAGATGAGATAGATCTTTCAGTATGCTGGCTGCTTTTCCAGGCAGTGGGAGATGTAGATAGAGTCCATGTATGGGAGGAAAGTTTGTGTTTTGTTCTGACCTGTATTCACAACCTTCTGTAGCTTATTCTGATCTTGAGCTGAGCAGCTCTCATATCTCGCTGTGATGCATCCAGTAAGTCTGATTTCAATGGTGCCCCTCTAGAGGTTGTTGAGGGGCAAAAAGGACATGCTGAACATCCTTCATCTTCTTAGAGACATTGGTACTCTTATTTGACTGTTGCATTTAGACATACATACAGCATGGTAACAGGCATTTCAGCCCACGAGTCTGTGCTGGCCAATTTACATCCAATTAAACTCCACCCCCAGAATGTTTCAAATGGTGGGAGAAAACAGGAGCCCCTGGGGAAAACCCATGCAGACACGGGGAGAATGTACAAATTCCTTACAGACAGCAAGTGGTTCCAACCTTGGTCCCAATCGCTAGTGTTGTAAAGGTGTTGTACTAATCATTACACCCAATGTGCTTATCCTGGGTCAAGTCAGTGGAGATAGTTATTCCTAAGAACTGGAAGCCATTCTCTCTTTCAATGTCACCAGCATTAATGTAGACAGGAGTGTGGACTCTACCTCCTCTCCTGAAGGCAATGATGATTTTCTTCATTTTATTGAGGTTGAGAGAGAGAGGAGAGATAGAGAGAGAAGGGGGCACCATGCTACTCGACTTTCAATCTGTTTATTGAATTATTTGATATTCGGCTCACTACTGTGGTGTCATTGGGAAATTGAAGATGGAGTTAAAACAGTATAAGATGTACTGTTGTGGGCGTAGGGAGTGAAGTAGAGGATTGAGAACACATCCTTGAGGAGTGCCAATATTGAGTGTGATTGTGGAGGAGATCTTGTTACCCATCTTCACTGAATGTGATCTGTTAGCCAGAAAAGTCGAACAACTTCACTATCTGTTCAAATATTTCAGATTTATTGTCAGAGTACGTACATCATGTACAACCCTGAGATTTTTTTCCTGTAAGGCTGAATTATTATTTATTCTTCTTTGGCTTGGCTTCGCGGACGAAGATTTATGGAGGGGGTAAAAAGTCCACGTCAGCTGCAGGCTCGTTTGTGGCTGACAAGTCCGATGCGGGACAGGCAGACACGATTGCAGCGGTTGCAAGGGAAAATTGGTTGGTTGGGGTTGGGTGTTGGGTTTTTCCTCCTTTGCCTTTTGTCAGTGAGGTGGGCTCTGCGGTCTTCTTCAAAGGAGGTTGCTGCCCGCCAAACTGTGAGGTGCCAAGATGCACGGTTTGAGGCGATATCAGCCCACTGGCGGTGGTCAATGTGGCAGGCACCAAGAGATTTCTTTAGGCAGTCCTTGTACCTTTTCTTTGGTGCACCTCTGTCACGGTGGCCAGTGGAGAGCTCGCCATATAACACGATCTTGGGAAGGCGATGGTCCTCCATTCTGGAGACGTGACCCATCCAGCGCAGCTGGATCTTCAGCAGCGTGGACTCGATGCTGTCGACCTCTGCCATCTCGAGTACCTCGACGTTAGGGGTGTAAGCGCTCCAATGGATGTTGAGGATGGAGCGGAGACAACGCTGGTGGAAGCGTTCTAGGAGCCGTAGGTGGTGCCGGTAGAGGACCCATGATTCGGAGCCGAACAGGAGTGTGGGTATGACAACGGCTCTGTATACGCTTATCTTTGTGAGGTTTTTCAGTTGGTTGTTTTTCCAGACTCTTTTGTGTAGTCTTCCAAAGGCGCTATTTGCCTTGGCGAGTCTGTTGTCTATCTCATTGTCGATCCTTGCATCTGATGAAATGGTGCAGCCGAGATAGGTAAACTGGTTGACCGTTTTGAGTTTTGTGTGCCCGATGGAGATGTGGGGGGGCTGGTAGTCATGGTGGGGAGCTGGCTGATGGAGGACCTCAGTTTTCTTCAGGCTGACTTCCAGGCCAAACATTTTGGCATATTGGTAATGCAAAAAAAACTGTACACAGCAGATACATGTAAATAAATATAAACAAACTAACTGTGTAATACAGAAAGAAAAAGAAACACTAAAGTGCAAGAGTCCTTAAATGAGTCTCTAATTGAGTTTGTTGTTGAGGAGTCTGATGGTGGAGGGGTAGCAGCTGTTCTTGAACCTGGTGGTACCTCTTGCCCGATGGTAGTAATGAGAACAGAGCGTGTGTGAAATGATGTGGATCCTTGATGATTGCTGCTATCTCTGATGTCATTAGTGTGTTGGGTCAAGGAAAGATCATTTGAGATAGTGATTCCCAAGAAAAATTTGCTCACCCTCTTCACCCAAATGATCACTGGATCGAACACCTCTGGTTTTCACTTCTTGAAGTCAACAATCAGCTGCTTGGTTTTAGCGATATTGAGTGCAAGGTGGTTGTTGGTGCATCATTCAGCCAAATTTTCAATCTCCCTCCTGTATGTTGACTCATCACCCCTTTCTATACAACTGAGGTATTGTCAGCGAATTTGTAGATGGTATTGTTGTCATACTGAGCCACATAGTCATAGGTGTAAAGTGAGTTAAGCAGGGGCCTAAAAATGCAGCCCTTTGGTGCTCCAGTACTGATGGAGATTGTGGAGGAGATGTTCTTACCAATCCTCACTGATTGTGGTCTGGAGGAGAGGAATCCATGGTCCAATTACACAGTGGGGTGTTGAGTCCCAGCTTTTGGAGTTTGCTGATCAGTTTTGAGGGGATGATGGTGTTAAATGCCAAACTGTAGTCAATAAAGAGCATCCTCATGTGTGCATGTATTTTATATATATATCTGATTTATGATACATTACAATGGAGAAAGGGACAGATGGGATGACACTGAGTCTCTTGGATGGGAGTGAGTGGAGGAAATCCCAAATAGCAGGAGTCCACAACATGCCAAAAAGCCTCCCCCCCTCCCCACCATCACATTTAGTTTCATCTGCCCAGCCTGTGGCAGAATCTGTGAATCTCTGTTATTCTCAAATTCCACCTCAGGATCCAAAGAAATGGACTAGAAGAAAGTTATCCTCAAACTGGAGGTTCTGCCTGAAAATAAGTATTATTCTACCACTGAAGAAAATGAGAATGATCTAATGGAACACACTCTTGGAAATGGTACTATTGTTATACCACTTTATTTCTCTGTTGAAGGCATGTCTACAAACAACACAACTTTCTAAATAATTTGTTAAATTGTGGCATTTGGCTTAACTCATCAAATTCATGATACAGCATCTGCTGGGCAACATCATGATTCCATTCAGTGCAAGCAGTAACCACCCAATATCTGGGCCCTGCAGATGAAAACCAGCCATGGTTTCAAGGAATATTGGAAACTTGGTTCGAAGAAAAAGGGAGGCGTACATTAGATATAAGAAGCATGGAGTTAAGGAGATGTTTGAAAGATACATTGAATGTAAGAGGAATCTTAAGAGAGGAATTAGGAAAGCTAAAAGAAGGTACGAGAAAACTATGGCAAGCAGGGTGAAAACTAATCCAAAAGAGTTCTACAAATATGTTAATGGTAAGAGGAAAGCTAGAGACAAAATTGGTCCCTTAGAAAATCAGAGCGGAAAACTGTGTGTGGAGCCTAGAGAAATGGGGGAGATATTGAACAGTTTCTTTTCTTCGGTATTCACTAAGGAGAAGGATATTGGGAGATGTGAGATAAAAAAAGCAAATTGGGTAAATATGGGGAATATAGAGATTACAAAAGGTGTAGTTTTAAGGCTTTTGAAGAATATAAAGGTGGATAAGTCTCCGGGACCAGACGGGATCTTCCCCAGGACATTGAGAGAAGTGAAGGAGGAAATAGCAGAGGCTCTGGCGGTAATTTTCCAAATGTCATTAGATATGGGGATAGTGCCGGAGGATTGGCGCATTGCGCATGTGGTTCCGTTATTTAAAAAGGGTTCAAGGAGGAAGCCTGGCAACTATCGGCCTGTAAGTTTGACGTCCGTGGTAGGTAAATTAATGGAGAAAATTCTTAGAGATAGTACTTATAAACATCTGGATAGACAGGGTCTGATCAGGAGCACTCAACATGGATTTGTGGGAGGAAGGTCATGTTTGACCAATCTGATTGAATTTTTTGAAAAGGTGACTAGGAATGTGGATGAGGGTAGCGCAGTGGATGTTGTCTATATGGACTTCAGTAAGGCCTTCGATAAGGTACCACATGGAAGGTTAGTTAGGAAGGTGCAGTCTTTAGGTATAAATTTTAAGATAGTCAAATGGATTGAACATTGGCTGAAAGGGAGAGGCCAAAGGGTGGTAGTGGATAATTGTCTGTCAGGTTGGAGGCCGGTGACCAGTGGTGTGCCTCAAGGATCTGTATTGGGCCCATTGTTGTTGGTTATATACATTAATGATCTAGATGATGGGGTGGTGAATTGGATTAGTAAATATGCAGACGATACTAAGAAAGGTGGAATAGTGGATAATGAAGAAGGTTTTCAAGGATTGCAGAGGGATTTGGGCTGCTTAGAAAAGTGGGCTGAAAAATGGCAGATGGAATTTAATGCTGATAAGTGTGAGGTGCTTCATTTTGGTAAGAAGAATCGGAATAGGACATACGTGGTAAATGGGAGAGCATTGAGGAATACAGAAGAGCAGAAAGATTTAGGAGTAACGGTACATCGTTTCCTGAAGGTAGAAACTCACGTGAATAGGGTGGTGAAGAATGCTTTTAGTATGCTGGCCTTTATCAATCATTGCATGGAATATAGGAGTTGGGAGGTAATGTTGAGATTGTATAAGACGTTGGTGCGGCCTAATTTGGAGTTCTGTGTGCAGTTCTGGTCGCCTAATTATAGGAAGGATATAAACAGAGTGGAGAGAGTGCAGAGAAGGTTTACCAGAATGTTGCCTGGGTTTAAGCATCTGGAGCATGGGGAGAGATTGGACAGATTGGGTCTTTATTCTTTGGAGCGTAGAAGGTTGAGAGGGGATTTGATAGAAGTATTTAAGATTATGAAAGGGATAGACAGAATGGATGTGGATAGACTATTTCCGTTAAGAGGAGGAAAGATTAAAACAAGAGGACATGAGTTAAGAATTAAGGGGCAGAGGTTTAGAGGTAACATGAGGGGGAACTTCTTTACTCAGAGAGTGGTAGCCGTGTGGAATGATCTTCCGGGAGAAATAGTGGCGGCGGAGTCAATTGTATTATTTAAGAAAAGGTTGGACAGGTATATGGATGAGAAGAAGATGGAGGGTTATGGGCATTGTGCAGGGAGGTGGGACTAGAAAGGGGTGTTTGGTTCGGTGCGGACTAGAAGGGTCTAATGGCCTGTTTCCGTGCTGTAATTGTTATGTTATGTTATGTTGTTCTTGTTCCCCACGTTCAAGGGGTATTATGTGTTTCCTCAGTAGTCTGTTTTCTAGGATTACGAAGACTATTTAGGCACCAACCCCTAGAAGGCAGAGTCTCCATATGTCATGACTTCTCCATCAAGCACTTATCCTTGCCACTCTGTCAGTGAATCTTTTATTTTCTGTCAGATAGCATCCCCAACTGGTTTAATCCATTGTAAATGAGTGGTCTTTCATGAACTATGCTACAGCATTGCAGTAAACATTACAGACAAAGTGACAAAGAAGCATTGAGGCTGAGACCAATGACAATTAGTTGGCATTCATGCACAATTTGAAATGCATTTATTTGCCAAATTGGCATATCCTTCATTTTAAACATTAGTATGATGCATTATACAAAGCAGGGGCACTGCTTTATCTGTCTCATGTATTCATAAAATATCTATTTAATTATTATGAGTAAATATTTCCTTCCATGTGTCCCATCTAGCTTTTTGCAATTACAACCAGTTAAAGTTTGTAGGCTTTCAGTCCAACCTTAATAATTATACAACTATGGTACTATGGTATTTATTGGCAGATAAATACTTGAAATATTTTGTGGTTACATTTAAAAATGTAAGTTGGTTTTACCAATTTGGAAAGGGCATTATTGGTTTTTGTATATAGAGATTTTTGTTGGGGGGGGGGTCCTAATATTTAAAACAGCACAAACTAAACAAAAATAATTTCTCAGCAGAAATAAAACTTGGTTTCCATTCATCCTTAATGTTGTGACTTTGGCTGAAGTGTGCATATGTGAGTGTGGAAAAGGTGCATTACACCTACAACCTTAATTCTATCATGATTACATACGATTTTTGCCACAGACAGTGGAAGCAAGACATTTTTACCCTGATGCAGTTGCTATGATTAAGTGAACTCTACCCAAACAAGCTTATTATTTTATGACATACTTCCAATGCCAAATTCCTCTGTGCTCTGTCATCATAGTACTGGTAGCTCAGAAACATTAGTTTTGGTTGGCACAATCTACAAATAAAATTCTAAACATGCAAGTAATCCCAAACTGCATGGCAGTTTTTTCATTAAATATTAAGAATGACATACACCGTTGTGGACTTGTGGTTGCTTTACTCATTTGGGATCTTCAGTTAAAATATAAAGCTTTCTATTCTGAATTTATGTTTAAGTTCTCTTCAACCTTGCAATTATTATATGATATGCTTTGGATGATAAAATGATCATATTTAAAAACGGTCATGATTATTTTCCCTGAAAATATATTAGGACAGAAATTTCCATCAGGTGGTGATGCTAAGTGGGCAGCATTGAAATAAATGTCAATAATACACACCAATAAAATATCAAAATTTGTGTGTGACTGTGGATTGATCCATAACCTTCTTATGGAATAGGGTGCATTTTTACTCCATTCCAAAGGTTTAATGGAGGGATGAATTAAATAGCAGAGAAAGCAGAAAAAGAACAGGTTATGAATTCAAGCAAGAAAATTTTGTGAGAGGGCAATGTTGTCACAGGGAAAAAAGGCAAGGTTCATATGTAAGAATACCATTTTGGATTTGGGATACTGGGGAGGGGGGTCGAGGGCTACCATGGACAAGCCACAGTGATTAGGTCCCTGGCATGGAGTCTGACCCTGGGGCTAAGAAGGGAAAGGAGGAGAAGAGGTGAGCTGTAGTGATAGGGGATTCCATAGAAGGGGGGACAGATGAGAAGTTCTGTGGAAGAGATCAAGTATCTTGGATGGCATGTTGCCTCCCTGGTGCCAGTGTTCAAGATATCTCAGATTGAGTTCACAGCATTCTCAGGAGGGAGGGTGAGCAGCCAGATGTAGTTGTCAATATGGGGACCAATGATGTAGGTAGGAAGAGTAAGGAGGTTCTGCAAAGAGAGTTCAGAGAGTTAGGCGGTTGTTTGAAGGACAAGACTTCCAGGGTTGTGACCTCAGGATTGCCAAGTACTGGTAAGGTTAGAAATAGGAGGATAAAGCAGCTTAACATGTGGCTAAAGACATGGTGCAGGAGGGAGAGCTTCAAGTTTCTAGATTATTGGGCTCTCTTCCAGGGAAGGTGGGACCTATTCTGAGGGGATGGTTTGTGTTTGAACTGGAGGGGGACTAAATCCTTGTGGGAAGGTTTGCAAGTGCTGCTCCGGTGGGTTTAAATTAGATTTGCAGGGGGATGGGAACCAGAGTATGAGAGCAGTTAGAGGGGTGGAGGAGGGAAAAGATGATGTGAAAATTGCATGCACTGTTAGAAGTAAACGGGTTATATGTGGTGGATAGTTCTCAGGTGGATCTATTTCAATGCAAGGAGTATTGTAGACGAGCTTGGAGTATGGATTGGCATGTGGACATGGTGGCCATTAGTAAAATTTGGTTGCAGGAGGGGCAGGATTGGCAGCTCATTGTACTGGGCTTCTGTTACTTTAGACACAATAAATCAGATGGCATGAAAGGGGGAGGAGTGGCATTGCTTGTCAGGGAAAATATCACAGCTGTGGTCAGGCAGGACAGACCAGAGGGCTCATCTACTGAGGCTATATGGTTGGAGCTGAGGAACGGGAAAGGTATGATCACCCTCATGGGTGATCATAGAGTAGAGGGGCAGAAGGGGCCAGTTTCTGCACTTTAATGTTCTATGAATCTATGGTTCTAATAAAGCCAAAAGATCAAACAGTTAAATTATTTTTTTTTGCTGCACTAATGCAGGTCCAGATTTGTCAGTTATAAGATAAAGATCTCTTATACTTTTAATTTTTCCATCAGTCTCTTTGTGGGGTCTCCTATTTCTGGCATCCCCTCTCACCTTTTCAATTTCACAGCTGAGATTTTCTGGTCTTACTTTACAAGTTTTTATCTCTCTCCATCAGCCCTGGCTCTGGATTTCAATCTTCTGCCAGCAACATTTCTTCACTACTTTTAAGAATTCATTTTTTTGGCTCTTAGCTGTTTTTTGCATCAGTTGAGGAAATGACAAATAAATCTATCTGCCACTTAAGTGTTATAATAATTATTAATATTCCCTTCAAGCTTTTGTTTTCATTTCTGTCTCTGTTTCTATTACATTTCTTATCCAATATGACTTACATTTCTTCTCTCACACTTATTGAAACTGAATTCAAGTCTGTAAATTTTATACACAGACAATCCAATTCAACCGCTGTTATCTCTTAAAAAATCAAAAGCCCATAGTGTGCAATATGCTTTTCAAAGTTGTGACATCATTGTCACCACTCATCTGCTTGTTTTGACATCTTTTCAACATTCACATTCTTGTATTCAGAGGCCAGAGAGAGTTTTCTTTCACCACTGGTGGTCTTTCATTTAGCTTTTATTTTATGACAATAAGCAGGATGTTGCTGAAGGTGGCAATGGGGAAAGCATGCAGTGTAGATCCCTAGGAATTTATCATGTCTGGCTAGAGTTACTGCTTGCTCTAATTAATCTGATCTCTTCTTGTAAAGTGATGTGAAATTTCAATAATAGTGGTGGAGATCCATTATTGTTAGCTGCTATGGAATCTTTCTTTAGCTTCAGGAACATATAAACATTTGTATGGCAGATTGTTTTTTTTATTCATCATCTTTTACTTCGGTCACATTCTTGATCAACTAACAATGAAATAGGAGCAATTACAATTATGAAGACAATTGTTTCCAATTATTCTTCTCTGTGATAAGTGGATTCACATAGTGGCAAGGATATTATGAAATTGAAAATTCAAATCTAGATCCACATTTTTTTAGTATACACCAGTCAATTCCAAAGTGTGTGGTGCCGCCCCCCCCCCCCCCCCCCCCCGGGGATGGGGGAAAGATCCAAGGGGGCGATGAAGAAAAAGGGGATGGTCCGAATGTTTCCGGCAAACTTAGCCCGCAATGCTCATCGTGTGCTATCTGTTAGGTGAGGAGGGGGTAGGGATGATTGCCTGGGATGGTGACAGCTGGGCACAGTGACTGCCCGGGACAGGACTGTTTGGGACGGTGACAGGCTGGGATGTTTATTTGTGAAATACATACATTTGTTTATAGTGTTAGATTAGTTGTTGTTTTAAATTTTCAGTAGACCTAATACCAAGAAAGAGGTATCTGGGTGTGGGTGTGGATGTGGGAGCCAAGGGGGTGGCAGCCCAAAAAGAGTTTGGGAACCACTGGTGTACATGATAGAAAGGTTTGAAACTGATAAACGGTTACATATACAGTTGTAAACACTTTTAGAAAAATACATGATGATTCATGGAATGCCTTCTCCAAAAAAAGAACAGATTTAACACCAAATATTTCAAAATACAGAATTTGTTATTTCTGACTGAATACATGGTCAACTATTCAGAATCAAATTTTTTCTTAACCAATTCTCCTGTTTCAATCCATTCATTTGGTTAGTTAACTGTTTTATTTCTTCACAAAACATAAAAGAGGGATAGAATTCATCCTGTGAATTTACCCACACATTTCCCTGCCTCTTAAGTAAACTACACTCAATTTTGCAAGAACATCTGGCATTGTTTTCTCATTATTCCTCAATCATGGGTAGTACTTACTTTCTAACTCTAATGTTCCAAATTGTTCCAATAGTTTGGACAGGAGTCATGTTTGGGCCGCATTGTTTGGGCTGGCAGGTTCCCTCCTGAATCAATTGTTTTTATGAAAGAACTGAAGCTTTCAAGATTGCTCTTTCTGGTGATAGCCAATAAATCAGAGGTTTATTATATCATATTATTTTTAAGTTAATGGTGTAACAGGATAGATTTGAGTTCAGAAGCTGTGGGCTGTTAATTCAATTCCCTGACCATTACATTCTTCCAGCGTAGCTTTTAGGCACATCAAGTAAACCCATTTACATCTGATCTGTCAGAAGTTGGTAGAAAATAATACAGACAATTGGATTAATCAACAATGAATTGGCACAACTCCAAATTTGGAAGAAAAAGCAAAATTGTTCCCATTATTTAATGTGCTATAAATGAGTATAATTAGTTCCTAATACCTCAACATATTTTTCAACTTGTTTAGAAAGAAAAAAATACAATTCTATATTTTTAACTTTTATATTTAGACATACAGCATGGTAACAGGCCCTTCTCACCGCAAGCCCATGCCAACCAATTAACCTACCACCCCTGTAAATTTTGAAGGATGAGAGAACACTGGAGTATCCGGAGGAAATTCATGCAGTCTTGTGGAGAATGTACAAACTCCTAACAGACAGCCCCAGATACAAACCCGAGTCAATGGCGCTGGAACAGCATTGCACCAACTGCTATGCTAACCATGCTGCCCATTTTAACATGATCCTCCACATAATTTATTTTAAAATCAAACAGGTTATAGGTCTCCCTATTTATTTTGAATTAAATGTCCCTGCAGATCACTTTTGGTAAGGGCAATTATGCAGTATGACATTGATTTTAGTTGATTAGAAATATCTGTAAGGGTTAAAATGCAAGTTGAAAGCAAATTCTGCAACTAGCCAGTAGATGTTGACATATTTCATGGTATTTCCTAGTATCGTCTTTGCTTCAAGGTTAGAGCAAGTTTTCTCTGCATGTTTGAAATAAATGTTCAGTTTGATTTTCTTTGTTTTACAAAAATGCAAACATTAGAAGAGTTCCGACAACTTTTATTGACCATTTAATCATAGTTTTAGAATTGTCTAACAAAGTTTTAATGGCTTATAATAATATAATGTTTAATAAACTGTGGAAAACTTAACTCAACTTTAGTAGAGATTTGCTTGAATGAGTCATAGATAACAACGACATTCTAATTTCTGTAAGTGATTATAAAGGAAAATAGTTGCTACAAATTTTAGTCAATAAAAGACAGAATTTAAGACAATAGAAAGTTGGAAATTGGATTTCCTTTAGTGGCCTGATGGAGACTACAGTCAGAACATGATGGAATACAGAATGACAGACCATCTATTTAGAGTGACTTCATCATCAAGTTGTGCAAATTTTGCCTTTAGGATGGGTCCTGAGGACAATATGGAAAAATTTAGCACTAAAACTATTCCATCAGGAATAACTTTTATGTGGATGACTGTCTCACTTCTGCAGCAACAGTTAAAGAAGCAATAGCTCTTTCTCATGAGTTAAGAGTGATCTGCCACAAAGGAGGCTTTCTACTTACAAAATGGACAAGTAACAGTCGCTAGGTATTGACAGCCATGCCTGAAAGAGAGAAGGCAAAAGAAATTAAGGATTTGGACTTAGTCCATGACAACCTTCCTGTTGAGAGGGTGTTAGGTGTATAATGGTGTGTTCAATGTGACATCTTTAAGTTCAAAATAATTTTGAAAGACTGAACACTCACAAGAAGGGATATTTCTATCAACAGTCAGTTCAATACATGATCCTCTAGGAATATTGGCACCAGTTGTCCTAACTGCCAAGAAGACCCTGCAAGATTTGTGTAGGAAGGGGATTGGTTGGGATGATGAAATACCAGATTCCATTGTACTGGAATGGACGTGTTGGAATCAGGATCTTCGTAAGCTAGAAGACTTCAAGATTGACAGATGCTTCAAGCCCACAAATTTTTGAACTGTAACATCTGCCGAATTGCATCACTTTGCTGATGCACGTGAAGACGTTTATGGAATTGTTAGTTACCTGTTACTGCATAATAAAGGATCAAGCACATCGTGGTTTTGCAATGGGAAAGGCCAGAGTGGCTCCATTGAAACCAGTCACTATGAAAGGAGTTTTCGGCTGCTACCTTGGCGAGCAGAATGGACACAACGTTGAAAAGAGAGTTGCAGATGAAACTAACAGACTCCATATTTTGGACTGATAGCACTTCTGTGCTCAGATATATTCACAATAAAATTACAAGTTTTTGAACTTTCGTGGCTAACAGAATCACTGAAACTGATAAAGTCTCACATCCAATACAGTGGTGATATGTTAATGCAGTTTAAACAATCCTGCTGATCCGGCTTCGAGGTTTGAATGTTTTTTTTGAAGAAAGAAATGAGGGAAAACGAGCCTCAGTTTCTTTTGCGGCCTCAAAAGGAGTGGCCTCACAATCCTGATAAATTAAAATAAATTTTACCAGAAGACCCTGAAATCAGGAGTAAATCTGCAAATGCTGTTCAGATAATGTCTGAACAAATGGATACAGTTCCTTGCTTAATCCATTAATTCTCAACTTGGAATCATTTGTAAAAGACAACAACATGGATGCTCAGATTTAAAAGATGGTTTCTGAATCATAGAAAGAATAAACAAACAAGCAATGTTCCTGATCAATTTCAATCAGGTAACATCCATTAAGGAGATCTACCACAAAAGAAGACAGCTGATCTTGAGACTCAAGAAAAGGGACATCTCACAGTTAAAGAGATGACTGATGCTGAGATGGAGATAATTCACTTTTGCAGAAGAAGTTGTTTGCTGAAGAAATTTCAAGTCCGAAAAATGGAATGAATATCATAGACCATTCAGTGCCTTGAAATTCCTGGTGGATTGGGAAGATTGTGATACCATCCAGGACAATAGAGCACGTACGTCAGGTTCAGATCAAGACTAAAATTGGTTTTCTGAACAGACCAATTACCAAAATCTGTCTTTTACAAGAGGCAGAAAGGTTTGATAATTGACTTAAACTTTCTTTTGAAATTTAACACACACACACAATACTGGAGATAGAACAATACAGTACAGAACAGGCCCTTCAGCCCCAATGTTGTGCAGACTCATATATTCCTTTCTTAAAAAAAGCACTAAACTCTACCTACCCCATAACTCTCTATTTTGCTTTCATCCATGTGTCCGTCTAAGAGTCTCTTAAATGCCACCAATGTTTCAGCCTTCACCATCATGCCCGACAACAGGATGTACTATGCTTAATTTTTTTTTCTTTGAAACGGTAATTATTCCTTATACAAAGTTGTCCAAGTTTTCCACTATAGTTGGAAGGTAGAGAGAGAGATTGGTGAAGAAATTTTTGCACATACTAAGCATAAGGCCCGTCCTGTTAAATACTTCAGATGACAAATAAGCCACTTTAAGCTTTGTTGCTGAACCCATGTTAATGCAAATGTTAAATGCATAAAATTGCTGGAGAAACAGTGGGTCCCACATCATTCATAGGAGGCAAATATATATAATCATTTTGGATCTGAGCCCTTCATCAAGTGTTAACTAAAAGCAGACAGGCACCTGAATAAAAGTGTAGGAGAAGGAGGAGCATAGGCCAACAGGCATAGGTGGACAAAGATAGGAAGGCAGGAGAGAAAATCTGAGAATTGAATGGGGGGAAGGGCGTAGCTCTGTGAATGCAGAGCTGAAGGAAACAAGACAAAGGGATAGGGAATGGAAGAAATGGGTGGTGGGGCCGGGGGTTGGAGGGGGTCATGGAAACTAGATAAGTCAATTAATGCCATCTGGTTGGAGGGTGTCCAGATGGAATAAGTGGTGTTGTTCCTCCAATTTTTGGGTGGCCTCAGTTGGGCAGTGAATGAGACCATGGACAGATGTCAGCATTGGAATGGATCCAGGAGTTGAAGTTGGTTGTCACTGGGAGATCCCTGCTATTGCAGCAGTCAGAATGAAGGTTTTAAACAATATCCCAATCTGCATCCAGTCTCTTTGACGTAGGGGAGACCACAATGCAGTAACTGGCCCCTGTAGATTCACAAGTAAGGAGTTACTTCACTTGGAAGGTCTGTTTTGGGCTCCAAATGGGGATGAGGGAGGAGGTGAGGGCGCAAGTGTAACATTTTCTGTGGTTATAGACATGTTGGAATCAGGAATCACGAGGGAGTCACAGATGGAGCTGTTCCTGTAGAAGGCAGAAAAGGGAGGAGAAAGAGAGATGTGTCTGGTAGTAGGATCATGTTATAGGTGGTGGAAATTATGGAGGATGATATATTGGATGTGGCATGTGGGATGGGCTTGTGGTAGATGAGGAGAAAGGGAAATGTCATTCCATCTGGAGGCAGGGCAGATGCGTGAGAAATGAAGGATGTGCGGGTGATGGCTGAATTGATGGTAGTGGAAGGGAAGCCACTTCTTTTGAAGAAAGAGGACATCTTGGATGATCTTGCATGGAAGATTTTATCCTGCAGATGCAATGGAGACAGAGGAATTGTGTAGAAGTAATAGAATCCTAACAGGGGACAGGGTGTGAAGAGGTCACTTTGAGGCAACTGGGAGTTGGTGGGTTTGTGGAACCCACTTACTATTCAAAAGAGTTGCCTGTCACCCACAGTTTAGTGACTGAGATTGTGATGACATTAGTCCTGGAGTGGAAGCAACAAAGATTGAATAATTTCTCATTAGGTTTGTAAATAAACATTGCAAAGCCTGGAACACCTGTTGAAGGTAAGCTGCAGAATTGATGAAAAAGTCAGTGCATCACTGAGAATGAAATCACCACGGACCCACTAGTTATGATCATAGTTTGCATTGTTTATGGAGTCCATATTTCAGAAGACCTCTCCTAGAGATAGCATATCAAGGCAAGAATGAAGAAGGCACACAAACGCTTTCTTATGTCTGAGGAGATTTGGTATGTCATCAAATAGCCTTTCAAAATTTGACAGGTACAATCTATTGTGGTAGGTATAATGATAAAAATTTTCATTGCATTATCAATTGGCTTTTCATTTAGAATCTTGATATTAAGTCACAATGAAACTTCTTGTGTTATGACTGATGTCCTGTATGAACTTGTGAGGTATTTGTTTTTTAAAATATGAGCTATTTAGAGTTCTATTAATTTGTGCCTGGAAGACTAAATAACTGTTTCTTTGTCTCATGATGATTCTTTGGTATAGAAGAGATAAAAGAATAGAATCAAACTCTTATCAATGGCATGCCAATGCATGAATAATAAATTACAAAGAATTGTCTCTTTTTGATCCAACTCAAATCTGCTACATTATAATATTTTTACAAAATTATACAACCAACAATTTATACCAACACTGCATCTTATTTTTTTTTCTCTTGGAAGATTAAATTCAAGTTCACATCTCCAGACTTGATGGGTATTTAGGTACGAGCTGTTAATCCTGCATCTAACAGAAAAAAAACTTTGATCAAAATAATGTATTACCATTATAGGCTAAGCTGTGATTCTGGATTTTGAAAGGTAGGACTAAACACTTTAATATCTATTATAATTGATCATGAACTAAGTAATCTTGGTAAACATCCTGTACTCATCAGAGATATAGTGCTTCGAAGTGCATGTAACTTAAAGACCACCCATTCAACCATCTCCAAGTCAAGCCAAGTTTATTGTCATCTCACTGTACAAGTACAACCCAACAAAACCGTGTTCTCTGGTCCTCTGTGCAAAACATGCAGACGCACAACCAGACATAATACGTGTACAGACAAACAATACATATGCAGGACAAGTATTCATACAAATAAACAACTAAATATTGTTTCATGAATATGAGAATCTTGGATAGTTAGTGTGAGCAGTTCCTTTGGTTGTTCAGCGTTCTTCCCACCCGTGGGAAGAATCAGTTCCTCAGCCTGTTGGTTCTCCTTTATCTCTTTCCTGATGGGAGCTACTGAAAGATGCTGTGCACAGGGTGGAAGGGATCCTCAATGATTTCATGTGCCCTCTTCAGACAATGATCTCAGTAGATCACATCAATAGAAGGGAGGGAGACTCCTCTCTGCCACTCTTATGGTCCTATGGATTGACTTCTGATCCAACCGTACCACACTGTGATGCAGCCAGCCAGGACACTATTGATAGAGCTCGTACAGAAAGTTGACATAATGGTGGCTTCCCCCAAAGCTAAACCACCCAATTTGGTTTATTTTCTGTATTCTCTGTTCTCTCTGAGCTCATTTATTTTCAGAGAACCACATACTCTTTTCATTCCTTTCCCAATAAATTGTCCATTTTCTGTTGAGTTTTCGATGAGGTCCAGTTTTCCCTGTCTGTGATCTCCAGTCCTGTAAGGTTGCTATGCTTTTTGAACCCTGGAACCTTTTTGTTAATCACTTCACTTTTGCAAATGTGCTTCAGCTATATATTCTGGCCTCTGGCATTACCCAACTAACCTCTTGAGCTTATTAATTCCCTCTCCTCCTCATTAGATATTCCTAAAAACCCACTTTTTTTCTCCATGATAGTTTTTTTTTGGTAACATTAACAGTGCTCTTGTTATCCATTTTGGGCCATTTTTCTAGATTCAAGACTCTATACATGAAAATGATTAATGCAGATTTATTCTATTTTTAAGAATTTGAAGTTGTTATCATAGTACTTCTTCAAAAAGTGGTCCTCAATCAGAATCATAGCATGATACCACATGGAAGCAGGCTCTTCTGTCCAATTCATTCATTCCAGACAAGTTACCTACCTATCTAGTCCTAAAGTCTATATTTAGTCCATATCAATCTAACCCTTTTCAAATGTCCTTTAAAAGTTGCAATTGTAGTCAACCCATTCCACCCTCAAGTCCTCTTTAACCCTTCCCCTCTCACCTTATACTGATGACCTCTAGTTTTAGACTTAGCAATCCTGTGAAAAAAAACTGTGACCATTCACCTTATCTTTTCATCTCATATTATAATTCTCAATAAAGTTAACTATTTGCCTCCAATACTCAAGATCCCCAATCACGGTTACATCCTTATCCATATTCTTTGCACCTTCTTCAGCTTAATGACATCCTTCCTTTCGCTAGGATTCCAAATGTGGTCTCTCCAATGTCTTGCATAGTTGTAACAGCACATCCCAATACTTTGAGTCAATGCTCTGACCAATAAAGGCAAGCATCTTCACTACATGCGTCATCATTTTCAGACAAAGTCCTCTCCTGCAGTGTTAATGTCCTATTTAAAATGAGGATTTTTTCATTACACAGACATCTGTTGTTACTGCTTCTAATGTGAATCATCTTAAGTTTATAAACATACAAAAAGCAATCTGCCAAATCTCAATTCACCACCATTTGTTTCAAAATCCCATTCAAGTTGAATCAATTTTCTTTTGACTAATTACTGAATAATTACCTGGAATATGAGGCATTGTTCCTCTAATTTATCTTTGGCCTCACCCCCATCCCCCATCGGCAAGGTCTCAAAGCCCTACACCTCAGAGAGTGGGAATAAAGAGATCTTATTCTGGTTGGCTATTGGTTACCAATGGTGTTCAGCAGGTGTTGGTGTTGGGTTCACTTCTTTTCACGTCAAATGTTAATGATTTGGATTGCAAAATGAATGCCTTTGTGGCTAAGCTTGCAGATGATACAAAGATAGGTGGAAAGAAAGATAGTGATGAGGAAATGGAGAGCACTATATCGCTGATGAGTACAGGATGTTTACCAAGATTACTTAGTTCAATTATAATAGATATTAAAGTGTTTAGTCCTACCCTTCAAAACCCAGAATCACAGTTTAGCCTAATGATAGATAGAAAGTGTAGATAGATTACGAGAATTGACAAAAATATGGCAAATCAATACAATGTTGGGAAGTGTACGGCCATGCACTTTTGTTAACCTCTAGGATTTACAAATACAAATAAATAAATAATGTTTTATTAATATGAGAGTCTTGAATGGTTAAATTGAATAGTTCCTTTAGTCATTCAGCATTCTCAATGATCATGGTAAGAAATTATTTATTTCTGGTGGTGCTGGATCTGACACTCCTGGATCTTTTTCCTGTTGGGAGCAGCTGAAAGATGCTGCATGCGGGGTGGAAGGGACCCTCAATGATTTTGTGCACCTTTTTCAGACAATGATCCCGGTATATCACGTTGATGGGAGTGGAGGTGGGAGACTCCATTGAGTCTTTTATGGTCCTGTGAATTGATGTCCAATCCATTTCTCTGCAGCAACTGTACCACATCATGATGCAGCCAGCCAGGACACCTCTGATAGAGATCCTTGTGGTGGTCCATCCTCAACATTCATTGGACCGACTTCATCTCCAACATCGAAGTACTCGAGATGGCAGAGGCCGACAGCATCGAATCCACGCTGCTGAAGATCCAACTGCGCTGGGTAGGTCACGTCTCCAGAATGGAGGACCATCGCCTTCCCAAGATCGTGTTATATGGCGAGGTCTCCACTGGCCACCGAGACAGAGGTGCACCAAAGAAGAGGTACAAGGACTGTCTAAAGAAATCTCTTGGTGCCTGCCACATTGACCACCGCCAGTGGGCTGATATCGCCTCAAACCGTGCATCTTGGAACCTCAGTTCGGCGGGCAGCAACCTCCTTTGAAGAAGACTGCAGAGCCCACCTCACTGACAAAAGTCAAAGGAGGAAAAACCCAACACCCAACCCCAACCAACCAATTTTCCCTTGCAACTGCTGCAACCGTGTCTGCCTGTCCCACATCGGACTTGTCAGCCACAATCGAGCCTGCAGCTGACGTGGACATTACCCCTCCATAAATCTTTGTCTGCGAAGCCAAGCCAAAGAGAGAGAAAGAGAGAAAAGAGAGACACCACTGGCCTACTGCAGGGGCCAACCTCTGTACCTGCAGAAGAGCATGAGGACAACACCTGGCCAGCTGTCAATCAGCTGACCTGAATAGACCAAGCCCCACCCGATCAGATGTCATTCACCCTCTTGGATACAAGCCTGAGCCGTCCCTTCGAAGACACTCTCGGAATTTACAGCAGCTCCCCTCACAGTTGGCTCTGTGGAAGTTTATGTCGAATAAAGCCTATTGTACAGTCTTTTGGTTTTGTGTGTTTGCTTCTGACCGATAGTGCTCCACAATCCTTTAGAAGATTGACATCATAGTATCTGGTAGCCTTGCCCGCTTAAGTCTTCTCAGGAAGGGCAGTTGCTGATGCACATTCCTGACAAGGAAGGAGATGTTGTGTGTCCATGATAGGTCACTAGTTAAGTGAGCTCCCAGGAACTTGATGCTCTCCATTCTCTCCACTACAAGTAGTTGATGTGTAGAGGAGGATGGTCATTTCTGGACCCCCTGAACTCCATGATCATCTCCTTTATCTTGTCATCATTGAGACTGAAGTTGGTACTCTCACACCATGTCATGAGATTTTCCTCTCTTCTCTATAGTGCGACTCATCACTGTTGTTGATAAGGCTGACGACTATTGTGTCATCTGCAAACTTGATGATACAGTTGGAGGTGATAAGGGAATAGGATACAAGAACAGGAACAGGAATGTCGTGTTGAGGCTTTATAAGGTACTGGTAAGGCTTCACTCAGAGATTGGGATAAAGTTTTGGGCTCTGTATTTAAGGAAGGATGAACTGGGATCAGAGAAAGTTCAGAGAAGATTCACAAGAATGATTCCTGGAATGAAGGGATGAGCACATGAGGAATGTTTGACTCATTAGAATTCTAAAGAATGAAGGGAGACCTCATGGAAGTGTTTAGAAAGTTGAAAGGCCTGGACAGAGTGGATATAGCCAAGTTGTTTCCCATGGTTATGGAGTCAAGGACAAGTGGGCATATTTAAAGCAGAGATGTGGAAGAATTTATTTAACCAGAGAGCAGTGAACCTCTGGAATTTATTACCATGGGTGGCTGTGAAGGCCAGGTATTTAAGGCAGAGATTGATAGGTATCTGAATAGTCAGGGCATCAAAGGTTATGGGGACAAGACAGAAGAATGGATTAGCTCATGTTGGATGGTGAATGTAACTAAATGGGCCAAATGACGTACTTCTGTTCCTCTATCTCATGATCCACTCATGGTTTATTTATCACCAAACTATAATGAGGTCTTTCTGGACATTTTCCTCTACATGTGCTTAAAGTACAAATCTTAGAGCTATTCCACTTTGTAAAATACCTGCCACTTCATTTGCTAACTATTTAGGTATGAAACCAATAAGAATTATTAGTTCCAGGTGAGGAATGATTTGAATGTCTATTCAAGATTAAGATAAATCATATCTACTTAATTACACTCATGATATTCTGACAGAAGATCTTGTTGCAGCCTTTCACACTTCTGAGCAAGGTCAAGGGTATACAAGACAATGACTGGGAATTCAGTTATTTTTATTTTGGTGTTGCACTCATTTGTTCTAATATTGGTGATATTACCCTCCCTGCCAGATTAGTACACAGTGAATTGCCCTTCGTAGGTTTTATGTAAACCACATTCCCCTGAATGATGCTATTATCCTCTTATATATAATACAACTATGGCCCACCTCAAGGGTATCTAATTGTGTTAAACAGATCAGTCTCTCTGGTTATAAGAGTTGCTATGAAAATGAAAGCTGTTCAATTTTTGTCTTTTATTATCTAGTGCTTCATGTTGCTCCCCACATCATGCACTTTAAATATACACAGCCACAAAATGCTCTTACACATTTTTTCAAATGTAGACAGTAGGTTAAATGGTTTATAATTACCACATTATTTTTCTTTTTGAATAAATGAATTACTTTGCTGTCCTCTAGTCCTCAGGTACCACTCTTTCCCTTAAGGACCTCCAAAATATATCAAACAAAGCATCATTAATTTCCTGCTTTAGTTATTGATGAATTTAGCATGCATCCAGTCTGGCCCCTTGTGGATATTTTATATTTCCAGTTTCTGTGTTATATATTCTTTGGCAACTTCTGTATGAGCTATTGCTTGGCTCAGGGGTATCTAACATGCAAACGAGGGCCAAACACATGCCTTGCTAATCTGCTTCTTAAAGTGAAGTCAATTCTACTATTTTTCTGTTAATAATTTTTAGTTAATGCTCTGACTTATTTGAATGTCAGGGGTCTGTAGGTTTGTGAACATTAACAACTTGCATTTACATTGCTACTTCAAAATAGTGCTTCACAGAGATACATTTAGATAAAATTATCTGTATAGCTTAAGAAAGACTATCCTGAATGCTTGGCCAAAAGTATATTATTTTTAAATGAGGGAAAGAAAATAGCAAGGTGGATAGGTATAGAATTTGTATTGCAGAATGTTAATGATCATGCACCTGAAGACACAGGTAAATCAAAGATTTGAAAAAAAAAACCACAGAGATAGGAAGAGGCAAACTAAAGGGACATTAACACGATGAGAATTTTAAATAAGAGGCATTGGAGGATCAAGAAACAAAGAAAAGTAGCTGGAGAAGGAAGGATTTTGGATGAGTTGACATTTTTCAAGATTCTTGCCTGGCAGGAGATAAAACTGTACATGGGTATTGGATGAGACAGAGTTAAAGGTACAATAAAATTAAAGTGAAACTAGATAGTTATTCATCATTATGTGGTTAGAAAGCTATTATTTGAATTCTTCCTTCACTCTCAAAGCTGAACAAAAGGTATCTAATTATCCTCAACCTATATATGCTAATTGATGAAAATGTGCATTTCAATACAGTATGTAATGCTATTCATTCTTTGGTTTGTTTTTACGTAAACTTTGAAAGTAAAAACTTGGTTATTCTTACTTTTGCTGCAGCAGTAATTCCTCCTGTCTCAAATACTTGAGACCAGAACTTCCCAGAACATACATCTCAAGGCACTGAGAAATGTTTTGCTAATATTTGTATCCTCAAAACCACTGGAAGGATAACCAAAAAAGAGTATGCAAACTTTTCCCTGCCCATCAGTGCCAGGTTCAAGATCCTAATCACGATCAGTCAGCAATGGGAGGCAGGTCACAAAATTTTGCATGCTTTGCACTAGTCTCCAGAAGCAGACACTCTATTCTGTGGTTTGCCATGGGAGGAGATTATTAAGCAGATACAAGTAAAGATTCAAGGATAGGTTTGAGGCTTCCACGATGATAATACAAATATCCCATCGACTCCTGGGAACCACTGGCCCACAACCAATTAAAGTGGTGAAAGAAAAAAAAGTAATGTGAACCATGAGGCTATGCATTCAGTGCATTTAGAAACTTTGCAGAAGAGTCAAGAGGAACTCACCAGCACACAAACACCCAATCTGCTACCACATGTCCCATTTGTGGAAGAATCAACAGTTCGTATGTTGCCCTCATTAGACATCACAGAACTCCCATATCATAGTGGAGGCAAGGCATTCTCAATCCTGAGATTCTGCCAAAGAAGAAGATTCTTATTTCTCCCAAATACTGGCCTGACATCCAGCAATGTAGTCATTTTAGGATGGATTAATCACACGCTTAAGAACAGACCTCCTCCTACAAACTCTTTGACAAAACCCATGTAAATAGGACATAGGAGATAGCACAGAATATCTAGGTGTGACAGCATTAAATTAATGAACTGATACTATTGCAGAAGTATATCATTTGGCATGAAGAAGACTTTCTGTTTTTGGAGTGGCTTCTGAACAGAATGTGCTTCCCAGTCATCATCTATTTCCAGCTGCTGTCTACACTCAGTCATGAATGATAAACAAAGAGTGATTATGGAATTTAACCACCATGGTTCTATTCTGCAATGACGTAATTTTTTGCCTTAGTTCAACAAACTTAAACTTGCTATTGACTTTACAGGACTAGAACGTCAGAAAATTAGCTGATAACTTTTTTGATCAAGGTCTCTGTGGAGCAGTGCAAACGTTCCAGCAAATTACGGCAAGGCATAAGCAGCTCACATCACAATTTCCTGGAACGCTACATCAAAATAGCGATCCACACCAGAGATTTGCCATTATTTTGGTGCAAATTGGATAAGCTCCTACAATAATTTTTCTTTTGTTTCACAAGGAGGAAATTGTTTCTGAGTGGCTTGGTAGCCTTCAAAGTACGACATGAAAGTCAGCCTCTGGACTCAGAATTGTTTTTTATTTTCTTGTTGACAAATGATTCATGGGGTCCATAGATACATTTGGACTTAAATAAATTCTCCCAATTCAATAGCAGGGCTACAAACTAGAAAACATCATAAAGCACTCTTAAAACTCAGAAAGGGAACGGCCCTATAGGGCTTTTGAGGCTGATGGGGGTGGGGGGGGGGGTTTATACCAGTTTAAAAGGGTAACTTTTGGGGTCACTAATGGTGTGTGTGTTTCTAAGGGAAATGGATTGTTAGGACGTATGAGTTACAGGGTATGTTTCCCTATCTGGATAATGTCACTATCTGTGAGAAAACAGGCTGAGCACGACAACAACTTAAAAGAAATTTTTAGCAACAGCTAAAGAACTCAACCTTACATTTAACGAGGGCAAATGTGTGTTTAATGTAACAGAGCTACCCAGTTTGGGCTACATTGTCCACAAGGGCAAAATCCGCCCCGACCCAGAAAGAATGGCCCCCCTTAAGAAGTTACCACCCCCACTAGTCACTGGCTGCCATTCCGAAAAGAACCCATTTATACCTACTCTTTGCTTCCTGTCCATCAACCAATTCTCTATCCACCTTAATACCATACCTCCTAATACCATGCTTTTTAAGTTTGTACGCGAGTCTTCTGTGCAGAAACTTATCAAATGTAGCATGTTCAAGCAGCAGATTTTTTAGTTTAGTTTGGCATCATGTTCAGTGCAGACAGTGGGTCAAAAGGGTTTCTTCCTGTATTGTTCAATATTTTGCTCAGTGTGCAAGAGAATACATTCTGTTGCTCCCAATATCAGGTGGAATGCATGAAGGATACAAAAAAATGCTTGATGAAAATTCTCAAAAATGGAAGAAAATTAAGTACTTAATTCTGTTGGAGTCCCAAATAGAAAATATACAATTATAAGGTAATGTGCCTCAATCTTATCCAACTCCATAAAGATTCCAGTAAAATGGAATAAAACACACCAAACTTGTCCTCACTCCAAATAACTTCTCTTTTAACTCATTACACTTTCTCCAAATTAATGGAGTTGCTATGGGTACCTGCATGGGTCCCAGCTACACCTGCATGTTTGTGGGCTTTATGGAGCAATCCATGCTACAAGCCTATACAGGCAAGACCCCTCAACTCTTCCTACAGTATATAAACTACATCAAGGCTGCCTCATGAACCGGTGATGAGCTTGTCAACTTCATCCACCTCACAGCTAACTTCCACGTGACCTCAAACTGACTTAGTCCATCTTAGATTACACTCTCCCTTACCTGGATCTCTGTCTCCATCTCAACATATTCCACCGACATAGACTACAAACCCTCCAACTCTCACAACTACCTTGACTACACATCCTCACGCCCTATCCCCTGCAAGGATTTCATCCCCTTCTCTCAATTTCTTCATCTCTGTGCGTCTGTTCCCAAGATTTGGTCTTCCAATCCAGATCTTATGAAACATCTTGACTTCTTCCACAAATGTGGCTTCCCCTCCACAACTATCAACCAAGCCCTCACCCACATTTCCTCCATTTCCCACTCATCTGCCCTGGCCCCTAGTGCCCACAGATGCAACAAACAGAATCCCTTTCATAATCTCCTACCACCCTCTGCATCCAACACATTATCCACCAGAATTTCCAGCACTTACTACAGGATCCCACCACCAGACACATTTTTCCTTCTCCTCCCCTTTCAGCCTTCTATAGGGACTGCTCCCTCCATTATTCCCTTGTGCACTCCCCCCCACCCCCACCTCTGGAACCTTCCACTGTGGCTGCAGGAAGTGCAATACTTGCGCTCACACCTCCTCCCTCACCATGGTCCAGGGCCCTGAACATGCCTTTCAAGTGAAGCAACACTTCACTGGTATATCCACAGGACTTGTTTACTGCATTCAGTGCTCTCTTTGTGGCCTTCTCTACATCAGAGAGACTGGTCGCAGATTGGGAGATCGCTTTACTCAGCACCTCCTCTCTGTCCGCAACAACAGTGCCTCCCAGTAGCCAACCATTTCAATTCAGAGTCACGCTCCCAAGCTCACATATCTGTCCCTCCCTGAGAACTACAGATTGGAGGAACATCACCTTATTTTCTGTCTGGGCATTCTCAGCCAGATGTCCTGAACATTGACTTCTCTGCTGCTTTCTCCTAAACTTACCCACCTTCTCTTTGCCCTCCCCCTTTCTGGTCTTTCCAGTTCTCCCCTCTCTTCCTCCTTATCTACCCATCCCTCCTCCCCCCACCTATCATCTCTTGCCTTTTTCCAACCCCCCCTCCCTTTTTGTTCAGATACCTGCCCATTCCTTGATGAAGGGCTCAAGCCCAAAACATCAATTGTGTATCTTGACCTTTGCTACATAAAGGACACTTTTTGACCTGCTGAGCTTCTCCAGCATTGTTTTTACCTCAACCACGGTGTCTACAGATTTTCGTGATTTACTTAAAACACACTGACATGTCTGTCCAAGGCCTCAGGCACTGCGAAACCAAGGCCACCTGTAAATTGAAGGAACGACACCTAATATTCCATCTGGGTAGTTACCAACTAGATGGTATTAACTTTGACTTCTCTGGTTTCTGCTGGACCACTTCTCATTCTCCCTATCCTTCGGTCTCCACTCCCTTCCTTCTCTATTCACAGAGCTACCCCTCCCGATCTTCTGTTTCGCCCTCCCTCCTTTTGTTTTTGAATATTTTTAATTTTTCCAATACTCGTAGAACATTATTACATACAAATAGTATTTTAAAATTAGTCTCATATGTTTGCCTAAATCTCCCCCACCACCCCCCCCCCACCACCACCACAATGCTAACATTAAAAAAAATTGTCCAAAAAAGGGGTGTTTGAGCATGTCTTCATTAATTAGTTCACATCTTGATCTTCAGGAGTTCAATGCTATTAACCTCACTATATTATTTAAACCTTTTCAGGGAAGTTAATTACACCCTTAAGCCAATATGATGCAAAAGGTTGCCATATTTTAACAAACGCATCATATTCCTTTCTAAGATTTTCATATTTTCCAAGTTTGGTGGGGGGCACAACTTTGCATTTCCATAATCCAATGAGTAACAAGTAGGAGGGAGGAGAGAGAGGAAAAAAAAGTGGACTTCCATGTAATAGTAATACATCTACTGGCGTGCAATCCTCATGAACTGTATTTGATATTTTGATAATTTTGTGCCAATAACCATAAGATTGCTCAATAAATACTGTTCTGGTTCCAATAGAAAATCCACTTTATAATTTTTGTAAAAATTTCTGCCAAGTCGTACTAAAAGGATCTTACTTTCATGCATAGCCAGGTTGAATGTATAAATGTTCCAACCTCTATACCACACCTAAAACATAAGTTCGGAATTTCAGATTTTAAACCATGTAATTTTTGCAGTGTAAAGTCCCTCCCTTACCCACCGATTACCTCTTGCCTATAGGCCTATGATCCTTCCCTGCCCTTCTCTCCGCCATTTTATTCAGGCACCTGCCTACATTTTACTTGTACCTTGAAGGGCTCAAGCCCAAAACATTGGTTCGTCTCTTTGCTGAATAATGTTTGCTGTTTGACCTGGTGAGTTTCTCCAGCATTTTATTTTTATTCCATAAAAATTCAACTTACTTTAACACGTGCTCTGCTGAAATATGTAATTATTACTGTACATGTGACTCATACTCCAGTGACCTTGTTTATCTGGCTAATTTGGCTCTGATAAATGTGGTCATACAAACAAGTTCTGGCTGTGTAACACACATGGGAACTTTCATTAATCTCCACATAAAATAACTCCAGATTTTTCAATGATGTCAACATTAAAAGGCCCTTCGAGTCCAAGTTTCATCACGCAATGGCCCTGCATAAAAATGTTCAAAAACACTCAGCTAGAGAACTCGACCTGCTGGTTTGGAAAAATAAACCACTCGCATCTGCATGAAATTATCTATTAATCAAATGAATGTTAATTTAAAAAATATATAAAACAAATTAAAATCTGGAAATTATTTCACATTTGAATACATTTTAATAGGAACAGAAGGCAGTCGATTAGTTAATTGAATCAGCTCTGTAGTTGAGCATCACTTCAGTAACATAAAAATACAACATATAACTTAGGAATAAATATAATTGGGTGATGAATCCACACTTCCTTTTATTATTTCTGCTGTTTTGGATGTTTTGTGCTATGACTGTTTTTTCCCCCACACTCCTTGAATATCCTTGAATCAATACACCCTTTTGTATTGCTTTATTTTATTGTAGTGTAAACCTTACCATCCTTGATTACTTGGGGTAAAACACAGGATTCTGTTGACACTGTAGTTGTGAAAAAACACACAAATGCTGGAGAAACTCAGCAGATCAAACAGTGCCTTTATGTAGCAAACGCGAAGATTTATCACCAATGTTTCGGGCCTGAGCCCTTCATCAAGATGTGGGGGAACATGAGAGATGTCCAAACAAAAGGTGGGGGGGATGGTTTGGAGAGGATGGGAGATGATAGGTGGAGTGGGGGGGGGGAACTGCAGGAAGGTGGTGGGGGGGGGGGGGAAGAAGAGAAGTCTAAGCTAGTTGGAGAGAGAAAGGAAGTAGGAACTGGAATGACTAGTTAAGTGGGAGGATCAAGTGGGGGGGAAAGCAAGATGATTAGTGGAATGTAGTGAACCCAATGTTCATGCCCTAGGGTTGGAAGGTGCCCAGACGGAAAATGAGGTGCGTTTCCTCCAGTTTGCAGGTGGTCAGGGCGGGGTAGTGTGAAGGGCCATGGACAGATATGTGAGCTTGGGAATGTGACTTAGAATTGAAATGGTTGGCTACAGGGAAGTCACTTTTGTTGCGGATGGAGAGGTGTTGTCCAATGTAGAGAAGGCCACAGATGGTGCACCAGATGCAGTAAATGACCCCTGCATGGGTCCCAGCTATGCCTGTGTGTTTGTGGGTTTTGTGGAGCAAAACATGCTACAAACCTACAAAGTCTCACCCCCCCCCCCCCCCCCCCACCGCCAACTCTTCCTCCGGTATATTGACGACTACATCAGGGCTGCCTCAAGCACCCATGATGAGCTTGTCAATTTCATCAATTTTGCAGCCAATTTCTACCTGGACCTCAAACTCACCTCGTCCATGTCCGATGACACTTTCCCTTCTCTGGATCTTTGTCTCCATCTCAGGAGCCAGACTCTCCACTGACATTACAAACCCTCTAACTCCCACAACTACTGGACTACTCACCCTCACACCCTGTCTCCTGCAAGAACCCCATCCCCTTCTCTCAATTTCTTTGTCTCTGCCGCATCTGCTCCCAAGATGAGGTCTTCCGTCCAGAGCCTTTGAAATGTCTGCCTTCTTCCACCAACGTGGCTTCCCCTCCCCCACTATTAACTCGGCGTTCACCCGCATCTCCTCCATTCCCTGCTCATCTGTCCTAGCCCCCCCACCCCTCAAAATAATAAACATAGAATCCCCCTCATCCTCACCTACTACATAACCAGCCTCTGCATCCAACACATTATCTGTCGGAATTTCCAGCACTTACTTCAGGACCCCACCCCAGACACATTTTTCCTTCTCCTCCCCTCTCAGCCTTCCATAGGGACTGCTTCCTTTGTGATTCCCTTGTGCACTCTTCCCTCCCCATCCTTCGCCCCGCAGCACCTTCCACTGTGGTCGTAGGTGTTGTAATAACTGCACCCACACCTCCTCCCTCACCACGGTCTGAGGTCCCAAACAGACCTTTCAGATGAAGCTACACTTCACCTGAACCTCCAAAGTACTCATTTACTGCATCCGGTGCACCCTCTGTGGCCTTCTCTACATTGGAGAGACTGGTCGCAGATTAGGAGATCGCTTTGCCCAGCACTTCCTCTCCGTCTGCAATAAAAGTGACCTCCCTATAGCCAACCATTTCAATTCTGAGTCACACTCAAGCTCACATGTCAGTCCATGGCCTTTTACACTACCCCACCCTGACCACCTGCAGATTGGAGGAACACCACCTCATTTTTCGTCTGGGCAATCTCCAACTGCAGGGCATGAACATTGAGTTAATTGTATTCCACTAATCTGCTTGCCTTTTCTCTCCTCACCCACCCCCCACCCCCTTCATTAGTCATTCCAGTTCCTACTTCCTTTCTCTCTCCACCGAGCATAGACTATTACCCCCTGCAGTCCTCCCCCCCCCCCCCCCACCTATTACCTCCCACTCTCACCAAACCCCTCCTCCCCCTTTTGTTCAGACATCTCTCATGTTCCCCCCACACCTTGATGAAGGGCTCAGGCCTGAAACATTGGTGATGAATCTTTACCTTTGCTTCATAATGGCACTGTTTGGACCTGCTGAGTTTCTCCAGCATTTGTGTGTTTTTTCTCATGTTTGATTAGTTGTTCAACCCAATGATTTGAAGTATTAAATTAATAAAGTGAGCTGGTGTTACATGATCACGGTCAGTAATTTAGTTCTACTCATATGAATACAAATCCCTAACATAGTCCCAGCAAGACTTCCAGGGATCTGATAATAGTACTCTCATTGTTATTTTGACATTACTGTGATAAAATGAAAATTAAAAGCATATGTTTTTTTAAATTTTTATTTTTAAAAAGCTACAACTTCATTTTCTACAATTTAAATAGCTGTAAATTCCATATTTTTCCCCTATATGAGCCAGACTATTGACTGGATCATACCTGAAGTTTAGTGTTAGCTACTTGTATTTCATACTCAATTATTTCTAGTACTGTGTTTCCTTGCACAACTAAACAATACTGTCCAGAATGATTCCATGTTTGATGGTGATTTCAGTCTTAGTCACAACAAAATTGATACCAGTTGGCTCACATTCATTTTCCATTTCCAATTACGATAATTATCAAAACCAAATTCCTTTTACTATGCTATACAATGCATCTGTTATCAGAAGAGGAGTTCTGCAGCACATTTGCTGGGTAATGCATTGTGTCATCATTCAAAGAAAAACATTTTCTAATGCAACCTTTAATTTATTTGTTTTTGATTAAAAAGTCACGGACAGGAGAAGTTAACACTATCTGTTCAGAGATCTATCCTAACCTGCTTCACATTTTTGTATCATCTGTTTTTATTGAAGACCATTTGATTTTTAAGTTTCTATTTGGGAATTTTCTCATCTCACTCTTTTTCCTATATGATCATTTTAATATCTGTACATTAGCACTTACTAAATTTAGCATTAACTCACCATTTATTTATTCCTCAAATGTCCTGACCTAGTCTACTTTTGGCATGGCCATTCCAGTGGGGATTTTATTTGCTTTGTGAAATATTTCCAGAGTGATGTTTGTGAATCACTCTGGTAAAATGTTTGTCATTGTCTTGATTTAAAAAAAAAAGTCCATCTGGAACTGGATTAAAAAAAAAATTAACATCAAATGGCCTCTCACTAAAAAATGCTGTAAATTATCCAAATTTTTTTCCCAAATCACTTCAATTATACCACAGTTGACAGTTGATCGTATGACTTTTTCCCCATTAAATCAAAGATTTCCCCAGTGATCAACACTTTCTTCCACTTGCCCTTTCACAAGGAATCATAGTTCAGAAAAAGGCCACTTAATCCATCAGATTTACGTCCTTGCAGGTTTTTCCACAAAGTTGATTAATTTTGGTCTGCTATTGATAGCTTCCTCAGTGTTGCACTTTCATGAAATTCAAATTGTACTGTTTCAAATCATATAACAATCTAAGCATTTATTGCCACTACTTCCTCATGAACTGTACAAGTTCACTTCTTGAACCCTTTTGAAGTTAAATAAAATAAACAGTTAGTGAACTAAAATCTGATACGAGAGATAATACTCATTTCAAAGAATGGTGAATATATCAAAGTCATGATCAGACTCGCATTACTCAATCTATGCAACTTATCTCAGTGCAATAAGACAAATGAACAAATGTGTTGCCTCATGATGTTAATAAGTGAATTTCCTGATTTAAATAAATTGACATCAATTGAACAATTACTACTGCAAAACTTGTTTATTCCATCTTTGGTCCCTACAAATTATTGTAAGTTCACTTTGTTCAGTGAAACTTCCATAACTTTACTGGTTGAGTATTGGACTTCTACTTCACAGCAAGGGGTCAAATACACCACCCTCAAAAGGTATGACTGCTGCCCCACATCTCAATCATAAATTCTGATTCATGCACACAAATGTATATGTAATTATAAACTGAATGCATATAGATCTCTTTCAATCCAGTGATTTGAAGACATCACTGTTTTGTGAATTAGTTCATTTCTGCATTGGGTCTATTTGCAGACCTGTACCCTCAACAGATTTGAAAACTAAAATGAATAAGCTGTCTGAAGGACAAAAAATATCTTTTGCACTTTTTTAATGTTAAGATAGAACAAATTACACCGGACAACAAATATTTTGCTTTCTGAACACTTTTGGCTGTATTTTATGAATTTTGGGCTGCTGATCATGAAAATCACCTTAAAAATTTTCCTATCACATACCATTTTTAAAAAAAAAATACAACCTGATTTGTGATTTCCTGTCATATTTTAAGACTACTAGAATATTGCCCACAAAACAAGCAGTTTTGGTCAGTCCAAGCATGCTTGGTCATGTACTCAATGCAGGCACTATGCAAATATTGTTGTTGTACTATGATTGGCTATTGCTGGCTAGACATTCCTCCCGAGACAGATCCTATCCATTACCCTTGCATGCTCCTCAGTAGTCCTGCCATGATCAGTTAATGAGGTTAGTTGGTGCTCCAGTTTATAGACAATAAAAGTCTGTCAGTTTCACAACCTCAGTCTTTTGTGGTAATTGATAGTGCATCAGTTGTCTGAGGCCTGCGCATGCTTGAAAGGCATTTCAAGATGTTGAGAATTTTCTTGGCAACTGCAGAGCACTAAACTACATTCAGATGATTGACAACATGCTTCAGGCATACAAAACCATGAAATGCAACATGTCATTGAAAATTAATTTTCTGCATTCCCACTTGGACTTCTTAAAATCTTGGTGCAGTCAGTAATGAACATCAGGACAAATGGAATCCATCAATGCCTACTGACTGTTGTTTGACACTGACATGAGAAGCATCAGATGCTAAGTACAAACCAAAAATAAGCAGCAAAACATTTTTAGGTTAGTTGAACTAATGAGTCCGCATCATTATGCAATTAAACATATTAAATTCAATAAAAGTTAATGTTTCTCCAACTTCTTATGTGATACGGCAAATCTGAAATTATCTTCGTGTTCAGTGAAGTTGTCTATCATAATAAAAACACAATGCTGTAGAAACTAAAGCTATGCTTTGAAGGGCTCAAATTGTATCTTTGCTAGATAAAGTACACTCTGATCTGCTGAGTTTCTCCAGCATTGTTTTTACTTCAACCACAGTGTCTGCAGACTTTGGTGTTACACTTTTGTCTATCATTATCCCCAGTTTTTTTTCCAGAAAGCAAACCTCTTGGGTGGAACAAATTGTTGTCCAGTGTTTTTAAAAGTATAATTATTCCCAAAGTAGGACCAAAGGTGATTTTGCTTTGGAAAATATATCCAGAACAAAATCATGTGCTTTAAAATAATAATGAAAGAAAAGTGGCCATCATAGTAGATTTTATTGCATTACTTAACTCTCCAATCCAGACATAGGAGGAATATTGCAGAATTTGTGGAGTGCGCTCCTGCACAACACTAGAAAACAACTGAAGATGTAGTACCCTATTAATAAAGGAGTTTGTAAAAAATATATATTTTTTTTAAATTGCGGATTCTGGAAATCTGAAATAAAAACCACAAAATGCTGAAAATATTCTGCAGGCCAAGTAGTATTAAGGTTTACATATAGCAGTAGAAATGTTCATGTTATACAGACAAGATGAAATTAAGAAAGGCACAAATATTCTCATTTCCATCATCCTCATCATGTAAAGAAAGGTGTGATACCAAGGAAGTGTTCACAATGTTTAATGAGAAAGCAGGCTGACAACAAAAGAAGAATAATTGATTGTTGCCATGTATGACGGAGAGACGTGACACTTGAGCTTCATACAGGAGCAGCATGACACAGCTGATCCAAAGGAACATGGTGGATGGCCAGAAATCATTATTCCTGAAGTTAAAAAGGTAGAGTAAAATCTTACAACATATACAGCTGAAAGCATGGAAGTTATAGCAGTTGCTGATAAATATCACAGATGGGTTGAAATTTTAATCACAAGCGAGTTGTAGGCTCTATACCAAAACGGATGAGAAAATGCTTGCTGAAAGAAATTTCCATGGAGTGGAAGAATATTCATCACATCATAATGGAAGAAGCTGGAACATTTCAGGAGATGTGGTTTTTAAAAAAAAAAACAAGAATATTTGAGTACACTGAAGTGGACCTAAACAAATATTAATGTTGATCCTGCAGTCTACTACAGTTCAAGCCATGCTCTCTTTATAAGGAAATCAAAATTACTCTGAATTGGTAGCACTCAGGTTTGGAGAGATTACAAGCAGACTAATCAATCTTACTCCTAAATCAGTATCATCTCCCAAAATTGCAGTTTTGTCTGAATATCAGTCATACATGTCAACAGATAGTGTACAGGACCAGTGTAGGAAGTGCTTGACAGCCAACACACAGAGCTTGTTTACATACAAGCAACTTCCCTTTGGAATTTCTACATTTGCTCTCTTTCAGCGAATCACAGAAGGGGTTGCACTGAACATTTCCAAGGTCACTGTTTCCTTGGATAATATCCTAGTCACAGGAACGGCCAGAGATGAAACCTGCTGGGTGTGGGTGACAAGTCCAGCAGAATGGAAAAAGTATGCTCACATTTAAAAAGAAATTAGTGAAGTTTATTGCGAATTAAGTACACTGCTCCTCTCTGCACAGATACCAAAGGCTACACCCAGTTCAAGAGAAGGTAAAAGCCATTATGAATGCTCACACCCTGACCAATGTAACCGAGCTGCACTCATAGCTGGGATTGTTGAATATTATAAATTCTTGTCAAATCTAGCAAAATTTATATTTCCCCACATCAATTGTTGCTAAAAGATAGAGATGGAGATTAATTAAAGCACAAAAAATTACTATAGTGGATTTTAAAAATGGGTATAGTCCCTATTCTAATTTTATTTTGTGATGCATCAAATGGTGTTGATGTAGTTCCATTTAATAGAAGATAGTTAAGACAGGCCAAATGGGTTAATGTCCAAAGCACTGACAATAACAATCTCAGCCAGTTAAAGAAATCAGGTTTGGATTGCAACATTTCCACAAGCACATTTATAGATGGGACTACATTTACACAATGATTCAATAAAATTAAGCCAGTGCTTTAACAAAATTATGTTGGAAATCCTCAAGAAGTCAGGCACATCTGTATGAAGAGAGACAGAGTCAATATTTCAGGTCAGGGACCCTACATTACAACAGAAAAAAAAAGACAAATTAAAATTGAAACCTGCAAAGGGTGTGGGGGGAGGGGAATTTTGCAAATTCAGATAACTTTTTTTAGTCTGCATATAGCTCACTTGTATTTTTTCCCCCCCTCTATGGAAGAGGAGGATGTTCCCGATCATGGATTTGTTCTTCTGCTCTGCATTCTGTCCATATTCTCACCCTCTAACTGTCCTCATTCATAGATAAACACTTTTATACCAAATCTACATAGTCACTTCAGTTTTACCCTATTAGAGACATTGCCTTTGACTTTGGGAGAAGAAATGGCGCTGGTGACCCACCACTACTTTCTCTGGGCTGCAGAGCCCCTGTTAAATACAGTCATGTGTCGCTTAACGTCCATGATATGTTCTGTGAAATTGGACGTTATGCGATTTGGACGCTGTGCAAACACCATATTATATACTTAGCAAAACTATATTAGATACTGTAGTGTATTTGTATTGACCTGCAATATTTTCTGAAAGAAAATTAAACAGAGGTAACACTACAACACTCAGACGCAGAATACAGGAGATTGGAGGCTGCTGCCGACGAGTCGAAGCGTACACTGTTCTATGATAAATAGGGAAAGTTCACATTAAAATAATGATAGGAAGTGCAGAACATACACAAGACAGAAATACAGGTGTTTACTAAGACTATCAAGACATGTATTATAGGTTGTATATGTACTGTATCATTATACATCTAGCAGTGCAATCACTTTGTACACAAGAGACATGAAATATATGTGTTATGTGCAGAAAGCTGTTGAGTTTGCTACGTCTGGTTATGTTTGCTATGTCCCGTTGTCCAATCTGGATTTCTGGACTGTATTATAACCACTGACATATATGGACTCAGACGTGCCCAAACGGACATTATGCAGCACATAACTGTACTCTTAAAATAGTCACCTTCCCAGCTGCTTTCGTTACAATCAACTGCTTGCAGTTTTTTCATGATCGACCAGCTGCTGAACACAGTTAATGATCTACAAATCTCCCTGATAATGGCTGAGTCAGGAGTAAGCCAGCTGGAAGGCAGAGGCTTAAAGGGACAGGCCACCACTAAGGTCGAGGTCGGAAATGTGGAGCTGGGGCTGGGTTTCAAACAAGACTGAAACCTCCCCTACCATCCATATCCCATATTAATAGCAAATGTCCTGTCACTGCAGAATAAAATTGATGACATGAGGCCAAAGCTGCTTTATCAGAGATAGGCATGACAAATCTCAGTTTTTTGCTGCACCAAGACGTGTCTAACAGAGGCACACCAGACACCACTATCTGACCAGACAGCTTTACCATTCATAGACTGGATCGGAACAGGGATTCTGGAAAAGGGAGAGGGGAGAGGTTGTGCTTTGTTATTAATACTGGGTGGTGCACGGACGTTGGAGTTAAGTCAACCTTCTGCTCTACTGCCTTAGAGCATATCTCAATTAAATACAGGCCCTTCTATCTACCCTGAGAGTTCTCATCAGTGATTCTCAGAGTTTATATCCCTACCGATGTGGATTACAAATAGGCACTTATGGAGCAGCACAATGTGGTCAGTAAACAAGAGACAGCCCAACTCTATGCACAACAATTCTTAGACGGCAAGTTTAACCAAGACTCTGTCAAGAAAACCCTGCTCAACTACCATCAGCATGTAACCTGCTGTACCAGTGGTCCCAGTATACTCGATCACTGCTGCACCAAGATAAGGAAGGCCTACCGTTATTTCATAAGACTGTATTTTGGCAAATCAGATCATCTGCTGTGCTCCTGCCTTCATATAGGCAGAACCTATGAAGAGAGGCTCCAGAGATCAGGACAGCTAGGTATCACAGGAGGCTGAAGAATGGTTCAGGACTTCTTCAAGCCAGCAGATTGGGCTGTGTCCAAGGACTCAGCTGAGAATCTGAACAGTTATATCAGGGCTGTCACAGCATTTATCAAAACAGCTGTGGATGAGTGGGTCCCCACCAAATTGTTCAGGCTTTTCCCCAACTAGAAACGCCTGGGTGAACAATGAAATCCAGAACCTGCTGAGAGCCAGATCACAGGCATAGAAGTCCAGGGATTCAGATCAATACAGAAGTAACAGGTACGACCTGCAAAAAGCCATCTCCTGGGCAAAGTGGAGATTTCAGATGCAAGTGGAAACAACAAGAGACACCCTACAGCTGCGGCAGGGCTTAAACAAATCCAGTGAAGAAGCAGACAACAAAGCTTCACTCCTAAAGGAACTATATGCCCTCTACCCCTGATTTGACATTAGTTATAGTGAAGAACCACTCCTTCTCACCCCCATGTCCTGTCCATATCTGAGGATGATATGGATGCTGCCTTCAGGAGAGTGAATCTGATGAAAGCATCTGACCCAAACGGAGTACCTGGGAGAGTATTAAAAAAATGTGTACTGACAAACTTACCAATGTATTCATGGATATCTTCGCTATCTCACTCCAGCAAGGTGTGGTAACCACCTGATTCAAATGGGTGTCAATCATATCAGTGTCCAAGAAGAGTGTCTTAATGACTATTGACCAGTTGCACATATTAACAGTGAAGTGTTTTGAAAGGCTGGTGTTGAAGCACATCAGCTCCAGTCTGAGTGGTGACATGAAATACCCAGACAGTAAAGATTCTTTCATCAGGATGCTCTTTATTGACTATAGTTCACCATTTTACACCATCATCCCCTCAAAATTGATCAACAAACTAGAAGACCTGGGAGTTAACACCCCACTATGTAATTGGACCATAGATTTTCTCACCTCCAGACCACATTCAGTGAGGATTGATAAGAACATCTCTTCCACCATCTCCATCAGTACTGGAGCACTACAGAGCTGCATTCTTGGACCCCTGCTCTACTCATTTTACTCCTACAACTGTGTGGTTCAGTATGACAACAACATCACTACAAATTTGCCGACAATATCAGAGTAGTGGGTTGTATAAAGAAAGGCAATTGGTTAGCATACAAAAAGGAGATTGAAGACTTGGCTGAATGTTGCACCAATAACAATCTTGCACTCAATGACAACAAAACTAAGGAGCTGATTGTGGACTTCAGGAAGGGAAAGTCAGAGATATACAATCCAGTGATCATTGGGGGTAATCAGAAGTGGAGAGGGTGAGCAAATTTAAGTTCCTAGGAGTCACTATCTCAGAGAATCTATCCTGGACCCAACACTAATGGCATAGTGAAGCATGTGAGCATCTCTACTTTCTCAAGAGTTTGCTGAGGTTTGGTAATGACACCAGAAACCCTCACAAAATTCTACAGATGTGTGGTGGAAAGTGAGCTAACAGGCTACATGACTGTCTGGTTTGGGGGTCAACAATACCCCTCAGTATGAAGCCCTGCAAATGTGAGTGGACACAGCCCATATCATCCCAGGCAAAACCCTCCCCACCATCAAGAACACCTATAGGAAATGCTGCTGTTGGAGAGCAGCAGCGATCATCAACGATCCACACCACCCAGCCCACGCTCTGTTCTCACTGCTGCCATCAGGAAAGAGGTGCAGGTGCCACAAGACTTGCCCCACCAGGTTCAGGAACAGCTGCTACCCCTCCACCATTAGACTCCTCAACAACAAACTCAATCAGGGACTCATTTAAGGACTCTTACTTGGGCACTTCATTGATTTTTAAAAATTATCTCTGTATTGCACAGTTTACAGTTCTTTATTTGTTTATGCTGTGTACATTCTTTTTGCATTATCAAAAAGTGGCAATTCTGCCTTGCCTGAAGGAAAAATATTAAAATATCTTAAAATATTTTTAAGGGTATTTAATATATAAACAATTGAACAATACAATTATACAATGTGCAATATATTTAAAAATACAGGAAAAAGATTTCAAATATGAACATAATTCAAAGGACCAATGTACACTGATATATTTTATTACATTATTACCAAAGAAAAAACTCAACCAAAAAGAAAAATAAAAAAAATAAAGTTAATTCTTTTTAAATGAATTATAAATGTCTTTGTTAAATAAAAATAAAGGAAAAGGTTTACAATTGTTTTTCCTTCTGCAAGAATATTTCATGAAAAGTTGTATTATTCACTGTTGAGCAAAGCCATCATCTGTTGTACTATCCAATTTAAAAAAAACCTAAAGTAAAAAAAGGAAAAGAGAGAAAAGACCCCCCCCCCCCCCCCAACATAGCTCAAAATCCCCACCATCAAGAAAGGTTAGGAAATAGTGCGTGGAAATCAAATGACATCAACCTGGAACTCGACAACACAGCCTTCTGGCTTCCCTAACTCTTGAGATTATGGTAATAGTCCATAAATGGGCCCCACATCTTTTGAAAGTTAATTTTAGAATCTTTAATAGCATATTGTAGCCGCATTAGGCACGCAGCGAGTAAAAGAACCACAGAGTTGAAAGTGACTTTAAATGGAACTCTCACATGTGTTTAAATCCCTCGGAACCAGATGACGCGCGAGACTCACAGGACCTTTATGACATCAGCTGCCAGACTGTGGGCTTGCCCTGCACCCGGAGGTCTCACAGTTAGATCTGCCGCAGACTTGCCCGCAACTCCGCCACAATATTTAATTTTTTTCTAAACTTAGATAAGACAAAGAAAAAGAATCTCAGGGTTGTATGTGATATCATGTATGTACTCTGACATTAAATCTAAATTCAGAACTTTACAAGCTTCCTATAAATGGTCTTGGACCTGAAATGCTGACTCAGTTTCTCTTCCAAATAATAAGAGGTGACCTGCTGAGTACTTCCAGCATTTTTTGCTTTATCCTCAACTCAGTGGTTCAAATAGGTTCCCCATGCGTTTTCAGGTAGATTTTGACCTTGACATCTTATGTCAACTGACACAACTGATTTCAAAGCTTAAATAAATATATAGAAAAACAAATATTCACTATCAGCTTCCAGTTTTAGAAACGACCACCAATGAAGAAATACAGAACCAAATGCTGATTATGGATCAAAGGATTATACAGCACTAAAACAGCTATGCTGGACAAGATGCCTATTTGAGTTAGTCTCATGCTTTAGGAGGGTAGTTGGCCCAAATCCCTCAAAATGTCCCCTTCTGTGTGCTTGACCAAATGCCCTTTAACTGTCATAATGGTATCCAACTCTACAATTTCTTCTGGCAGCCATTTCACATTCACATGACCTTCTACAAAAAAAGAAAAATCACCCTTCAGGCCCTTTTGGAAATCATTCCCTTCTCACCTTACATCTATGGTTCCCCTATCCTTGGAAAAAGACGATGGTCTTTTGAATGGGATCCTATCACCACTGTATATATTTGCATAAAGCAATAATGGTTGGCTGAGATTCATAGCCACACCTACTGGCAGGTCATAAAGGGCTGCACCTAACCAGACCCAGGTTAGTCTGGACTGGTCGACCTCGATGTCCTACGCTCCAGTCTTTTGTTAATAAGCCTTGGCTGAGTCAACAAGTCTTTTAGTCATTCGACACGCTACAATTTTATTAACAAAGTTTCAACGGATGGAGCAAATGCTGCGACCAGAATGCCTCAGCATTGACCCACAGTCAGCTACTGCCCAGAATGATTTCAGGCACTAGGTGAGATGTTTCGAGGCATATCTGCAGCGTTCAGACCCCATTGTGGAGGAAGACACCATTAAGCTGTTAGTTCTAATGTCCACGGTGTCCACAAGGGTCTACAAAAACATCCAGGACGTGACTTCCTACACAGCTGCCATGAATGTACTGAAAGGACTCTACAAGCAGCCTGTGAATAAAGTGTATGCCAGGCACATGCTGGTGACCAGGAGACAGCAGCCAGGTGAGTCTTACAGAGCCTATCTCCAGGCACCAAGGTTACTGGGTAGAGCACATGCATGCACTGACAAAACTGTGGCCAGGATCACTGATGACCTCATACGGGACGCTTATGTGGCTGGAATCTGACCCAATGAAGTGAGGCAATGACTATTGGAGCATGGGGGAGACTGTGTGTAAAAAAAAAAAACCAAAAAAAAAAAACGCTGAAACGATGGAGGCTGCAGCCCTAAGCATGGACACCTAAACACAGGGCTGAGCCCACCGTTACGATGTGAGTAAAACGCCTGCTTTTATTCTGGCCTCCCACACCCTGTCGATGGCCTCACTGCTGCCGCCACACTACCCGACGTGGCCCCAAAGTGTTACTTCTGCGGGATGGAGAAACACAGCCGATTCCCATGCCCTGCGAGGAAGGCCCAATGCCATAAGTGCCAAAAGAACGGCCACTTCGCTAAAGTCTGCTCATCTAAAATGGCCACCGCAAAGCACAGTGTCTCGTGTGAGGCCCATCCGCCTTCATTCAAACTATTCGTCCTCGGAAATCTCATCCAATGAGAGCGAGGAACTGATCATGCGGCAATGCTTGACGTCACAACAGAAGAACCGTGAGCAGAAGGTCCCGCTCACTCCACCCTCACCGCTGTGACGCTGCTCTCTGACAGCACGCAGCTACCATCGGCACTTAGGCTGCCGCCGGCACCCGCTGCTCTTCAACTTGGCCGTCCACCCAACTGAACCTTCGTGGCTGCAGGCCCTGATGGACCACCTGCACCACGACTGCCGCCACCTCCACAGCTCGCCGCTGACTCCAACCAGGTCCCTGCGCCAGCAGACCCCATCAGCCCACCGACACGAGTGCCACCACCTCTGCAGCTCGTCACTGACTCTGACAGGGTCCCTGTGTCGACAGACCCCGACGGCCCACCCACTCCAATGACGTCACCACTCAAGCGTAGCGCGTAACAGGAAAAGGCACCACAACACTTTGCCCCTGCTCCAGCAGCACAAGGCTCCATTTGACGGCCCTCCCAGTATCGAGTGAAGTCATCACACCAGCCTCCACAGTCACCAACACAGGCAGCACCTCTGCTCCCCTCATAGTTTGCTGCATCTGTGACATTGAACCAAAGCCAACTGCACCCCCCAGGTAAGGCCATGGAAGCCATCAATATGAACAGCCAATATGCTAACTGTCTTTTTGATTCAGGTTCAATGGAGAGCTTCATTCACCCAGACCTGGTCCAACGATGTGTGCTGGCAGTCCACCTGAAGATTTCACTGGCCTCAAGAGCCCACTCAACAGGCATCAAGGGTATTGTGTGGTGATATTGAAAGTTCAAAGTATCAAATTTACAGAGTTTAAGTTGCTAGTCCCATCTCATCTGTGCGCTCCTGTATTGTTGGGGTTGGATTTTCAATGTCATTTTAAATCAGTGTCACTGCATTATGGGAGTCCCCACTCTTTGTCTGCCACCACTCCACTCCGGAGGCCTCCTGCCAATGACAGCCCATGCCAGTCCCCACGCTCTGATGCTCCACCTATAGTCTCTCCACTTTCCAGGTTGCTCCTCCAGCACTCTTCGCCAACCTCACCCCTGGCTGGAAACCAATTGCCACTAAAAGTCGGCAGTACAGCTTCAAGGATAGGAAATTCATTAAAAGTGAGGTGTGCAGACTGCTGGATGAGGGCATCATCGAGCCCAGCGCAAGTCCCTGGAGGGCACAGGTGGTAGTTGTGAAGAATAGGGAGAAGCTGCGGATGGTGGTTGACTACAGCTAAACGGTCAACCACTTCATGCTCTTGGACACATAACCTCTTCTGCGAATCACGAATGTGATGAATCAGATCGCCCAATGCCATGTGTTTTCCACCATCAACCTTTGTTCAGCCTACCACCAGCTCCAGATCCACCCAGAGGACCAACCTTTCACGGCCTTTGAAGTGAATGGGTGTTTGTACCAATTCGTCATGGTTTCCTTTGGTGTCACAAATGGTGTCGCAATCTTCCAGCGAGAGATGGACCGGATGGTAGACCAGAACAGCCTAACAGCTATATTCCAGTATCTGGACAATGTCACCATCTGTGGCCACGACTCGCAGGACCACAATGCCAACCCTGAGAAATTCTTCCAAACTGCTGAATCTAACCTATAAATTCAAGAAGTGTGTCTTCCGGACCACTCTCCTTGCACTTCTAAGTTGGTGGAAAATGGGGTGGTAAAGCCAGATCCCGATCGCATGCGTCCTCTCATGGACCTTCCACTGCCCCAAACCCAGAAGACACTCAAACGCTGCCTGGGGTTTTTTCCCATTAGGCCCAATGGGTCCCACAGTACGCTGACAAGGCACAGCCACTCATCAAGTCCACCTCCTTCCCCTTGTCAACAGAGCGGCCTTCGACCGCATTAAGTCAGACATTGCTGCAGCCACTCTGCATGCTGTAGACGAATCAATACCCTTCCAGGTAGAGAGCGATACCTCCGACTTTGCACTGGCAGCCACCTTAAACCAGGCTGGTAGGCCAGTCACCTTTTCTAGGGCCCTCCAGGGCCCAGAAAGCCGACACTCCTCCGTCGAGAAGGAGCCCCAGGCCATTGTAGATGCCATATGTCATTGGAGACACTACCTCACTGGCAGATGCTTTACACTGCTGACTGACCAACGTGAGGACTCATTTATGTTTAGCAACAACCAGCGGGGTAAGATCAAAAACAACAAAATTGCCAGGTGGAGAATAGAACTCTCTACCTTCAACTACAACATTCTGTACCAGCCTGGCAAACTCAATGACCCACCTGACGCCCTTTCCCGTGGGACATGCGCCAACATACAACTGGACAGGCTGAAGAGACTCCATGAGGAGCTCTATCACCCGGGGTGTCACCAGGTTTACACACTTCATAAAGGCCCACAACCTGCCCTATACAGTCAAGGAGATCTGCTCCATAACCCTGAGCCTGCCCAGTATAAGACCCACATCATTAAAGCCACCCAGCCCTTCGAAGATCTCAGTGTGGACTTCAAGGGGCCCCTACCATCGACGAACCGTAACACCTACATTCTTACAGTGGTCAACGAGTGCTCCTGCTTCCCGTTTGCTATCCCCTGCCCGGACATGACAATCTCCAGTCAAACACACTGCAGAACATCTTCACAATTTTTGGGTACCCCAGTTACATCCACAGTGACTGGGGGTCCTCGTTTGTGTGTGCGGAGCTGAGGCAGTACCCCCTGGAGCGCGGTATTGCTTTGAGCAGGACCTCTAGCTACGACCCACCCAGTAACTGGCAGGTTGAAAGAGAGAATGCTGTTATCTGGAAAGCGATTAAGTTTTCCCTCTGGTCTAAAGGCCTCCCCACCAATCGCTGGCAGGACATCTATCCTCCCAAACTCCCTATTCTCCATCAGGTCTCGATTATGCACGGCCACCAACTCTACCCCACATGAAGTCGGAATCGGGAACAGCCACACTGGCTTGGCTGATGGTCTCTGGACCTGACCTGCTGAAAAGTCATGTCTGGTACTCGAAAAATGACCCCCTAGTCAAGTGGGTAATCCTGTTACATGCGAACCCGTACTACGAATACCCAGATAGGCAGGAAGACACCGTCTCAGTAAGGGACCTGGCCCAAGCCGGATCTGACATGTCACGTTCAACCCCCAACCTCCCTCCAATCCTCCCCTAGGTAACATGCTGGGACAGCGGGACCAGCAGCACCTCACGGCAGTAGACCGGACCAGCATACAGAAACTGCACCCACACTCAGGGACTCCAACCATGATCCAGGCACCATGGCAATCACATCAGACAATCAGGCCACCCAACCGCGACAGCCAGTAACCCCTGCATGCTATACCCCTCCCCCTTTTTAAAAAACATCCCAGGGTCAGAAGGGGTGAATGTGATAGTATGGGATCCTATCACCACTGTATATATTTGCATATAGCGATAGTGATTGGCTGAGAGCCATAGCCACACCTATTGGCAGGTCATAAAGGGCTACACCTAACCAGACCCAGATCAGTCTGGACTAGTCTTCCTCGATGCAATACACTCGTCTTTTGTTAATAAAAGCCTTGGTTTGAGTCAACAAGTCTTTGAGTCATTTGATGCGCTACAACCTTATCTATGCTCATCATAGTTTTCTAAATCTCTACAAGGTAACCCCTCATCCTCCTATGCACTAGGGAGAAAAATGTCCAAGCTCTCGTTGTAACTCAAATGCTCTAGTCCTAGTATTATCCTTGCAATTTTTTTTCTTGTATTCTTTCCAGCTTGATATTTTTCCTACAGCAGGATAACCAGAACTGCCCACAATATTCCAAATGTGGCCTAACCAACATTTTGTACAGGTGTGAAGTGATGCCCCAACTCTTGTATGCAGTGTCCTGAGCACCTTTCTTCCCACCCCCACACAGCATGCCAAATGCCGCCTTCATCACCTTGTCTAACTGTGTCATTACTTCAGAAAAAAAAATGCATCTATTCTCCTTGATCCCTTGGTCGTACAACGGTCTCCACATTCCTACCATTTACAGTGCATGTTGTACCTTTGTTTAACTTATCAAAATACATTACTTTGCACTGGTCAGAGTTAAATTCCATAAGCTCATTTCCCCAATTGATCAAGATCCTGTTGTAATCTTAGGCAATATTCTTTGCTGTCCACCACACGATCAATTGTGGTGTCATCTGCACACTTACTAATCACGCCACTGATGTTGTAATCTAAATAGTTTATATACTTAATAAACAATGAAAATCAAATACCCATCTCTGGCACACAGCTGGTCACAGGCCTCCAATCTGACAATCAACCCTCCAGTACCACTCAGTACTCCCTGGATATCATATTTCCCTTGCTGATGACAGGCTCACCTGCCTGTAGCTACCTAGCTTGTCCTGCCAGTCCTTTTAAAATAAAGTGGCATAGTTGGAGTAGCAGTTGGCACGTTGCCTTTACCACGCCAGCAATAGTAACTGGATGGGGTTCAAGTCCCATGCTGTCTTTAAGAAGTTTGTACGTCCTCTCCATGTCTGCAAAGGTTTTCTCTGGGCGCTCTAGTTTCCTCCCACCATTCAAAAACATACTGGGGGTGGAGGTTAATGGGGTGTAAATTGGGCAGCAAGGACTTGTGGACCGAAATGGCCTGTTACCATGCTGAATGTCTAAATTTAAATTTAAAGGCAAAACATTAGCCATCTTCCACTTGTAGCATCTTCCACTTGTACCCTTTCCCAGGGCCCAAGAAAGGTCTTCCTTTGATTCCCACAGAGAACTTGGATACACTGAGTTAGAACCCAGGGACTTCATGTGCTTCAAATCCTCCAGCTCCTCCTTTTTCCACAATGGCAATATGTTTCAGGAGAACACAGTGTTCTTTCCTGAACATTTTTGTGTCCATGACCTTCTCCACAGTAATTATAGTTGAGTATACCTCATCATTTTCCTGCAGCTCAAAATGCAGATGACCTTACTAATCCTGAAGGTGACCTCCTCTCCCTCCCTCCATTTTCCTCTGAAATAATATTTTGATATTCTCCTTTACCTTGTCTGTCAGGAATACCCAGTGTTCCCTTTTCTGTTCTAATTTCCTTAAGTGTACTCCTGTACCCTTACATCCCCTAAGGGACCTGCTTGATTACAGCTCTCAATACCTGATATATGCCTCCCTTTTTCTTGATGAGAGCCACTTGATCCTTGGTCAACCAGAGTTTCCTAATCCTGACAACTTTGTTCTTCACTCCACTGGAATATGCTGGCCCTTCTCCTTGCCAGATATCTATTTACCTGCAGATAGCTTCTCCCAATCAACCTTTGCAATGCCTAATCCTTTATGGCTGGGCAGGTGGTAAATAGATCTCACCAGGCCAAAACTATTTAAAGGGATCACCAGCAACTCAGAGGTTAGATATAGAGCGATTTATTTTGCCATTTGGTACAATTCTGCAGCACATTGTTAGGCTCTTATTGCTAAATTCAATGCTTCCACACAAACCTCTTGCTCCAAGGTACACTGTCAACATTCCCTTGCAAATACATCAGACTGTTGATAGGCAGAAAAACTCTTCAGAAAGTTGAAGAAAGCTTGGCCAGAAGAGGTTGAATATACAAGTATACCCCATGCCAAATAGGAGAAGATCAGTATAAAGCCTTGTACAACCCTGGTGAACAGCTTCCTTTGGTCAATTTCACTCTTTTTCTGTCGACTTGCCCAACATCTCAATCTTATCATCAAGTAAGGCTCAGCTGATTTTTCCCCCCCTGTGATCTGCTGCTTTGAAGTCTTCATCTAATTATTTGGAGCAGAGTTCATGTTTGACTTTGTCTAGTCTATTTGGTTTGGAAAACAAACCCCATTTTTTTTCCCCCTGAATTTCCTCAGTCCATTGTCCAAGAGGGCATGAGACCAGCAAGCAAGCCTCCATTAATGTTACATTGGTCGAGAATACAAATGGATTGTTCAATGCTCAAGATAGAAATCAGATGCATGGAGATTAGGTTCAAACCCATGTCATATTACTGTCATAGAATAACAAAAAAATGCACTCCTTAATAAAATGAACTTTTAAAAAATAAATACTGTAAGCAAGGCCAGCTTTTATTATCCATCCTTGATAGGTCTTGAGAAGGTGGAAACTGCATACTACCTTCCTGAATCATTGCATAACTTGTGTTAAGGCTATTCCAGCAACCTAAATTTATAGAATGCTTCAGTAATTAAACCTAAAAGAAAAAGGACTGGGAGTATATTTCCATGTCAAGTGAACTTTCAGTGAATGCCCACGTTCCTCCTTTTAATGTTCAAGGATTGTGGTAAAACCTTGGCATAGGTACTGACAGTGTATTTTGCTGATGCTTGGTAATGGATTAATCCCACCTAGTGAATGGCTTTGCCTGAATGGACCTTTTAAGCAAGCAACCCACATCCATCAAATTCTTAATTTATATCCTATAAATGGTGACTCAGAGTTGCACTTGCAGTACGAATGATTAAACCTGATCATTGGAAACCACCAAAATAGTGCTCGTCACAGTCATGTATGGAAGTGCAATCCACAATATAAAAGGCTATAGCATCTGCAAGGTTCAAAAATTCTCAAAACAAGGAAAGGGACAGTAGATTGCCTGACTTCCCTATTAATTTTTTGCATCCTGCTGGATTCCAGAAGAGTACCAATTGCTAACGAATTCTGAAATTGGCTAGAAGCAGTGACAAGTTTCCCCAAATTAGTTTAAACCAAAATGTGAAGTGAAAGCATGCCAGTTCAATTTCTGTGGAAATATGAAATCAATTTAAATACAATTATATTACAAATTTCTTAGCAGAACTCATTACATGGGAATAATAATAATCCAATACTCAAATATATTGGGTACAACGTTGTCATGATAATGAATATGTATGAGATGTACCGGAAGTCACGTGGTATGAGAGAGAGATAAGAGCACAAGGAGGAGAACAAAGGAAACAGGAAAATAAAGACACTGACAAGTTTACCTGATAAAACTAGTGTTCGATGTTTTATTAACTTCACATTTCGGGCCACAAATGTGACATTGGCGACGAGGATGAAAGAAGCTTGAAGAAAATTAAAGACTAAAGAAGATTACAGAGGATTACAGAGAACTTCAAGTTGATAAGAATTTTCTCTTTGACTCAGTACTTTTGGGGCTGGAATATTTCCTCATGGCTGGGGCAGACGGTAACTTTCTTACACATAGTGGAATTGCTCATTTTGACCCAACGGGTGATGCAAGCACTGTAAGTGTGAAGTGGGAGGCATGGCTGGAAGAATTTGAATCCTACGCCGACAGTCGTGGCCTATTTCTAGATACCGGTACGGTTAAACAAAAAGCGCAGAGGAGGGCGTTACTTCTTTTCACTGCGGGACCCACAGTTCGGGAAACATTTAAGACACTTTTGAATACTGGAAGGATGAGTACCGGAAAGCGGTAGATGCATTAAATGCACACTATGTAGTGACACCGAATGCTACATTTCAACGCCATTTGTTTCGGAGAACGAGACAAGAAGATGGCCAGACAATTGCTCAGTACGTGACGAGACTACGCTAGCTAGCTGTTGGATGGAATTACATGCCAGCTGATATGGACAACCAATTATTGGATCAAGTCGTACAGCACTGTAGATCAGATAAACTCAGAAGACGTCTACTGGAAAGAGGGAGTGAGTTGGAACTCACCGATGCTTTAGCCATTGCTGCTGCATTAGAGGCTGTTGAAGGGCAATTTCATACCATGACCCTGAAAGACAACTCAAGCCAGCAAATTAAGAGGCTCTCACATCGCCATAACCAGCCAAGATATACGTCGACACAGGACGTGGAGTGTTATCGATGTGGAAACCGAGGTCACTTTGGAAAAGACCCATATTGCCCGGCCAAAGGCAAAGTTTGTAGAAAGTGTGGAGGTAAGGACCACTTTGCAAAGAAGTGCAAAAGTAAGTCCAATGCAGACCAGAAGAGGAAGAGTACAACTTCCAAAGGCAAAGTCTGGGGGAAAGGAAAGTATCCTGGAAAAAAAGACACCATTCGCCAGATAGACGGTGACGATGATGATACCCAGGAGGGACAGAGTTGTTACCAATTTACGTTGAATGATATACATCATGAGAAGGTCCCAGTGATCATTGGTGGAGTGACAGTGCAGGTCATTGTAGACTCAGGCAGTGACAGTAATGTGATTGATCGACATTTATGGGAGAAGTTGAAAAGGAAAAAGATCATCTGTAGCCATTGCAGACCATTGGATGTTTTACTGCAACTGTTGAACCTGGAGATAAGTACACTGAAGCAGAGTTTATGGTCATAGAAGAGAGGGGAGAACCATTGCTGAGTAGAAGCACAGCGCAAGACCTGGCAATACTTCATATTGGAGCTTGTGTCAATTCAATTCAGTCATACGAGGATATGAAGCAAGAATTCCCCGAAGTCTTCCAAGGAGTAGGAAAGCTGAAAGGTCGACAATTGAAGCTAGCGGTAGATGAAACGGTCAAACCCAAGGCACAACCAATGCGCCGAACTCCGTTTGGACTTCGTGGGAAAGTCGAAGCCAAAATTAAAGAATTGATCGAACAAGACATTATTGAACCGGTGGAACATTCGACACAATGGGTCAGTCCCGTAGTGATTGTGCCCAAACCAAAGGGTGACATAAGACTATGTGTTGACATGAGAATGGCCAATGAAGCTATAATTAGAGAATGACAGCCTGTACCAACAGTGGAGGAAATACTTCAAGAACTAACTACCAGCAAGGTATTCTCAAAAATTGATCTGAAATGGGGCTATCATCAATTAGAGCTGGATCCAGGTTCCCGAGATGTAACAACATTTGTGACTCACTGTGGATTGTATCGTTACAAGAGACTATCATTTGAAATTAATGCAGCTTTGGAGATCTACCAGTATGAAATCCATCGAGTGATTCAAGGCATTCCTGGAGTTGCCAACATTTCTGACGACATCATAGTCCATGCACCAACGAAGGAAGAGCATGACAAACGGTTGAGGCGTGTACTATCTAGACTACAGGAGGCAGGCCTTACCGTGAATGGAAACAAGTGCCAGTTCGGTGTGTCAGAAATGGACTTCATGGGACACAGACTTTCACGGGAAGGACTAAACCCCGCAGAGGCCAAGGTGAAAGCTATTGCAGAGGCACGTGCACCTCAGAACACAACAGAGGTGAGGAGTTTCCTGGGATTGGTCAATTTTTGTGCAAAGTTCATTCCTAATTTCGCTACAGTGGCAGAACCACTAAGGAAACTAACCAGGAAAGGTGTACATTTCATTTTGGATCTGAGCAGAAGAAAGCATTCACAGCACTGAAGCAAAGCCTGACAGATGCAAAAACTCTTGGGTATTACGATCCGGTGGCATCAACCAAAGTCATAGCGGATGCCAGCCCCATTGGTTTAGGAGCCGTGTTGGTCCAGATGCATGATGGAGGACCAAGAATCATTGCCTATGCCAGCAGATCGTTATCAGATGTGGAAAGAAGATACTCTCAGAAAGAGAAAGAAGCACTCGGACTTTTATGGGCCTGTGAGAGGTTCCATGCATATTTATACGGCATTGAATTTGAACTCATCACAGATCATAAGCCATTAGAGGTGATCTATGCACCCAGGTGCAAACCATGTGCCAGAATAGAGAGATGGGTACTCAGACTACAACCCTACAAATATAAAGTAATCCACATTGCAGGGAGAGCAAACATTGCAGATCCGCTGTCCAGATTGGTGAAGGATGGTGGTCCACAATCCAAGTCAGAATTGGGAACAGAAACAGAGAGCTTTGTACGCTTCGTAGCTATTCAGTCGACACCGAAAGCTGTGACTACGAAGGAAGTCGAGAGAGAATCCGAACATGATCCAGAACTCATGGAAGTAAGAGAATGCATACAGAGTGGACAATGGGACAAGTGTACTCACAAGGCTTACGTTCCCATTAGAGACGAACTTTGTTGCATCGGACAGTGTGCATTAAGAGGTTGCAGATTGGTGATACCGCAAAGATTGAGACCGAAGATCGTATCCTTAGCGCATGAAGGACACCTAGGTATTGTTGGTACCAAGCAAAACCTCAGGACCAAGGTATGGTGGCCAGGTTGTGATAAAGGCGCAGAGAAATTTGTTAAAACTTGTCATGGATGTCAAATCACAAGTAGGAGTAATCCACCAGAACCGATCCGGAGTACGCAACTCCCGACAGGACCATGGATCGACGTAGCTGTTGATTTTCTTGGACCTTTACCGATGGGTGAATCAATTATGGTGGTGATAGATTACTACAGCAGATACTATGAGTACGTGGTGTTGAAGTCCACAACCACTGAAAAAACAATACAAGCATTAGCAGAGATATTCGCAAGATATGGATTACCTGTTACATTATACTCTGACAATGGCCCACAATTCATTTCAGAGACATTTGCGGAATACATGAGGACCACAGGTATCCACCATCATAAAGTAACTCCGAAATGGCCGCAAGCCAACGGAGAAGTAGAGAGACAAAATCAGTCCATTGAAAAACGATTGAGGATTGCACAAGCTGAAGGACAAAATTGGCGAGAAGCATTGCTATCTTATGTGGCTGTTTATCGAACAACGCCTCATGCAACCACTGGAAAAAGTCCTGCAGAAGCATTTTTTGGGAGAAAAATCCGCACAAAAATGCCAGAAATAAAGGAAATCCGAGACGACCAGGAGATGAGGGACCACGATGCTGAATAGAAAGGTGCAGCAAAGCTGTACACTGATTCGAAACGTGGAGCCAAGTACTCAGACATCATGCCAGGAGATAATGTTCTAGTGAGGCATGAAACTGGTGGTAAGCTAGACACACCTTATTACCATCAACCCTATACTGTCGTATCCAGAAGTGGCAGTATGGTGACAGTCAAGTCTCCGACTGGAGTCCTGTATAAGAGAAATGTATCAGGTGTAAAAAGGTACCAGTCCAGAGATACATCGAGCGAAGAAGTTGTAAGGCCAATACGAGATGCTGAAACTGAGAGACCTGATGATGTTCCAGAGGCAGTTACCAGCACTCCTGATGAAGTGACTAGAGCGCCAGAAACACCCGAAGCCATGGCGAGCAGTATTTCCGACGCTGAGAGTGAACAACCGAGAAGCGACGACAATATCGCAGGCAGGCCGAAACGAAACCGGAAACTGCCCAAACGATACGAAGACTTTGTGCCATAGTTTTAATAAGAACTTTGGGACAGTATTTTAATCTTATATCAGAAAGTCCATGTATGAGTGCGGTAGGAAGTAAATTTTATGTAGTTGAGTTATAGTATTACCATTAGTTACGATGTTTGTAGGTTTCCGAGGGATATTGGTAAGTGAAGGTAAAGTTTATTTCTGATTAAAGGAGGGATGTCATGATAATGAATATGTATGAGATGTACCGGAAGTCACGTGGTATGAGAGAGATAAGAGCACAAGCAGGAGAACAAAGGAAACTGGAAAATAAAGACACTGAGAAGTTTACCTGATAAAACTTGTGTTCGATGTTTTATTAACTTCACATTTCGGGCCAAAAATGTGACAAACGTCACTATTCTTATTCAATAAATATCTAATAGTCGTCAAATTGCTTCACCATCGTCTTACCTTTACACTGGCGTTGATCATTTAGGGCAAAACCATGCGGACATCGCCGTTGCAGGATGGGAGGTAGAGTAGGAACAGGGACGTGAGTAGGAGCAAGAGTGGTTGTGGGTACATTCCTACTTTCAACACTATTATTCTTGATTATGATAGCTGAATTAGGTAGACACAAGTATCCTCCATAATGGTTTATGCATTGCATTTCTCCTTTACATGCACCTGGAATTGTCTCACATTCATCAATATCTGAAAAAAAAATTGCAACACAAAATTATGCATTTTATAAAGTTAATAAAAAGGTGGATTTTGATGTATAGAATCACAGAAAGTCATCACAGGTGTAATCCATTTCCAGCACAATTCTCCACTCACTTCTCAGAGCTTGACACTGGAAAGAGGCATCTTAGACTGAGAAATGTATAATTTTAAAAATGTATGCCCACAGTTTCGTGGAAATTGGAATTAGTACCCTAGAGCTTAGACTCGCTGCTATGAGCGATAATATTTGTGCGACTTTCACACGTATAGTTTGAGTGCAGCTCAAGCTGACCACTCATGCAGAACCTGGTATTTGCAAGACATTAGAGTCCTGTTTCAGACTAAGTTAAAGGAAACCTGCTTGACCAGATACATGTCAAGAGAGTCTTAGATTTTAACTTAAAACAAAACAGCCTTTACACTGGCAATCTTTTCAGCTCCACCTCCTTATGTTGTGATCTCCCTGTCCCAATGCAAACCTGAAATCTTTAGCAGACAACCGAATCCCCAATGAATGCCAACCCAGCTTTCAAGGACCCCATCTCCATAATAAACCATCTCTCTCTGCCCCAGTTATTGCTGAAATTCTTGACCTGAGTTCTGCTTTTCTCTGTGGGTTCTGTAATGATGGAATGAATGGCAGAAAGTCAAATACCTGTGTTGTTTTTTTTTTTAATTGTTATTGTACTTAGCACTTGGACAGTATGGAACAAGATTCTGCAGTGGTGGGTCAACAGAAAAAAAAGCAACTCCTCAGGTTCATTTTTTTTTCTATGCACCCCCTTTGATATCGAAGTGCTAGACAAATGACATAACTAACAGTCTCTCTAACAAAGTAGATTAAAGAATGAAGAAATAAACAGTGAAAGGAACAAGGAAGTAGCATGGTTCAACTTCAGATCTGGGACAGAAATAATAATATTGGAAAAGAAAAAAAAGTTTTCTTTTTGCTTCAAGGTGGTAACCAAATTGCACATTAGCAAGGAGGAGCATTATTCAAGCCTTTGTTTGTAAACACAAATATCATTTACTTTCATAAATATTCGCACTGAATAAAATATTGATTTTGTTTCCAATACCCATGTTAAGTTTCTGCAAATCCAACTATTGATTTTATTAGCAGATTTTTAAATAATTTGCAATGCTCATATATAGGACCAAGATTCTATTTCACAATTATTTTGAGATCATTACACTATCCAATGTAAAAATTACACAGGAAAATGGACAAGGAAAGTTGATCAAAGCTGAAGTAGAAATAAATAATAAATCCCAAATATATTATCTCACCTCTGCACTGTTGCTTTTCAGGATCCCATTGATAACCATCTGTACATTGCTATGGAAATAGGACAAGTGGAGTTTTAAAGTTCAATATCATATTTGCATTCATTAGTAAGTAACAATGGTAGGTAACAGCAGTAAAACAAAACCCTCGGGATTAAGAGAATTTACTAACCCAGTAATGCTTTTAGTAAGGAACAATGATCAAATGTGTTAAAACTGGAGATTTTTGTAGATATACCTTTGCAGATGAATTATGTTTGATCATGTTACACATTTATGCTTTGCCAAGGAATAATCATTGTTGCTTTAAATGTAATAGCCCTTCACCATCAGCAAAGTTCTTGGAGAAATCTTACCATATAGGTGATGGTTTCACCAGGTTCTTGCGAGGATGTACTGTGCAAAATAAATGTGACCAGCATACACCATTGCAACATCTTGTATCTAAGGAACAACAATAAATTATTATGACTAACAGAGTAAAAGTGCTGTAGTGAGTTTAATGAGTCTTTATTTGTCATTAGAGATATACGTGACAAACAGAAAGTTTTTTTTCCCCCCAAACATATTTTGGAATGAGTTCAACTTTCATCTAGCAGCATTTTTACAAGTCTTGACAAGCAACAGAGAATAGGGAGGATAGAAGGCATTCATAGTTTATACTGTAGATTCTTGGGCACATTTCTAAATTGTGAATATTGCTCTATTTATATTAGACACCTTCATGTATTCGTGAAGGCCATTAATATAAATTGATTTCAAAATTCCCTCAGTGTAAACGCTTCATTTTCCTATTCATCTTTTGTTATCTTCTTCATTCTCATGCATTTTAAAGCCTGGATATCCATGACCACATTTTAAGCAACATTCAGAAAGTTACCAGAGAGTTCAAATAAAAATGAATCAATATAAAACTAAAACGCCGATACACGTGGAATTACAACGTGTAATATTAACGTTTTAATTTATTTCAGCGCCAAAAAAAGATTCTAGTGTATTACCTTTAAAGAACAGCGGACCTTCACAGCTCTTTAAAATTCTCTGTTCGAGTTTGGCAGTTTTTAAAAAAAAATCAGTGGCTGGAAGAGCAGTGTTGAGTGTGTGACTTGCAGTGGTTTGAGGAAGATCTGGTGTGGCAGTGGTGTTTGCTCCCTCTTCAGGTTCACAATCCCCGAAATGACAACAGGAGAATGAATAACAAACCCTTTAAGAACAGTTACCCGAGAGCGTCGCTGCAACTGCGGAGCCGTCAGGTGATCAGGTGATACAACTGCTTGCTGGCTTTATAGGGAAAGGCGGGACCAGTCATCATGCTGAGGGGTTGCATGGAATGGAGCAGAGCAATTGCATGTCAAATGCTTTTTCAAATAAGCGATAGATTTCCTCATCTGCAGTTGCTATGAAATATAAACACCAAATCAATTTGCACTGTGTGTGGCATTTTTCATTGAGCCAAGTTCCTATTACATATCAAATAATCTTAAAACTTTTTGACATAAATAGGTTTCTTGGAATTATACGAGAATGAAAACTATCCGACCGTGTATCTGAGTGGCGAGTTATCGGAAGCTTGTTCAAAAAAAGCTCCAACCCGCATTTGCAGTTCTAAAACGGCCTCTGTTTGCACCGCTCCTGGCCTCTGACAGCCAAGAACAGCACACTGCTCCAGCGCAGCGTGTGGGCGATTTACTACGACAACCTTTGGCTGGCTTGACCGAGAGGTTCATCCAAGCAGTGAATAATAAAATACAAAGAAACCCCGTGAGCTGGGGCCACCTCCAGCGCTAAAACTTTCTGACAAGCGGCACGAGCTCCCAGGTCATCGTTCTTCCCAGCCAGGGTGCAGGTTCACAAAGCGGAGGGACGTGCGTGTGTGTATCCGAATGAACAAACCACAAGGTTAGCGCGGGGAAGAGCTTCGTGCCCCTGGATCTACTCTCGCTCTCTCGTTTCTCCTTCACAATTATTGTACTTGTGCCCCGAGTGAAAACATCCCATCCATGTTTATTTCAATTTCTGTTGCAGCTTTTGGGGCTTAAAAAATAAATTCAGTATTTCCAATGAGTGCAATTGACAAATAAACGGTTACATTCGAGGTAGAATAAGCGGAAAAATAACTAAAAGGACAGCGGCGTGGAAAACTGATAAATATGTTACAGCGAGAAACGAAACATATTACAGAGATCGGATACCAACACAAAATGATACTGTCCAATAAATCATAAAATGTACTTCCAAGTTTACTTTTTCTGGAGGTTGCTTCTAAAGGAGAACGCAGACTCCCATCTGGTGGCAGCTAAGAAATAAATGATTTTGCTCTTGTGTTTGAATTTGTTGTCATGTGCATGGAGATACAATGAAAAGCTTGATAATTTGAGTAAACGTCCTTTTTTCGACTGAGAGTTCATGGTGGTGTGTGTAGTAAGGTTTTAGATCTTCTGGGATGACTTCAAATTCAGGCCACCCATTAAGGGTCTTGCTTAATGTTGACTCTTTTTGGGTTTCTTTTGCCATCATCTGGGCTGTGACGGGCAGTTGTTGAAGTTGTTCTTGGTTGATGTCAGCTGCCTCTGCTGTCCATTTCATAATTTCTTCTCATTGTTCTGTCTCGGGTAGTGGTATGTGTGATAAGGCATCTGCATGGCTGTTGAATGTTCCTGGTTTATGTTTTATACCGTAGTTGTACGGCGCTAGTAGCATAGCCCATCTTTGAAATCTGGACACAGCTAAAACTGGTATACCTTTGTGTGGCCCCAGGATTAAACGAAGACTCTTGTTTTCTGTGATCAGGGTGAATTTTTTTCTGTAAAGATATTGGTGGAATTTTTTTTTACACACCTAAAAAATTATTGCCTGTCTTTTTTTTTCTAGTTGGGCATAATTGCATTCACTTGTGGTTAATGTTCTGTGATTTGGGATAGTACCGCTCTTAGTTCTACTGGTGAAGCATCCACAGCGAGAGTAACTTCTTTACTAGGGTCGTAGTGGATCAGCACCTCATTTGTTGATGTTAGTATTTCCTTTAGTTTTTAGTTTCTGTGTTCCAATACCATGTTTGATCATGTAATACCATGTAATTGGTTCAGCGGGCTACATAGAGTAGACCTATTAGGGATATGCTTTCGGTAGTGATTAACAAGTCCTAGGTAGAGCTGTAATTCTGATTTGATGGTTGGGTTGGGGCCTTGCGAATGGCTTCTGTTCCTGCTGGATTCATTTGCACCCCCTCGTTGTCGATTGTAAACCCAAGGTACGTTACTGAGGGGCGCATGAAGCCACATTTGTCCTTTTGTAATCGCCTGTTGTAGTCTGGTTAAAATCTTTTCAAGGTTCCTCTGTCGTTTCGGCCCATGATGGTGATATCATCTAGGTATCCCCCAAATGAGAGTCCATGTAGTAATTTGTCCATTGTTGCTTGAAAAATTCGTAAGGCATGTGTGTATAGATGAATAGTCCCAGATGTGTATTGATTTTCACATATTCTCTTGATTGTTTTTGTCCAATTCTATCTGTTGATGAACTTGTGACAAATCTAGTTTTGTGAATTTTTTCCCTCCATTTAGTGCTTGGAACAATTCTTTTGCCTTGGGCATTGGGGGTTCAAATGACGGATTGATGGTGATTTTGTAATCACCACCAATGCGAATTTCACCGTTTGCTTTTTGTATGGGTATGATGGGTTCTTCCCAATTGCTGTATCATATTGGTTCTAATATGCCTTCATGCTTTAGTCTGTTTAATTCTGCCTCAATTTTTCCTTTCATAGCAAATGGGACTATTCTGGCTTTGAAGAATTTTGGTTCTGCATTGTCTTTTAATTGCAGTTTGGCTTGAACTGATTTCCCCCAAGTCTTGTTGGAAAACCACTGCGTGGTTGTTGAGGATTTGGATGAGTTCTGGCTGAGAGGTGTCTGTGTGGTTTACATTTAGTATTGAACCAATTTCCTGCCAGTCTAGGGGAATGTGTTGTAGCCAGTTTCTTCCAAAGAGTGCTGGTCCCTGGGTATCTACGATGTAGAGAGAAAGTGTTTTTGTGCTGTTGTTTGTATTGTACTTGGACCGTACTTTTTCCAAACACTTTGATTCTGTCTCCTGTAACAGACCTTAGAGTTATTTCAGTTGTTTTTACCGATGGCAAGCGTTCCTTTACATATAACGGCATTGGAGATACCTCTGCCCCTGTGTCTAACTTCATCTTCAGGGGATGTCCATTTATTTTTAGCTGTATAAAGATTGCTGTGTTTCCTCCATTTATTCCTTGGATGTGAAATATCTCAGGAGCTGAAATTTCAGGAGCTTGAAGGTCAGCTGTTGGGCTGTTATCATCGTTGCTAGATCCTCTCTCTCTCTCTCTCTCTCTCTCTCTCTCCATTGTTTTGACTTTAGCTGCCTGTTTATTTGCAGGCCACCTGCGCTTTAGAAGGAGACATTTAGCTTTTTTATGTCTTTCTGTTTTGCAATGGTTGCATTTAGAATTTTTGAAGAAACAGTTTTCTGGTCAGTGGTTGTATTTCCCACAACAAAAGCATAGTTGGCGGGGGAAGACCTCCCGACCAGTGCGTCTGGTTGACCCACATCCAAGTTTTTATCTGCCATTTCAGAGCTGCAGGCAGTTCTGTATGCAATCTATAACATAACATCTTGATCCATTCCTAATAATTTTTGCCTTGCTTGGCGATTTGCCAGGCCCATCACTAATCTGTCTTGCAGTGCCTGATTTAGAAACTGCTTGAAATGACAGTGCTCCACCAGTTTGCTCGATGATGCCAGGTATTCACTTACTGTTTCTCCTGGTCCTTGTCTCCTTTCATAGAATTGTTGCCTTTCTGCTGTAACTGGTGGTTTGAGGCTTAAATGGTTCCTTAGAGCTGTGCATAATTCATTGAATGTCTTTGCCCCTGGATCCTCCGGGGCAAGCAAGGTCTTAAGGAGGTCGAATGTTTTGCTATCCATTTTACTGAGGAAGAGGGCACGTTTGTGGTTTATTGGACCTTCCACAATATTGTGGGCTACACAGTAGTAGTTATCCCAACTTTCTTCTATTTTGTTGAATTCCCAAAACTTTCCCTCAGTCATCTTGACACACTTTCACCTCGATCTTTTGGCAGAAATTTGTTGGGGTTGTTAGGTAGTTGTTTTCTACCTTTCTTTGGTTGCTTTCCTTCTCACGGTTAGTGCATGGAGTATGTGTAGGGCTCGTTCCATTCCTCGTCACTACTTGTATATGCACTCGGAGACGTGATGCTTTCTCATCCTTTATTTCTATTAGACTAACCTGGCTACTGACACACAATGTTATATATATGGAAGGGTGACATCATGTTGTGGGCATCATGATGTCCAGCAGAGGGCGGGCTTATACCCAACAAAATTAGGGCAAGTGAACCCATACTTTAATACAGCAGATAGTGCAGAAATAAAACAAAACTGCAGATGCAGGGTAAATCAAAGAATTAGGGTATAGTGTTACAAAGTGCAGGCCGCAAGAACAGATAAAACAGTGTATCTTCTTTTCAGTTTTCAGATTTCAGATTTATTGTCAAAGTACATAAATTACATCACATACAACCCTGAGATTCTTTGTTTTTCTGTGGGCGAGGCAGAATTACCATTTACTGGTAGTGCAAAAAGACTGTACATGGTGTACACATGTAAACAACTAAAGAACTGTAAACAGATAACAAATGTAAACAAACTGCAATACAGAGAGAATTTTAAAAATCAATAAAATGCACGAGAAAGAGTCCTTAAAAGAGTCCCTGATTGAGTTTGTTGTTGAGGAGTCTGATGGTGGAGTGGTAGCAGCTGTTCCTGAACTCGTGGTGCAAGTTTTGTGGCACCTTTACCTCTTTCCTGATGGCAGCAACGAGAACAGAATGTGTTTTGGGTGGTGTGGATCCTTGATGATTACTGCTGCTCTCTGGTGGCAGCGTTCCCTGTAGATATTCTTGATAATGGGGAGAGTTAACATTGTTTGTTACAATTTAAGCTAGTGCATGGCATACACATATCCAAAGACAAATTATCTCATTTTTATGTGGATGTTGATCCACTATGCAATTAGTGTAAAATTTTTGAAGCCTTATTGATTCATATGTTTTGGGAATGCCCTCATTGAGAAAAACTTTGGAAAGGTATATTTCAGACCTTATCAATGATTTTAAAGATCAGATTAGAACCATGCCCTCTCATTGCTTTGTTTGATTTTTCTTGAGTAGAAGATATACTCTTGACTTCAACTCAAAAGAAACTACTGACATGGTCTTTGCCCTCAGACAGCTCCAAGAAAAGTGCAGAGAACAAAACAAAGGACTCTACATCACCTTTGTTGATCTCACCAAAGCTTTTGACACCATGAGCAGGAAAGGGCTTTGGCAAATACTAGAGCGCCTCGGATGCCCCCCCAAGTTCCTCAACATGGTTATCCAACTGCACGAAAACCAACAAGGTCGGGTCAGATACAGCAATGAGCTCTCCGAACCATTCTCCATTGACAACGGCGTGAAGCAAGGCTGCATCCTCGCACCAACCCTCTTTACTATCTTCTTCAGCATGATGCTGAAACAAGCCATGAAAGACCTCAACAATGAAGACGCTGTTTACATCCGGTACCGCACGGATGGCAGTCTCTTCAATCTGAGGCGCCTGCAAGCTCACACCAAGACACAAGAGCAACTTGTCCGTGAACTACTCTTTGCAGACGATGCGCTTTAGTTGCCCATTCAGAGCCAGCTCTCCAGCGCATGACGTCCTGTTTTGCGGAAACTGCCAAAGTGTTTGGCCTGGAAGTCAGCCTGAAGAAAACTGAGGTCCTCCATCAGCCAGCTCCCCACCATGACTACCAGCCCCCCCACATCTCCATCGGGCACACAGAACTCAAAACGGTCAACCAGTTTACCTACCTCGGCTGCACCATTTCATCTGATGCAAGTATCGACAAAGAGATAGACAACAGACTCGCCAAGGCAAATAGTGCCTTTGGAAGACTACACAAAAGAGTCTGGAAAAACAACCACCTGAAGAAACACACAAAGATCAGTATGTACAGAGCCGTTGTCATACCCATGCTCCTGTTCGGCTCCGAATCATGGGTCCTCTACTGGCATCACCTACGGCTCCTAGAATGCTTCCATCAGCGCTATCTCTGCTCCATCCTCAACATTCATTGGAATGACTTCATCACCAACATCGAAGTACTCGAGCTGGCAGAGTCCGCAAGCATCGAATCCATGCTGCTGAAGACCCAACTGCGCTGGGTGGGTCATGTCTCCAGAATGGAGGACCATCGCCTTCCCAAGATCGTGTTCTATGGCGAGCTCTCCACTGGCCACCGAGACAGAGGTGCACCAAAGAAGAGGTACAAGGACTGCTTAAAGAAATCTCTTGGTGCCTGCCACATTGACCACCGCCAGTGGGCTGATATCGCCTCCAACTGTGCATCTTGGCACCTCACAGTTCGGCGGGCAGCAATCTCCTTTGAAGAAGACCGTAGAGCCCATCTCACTGACAAAAGACAAAGGAGGAAAAACCCAACACCCAACCCCAAACCACCAATTTTCCCTTGCAACTGCTGCAACCGTGCCTGCCGGTCCCGCATTGGACTTGTCAGTCACCAACGAGCCTGCAGCAGACGTGGACATACCCCTTCATAAATCTTCGTCCGCGAAGCCAAGCCAAAGAAGAAAAGAAAGTTTAACGAGCAATTTTAATGAAAAGGAAGGCGAGTCTCCATCTATTCATGATGTGATGTCCTATTTAGGCTTAGAGAGAATTAGATACAACATTAAAGATAGAGTTTCAATTTGACAAGATGTGGGGCCCATTCATGGATTGCTATTACAATTGGAAGATTTAAGTCTGGATGCTCTGGAGAATGTCTGGTGTATAAAGGTTGCTATTTAATCCATATCTTTGCAATTTTACAAGTTAACTTTGTTTAGAGTGAGGGGTTTGATTAGTCAGAGTTTTATCTTTTTACCTTTTTTTTAGATTAATTAGTTAAACATGGGTTTAAATGTGGTTTATCATATATCATTAATTAAAATAGAATTTACCCTTTGTTTACATAAGGGGATTGTTAATTTTGTCTTCTCTATCTTCTATCCAGAAGCATACTGGGATATATTATGAGAAAGGGATAAACTGTTAATATTGTATTTCTAGAATTTGATGTCTTAAAGAAACAAGTTAAATAAATAATTTTGGAGAGGTTTTTGATTTACATTATATGTTTAATATGTGATATGCATATGATATGACCTGCTGTGTTATATTAGATGACTTTGTATATATTTTAAACTCAAAAAAATAAAGTTAAAAAGAAAAGGAGAGTGAGGAGGGTTTTGTTTGTGATGTCCTGGCTTGTGTCCATTACATTTTGCAAGGATTTACGCTCAGGGGTATCAGTGTCCCCATACCAAACTGTGATACAGCCAGCCAACACAATTTTCACCAGATATCTGGAGAAATTTGCCAGGGTTTCAAACCTCTGCAAACTCCAGAGGAAGTAGAGGTGCTGATATGGTTTCTTCATGATACTATTAGGGTGTTCAGTCCAGGAAAAATCCTTTGAGATAGGACGCCAAAGAACTTAAATTTGCTCACCCTCTCCACCTTTGAGCCCCCAATGATCACTGGATTGTATACCTCTGGCTTTCCCTTCCTGAAGTTAACAATCGGCTTCTTAGTTTTGCACATTGAGTGCAAGGTTTTTGTTGGTGCATCATTCAGCTAAGTTTTCACTCTCCCTCCTTTATGCTGACTCATCATCTTTTTATACAATCCACTACTGTGGTATCATCAGCGAATTTATAGGTGGTGTTATTGTCATACCGAGCCACACAGTCATAGGTGTAAAGTGAGTAGAGCAAGGGGCTCCTGGTACTGATGGAGATTGTGGAGGAGATGTTCTTACCATTCCTCACTGATTGTGGTCTGGAGGTGAGGAATCCAATTATACTGATGGGTGTTGAGTCCCAGGTCTTGAGTTTGCTGATCAGTTTTGAGGGAATGATGGTGTTAAATGGTGAACTGTAGTTGATAAAGAGTATCCTAATGAATGCATTTTACTGCCCACATGTTCCAGGGCTTTGTGTATAGCCAGTGAGATGGCATCCACTGAAGACCTGTTGCTATGGTAGGCGAATTGCAACATATCCATGCCACTGCTCTGACAGGAGCTGATGTGCTTTAACACCAGCCTTTCAAAACACTTCATCACTGTTGATGTAAGTGCTATTGATGGTCATTAAGGCAGGTTACTACACTCTACTTGGGCACTGGTATGATTGACGCCTGTTTGAAACTGATGGGTCCATATTCTGCTAGAGTGAGATATTGAAGATATTCATGAATACTTTGGTAAGTTGGTCAGCACAGATTTTTAATACTTGGCCCGTACTCCATCTGGGCCAGATGCTTTCCTCAGATTCACTTTCCTGAAGGCAGCATGCACATCATCCTCAGGAATGAACAGGATGGGATTATTAGGGGATATGGGGGTGCTAAGGGGTGGTTCTTCACTGTAACTATTGTCAAATTGGGCATAGAAGGCATTAAGTTCCTCTGTGAGTGAAGCTTTGCCATCTGCTACTTTACCGGATTTGCTTTTGTAGCAGATTATGGCAGTTAGGCCCTACCACAGCTGTTGAGTGTCCCTTGTTGTTTCCATTTTCATCTGGAATCTCCACTTCGCCCGGGAGATAGTTTTCGCAGGTCATACCTGCTCCTGCTGTACTGATCTAGATCTCTGGACTTCAATGCCTGTGATCTGGCTCTCAGCAGGTTCTGGATTTCATTGTTCTGGTTGAGGAAAAGCCTGAACAATTTGATGGGGACACACTCGTCCACAGCTATTTTGATAGGTCAATTTAAGATTCTGATAATATCAGTGAAGAAATTGTCCTTGAATCTGAAGGTTCGTGTTTTCAAGCTCATGTATCCCTTTCCTGTTGGAAGTGGGGAGGGAAGAGTTTGTCCAGGATGAGATAGGTCCTTTAATATGTTAGCAGATCCCTGAGACAGCGGGAAGCATAGATGGAGTAGATGAGGGGAAGGTTGGTGTGCTTGATGGTTTGAGCTGTATTCACATCTTTCAAGTGTCTTGCCATCTTGGGCAGAGTAATTTCCGTACCAAGCTGTGGTGGAGCTGGAAAGATTGATAACGCCTTAGCTTCTGAGAAACTAGAGCCACTGATGTGCGTTTTGTCACAGTGTCGACATAGTTGCACTAGGACATGCTATTGGTGATATTTACTAGCAAGGTCTCCTCCATCTCCAGCTCAGTACTGTTGATATATACAGGACTGCATGCTCCTCCACTTCTTAAAGTCAATGAGAAGCTCCTTTGTTTTGCTGACATTGAGATAGTGGTTGTTATCCAAGCACTATGTTACCTTCCTGTACTGTGTCTTGTTATTGCTTGAGTAACAGCCTACAACACTGATTTCTTCTGCAAACATCAATGGAGTTAGAGGAGTATTTAGCCACACAGCCATGAGCATATCTGGAGTATAGCAAGGGGCAAGGGTATAGCTTGGTGAGGTGACATTGTTAATGGAGAAAGTATTGTCAACAATCTTCACTGCCTACAGTCCACAGATCAGGATAGTTGATGGTCCAGTTGCAGAGTGGAGTGCTGAGATTGAGGTCTCAGAGTTTGGGGATATGTTTGGAAGGAATAATGTTGTTGAATGTCAAGCTACAGTCAATAATCAGGAGTCTGATATAGCTGTCCTTGTTATCAAGATATCCCAGGGCAGAGTACATGGAGACAGCATCTGCCATGGTCCTGCTGTGGTAGTAGGTGAGTTGTGGTGGATTGGGCTCTCTTGGAGGCTGGAGTTAATGTGAAACATGACCAACATTTTGAAGGACTTCATGATGATGGATGCCATCATGTCTTATATTTCTGAGGGAATCAAGTTAAGTGTTAGACTAGGTGGGACTTAGATTATTATATATTTTTGAGTTAATTCCATTAGCACATCAGTGATATGTATTTTACTCACATGTTAGAAACTTAGCAGGCCAAAATAAAATTTAATTGTAGGGAAATATTACTATGATGTTATTGAAATGACAACTATATTAATGATCAAAATGGAAAGTTAAAAAGGAATTTTAAATTTTGATGAATAGATTAAAAGGTGGCAAAACAAAATATATGAATACTGAGATATAGAAGACAGGGAACTGTTAAGCTCATTGATTTCGTATCAATTGAAATGTGAGTGAGATTTGGGTGCAAACAGGTCTAAATGCTGTATTAAAATTACTCAGTGCATTAGAAATTAACCTGGTAACATTTTCCGTAGGCTGTTGATACTCATTATTCTTGAGGCGTGATTTTTAAAAATATATATTTGGCTCTGCTCAGAATGATATTTTGAAAAAAAAATAGGTATTTATTGAATTTCAAATTGAAAGGAAGTTAATTCAAGAGGTACTTCATATTTTGGTGTATTTTGATCCTTACACATGGTGTGTTGAGAACTTTTCCAAACAATAGTGCTAGAGCTGGAGAAAGATGTCTGCATCATATAACCATTACAGTACGGAAACCGGCCACATCGGGCCTTCTAGCCTGCAGCGATTTACGTGAAACTCCAAATAGTCCACCTACCTACTCCCTGCCCATAACCCTCCAACACCCTCACATCCATGTACTCATCTAACCTCTTCTTAAATGACCCTGCTACAACCACCTCTTCCAGAAGGTCATTCCACTTAGCCACCACTCTCTGAATGAAGAAGCATCCTCCTATATTACTTCAAAGCTTTGCCCCTTAACCTTTAACTTATGATCCCTTGTTCCAATCTCCCCTACCCTCAGGGGAAAGAGCCTATTCACATCTACTCTATCTATTCCCTTCATAATTTTAAATATCTCTATCAAATCCCCTCTCAACTTTCCAGTCTACTCAATCTTTCTCCGTATTCTAGATACTGCAATCCAGGCAGCATTTTAGTAAACCTTCTTTGCACCCTACATTATGTATATCCTTCCTATAATTTGGAGACCAGAACTCCACACGATATTCCAAACTAGGCCTCACCAATACCTTAAACAGTCTCAACATCACCTCCCAGTTCCTATATTCTATGCTATGATAGAATATCATAGGCCAGCATACCAAAAGTCTTCTTCACCACTACATGGGAATTCACCTTCATAGGAACATAGGAAGTAGGAACAGGAGTAGGCCAAAAATGGCCCATCGAGCCTGCTCCGCCATTCAATAAGATCATGGCTGATCTAATTTATGACCTAACTCCACCTACCTGCCTTCTCCCCATATCCCCTAATTCAAGGAACGATGAACCATTATTCCAAGATTCCTCTGTTCCTCTGCATTCCTCAATGCCCTCCCCTTCACTGCATACATTCTATTTTTGTTAGTCTTCCAAAATGAAGTACCTCATACTTATTTACATTAAACTCCATCAGCCACCTTTCAGCCCACTCTTCCAAGCAGTCCAAATCCTTCTGCAGTCCATGAAAACCCTCCTCATTATGCACAACTCCTCCTATTTTTGAATCATCTGCATATTTATTCACCCAATTTACCACTCCATCATCCAAATCATTAATGTAAATAACAACGCTCGTCACTGGCCTCCATCCTGACAGACAATTATCCACCATGACTCTCTGGTGCCTATCTTCTAGCCACTGTTGAACCCATCTCTATATTAATCCTAGTGACTGAACCTTCCTCACTATTCTTTCATGTGGAACTTTATCGAAAGCTTTACTGAAATCCAAATAGACCATGTCAACTCCTCTACCTTCATCAACCTTTCTGGTCACCTCTTCAAACAATTCAACAAGATTTGTCAAACACGACTTTCCCCTCACAAACTCATGTTGGGTGTCCCTTGTACGATTTGTTGAACATTTCAGTATTCTTCCCTTTTTCATTCTTGTTATAACAAAGAAAATGGATCAATTTTGGTGATTGCTATGTATCAAGATATATTTTTTTATTTATCATCATGCTTGTAATGAATCACAAATCTTTTTCAAAATCTTCTGACAAAAACTTATTTTCTCCAATATTTATAGATTTATCAGCTCTATCTTCAATTTAATTATTTGTGTAAATCTTCATTTTTTTTCAAGTGCATACAGTGTGTTTCAAATTGCATTTTCATTCATGTCTTTATTCTTGGAACTAATTCTAAACATCAGACCATAAACCAGTGAATGCCATCCAGAAAAGTGATTAATCTGTATTTTGTCACGGAAGAAAAAAAAACATTTTTTTGGCAAAAGATCTCATTAATGGGATGATAATTAAGTAAATTAAATCAGCAAGTTTGCAGTCGACACAAAGATTAGAGGTGTTGTGGACAGCGAAGATGGCTTTCAAAGCTTGCAGAGGGACTGGACCAGCTGGAAAAATACTGAAAATGGCAGATGGAATTTAATATAGACAAGTGTGAGGTGTTGAGTGCAGTAGATCTGGGAATACAGATACATCATTCCATGAAAGTGGCGTCACAGGTGGATATTGGCATATTCTTCATAAATATTTACGAATACTCACTTTATGTAAATTCACTTCTATGAAGAAACTTATGTTCACTATCCAAAAGAAATTTGAGTGGGTTTTCACTTTTATGAAAACAGCCTTCAATAGTAGTGAATGGATCTTCCCTTTACAAAAGGTTTCATAGGAATGCTCTACTTTCATAAAGCAGGGGAGACCTGTATTGAGTATAGGAGTTTGGATGTTATGGTAAAATTGTATAGGACATTGGTGAGGCCAAATTTGGAGTATTGTTGCAGTTTTGGTCATCTTACTACAGGAAAGTTATCAATAAGATAGAAAGAGTGCAGAGAAGATTTGCTAAGATATTGCCTGGACTTCAAGAACTGAGTTTCAGGGAAAGGTTGAACAGGTTAGGATTTTATTTCCTGGAATATAGAAAAATGAGGAGAGATTTGATGGAGGTATTTAAAATTATAAGGGTATAGACAGAGTAAATGTAGACAGGCTTTTCCCACTGTAGGTAAGTGAGATAATAATCAGAGGACATAGGTTAAGTGTGAAAGGGGAAAAGTTGAGGGGAACATTATGGGGGAACTTCTTCACAAAGAGAGGAGTGGAAGTGTAGAATGAGCTACAAACTGAAGTGGTGAATGTGGGCTAAATTTTAACATTTAGGAAGAATTTGGACAGGTGCATGGATGGGAGGGGTATGGACTGGTGCAAGTCAGTGAGACTAGGCAAAAAGAAGTTTTCTACAGACTGGCAGGGCTGAAGGGCCTGTTTTTGTGCTGTAATGTTCTATAGTTCAAATTAATTAAAACAAATTAAATAATATAAAGTTATTTAATTCATTCAAACTGCAAGAGGGTCTAAATTAAGTAATTAATATGCTAGATAGATGAACACTAATATTAATTCATAGAAGATTTTCAAACATTTTCAAATTTCTTAAGAACTACTTGGCCTAAAATATGAATATAAAATAAATACACAAAAAGCTTAAGTTGGCAGTTGCATTTAAAATGGTTGTAGAGAGGTGGATTTTAATGGATGGAGAACTTTTCTGCAGTTAATGTATTTTATGTACATTATGTTGTGCTAAACATTATGCATTTGCTCAACATAGAAATATAAGAAAATATAGAAATGTTGGAGTTTTATTGCATTGTCAGAGAGGCACAACACAAGACAGTAAATTTAAAAAAATCTAAGACAGTGGTTGTCAAACATTTTCTTTCCATTCACAATCCCTGTGCCATAAGTGTTCTGTGATTAGAAAGGGATTACTTAAGGTGGTGTGTGAGCGGAAAGAAAACGTTTAACAATCACTTTTTTTTAATAATGTGATTTTCTGATCTCAGAAGCTAAGCAGGCTCAGAACTGATCAGTATGTAGAGGGGAGATCACCTAGGAACAGCAGATGCTGTAGGTTTCTGTGAGGGGTGCTGGACAAAGTGGTGACTGTCTGCATTATAGTAGACAAAAGTCAAAGAATTTTACATTTTATATGTAGTATTATGTGACAATAACCTTTATTTATTTACCTTTACCTAATTGACTCGATATGTGCATGGTTTCATAACTCCAAAGGAAATGGACTAATGACATTTTTTTCTCAAGCAAAATATTTCCATAAAAATTGGGTCTAGAGCAGTGGTTCTCAACTTTTCTTTCCCACTCACATACCACCTTAAGTAATCCCTTACTAATCACAGAGCATTTATGGCATAGGGATTATTTAAAGTGGTATGTGAGTGGAAGGAAAAAGTTTGAAAACCACTGATCTAAGATAAAGTAGGAACCTTACAGTTCCACAATAAACTTTACAGGGCAGGTTTAATGTTAGGATTTCTGGTAACACATGTTATCCTGAGAAAGATTTCAAAATGGCCTTTAGGTTCTCATCTTGCTCCAAATGAACCACAGCAACTGCCAAAGGATATTGTCCTTTAAAAAGTTGATACAAGAGGATGAATAAAGCTGGAGGCATGACAAAAATGAAGAAGACTGGTAAATTTACCAATATTCAAGCCCAGATGACAAAAAAAAAATCTCCTTTTGATAGGAGTTACTAAGTTCTCAGTGGTAGGCTAAAATAAATATTGATTTGTTGGAGTCTCAGGAACATGGGACAAAGGAATCTTTTTTGCAATTTTTACACAGTTTTAGCTGAGATTGGGACCAGAATTTTGCAGCACTCACAATGTTACCATAAGCATTACAAGAACATCAATATTCTCTTACTGTTTTAAATGAAATTTCAGATGAGGCTCAGTTACTTCTTTTAACCCTTTCATTGCTTCATAGGAGTACTCCTGGTCTATAGAGAGTCACAAGATTCCCATCTTCATAAAAGCTACCAATTACTCTCTTCATTTTTGTCATATTTATCATTGGGAATTGCATCCAAAAGTTTACATTTTTAAAATTTAGACATATAGCACAGTAACAGGCTATTTTGGCCCACGAGTCTGTGCTGCCAAATTTACATCCAATTAACCTACAACCCCCAGTATGTTTCAAATGGTGGGAGGAAATTGGAGCCCCCAGGGAAAACCCATGCAGACACTGGGAGAATGTGCAAACACTTCACAGATAGCTGGGATTTGAACCCTAGTCCCGATCACTGGCACTCTAAAGGCGTTGTGCTAACTGCTACGTCAACCGTGCTGCCCCTTGCTGTTTGCAGTGGTGGATTATCTTTTGCATTTTTGCCCATTGGCTGAAGTTTTAAATGGTTTTGCTGATGAAGTTCTTCCACTTCAAGAAAAGACAAATTATTTTGTGACAAATTTACACTGATATTTAACATTCTGTGAATGAACAACATTATAATTTTCTAATACAAAAGTTGTGGGCATTGAGAGCCTTTCAATGCCCTATGGAGAAGAATGCTATCCTTATTTCAACATAGACATTCACTACTGAAGAGTGGAGAGTTGTGGCATTACTAGCAACATGAATGGCCTGTGTTGTTCTTTACACTTTGGCTTATTCATGTTATGCTATTATTGTGCAGTGATGGAAAGCTGTTAAACAAGAAATTGGTCAGTTATATGCAGCATGTTCGTAGAATAATCAAGTGTGATGTGGCTCTTACAATGTGTCTCATTGAGCATGCTCACCTCTCTAATGTGTTGCAGCTCTTACAGTCTGGCGCCTGTAAGAGCCACATCACACTTGAGTGGTGAGCATGCTCAGTGCGACATTGTATCAATACATGACCAGTAACCTGTTAATAGGATGTAGATACTACACAACCTCCTAGCTGGGCTAAAGTTGAGTTGGCCTGTATTTCTGAGTTTCAGGTTCATCAATTCATATTTAAGTGGAATTCCTGTTTGGTTCAGGGATATGATATGCCTGTTTTAAAACGTTTATTAGGGACTTGGACTAAAAGGAATTCTATTATAGATCCGAGGGGTAAGATATTGACCCAAACTCCATAATATCAAAATAGGGTAATTCCTTTTTTAATGAATAATATGCATTTAAAGATTTGGGACTTTGAAGGTATAAAGGTGATTGAGGATTGTTTTGAAGTAGGACAGGTTCTTTGTTTTAACTGACTTATGGAAAAATTTGGAATACCATTTAATTCTTTATTTGTGTACTATCAAGACCAAGATTTGGTAATAGATAATTTTGGAAGAGAAATGAAGCAACCTGAATTAACAAAGTTTGAGTTTTTGATTTTGCAAGCATTAAAAAAGGGTTTTATTTCTGATATGTATGCTTTGTAACAAGATAGTATGAATAAACCAAATTTAAGTAAATATAGAATTAAATAGGAAGAAGATTTACCTCAGGAGTATTGGGAAGTTAAGTGTCAAGACAGTATGTCTAAATTACTTAATGTAAGATGTAGTTTAGTTCATTCTAACTTTTTACATTAGTTGTATTTAACTCCCGAGAAATTGAAAAGATATGGATTTAGTAATTCGGATTTAGATTTTAGATGTAGACTACATATTGGAACATTTGTACATGCAGTTTGGGTTTGTGACAAAGTCCAACCATTTTGGACAGAGGCCTTGGGGCAGCATTGGTGCAGGAAGGAAAACCAATATCCTTTGCCTCAAAAGCCCTGACAACAGCAGAGACCCAATAGGCCAATATTGAAAGGGAGCTGTTGGCAGTCATATATGGATGTGAAAAATTTCAACAATTCCTCTATGGGAGACAGTTTGATCACCGCCCACTGGAACACATCCAGAAAAAGAACCTAAGCAAGGCACCAGCCAGACCACAGAGGCTACTCCTCCGGCTCCAATGTTACAACTTTACCTTGAAGGATAGGCCAGGGAAGGAAATGGTGCTTGCTGATGCTTTGTCATGTCTTACCCCAAATGAAAAATATGAAATGAAAGACATGGAGATCAAGGTACATTGGTTAGGGTCACCAATTACAAACTAAACGTGATTAAAGAAGAAACCGCAAAGGATGAGGAGCTGCAGCTGCTTTCCCAACACGTGATACAGGGATGGCCATAAAGGATAAAACAGGTACAGCCTATTGGTCTATCAGGGACAACATATCCTTGGAGAATAGTGTTCTGCTGGCAGAGTCTTGGCTGATAATACCAGAGACAATGAAAAAAGAAATTCTCCAGAAAATACACCAAGGCTACATGGGAATGGAGAAATGCAAACTTAGAGCAAAGTCAGCAGTTTACTGGGTAGGCCTGTATAAGGACTTTGAAAACATGGTGGCTACATGTCCGGCATGCCAGAAATACACAACAAAAGGAAGAGATGATACCTGTGTAAATACCTGCCAGGCCATGGCACACAATGGGAGCAGACCTGTTCACAGAAAACCAAGAATGGTATCTGATTGTGTCTGCTTCTACTCCAAATTCCCCTTCATCAGGAAAATGAAGGACCTGAAAGCACCAACCATCACTGCTGCAGCACATGTGCATTTGTAGAACAGGGGATACCCAAACAAGTGATATATGACAATGGAACCCAATTCACATTGTGTGAATTCAGAGAAATAGCTGCAGAATATAGGTTCACCATCACTACTTCATCACCACATTACTCCAAAGGCCACGGATTCATTGAGAGGCAAGTACAGACAATTAAACACACTCTCACAAAGTGTCAAGAGACAAAGGAAGATCCCTATCTCGCCCTTCTGCACTGCAAGCCATGCCTTTGAGGGCCGACATGAAATCCCCATTAGAGCTTCTGAATGGCAGGAAGTACAAGACAACCCTGCCAAGCAAAATCCATCTACCAGACGACCAAGAGGAAACAAGAAGAAAATTGACTAAAATACAAGAGGAAAGTCGTCAACATTATAGTAAACATGCACAAACACTACCAGAACTCTTCAAAGGGCAGCATGTGCATGTTCAAGAGCCAGTGATAAAAACTTGGAGTCCAGCAAAGATTGTTAGAGAAGCTGAGACGCCAAGGTCATACATCATAGAAACAGAATCTGGCAGGCAGCTGAGACGAAACAGGACCCACATCTGTCCAACCCCAGACCTGACACAGAAAGTGCCAGAAGCACCAGCAGCTTCTAAAATTCCCACAACTTGTGAAGGAATGTGAGTAGAAACCCCAACCATCAACACCATAATGACTGAACAACAAGCAACAGGAAAACGGAAGCAAACAACACCACCACCCACGAGAGTACTAACACCACCGAACCAAACAGACGCAACAAGGTCTATGAGGTGGAGAAGCAACATCCTACCACCAGTGCGATTCCGCTGAAAAGAATATGGGACTGCAATTGTGTAATTAGAATAATTAATTCTTAATGGCAAGTGCAGGTAAAGAAGCAGTAACAGTTTATTTTTAATAAATTTAAAATCTTAATAAATCTTTTAATTTTTAATAATTTTTTTTAAGAAGGAGGGAAGTTATATACAGAGGAAATTTGGGACTATTTTATGCTGGAGCATGAACACTGGCTGTAAGAGCCACATCTTACTTGAGTGGTGAGCATGCTCAGTGTGTAGTGTATCAATACATGACCAGTAACCTGATGTGAGTAAAGATTTGTTCTTTTAAACTTGCATGCTTTTCTTAGTGTTTATTAAGACCTCTGATGGTACAACCGAGGACATAACAGTTGGGTTGGCATGCAGCAGGTGCACCCTCTCGATCAGGGAGTCTGTCTTGCTCTTCCACACATGCTTTCTCAGCAGGACTGACTCCAGTGCCACCAGCCAAGCTGGGAGAGTAGTCCCAGATATGGATTTCCTCTGGAATGTAAACATAAGGTAGTGAGGAGTTGCATTGGTCACCATGCAGAGGAGCGATCTTATGGAGTGGAGCACCGTGGGTAGGACTTCTTGCCAGCGTGAGTATGGAAGGCCTTTGGACCAGAGAACCAATTTTGCGGACTTCCATACAGTCATGTTCTCTTTTTCAACTTGTCCGTTTCCCCGGGGATTATTGTTAGTTGTCCTGCTTGAGGCCCTTTGGCGTAGCTTCAATCATAAATGGTAAGCCCAGATTGCTATGGATATAGCTGGGATACCTGAACAGGGTGAAAATAGAATGCAAGGCCCTGATGACCGTGGTGGTGGTCATGTCTGGGCAGGGGATGGCGAACAGAAAATGTGGATACTTGTCAATAACATTGAGAAAGTACATGTTTCCATTGGTGGATGGGAGGGGAGCCTTGAAATCGACACTGAGTCGTACGAACGGGGCGGGATGCCTTTATTAGGTGCGCTTTGTCAGAGTGGTAGAAGTGTGGCTTGCACTCTGTGGAGACCTGGTGGGACCTGGTCATTTCCGTGATGTCCTCAGTGGAGTAGGGCAGGTTGTGTGCCTTGACAAAATGAGCCATACGGATGATGCCTGGGTGGCAAAGCTCATCGTGCAGTGACCGCAACTGGCTGGTGTGTGCAGAGGCACAGCTTCCTCTTGTCAGGGCATCTGGAGGTTCATTGAGAGTACCTGCCCTGTATGCTATGTTGTAATTATAGGTGGAGAGTTCGATCCTCCACCTGGTGATCTTATCATTCTTTATTCTGCCCCTTTTTGCATTATTAAACATAAATGCCACTGATCGCTGGTCAGTGAGCAGTGTAAATTTTCTGCCGGCCAGATAATGCCTCCAGTGCTTAATGGCCTCTACAATGGCTTGAACTTCTTTCACCACAGATGGGTTTTGAAGCTCATGGCCACGTAGAGTGCAGGAGAAAAAGGCAACTGGCCTGCCCGCCTGGTTAAGGGTAGCGGCCAGAGCTATGTTAGAGGCATCGCTTTCCATCTGGAAGGGTGCATTCTCATCCACTGCATGCATAGTGGCCTTTATGATGTAGCTCCAAATGTAGTTGAAAGCTGCCTTGGCCTCGGCCGACAATGGAAAAAGGTGGACTTTTAGAGGGGGCGGACCTTATCTGCGTAGTGAGGGACCCACTGCGTGTAGTAGGAGAAGAAGCCCAGTTATCTTCTTAAGGCTTTTATGGTCCTCGAGATTGGGAGGTCTAACAAGGGGCGCATTTGATCGGGGGTCAGGGCCAATGACGCCATTCTCCACCACATAGCCCAGGATCACCAGACATTTCATCTGGAACACGCACTTACTGGAGTTGTACGTGAAGTTCAGTGCCTTGGCTGGGTGGAGAAACCTCTGGAAGTTGGTGTCATGGTCTTCCAGAGAGTGTCCACAAATGGTGACGTTGTCGAGATAAGGGAAGGTGGGTTTCAACCTGTACTCGTCGACCATTTTGTCCATCTGTTCTCTGAAAGACTGAGATCCTATTGGTGATACCAAAGAGACCCTCTGAAACTGATAGAGCCATCCGTCTGCCTCAAATACTGTGTAGGGCTGCCCTTGAAATGGATCGGTAACTGATGGTATGCAACTTTCAGGTCGGTGGTCGAATAGATCCGGTACTGCGCAATTTCGTTTACCATGTCCGAAATCCAGGGTGGGGTACACATCCAGGAGTGTGAAACGATTAATTGTTTGGCTATAGTCAATCACGAGCCTGGACTTTCTTCCCCTTTTGTGACTACCACTTGGGCTCTCCGTGGGCTGTTGCTAGGTTCAATGATGTTTTGTGAGAGCAGCAGCTGTGTCTTGGCTCTGATAAATTCCTGATCTCCAGCACTGTATCACCTGTTCTTTGTAGCTCTTGGTTTGTAATTGGGAGTCAGGTTCGGAAACAGTAGGGGGGAGAGAGACTGCATATGATGTCCGGATTCTGGGACCTTCCATTCTGCACCGTGATTGGAGGGAGAGGGCCAGAGTACTCCATGATCACACTTTTAAGGTGACTCAGGAAGTCCAGGCTCAGCAACACAGGAGCACACAAATCCTTCAGTACATACCATTGGAAATTACAAAATTCCCCCCTTTTACAGTTAGATGTACTATACAATACCCCTGGATCGTCGCAGAGTGCGAGTGCGAAGCTAGGAAAATATGATAGTCCATCAGGTACATTCTTAAGTTGTACAACAGAGCCATTGCAGAGTTTATAAAGCTCTCAGTGGAACCATTGTCTACTAAGCAATCAGTCAAATGTCCGTTTATCTTCATCTTCATTGTTGAGTTATTCAATTCGTGAGGTATTGCCTGATCCAGGACGACCAATGCCAGTGCTCTGGAAACCCCGTCACTCTCCATGCTGAGGTTGACTCTCTCCTCTTGGTCCGCGGGCAGACAAGATGGTGTCGACCACAAGGTGCGGCAAGATGGCCACTCTCCATTTTGATCTGACAACAGACTAGGTGGTACTGACATCGAGGCCCAGCAATTACTGTGGCTTCCCTTGATGCTTCACTTTCTGTGGTGGGTCCACGAGGCGCACAAAGACACTGGCATTGAACAGCACAGAGGTGGAGGCCGGTCCTGCAGGACTCTGGCATGGTCGAATGATGATTCGGGGGTTGCACACACGGTCATACTCTTTGGGTTCCCTTTAGCCTGGCAGACCTTTACCCCGTGCCCTCGCTTACTGCATCCTGCGCACACAGAGTCCTTCGCGGGGTATTGGGTACGGGGATGCTGTGCCTGAATACAGAGGTAGCATCTTTGGTCACGCATGGCCCCATTAACATGGACCTCTGAAAAGGTGCCGCTTTCGCTTGTGAGGTCATCAGCTTCCAGTTGGGCCTGTTCGAGAGCTTTCACCAGCTCCAGGATGCTTGTCGTCTTTCTTACCCAACTCCAGCAGTCGCTGCCTCACGTACCTCAACTTCACTTCTGCCATGATGGTGTCCCAGATTTGTTCCTCCTCTCTCACCCGGGCTGTGGCCACTTCGTAGTGCCATTTTCTGGTCAGGGCCCACAGTTCAAGAACATAGTCGACCAGCCGACTCACCTGAACGCTGATGAGATTGAGAGAGTCGATGCCTTGCGGCACATCATTCTGGGATCTCGTGTAGCGGCCTTCAAGCTTTCTATGGCCAACTCGTAGGTCGCACAGTTTCTAATGACAGCGTACCTTTGGGGTTGACTCGGAAGAGAAGTGCTGATCTCTGTAATCTATCCAAGTTGAAGATATCTTGTGTGGCCGTCAGGTAGGGCTGGAGGCACTCCAGTCAATAGACGAATTCCTCCGGGGCCTCAGGGGACAGAGGGTCAACCTGGAGCATGCCCGGTTTCAATAGGGCTTCCATCCCATTTCAAAGCTAAGCTATTAAAATTGTAATGCGACTAAATGCACTCGGAGTCAAGTGTGGAGTACAAACACGCTTTTAATAGCTTACAATCAATGGCCGGTAGACACAATAGTCCTCGAGTGAATCTGAGGTAAGGTGGGAAAACCAAGATTTATATTGGCTTCCCCTCTACCACTATTAACAGCCTTCACTTGCATCTCTTCCATTCCCCACTCATCTGTCCTAGCCCCCTGCCCCTGGAAACTATAAACACAGAATCCCCCTTGTCCTTAGCTACCACCCCACCAGCCTCCACATCCAACACATTATCCACCAGAATTTCTAGCACTTACTACAGGACCCCACCACCAGACACATTTTTCCTTCTCCCCTCTCAGCCTTCCATAGGGACTGCTCCCTCTGTGACTCCCTTGTACACTCTTCCCTCCCTACCCATCACCCCTCCCCCCGGCACCTTCCACTGTGGTCGTAGGAGGCGTAATACCTGCACCCACACTTCCTCCCTCACCACGGTCCGAGGTCCCAGACCTTTCAGGTGAAGCAACACTTCACCTGAACCTCCAAAGAACTCATTTTCTGCATCCGGTGCACCCTCTGTGGTCTTCTCCACATCGGAGAAACTGATCACAGATTAGGAGATCGCTTTGCCCAGCACCTCCTCTCCGTCCTCAACAAAAGTGACCTCCCTGTAGCCAACCATTTCAATTCTGAGTCACACTTCCAAGCTCACATGTCTGTCCATGGCCTTTCACACTACCCCACCCTGACCACCAGCAGATTGGAGGAACAACACCTCATTTTTCATCTGGGCACCCTCCAACCCCAGGGCATGAACATTGAGTTCACTGCATTCCACTAATCAGCGTCCCTTTTCCCCCTCCCCCCCCTACTTAACTAGTCATTCCAGTTCCTACTTCCTTTCTCTATCCATCTAGTCTAGACTACTCCCCCCTCTTGTGGTGTACCCCCCACTCTCCACCTATCATCTCACACTCTCACCAGCCCCCCTCCCCTCTTTTGTTCGGACATCTCTCATGTTCCCCCACACGTTGATGAAGGGCTCAGGCCTGGAACGTTGGTGATGTATCTTCTCTTTTGCTACATAAAGGCACTGTTTGACCTGCTGAATTTCTCCAGCATTTGTGTGATTTATCAGGATTGATATTAGGGTAGGTGAGGGTGGAGCCAGGGGAGGAGCCAGCTATTTGAACAATAAATAGACAATGAATTCCAGTTCACTGCAGTGAGCAAGAGGCTGTTTACTTCACTTGAATGGCTTGGGAGACAGGACCCCTTCTGTGCTCATGAATGAAATACTGGCACTAACGGAAGGGAATAGGCTCTGCCTCATATTTAATCAGGCTTTCTTGGGGAGTTGCCAGAAGATATCCACATGCTGCTGGCCCATGAGGATTTCAGTGACCCACGCAGAGTTGCATCCCGTGCTGACATTTTATGGCTGGCTAAAGAAGAAAGCGTGACATTTGTAGGACAGGTCACCAGATTTCGCTCATAGCAGCAGGTCTGTGTAACTCCAACATTAGACCAGCAGCAGGGTCGATCAAATCCATTGTCAGACTGCCAGTCAGCTAGGAGACAATGAGACGAAGATAGCACCCATTGGTGTTTCCACCATCCGCGATGGGGCAAAGAAGCTCACCGCTGCTGACTTCCCTGTGCATTTTATGGAAAACACTGGGGACAGCTGTTGCTAATAGCTGTGATGCCTGGCCATTGAGACAGCCTTTCATATGTCTGGGATAGATATTCAGGTCGGCATTTCTTGATGGATACAGGGCCATTATTGAAAGCTGCAAATTGCAGTACTATCCAGACATTTGGAACGCGTAGAATCCTGCTTCATTTCGGCGATTCTAAGTTCACGTGGTCGTTCACATCAGCTGCAGTCACACAATCGCTACTAGGAGCTGATTTTCTCAGAGGACCTGGTCTGCTGGTTGATGTAGAGAGACGAAAGCTCGTTCATATCAACACTTTCCAAACCTTTGCCCTAGGTGAGGCCAAGCTGCTAGCCCTGAATTTAGACTCTGCAGAGAATGAATTTGCCAGATTGTTGGCGGAATACCCCACAATAATTATACCATAATTCACCTCAGCAATGCCGAAAAATGGGATGCAGTGCCACAGACCAAACAAAGGGCCACTGCTGCATGCCCTATCTCCCCTGACAGATGGAGATCCTGCGGTGATTACTGCAGGTTGAATGAGGTACCACATTTACAGGACTTTGCATCCAACCTGCAGGGATCCCATATCTTTTCCAAGGTGGACCTGGTCTGGGGTTATTATCAGATCCCAATTCACCTGGATGACATTCCAAAAATAGCTATTATTACACTCTTTGGCCTTTTTTAATTCAGAAAGATGCCTTTTGGGCTCAAGAATGCCACACAGACTTTCCATCAGAGTGGGACGCTATCTCAACTTTCCCTTTATATACCTAGACAATACCCGTATCGCTAACTGTGGTCATTAGGAACATTTATCCAAACTGTGCAAGGCTTTCACTCATTTGAATGAGTTTAGGCTGACCATCAACCTGGCCAAGTGTCATTTCGGGTTAGCGACCATCGACTTTCTGGGCCATAGAATTGACAAACGTGGAGCAAAGCCACTACTGGTAAAGGTTGAGGTGATACAGACATTCGCTAAGCCCAGCACAGTTAAGGGCCTCCAGAGTTTGTTGGAATGGTGAATTTTATCGCTAGTTTCTACCCTCAGCGGCTCGCATCATGTGCCCCCTCTTCGCTCTGATGTCAGGCAGTGTAAGGGGATGAAGAATCGTCGGCACCATTCAAGAACACCAAGAAAGCACTGGCTAATGCTTCATTGCTGGTCCATCCAAGAACAGGAATCCTGATAGCCCTGTCAGTGGATGCATCCAGTACGGATGATTCAACAGTACATTGATGGGCATTGGAAACCATTGGCTTTCTTTAGCAAACACCTAAGACCACCAGAACTCAAGTACAGTGCTTTTGATTGAGAATTGTTGGCACTGTACCTAGCTACCAGACATTTCAGATACTTTCTAGAAGGCAGGCATTTCACAGCTTTTACGGACCACAAGCCACTTACCTTTGCCTTCACTAAGGTATCAGATCCATGGTCAACAGAGATATTTATCATTTATTTCTGAGTTCACGACAGCCTTCAAACACATCTCAGGAAAGGCCAACGTAGTGGCAGATGTGCTGTCTCACTTGGCCATACAATCTATGCAGACCTAAGCCCAAGGGGTGAACTATGTTATGCTCATGAAAGTGCAACAGACAGATGAAGAAATTCCATGTTACAGAACAGGAGACTCGAACCTGCAGCTGGAATAAATTCCAGTAGGCCCTGGGAAGGTCAAACTCCTGTGTGACATGTCTACAGGTCGTCCTTGCCCAATCATTCCAGATGTCTGGAGGTGGCAGGTATTTTACGTGGTATACAGGTTGGCACATCCATCGATCAGAATGACTGTCTGGATGGTAGCCAACAAATTTGTGTGGCATGGCCTTCGAAAACAGGTCGGCAACTGGGTGAAGACATGCACTTGTTGCCAGATATCCAAAGTCCAGCAACACACAAAAGCCCCACTACAATCTTTTGAGCTGATGTATGGGAGGTTTGACCATGTACACGTGGAGATTGTAGGTCACCTGCCAATGTCATGTGGTTCCCGTTTTTTCTCATGATACTAAATCAGGCCATGTGGTTAAGCCAGAGGCAGTTCCATTGGCAGACATGACTACCAACATCAGCACCAGAACCCTCATTTCTGTCTGGATAGCTCATTTCGGTCTGCCAGCACACATCACGTCTGACAGGGGTGCCAAATTCACATCAAGCCTGTGGTTAGCAATGGCCACCCTGCTTGGGTGCAATTTGCACCACACAACTATGTATCACCCACAATCCAATGGACTAGTAGAAAGGTTCCACAGGCATTTGAAATTGGCCCTTATGATGTATCTGCAGGGACCTAACTGGGTTGACAATTGCCTTGGGTATTCTTGGGCATACAAATGGCACCTAAGGGTGATATAGGTGCCTCATCGGCAGAGCTGGTCTGCAGCACAACCCTGATGGTTCCAGAAGAATTTGTATCAAACTCACGAGGACGGGAGGAGCCTCGAAGCTTCGTGGAGAAGCTCCACAAAAAGCTCGGTTCATTAGCATCCATACCGACATCTCAACAAGGTCAGGCCAAAACCTATATACCCCAGAACCGGCAGGACTGCAAGTATGTTTTTGTACAGAAAGGAACACAACGACCACTATTCCAGCATCTGTTTGAGAGTCCCTTCGAGGAACTAAGATGCAATGATTCAACATACATTTTGGTCATCAGAGGTAAAGAGGAAGCTTTTGCAATTGACTGCCTCAAACCTGCCCATCTAGATGTGGACAGACCATTTGTGGTTCAGGCACCTCAGCAGAAAGGAGGGCCGCCTATGCAAAAAAATATACAGCCCTTGGGGGTCCAGAGAGAGATTGCTGGTTCTGGGGAGTGTGGGGGTCATGTGGTGACCCATTTACCAGCAAGCGAACCGGCTCCTGAAATGGTGGATGAGCTATGGAAAATGTTGGAAATTGACCTGCATCCAGCTGATCTGGGCTGATGACATCACTTCCTGTCCATGTGACAGAAGCTGTGATGTATATAAGCCCAGCATGCAAGCCTAGAGGTATCAGTCTTGCACTAGTCTCCACAGCATGTACATCAACTTCCCTACATATACATCAACTTGACAACATGTACTGTGATTCCACAACGTCTACACTGACGTCTACAGTAGCTCAGTATAGAATACTTTTCTACAATGTAATACAAATGATATTACCTTGTTCTATCTGGCATATTCTGTTTATACCATGCTGTAGGTCAATAAATTATATCTAGTTTTTTTGAGAACTACAGTGCCTGCCTAAGGCCCATTTCCTTTAGTGAAATGAAAGGATGGAATTGAGTCATGATATAACTCAATAGTGGAATAATGTCAAGGCACACAGTAACCTATTCCTCTTCCAATAGGCTCAGGGATTTGTGGAGCAGCAAGTCACATACATACCTTTTCCATTGCTTTGTTGTATTTGTACCAATGCAGACTGGTGTCTTTCACATTCTACAAAAGGTGAGCCTGAATCGAAATTGCAATATCTGTACTCCATGGTATAAACTTCTGGTCTTCAGCAACTATGATTACCAATTTTACTCAAAGGCCACTTAGATGGACAAGTGCAGAAATATTATAAACCCACTCTGGCTCAATGTGATTGTTGTTTTGTGGTCAGACATTTTATACTATCTTGAAAAAGCTTGATTATTTTTTGGCCAGAAAACATAGTAATAAGGGACCACAAACATCAGAAGAAACAACTTTCTTCAGAAAATGATTTGAAAGCAGAATGAAGAAATAATCAGGGCGAACAGAAAATATATCTTCAAAGAAAAGCTACATAAGCAAATGACAAAGAAAGTAATAGAAAGTAATAAGGTTAATTGAAAATGAATGGTAAGAAGCTCTTCCAGAGAACAAGCACTGACATAGACAAGTTGGTTGGATTAGGTAGCCTGCTCTAAATGGTCTTAATTCCAGATGAAAAAACAAACGTAAACATGGTACAAATTAAATGTAATTTTTAAGAAACTCCTCTGCTGTTTAAACACTGCAGGATTTATTTTAAAGGAAACAGAAATCATATTTTTGGAAAAAATTAGGGTGCCTGGTGTTCTTCTGGTGACACAATGTTAAAGGAATCATAACAGGTCTGAGCAATTTATCATTTTATGTATATTGTAGGATGATTCCAATCATGATGTTGTGATTTGTCTTTTATTTGCAATGATTTCCATGACATCTGAAAAGTTTAATGATCTAAATTTTGTTCTAATGCAACCTTCTCCTTTAATTTTTTTGTTATAAGTTTAAGATCTTTGAAATAAATCATTAATTTCATTGTGTCATAAAGATATCAACATTTAAGGACATGATGTTTAGATTATTCTGGACCTCAGAATTTCATATCTCAGAATTTCACATCTCGCATGAAGAACTAATATGATGAAAATGCTTATTAAATATATTTTCCTGTGGATCTAAAAAGAAAGTGAGCAGAAAAAATAAAAGGGCAAGATCTGAGTTATAGTCAATGGAAAAAAATCAAAGTGATTTTCACTGATGACTATATGCCTGTGCTGCATCTGGCTAATATTAGAGGTGTTTCTAGTGACAAGACCGTGCCACTTAATTACACCCAATTGACCTATAATCCCTGGTACATTTCGAATGGTGGGTGGAAATCAGAGCCTCCAGAGAAAATCCATGTGGACATGGGAAGAATATACAAATTCCTTATAGATAGCGCGGGATTCAAATCCAAGTCCCAATCGTTGGTGCTATAACAGCTTTGCCCTAACCGTGCTGCCCATGTTTCATGCCATGTAATTTCTCCCCTTTTCTATGACAATGGTGCAATAATATTTTAATAAGAAAAACCACAGCAGCTAAGAAGAAATCCAAGGGATGAAATTTCTCAGTGTCTCACCATCCAAAGTAGCAAGAAACAAATCCATGGACCAGACTGTCCTGAATCTAGATTGGTATCCAAACTCTCCATCCATGATTCCTACGGTGTGCTCTTCTTTCAAATGTATATGATTTATGTATACATAGTTCATAAATTGTATTCAGCATCCAACCAACATCCGGTAAGATAGAATACACTTCCAGGTATGAGTAGTTGTCAGACAACTTATCTGAGATCTTGGACATAGAACACTCTGAAGACCTTTGCTACAAGAGGCTTTTCATCAGATTATAATGTCATGGGAATCCTATTAAAATGGATTTAAATACTTTAAAATGTCTTTATATCTGTCCAAATGTCTTTTGAATATTGAATTCATATCCATTGCTATAATTTCTTGGGCAGCTCATTCCAATGACAGACCATCCTCTAAGTTGAAAAAGTTGTCTCTCAGGTCTCTTAAATCTCTGCCTTCTCACCTTAAACCTATGCCCTCTAGTTCTAGAATCATTTACTTTGAGAAAACGACAGTGAGCAATCTATTCTTCCATATCCCTTATGATTTTATAAACCTTTATAACGTAATCCCTCAGCTTCCAACACTTTAGGGAGTAAAGACCCAGCTGATCTCCTCTTCACCCTTTCCATCTTAATGACATCCTTCCTATAGCTTGGTGACCAGAACACAGTACTCCACGCGTGGCCTTACTGAAGCCAACTTTTTTTATTGAATACTCTGCCCATGCCAGATACCTTCTTCATTACCCTGTCAACCTGAACCATCACTTTCAAGGAATTACACATTGTTCACCCAAGGTCTCCTTGTCTACAAAACTCTCCAGGGCCCTGCCATTTACTGTGTAAGTCCTTCTCTTGTTTGGAACTAGATCTTTCCCAATTCTCTCTCTTATGTGATGAAACTATCATCAGGACATTCTATTGGCCTTTCACTCTGGACATGAGTTCTCATCAATATTGCTAAGGACAGTCTTTGTTTCCCTGCTCCTGTTGCTTGAACATGCAGAGATTTTTTTATATGTAATCTTTGTGGGTGTCCCTGAATCCAAAGTGCTGAGGGAGAAAAAGTATGAGATACATAAAGGATGAGTGGAGGCTTTATCAGTTGTACACAATGTGAGATACAGTATGCTTGCTTTCCTTGGCCATCCTTGACCCACTATGGAAGCTTTAGAATGCTTAAGTCTACACTGTTATTGTTTGCAGCCTCTTTTTAAACCATCTCATCATCCTTTCATGGGAATGTTCACCCTGAGTTGTTAATGATGTCTGATTTCTATCAGTAATATCAGCTACAGCCAATCATTTGTGAGTGACCTTCCTATTTCCTAACTCCCCCATGGGAGGAAATGCAGCCCAAATGAAGTTGAAGGTAATCCTGGACAGGAAAATATCAACTCAGGAGTTCCAGATGTATCCTGAAAACTAACCTTTTCTTTCAAAGCAATTCTTAGTCAAGTAAAATACTTGGAAATCAATTTCTACAAATTGCACTTCAATAATCATGCAAATATCTAGTAAATCAGTAAAAACACAATGCTGGAGAAACTCAGCTGGTCCGTGTACTTTATATAGCAAAGATAAAGATACATAACCAACATTTTGGGCTTAAGCCCTTCATCAAGGATGAAGGATAAAACATTGATGAAGGGCTCAAGCCTGAAGTGTTGGTTAAATATTGTTATCTTTGCTATATAAAGTACACTGACCAGCTGAGTTTCTCCAGCATTGCGTTTTTACTTCAATCACAGTGTCTTGAGACTTTCATGTTTTATTTTACTTCTAGTAAATCTATATAATCTTCTGTAGTTGTAAATCACCTGAACTTCCTTCAGTAAGAAAATTGTGTAACTTGCTCCCATTCATTGCATACTGTACTGCAAACTTCCATGATTTCAAGTTACACTTTGCAGAATATTATTCAGCAAAAATGTACAATGAGAAACATATGCAAAATTAACAATATCCTTCTGTCTTAAAAATATGGTGTTCAGATGTGGCTTTACTTTGGAAAGCTGGTGACTGAATATGTTTTTTCTCTTTGCTGACTTAACACAGCAGTAGCTTATATTATTTCCTCTTCTGTTTACTCTTCAGTATTATTATAACTTAATAGCAAGCCACTGCAGGAAGTGAAATAGTGGCGGTTGCAGAATTGCAACAAATATATATTAGTTAATGAACTTTGGAAAAAGTATCCTTGCCTGCTAAGGTTTTATTTCCTTTATATTTCCTCTCCAGAGATTTTTGCTCTTTGTTTATATATAATAAACTAAGTTGATAGCATGGGCAGAGCTGAAAACTAAAGACGATACCCTGCAGTTAATATCAAACATCTCGCATTAAGTGTAATTTGTGTGCTTATAATTGACAAATGAAGCCCCAAGTTTATTTCTTTTTCTTTCAACTACTTTCCTTCTTTCAGTTCTAAACTTGGCATCTGGCTACAAATATTGTTCTTGGAAAAGACCAAGGTAAGCATTGGTGAGGAACTATACAATTTTGATGACCTTTTCATCTCATTGCTTTTACTTAAGTATTGGCACTGAGTTGATGAAAACAGTCAAGGGAGTAGATTTTTAAAAATCATAATTTTAAATGTTTTTCATTGGGTAAAAGGTCTTGTGATGACAATTCTAGCAGGCACTTAAATTTCCATCTAATTGGTTTTCACCTTTCATGGGGAATGTTCCTATGGTAGATCAATCTCTTCATATATCTAAAATTTGTTAGAATATACTTATATTGTTGATATTTCCATTAGAAAATATTACAAGTTTTAGAAGCTAAATTCTTGAATATCTGATTTACATGGTAGCTTTATTTTCAAATCGTTTCACATTTTTCATGAGAAAGCAGTAAATATATAATGAGAAGAAATTGAAATTCACTTCCCTTATTGCACTTACTCGCAGGGCTGCCAAGTGATAAATTAAAAATATGCAAACAATAATTAAATTATGATGCTTTTTCAATTTTGTCAGAATTTTTCAATATCATTGTATTTTCTTGTGAATTGTGATAAACTTTTTTGTCACCCCTCTTGCAGTTAATGGAACCCTCAGCTCTTAGTTCATTTCAGAGAATTCTATTCAAGTATGTAGTGAATTTCATTATTGGTCATCCAAAACTCAAAGTCAAACTTTTTGATTCTAAACTAATTGGAGGGCACAGTTAGTGTAGCAATTAGCACAATACTTTTAAAGCGCCAGCCACCAGGATTCAAATCCTGCGCTGTCTGTATGGACTTTGTACCTTCTCCCCATGCCTGCATGGATTTCCTCTGGTTTCTCCCACCCTTCCAAAATGTACAGGGTGTATTGGGGAAACAGAGATTTGTGGACCAGAAGGGCCCATGTCTAAATTTAAATTTACTGCATTACTTCTCTTATTGGTTAATCATAACTTGAAATTAGCCTCCAGCTGTGGGTTTTATTTTAATAAAAGTTACAGTAGAAAATGGATACTAGAAACAAAAACTAGAAATGAAACAACAGGTGAAAGCAATGATTCTTTGTCATTAACTCATAGTTCAATGCTGAGCACGTTGAATGTTGTGGAATCTTGCATGATGTAAATAAACTTTGTTTTATATTTTATAAATTACCTAGTGTGATTTATATGGTATTAAAAATGTCTACCATGCTGTGGCACCAGCTAAGATTGTGGCCCTTAGCTCATTCACTCCAGCCAGTGTCAACACTTGATCATGGCTTGTGCTCTTCACCATCATAATCAGAATTTGCGTGGTGTAGGATATTTATCTCCCTCCTCACAGCCGATTTCTCCCTTTTTAAAAACTTCTTTTGTCCCAATTTCCTGCCCTGCATTCCATTGTGAGCACCCACTCCACCAGCCTTCATTCCCCGACCTCCAGTTGCTGTGGAGATTGCCAATGACGCATACAAATTGGGTCTGAATATCTGGCTCCATCTATCACCTACCTCTTGTACCCCACTCCCCTCTTGCTTCCATCTGCTCCTCACCCTCTCCCCATCCAGCTCCTCTTATTATCTACTAGCCTCAATTACCCACCCTGCCCCCCCACCACCACCAACCACATGGTTCCATCTGCTACCCAACCTTTTGTTATCCTATTGCCTCTAACCCAGTCACCCTCCCACCCCTCCTGTACTGTTTCAAATGTTCTCCTCTCCTTTCCCTTCCTCTCTACTCTCCTCCTACCACCTTTTTATTCAGGCACCTGCCTGCTTTTTGCTCATACTTTGGCTTAGGCCTGAAATGGTTATGTTTTACTTATCGGTGCTGCTTGACCTGCTGAGTTTCTCCAATACTTTTGTGTATTGCACCTAATTATAGTGTCTGTAGACTTTCCTGTTTAACTTCAATTTACTGTTGTACTTTTGCTTGAACAGTCTGGTTGATACTATTTGCTGGCTCTGGTTCATCTCATCTAATGCACATATTTATTGTAACCTGTCTGAGCTTCAATTTAACTTAAGATCTCTGCTCAGGTTTAATTTGTTGCAAAATCTTTGACTGGGCCAATGCTCATCAAAAGGCTCCCTGAGAAGCTTGTATTTCCTGTGATCATACCCTGGCGAACCTGTTATTTCCATTTGGGAGCGTCACTGTTTTATAATTGTGATCCATCTCGTCTTGGTTTACAGGGTGAAACTTAACCAACTATTTTTTTCCTTCACATGATGTCCAATTGAAAGCATGAAGTGGAGATTGTGGAGGAAGGTGTGTGGTACTCCTTTTTATCCCACTCTGGCACCTCTCCCTGGCTTCTCAACAGTTTCCTACAGTTCTCTGATTTTCTGCACCCTCCTTTTGAAGAAATCAGTACTTCTGGAAGCCTTCACCTGAAGCAGATGTTGATCTTTTTTTTCAATCTGAATTGTGGGAATGCACAATTTATTTGAAATCTTAATACAGCCAGCTTTGCTGGCCAATTGTTATAAATAATGCAACAGTGGCTGGAGCGCATTGGAATTAAAAGCTCTTGCAATGGATTTTCTTGCCTGAAATCGATGATAAAAATTAGACATTTATGTCAACTACAGCCTCATCACTCTGACTTTATAGATGAATGGAGCCAAGAGGGTGGGATCAGGGACTTAGTAGAGTTTGCTTGAATCCTGTTGTGTTCTCATTGGCCGTGTTTCTACTGAGTGATGAAAATTCGGGGCAATGTGAGGATGCACGGTGATGAGAGGTAACACCTCGAATTTTTCCTCAGTAGAAACACATCGGGTAGTGGCCGAGGTGCGGTGATGCGAGATGCTCCGTCGTCCACCTTTTGAGGTGGTCGATGCGCGGTGATGCGAGGGATGATTTTTCAGTAGAAAAACAGCGAGTAACGAATTTGCGGTGTTCCGGAAGTCTCGATTTTTCACCTGCGCTTTTCAATTGATCATCGCATGCATGCACCGGCACAGCGCATTATCTTATTGCGTATATATACTGCACAAGCTACCTACTAGCTAGCTATACTGCGTTCATATCATCTCTGCTGTTCATTTGTGTATCGTTAAATTGGAGTAATTTCCCTGGACAAATATCAAGCTTGTCTGTCATTATAATAACTTTTTCGTTTCTTCGTTGGAATATGTCGGACAGTATCAACTGGACACTTGATCTTCAGCGATTCTTGATCACAAAATGGCAGGAAATGATGGTGAAGGGCATTTTGGATGGGAAAACAAAATGACCTGATATGTCACCTTAAAATACGCGACTTCCTGGTCACCTTGCATCGCCCCGCATCACCGTGTATTTATCGCTCAGTAGAAACAGTTTGGGTAGTCGTGATGCGGGGGACAAAAATTTGCGGTGATGCGAGGTGATGCGGGGTGATACGAGGTGTCCAAGTAGAAACATGCACATTGTTTCTTAGTCTATTGTTTCCAAGTACCAGGAAATCACATTAATATACTTGATCTGGAAATGAATAAATCTGCTCTTTCAAAATTTGTCTCTAATATGGCTCTATTGAAACAATAAAGATTTCTGATTCTTTGATCCCTGAGACACCTTCACTTCAATTCCACACCTGTTTTAACTATGATTTCTATCACTGACTCATTGGAATCCTGGTCCATCTCCTTCCACTCTGATCCTCCCATACAACCACTACTCGGACCATTATTCATGCGCTTTACAGGAATTCTCTATCACATTGGTGAACACCAGGTATATTTACAGCTGAAGGCCCAAGATTTTGTAGCGGTGCCTCCAGACTGTACCTGTTTAATCTTATGGAAGACTTGGAAAATGTAAATAGAAGGCAGCATTGTGAACCAATCAAAGAAAAGAAGCATTGCATTTAAGTTCTTAAATATGAGCCTTTGGTTGAATCATTCTCAGTGCAAGTACTTCACAAAACACATGTTGGATTTTGGATTTTTAAGTTTTTTATTTGCACTCACTGTGGTGATACAACCACTACACTGGCCACACTCCTCCCAGCCTACTGCAGGGGGAAGCCATTGTACCTGCAGATAGGCAACCTGCGAGGCTGGCCCGACCTGCCGGCTGTCAATCATCGGCCCATATAAAGAATTGCGACAGCCCCTTCAGGGACAGTCAGACACATGGGTCCAGAAGTATACTGAGACTGATGTGTACAAGTTTAAGCTAATAGAATTACTTGCGCAGCAGCCCTCACAATGTAATTAGCTTAAAATTAAAAGTCCATGAGAAATTCCTCACCATCGAGAGGCTAGATATCGACCCTCAATATCCAGACACTGCAGCGTACTTCAAGATCTGGAAGCATGCGATCATCCACAGGCAGGTTGAGGTCATCAATACAAAGCAGAAAAAACTCATGGTACTATGTACCAAGCCGGGCCTGCACACTTTCCAGGTGATCCAAGACTGCAGAGACTTTGAACCAGCAATGGCCGTCCTGGAATGCATGTATTGACCCCTGATGAACATACTCAATACCCAGTACCTGCTCAGCATCAGGATACAGCAGTCAAGTGAGACAGCAGATGCTTACCTGGGGGCACTGTGAGAATTAGCACGCCCATCCACGATCAAAGCTGGGGTGACTGCTGGGGAGGTGGAGTGACTTGTCCGAGATGCCTGCATCCAAGGGTTGCTGTCGAAGGCGATGTGACAGAGAATGTTGGAGGAGAATAATGCTTCCCTTACCAGGATCAAGGAGGAGGTCTGCTCCCTAGAAGCTGAAAAAAAAACATGGCAGCTCACCATGTTGAGGTCTTTAATGCTTGCCTACCCCAACCTCCGACCTGGTTGACACTGATGACAGCAGTCGCTGAGGGGCCCCATGTAGAAGAGACGGTCGTCACCACCGATGCAGTCCCCTGCTGTAAGTACTACGGGTCCTGGTGTGGGACGGAAAGAACTGCTCTGCAAGGAACTTCCATTACTCTCGATGCAGCAAAAAAGGCTACTTCACTAAACTGTGCCTCTCCAATCCCACCAGGGGCATTGCAGTCCTCCACGACCAACCGGGAGCCCCTTCAGACCCTCTGGATACCCCCATGTGCAAATGCTGGGCAGTGCCATTACTCTGCCCGCACCGATGACATCATTTCTGGCTCGGCTGTCCAACCGCGCTGCCGCCAGGTGCTCACCACGGGCGCTGCCATCTTTTATTCTCCAACATCTGCCCACACCAGTGACACCATGTCCGCCCACACTGACAACATCACTTCTGGCCAGGTTGCCTGATCATGCCGATGACATGTGCAACTTCTGGATGCCGCCATCATGAGCCAGCCGATCCCCATCTACCCCAACCTGCCCGACTCACCGACCAGATGACATGGTCAACACACAGACGGGCAAAACAATGCACTTGCCGCACCCCATGCTCCTAAAGACACCCACTGGCCACTACTCGCCACAACCATCAGTGAGCAGCAATTCGGACCCCAAGGCAGTCCTAGCATCCACCACGCTAATGGAGGGCATTCCCCATGGACTCAGGCGCTCAATGATAGACATCGCTGTCAACAGAAAGGTAATAAAATGTCTGTTTGATAAAGGTAGTACTGATAGCTTTGAGCACCCGAATGTGGTCCATACGCTGAAACTCAATGTATACCCAGCCAACTTCACTATCGCTTTCACGGCCCAGGACCACTCCATCATGGCACTAGGATACTGCTCAGTGAACTTAACAGTGGGGGGGGGGGGGGGGTGGAAATCATACCAAGGGTTTAGGCTACTGGCCATGCTCAAGCTCAGTGCTCCTGTTATCCTGGGACTAGACTTCCAGTGTCTCCTCCACAGCCTCACCCTTCCCCCACTCACCATCCACAGCACAAATTCTAGCGACCACCCCCAGTCAACCTGTGGGCTCTCCACCCTATGGGTCCCCCCCTCCATCCCTCTTCAACTACCTGATGGTGGACTGTAAGCCTATAGTGGTTAAGACCAGGCGCTACCGTGTGGCCAACAGGACCTTTATCAAGGACAAGGTGAGACACTTCTGGCAGGAGGAGTTATAGAGCTCAGCACCAGCCCATGGAGAGCCCAGGTCCTTGTTGTAGAAGGGGGCAGCAAATTGAAGATGGTCATCAACTATAGTCAGACCATCAACTGGTACACCAGCCTACCCACTGCATCGCATGACTGACATGGTCAGTGAGATAGCCCAGTACAGGGTTTTCTCCACAATTGTCCTGAAATCGGCCTACTATCAGCTCCCCATCCATGCCGGGATAAACGTTATACTGCCTTGGAGGCAGTTGGGCAGCTCTACCAGTTCTGCCGGGTCCTGTTTAGGGTCATAAATGGAGTCTCCATGTTTCAGCGAGAGGTGGACCGCGTGGTAGACTGGCACAATCTAAGAGTGACTTTCCTGTACCTGGACAATGTCACCATCTGTGGCCATGACCAACAAGACCACAATGCCAACCTGGAGAGATTTCTCTGGCAGCAGAGGTACTGAACCTCACCTACAACAGGGAGAAGTGTGTGTTCAGTACCACCGCCTTTCCATCCTGGGGTGCATTGTGGAACATGGTATCATCGGTCCCGACCCTGAACACATGCACCCTCTAATGGAACTGCCCCTCGTCCACATGCTCAAGGCCCTCCACAGGGGCCTAGAGATCTTCTCTTACTACTTCCAGTGGGTCCCCTGCTTCTCAGATAAGTTCCACCCACTGGCCCAAGCCACTGCTTTTCCCCTCCATGCCAAGGTGCAAGTAGCCTTTTCCCACATCAGAGAGAACATCGCCAAAACCAGGATGTATGCTGTGGATGAGACCACTCCATTCCAGGTGGAATGCGACATCTCTGACATTTCCCTTGCTGCCACCTTCAATCAAGGGGTAGACCCATAGCCTTCTCCAGGACCCTTCATGGTTCATAGCTTGGGCACTCCACTATTGAAAAGAAGGCCACTGGTACCACTACCTGGCTGGCAGAAGGTTTGTCCTTCTCACAGACCAGCATGCAGTGGCTTTTATGTTTAGCACAATCCACAGAGGCAAAATCAAAAACGTCAAGATCTTGTGCTGGAGAATCAAGCTGGCCACATTCAGCTACGACATCCAGTACAGACTGAGGAAATTCAGTGACTCCCCTGATGCCCCGTCCAAGAAGTTGAGACCATGTCTGAGTCCTACAGGGACGTGCAGAGTGTATACTGTGCTTCATCTGCCCACCACAGGCCCATGTAGCAACTCAGTGTCGACTTTAAGGGACCACTCCCTTCCACATTACTGCCTCAGTACCTGGTGGTGTGAGGCATTGCGTCTAATTGCATGACTAGTTACAATCCCAGGGGCAATGGGCAGGTGGAATGTGAAAACAGCGTAATCTGGAAGGCAGTTCTCCTGGCCTTGAGGCCAAAAGGCTGGTCCATCAACTATTGGCAAGAGGCCCTCCCTGAGGCACTCCCCACAATCCCCATGGCCCCACCCCACACCCACACCTCCACTCTGCCAGACACCATTCCGCCCACACCGCCAGCCACCCTGGACTCCCCAGACCCAGCCGACCCGCAAGTAGCCCTGTCCTTACCAACAATTGACCAGGAGCCTGTACTGCAATGGTCTCAGAGGCACAGATGACCTCTGGACTGCCTGAACTTGTAGATGCTACCTGGCACCGAGAACATTTCCCCCCCCCCCCAACACTCATTTTAAGAAGGGGGTGAATGCAGTGATACAACCACTATATTGGCTACACTCCTACCAGCCTACTGCAGGGGGAAACCACTGTACCAGCAGGTAGGCAACCTGGGAGGCTGGCCCCACCTGCCAGTTGTCAATCAGTCAGATACGTGGAGCTGTCAGTATACTGAGACTGGAGTGTACCAGTTTAAACTAATAGAATTATTCTTGGTCAACTTCAGACTTCAACTTCAGATAGTTTTCCAGGCTGGTATGAAGAACTCAAAATCCCTTGAGGGTTTTGATTATAAATTTCTCATGGCTCATGGTTCATTTCACTTCTACAATTCTATAACAGTGGACAACTCTTCAGTTGACTGTTGTTCCCTCAATTTCTGCATCAATTGGATCTCTTTCTCAGTTTGCATTTCAAGTAGATTGGACTTCAACAAATTTATTGTTTATGTAACAAATTCTGAATTGCAGAATGACTTAGCTTTTCCTTTTCTCCCCTGAGCACTTAGCTACTAGTATGATTCTATTGCACCAGATAGGAAGGACAACTTTTCTTGCATTTACTTCAACCAATTTGGAAATCTATCCTCTCTGCTTGAATCGATAAACATGTTAGTATCCTGACCGCAGCAGCTGCTTTTCAGTGTTGCTTGCCCTGCTGCCTAATTGCAATAAAAAATCATTTTTTCCCTGTAGATCATAAGTGAAAGAAGCCAGTTGGCTAGATCCCAAGGATTGTCTTGGCAATATCCAAAAAATACAAGCGGCATACTTGTTGCCAATGTAAATGCAATAAAATTTAGCTTTCCTTAGGTCAACCTCTTTACATTACAAAAATAAAAAGAAACATTGATTGAATGAATTGGGATTTAAAGATATTAAGTGAGTTAATTTGGAATATTTTCTTATTATTTATTTGGTATAGAAGATTTTTCATATATGCAGTAGTTTTGTCAAAAAAAAGCTAGATTTTCTTCCCTTTTAATTATTGTATGGAACAGTCAATCGACCGAAAAGAACTTGCACATTAGTGAGTGCAAGATTTTCTGGAAGATTCTTTACCAGACATCATTCAGGAATTGATGGATATAGAGGTCGATTGCTTTCCCTTTATTTGCTTCCTCTTCTGATATTATCTTAACATACAAATTAGATAGAGGCTAGCATTTGACCTTTAGGAAGTTTATTTATTTTTCTCAAGCCTGCATGAGTGCACGTGCACACACACACACACACACAAAATTATCCCTCAAAGGAACTACTGCTAGTACTGATGGTTTGAGAAAGAACAACAATCAACCATTTATATTCATCCACATGGACAAACATTTGGTGTTTTCTAATCCATGGAGCCCAAGGTCCACTGTAATGAAAGCTATGGCTGCAAACAGAACTTGACAGGTACTTCTTTCAAATGGAATTAAAGAATTGTACTCATCTGCTACTGCAAATGGGAAAAGATCCTACTTGAGAGCAATAAGAAAGTCGGGAGATTTGGGAAGTGGAAAGTAAAGAAGATGAGTGTGGTGAGACCACTATTGTATATATTCATTCTTTGGCTTGGCTTCGCGGACGAAGATTTATGGAGGGGGGTAAAAGTCCACGTCAGCTGCAGGCTTGTTTGTGGCTGACAAGTCCGATGCGGGACAGGCAGACACGGTTGCAGCGGCTGCAGGGAAAAAATGGTTGGTTGGGGTTGGGTGTTGGGTTTTTCCTCCTTTGCCTTTTGTCAGTGAGGTGGGCTCTGCGGTCTTCTTCAAAGGAGGTTGCTGCCCGCCAAACTGTGAGGCACCAAGATGCACGGTTTGAGGCGATATCAGCCCACTGGCGGTGGTCAATGTGGCAGGCACCAAGAGATTTCTTTAGGCAGTCCTTGTACCTTTTCTTTGGTGCACCTCTGTCACGGTGGCCAGTGGAGAGCTCGCCATATAACACAATCTTGGGAAGGCGATGGTCCTCCATTCTGGAGACGTGACCCACCCAGCGCAGCTGGATCTTCAGCAGCGTGGACTCGATGCTGTCGACCTCTGCCATCTCGAGTACTTCGACGTTAGGGATGAAAGCGCTCCAATGGATGTTGAGGATGGAGCGGAGACAACGCTGGTGGAAGCGTTCTAGGAGCCATAGGTGATGCCGGTAGAGGACCCATGATTCAGAGCCGAACAGGAGTGTGGGTATGACAACGGCTCTGTATACGCTTATCTTTGTGAGGTTTTTCAGTTGGTTGTTTTTCCAGACTCTTTTGTGCAGTCTTCCAAAGGCGCTATTTGCCTTGGCGAGTCTGTTGTCTATCTCATTGTCGATCCTTGCATCTGATGAAATGGTGCAGCTGAGATAGGTAAACTGGTTGACCGTTTTGAGTTTTGTGTGCCCGATGGAGATGTGGGGGGGCTGGTAGTCATGGTGGGGAGCTGGCTGATGGAGGACCTCAGTTTTCTTCAGGCTGACTTCCAGGCCAAACACTTTGGCAGTTTCCGCAAAGCAGGACGTCAAGCGCTGAAGAGCTGGCTCTGAATGGGCAACTAAAGCGGCATCGTCTGCAAAGAGTAGTTCACGGACAAGTTTCTCTTGTGTCTTGTCATATGTTAATAACATGACCTTTCCTAGTTGACCCTACTTTCACTGGCCGACTCATGACTTCTCCCCTTTGTTCCCGATAAAGGCTGTCATGCCACAAGCCTGCCCCCAGTTCGAGTCTGGGTAAGTGTGAATGATCAACACAGGGATGCCGGCCATCTCTTGCAAATAAAAGCCTTCAGTTTCAGCAACTTTCAGTCTTTGTGTAACTGATCGTGCATCAATGAGTAAGACAAACAAGAGCCAGGCCACAATTAACAGTACCCATTCGAAAATGAGGACCCTGTGATGTCTGTTTCAGAGGCCAATATCAGAATATCCTTCAAGAGGATGAACTCTTGCACAATCCTACAAATCATTGCCAACCAACTAGCTGGAGTGTTCATGGATATTTTCAATCTCTCACTGCTGCAGAGAGGATCCCACCTGCTTCAAAAGGGCATCAATCATGCTAGTGCCAAAAAAGAACAGAGTGAGCTGCCTCAATGATTATTGCCCAGTAACACTCACATCTACTGTGATGAAATGCATTGAGAGTAAAATACAAACCTGGAAAAACTCAGCAGCTCAAACAGTGTACTTTATATAGAAAATGCTTTGAAAGGTTGGTCATAGAAAGAATTAACTTTTTGCTAAGAAAAACCTGGACCGATTGCAATTTGCCTACCACCACAATCATTCTGTAGCAGATGCAATCTCAATGGCTTTCTATCAACCCTGGACAACAGCAATACTTACATCAGGATGCTATTAATTGAGTACAGTACAGCTTTCAACACCATCGTCCCCTCAGTGCTGGTCAGCATACTTCAAAACCTAGACCTCTGTACCTTTCTCTTCAGCTAGCTCCTTGACTACCTCATCAGAAGATCATGGTCAATGCCAATCAGTAACAACATCTCCTCCTCACTGACAATCAGCACAGGCACTCCTCAAGTATGGAGTGCTTTGCCCATTGCCCTTCTCGCTCTACACCCATGACTATGTGTCTAGACACAATTCAAATACATCTTCAAATTTGCCAATGACATCACGGTTGTTGGCAAAATAACAGATGACAATGAAGAAGTGGACAGAAGAGAGATAGATGAACTGGTTAAGTGTTGTCATGACAACAACCTTGCATTTAATGTCAATAAAAGTAAAGAATTGATTGTGGACTTCTGGAAGGGGAAACCAGAAGAACACAAACTAGTCTTCATTGAGTGGTGAGCAATGGAGATGGTAAGAAAATTACTGGGTGTCAATATCTCTGAAGACCTATCCTGGGTCCATCATGTCGATGCAATCATGAAGGCTTGCTGGCAGCTATATTCATTAGGATTTTGAGGAGATTTGATATTGTCAGCAAAGACTCTTGCAAATTTTTACAGGTGTAACGTGGAGAGAATTCTGGCTGGTTGCATCACTGTCTGGTATGGAGGTGCCAATGCATAGGACAGGAACAGGCTCCAGGGAGTTGTAAATTCGGCCAGTGCCATCATGGGCATTGATTATCACTCCATTAAGGACATCTTTAAGAGGCAATGTCTCTATCATCAAGGTCCATCACCACTTTTCCCTTTTCTCACTGCTACCATAAGGAAGGAGGTACAGGAGCCTGAAAAAAACACACTCAATGTTACAAAAACAGCTTCTTCCTCTCCACTATCAGATTTCTGACCAGATGATGAACCTCTTTTTTGGTACTAATTACTTATTTTTAAAAAATCTTTACAGAATTGTAATTTTATAGCAATTTTGCACCTTGATCTGCATAATACTGTTGCCACAAAACAACCAATTTCGTGACACATGTTCATGACAAAAGACGTGATTTTGATTCATTAATGAAGGAAAATCCAAACTAAATGCTCAGCTTCGCACTGTCAAAGGGTCTGTAGCATTCATTACAAGCCATTAAAAGATACTCCCACAATTGTTCTTTCTATCTGGTTCTTGAGCTGTGTATCCCGCGAGAGACTCAGATGTAATGAAAGTGAAGGCAATGGAACTTCATTTGTCTTAATATTATCTTAATCAACCATGAATTCCTCAGTGGTGATCATCAGGGTATTAAGCTTGACCCACACCAATGTGTACTTTTCTATCACTCTCCAGTCATTCTGGAATAGTAAAATTTCTCAAAAGAGATGTGTTTAGTCTTTATGAAGTGCACTATTTTTTTAATTGCTGATTAGTGTTGTCATCAATTTCTAGTTATTAGAAAGAATGTATTAAGTATTTATTGGAATACTACCTTGGTAAGTGTGGTTACTGAAACAAATGGAATAAAGATGCAAAGAAATTTCAAATTCACGATCTGCCTTTTGGTAGTTGCCGATACACAAGCTTGCGAAAACTACACAATTACATTATTGCCGAAGGAATAAGGATGAAAATCATATTTACTGAAATTATACAGAAACCTACATGTTCCATACTTAAAATAGTAGTATTACATTGCTGTTTTTTTTTCTCTGCTCTTGCTGTTGCAGTAAGTGAAATTCTCAGATAATGTATTCTGATAAGTACAGGAATGCTTAGAGCTACATCTTATCTCCCTGTGAAGAAACTGAAATTATTAATATCCCAAAAAGAAGAAGCATGTGAAACTAAATAATGTCTATCAGTGCAAAGTTCTTGAAAGGTAATGCTATTTTAAAAGCTTGGCGTTCAGAGAGAGCAATATCTTTTCTCAAACTCATGAAGATCTTGTATCCTAATGCAATTAATCCATTGGTGCTTTTGGAAAAAAGCTACCTGTTGCACTTTTAATCACACAATGCTGATTTAATGCTCAAAAGCACACCCAAAATAAATCTGCAACAACCTGACAGATGCATGTTTTTTAGAAGCTGTTAACTATTTCATTAGAGACTGACAAGAATTATATTATTTGCATGGAATAGACTGTAAATATATTTAGCCAGGTTGCTCAAAAGGGCATGGATATTCACTGAAATGATAGTGTGCTATTCTTTATTTCTATGATACCTATGATCCACTGCCTGACAACCTGTTTGAAATCTGCAAAATGCCTAGTGGCTATTTGATGGCAACAGAGATCCACAAGAGATTTTATTTCCAATCTGCTTGTCTGCAGTCATCAGTGAAAGGGTTTCCTCTTATGCAATACATCCTTCAGCCTATGTTCTACACTCGTACCAATATCTGGTGTGCTACCAGCTACTGGCTTTCTATTTAAACAAGATTCAGCTTTTCTGTTCTTCCAACCAAAGTGGATAACTTCATATTTCCTCACATTTTACTCCATCTGCACATTTTGTTCACTCGCTTAACCCACCTTCAAAGTTCAGATTTCAGATTTATTGTTAGAGTTGTGACAGTATATGTTGTGTTTGTATTGTATATAGATAAGTTTTGGGGAGATAAATTGGGGCAGGTTTTTTTTTTAGTGTAGGTCACATACAAACACTTTAAAACAGATCTTATTCAAAATACTGGAGCTCTGTTCATGCTAGACATGTCAGGGCCTCAGGGCCTTTGCAAAAGCTTTGGAGAGTGTCCAAGAGACTTCACTAATGGATTGTTGTTTATGAAAAGGCAACAGATTAAAGAACTTGTTGGAGCCACAGACTGTCAGGAATGGAACTTGCTGTTCTAAGAGAGTCATGTGGTTTTGCAAGCAGAGAGGAAAAAAAACAGGTTTTCTCTCAGAGAGAGAGAGAGAGAGAGAGAGAGAGAGAGGGGGGGGGGGGAATTCAGTTCTGCAGTTTTTACAGTCAGCAGAAGCAGCTGGGACTGGAACAGGACAAGCTGGCAAGCTTGTGAAAAACCCCATTTGGAAAACAGGTTGTGAGTGCTTCGTTCAGCCTGGTCAAAGCCTTTGTGGTTCCTGCAAGAGGAGAGGACTGGCTGCCAACATTTCACTTGAAATAAGAGAAACAAAAAGGAACTCTGTGGTGACCTGAAAGAAAGAGGTTATCATCTGGAGAACCCTGATGGGGCAAGTTTCTTTGGTAAGACACTGAAGTGGCTGATTAAAAAGGAATCAGTTGTGGGTGTCCAGCAAACAACAAATTTCTCTTGGAAAACTGAGAAGAACCTTCCTGAGTGGTAACCACTTACCTTTCAAGCACCAAAGCCTGGTGAACTTCATAAATGTTAAATTCTTGCACAGTATAAGAATTGCCTGAAACCAGTGAGGAATGAGAATGAGATTGACTTAATCAAAGAACTTTTCTGAACTTACATAAACACATTACATACACTTGCGCTTAGAATTAGAAGGGGGTTAAGTTAGGTTAGTTAAGTCAACAATGATAAGTTAAAGTGTGATTCTGTTTTCATGTTTAAAGATAATTAAAAGCAACTTTTGTTAAAGTAACCATTTGTCTTGGTGAATATCTATTGCTGCTGGGTTTTGGGGTCCTCTGGGCTTGTAACAGAGTACATACATTACAGCACATACAACCCTGAGATTCTTTTTCCTGCAGGCAAGGGAGAATCACCACTTATTGGTAATGCCAAAAACAAATAAACAATTGTAAACAACTGACTGTAGAGAGGGAAAAAAAAACAAACAATAAAGTGCACATGTAAGAGTCCTTAAGTGAGTCCCTGATTGAGTTTGTTGTTGAAGAGTCTGATGGTGAAGGGTTAGCAGCTATTCCTGAATCTGGTGATGGGAGTCTTGTGGCACCTAGACCTCTTTCCTGATGGCAGCAGTGAGAATAGATGTGGTGTGGATCTTTGATGATTGGTGCTGCAGTCTGACTGCAGCGTTCTCTGTAGATGTTCTCGACGGTTGGGAGGGTTTTGGTTGTGATGTCCTGGGCTGTGTCCATCACCTTTTGCAGGGTCAAAGTTCAGATTTATTGTCAGTACATACATGACATCATGTATGATGTTATGATGTATGAGATTCTCTTTTCTGGGCGAGGTAGAATTTCTACACTTGTATCTCTTTTCAGTTTCTTTGTTTCATTTGTTCACAAATCGCTTTCCCATTTTGTTTTGTAGTATTAAAAGATCTGGTTACAATATACTAAGTTATTCAAGTGATCAATATCTCTTTCTTCTCTTTGGCTTGGCTTCGCGGATGAAGATTTATGGAGGGGTAATGTCCACGTCAGCTGCAGGCTCATTTGTGGCTGACAAGTCCAATGCGGGACAGGCAGACACGGTTGCAGCGGTTGCAAGGGAAAATTGGTTGGTTGGGGTTGGGTGTTGGGTTTTTCCTCCTTTGTCTTTTTTCTTTGTTTCTTTGTTTCATTTGTTTCATTAGTTCATAAATCGCTTTCCCATTTTGTTTTGTAGTATTAAAAGATCTGGTTACAATATACTAATAGTACAATATACTAAGTGATCAATATAGGTTGGAAATAATAACCTACAAGAGAAAATGTTTCAGCTAAAAAGAGCATAAGAACATCAAAAAAAGAAGCAGGAGTCAGCTAGCTGGCCTGTCAAGCATTCTTCAGCATTCAAAAAGATCATGGCTGATCTGGCCATGGATTCAGTTCCACCTACCTGCCTTTCCCCTCAACCCTTAATTCTCCTCCTATTTAAACATCTATTTTTCCTTATCTTAAATACATTTAATGAAGCAGCTGTAGTGCATTGTTAGGGAGAGAATTCCACAGATATACTACTCTCTGGATTTGGCAGTTCCTCCTCATCACTGTCTTAAATCTTTTCTCCTGATTCTTGAGGCCATGCCCCTAGTTCTAGTCTCATATATCAGTGGAAACAATTTTCCTGCTTTGATCTTGTATATTCCTTTCATAATTTAATGTGTTTATATAAAGTCCCCTCTAATTTTTCTGAATTTCAATGAGTCTAGCCCCAGATGACTCAATCTCTCCTCGTAGACTAAGCCTTTCATTTCTTGAATCAACTTGGTGAACTTGCATTGCATCACCGCAAAAGTCAATATATATTTCCTCAAGTAAGGAGACCAGAACAGCACACTGTACTCCAGGTGCAACCTCACCAGTACTCTGTACAATCACAGCAGAATCTCCTTGCTTATTAATGAATGGTAAAATTCCATTTGTCTTCTTGATAACCCATTGTATCAATCTTATAATTCATGCACAAGCACTCCTAAGGCTCTGCACGTGTTGCAATCTTTCACCATCTAAGTTATAATCTGATCTAATTTTTCCTTCTAAAATAGATGACATCACATTTACCAACATTGTCTGCATTCGTCAAGACTTATGTGGATGAGTGTGTTCCCCAACCAGAAGCTTTGGATGATTCGCAACATGCTGAGGATGAGATCAAAGGTATTTAAGGCCAGGGATCCAGATCCCTACAAGAAGTCCAGGTACGACCTGCAGAAGGCTATCGCTAAAAAAATGTAGCAGTTCTATAGGAACCTAGAGACAGCTATGGCAGAGAGTGCAGTCCATTACAGCCTTCAAAGTGAGGGTGAACACCATAGATAGCTGTGATGCTTCACTACCGATGAGTTGAATATCTTCTATGGCTACTTTGAGAAGGAGAACCCACTATCAACTATAGCCCAGGAACACTAACATCTACTGTGATGAAATGGTTTGAGAGGTTGATCATGGCCAGAATTAACATTTACCTAGGCAGAGGTCTGGACCCACTGCAATTCACGTATCGTCACAATTTGTCCACAGCAGACACAATATCATTGGCTCTCCACTCAGCTCTGATCACCTCAGCTCAGCCTTCAACACCATTATTCTCTTAGTGCTGGTCAAGGAGCTCCAGACTCTAGGCCTCTGCACCCCACTCTGCAAATGGATCCTTAATTTCTTCATCAGAAGACCATAGTCAGTACAAATTGGAAACAATGTCTCCTCCTCACTGACAGGCGCACCCCAAGGATGCATGCTTAGCCCATTGTTCTACTCACACATGACTGTGTGGCCATGCACAAATCCAATGCTGTATACAAATTTGCTGATGACACCATGGTTGCTGGGAGAATCACAAATGGCAACAAGGAAGTGTACAGAGGGAGATAGATCAGCTGGTTGAGTGGTGTCACACCAACAGCCTTGCACTAAGGACTTCAGGAGGAAGTCAGGAGAACATGGTCCAGTCCTCATCAAAGGTTAAGAAGTGGAGAGGGTCAAGAACTTAAAATTTCTGGGTGTAAATATCTCTGTGGATCTGTCCTGGAGCTTCCATGTCAGTCCAATCTTGAAGAAGGCTTGTCAGTGGCTATACTTTGTGAGGTGTTTGAAGTCATTGAAGACTCTTGAAAACTTCTGCAGGTGTACTGAGGAGAGCATTCTGGTTGGTTGCATCACTGGTTTAAGGTGCTAATGCTCAGGACAAGATAAAACTCTGGAGGACTCTATGTGTCCTCCACACAATTTCTACTCAATTTAGTATTATCAGCAAATAACATCTATATGTTATAATTCATCCACTCTTTCAAATTATTTCTGTATATTGTGACCCCGATGATACTCTGCTGGCCACTGATAGTTAACCAAAGGAATATCTGTTTATTTCTGCTCTTTTCTTTCTACCGGTTAACCAATCCTCTATCCATGGTAATACTTACCTCCAACTCCATTCATTCCTATATTTTGCACCTTGTCAAATGTCTTCTGAAAATCCAAGTATCCAACATTTATTTATTCCTCTCCATCCTCAAAAAATGTGTTTAACATGATCTGCCTTTCCTGAATCCATGCTGAACTGAATTATGGAAGAATTTTCATCCAGATTTCTTGCTCTTTCTTACTTAATGATAGCTTAAAATTGTTTCCTGACTGCAGATTTTATGCTAAATGCCCTATAGTTACCTACCTTTTGTCTTCATCCTTTTTAAAAAAAATTGTAGTGAAACATTTGGTGTCTTTCATTCCTCAGGAACCTAGACAAGAGAATTTTAGAAAATTACTTCCACAGCATCAACAATTATTTCTGTCATTTCTTTCAGTATCCTGGGGTGCATTCTATCTAGACCAAGGAACTTAACATAATGTAGCCCTCACCTCCCTTTGCATCCATAACATTGATCTTTGGGATATGAGCCGTGTCTTCCACTGTGAAGACTGACATAAAATAGTTATGCAAGACCTTGACCATTTCCTCATTACATAATACTAATTCCCCTTCTCATTCTTCCAAAGGATCTATTTTCACTTTAATCACCCGTTTCCACATTATATACTTATAAACTGTTCCTATTTGTTTTTATATTCCATGCTAGATTCCTTTCATCATTTATTTTCCTTTATTTATTGCTTGCTCAGTTGTTCTTTGGTGCTTTATAAAGAATACCCAATCTTCCAGTTTCCCACTACTTTTGGTGACTGTCTGCATGGGTTTTTAGTTTGATATCTTCCTCCCCATACTCACTGTTCTTGCTTTAAATTGGAATATACTTTTGTTGAGCACTGTGAAAAATCCCTTTGTAAATCCTGTTTTCCCAATCCATGTGAGCCAACTCTTTTCTCATCTCTTGGTAGTTCCCTTTCTTTAGGCATAATACACTGGTGTTAGATCATACCATTTCACCCTCAATTTGTATGAGAAATTCAATCATACTGTGATTACTCTTTGAAAGAGGATCTTCAATTATAAGTTCAACAACTTTCTATAAAATTATCTGTTTCATTTGCAGGACCAGATCTAAATTAGCATGTTCCCTTGTAGGTTTTGTAACATGCTGTTCAAGAAAGCTATTGCAGGTGCATTCTATAAACCCTCCTCAAGTCTGCCTCAACTGACTTGATTTGTCCAATCAATGTGCAAGTTTAAATCTCCTATGACAACTGCCATTCTATTCTTCCATACACCAGATACTTCTTGGTTTGTTGCCTGTGCCATTGTAATGTTATTACTCCAACCAGTGATTTTTTTAAAAACTCATTATTCCTAACCTCTACCCATGTAAATTATGGAATCTACTCCTTAAAACCAATATTGTCCCTTTCAATTATTTTCCTGATCTCATCCTCAATTATCTTCATGCCTATCCTTCAAAATTACCTGATTGCCCTGGATATTTAATTCCCAATCATCTCCACCTTGCAAACACATTGGTGTAATGGGCATGAAATCATACCACTTTTGTATTGATTTATCCTATAAGCTTTGTTTTGAATAATATGGATAATTATAAGGTGCAGATTGGGGAATTACTTTGTTGACCATCTTTGCTCTGTATGACACCGCATCCAAGATCTTCCAGAGGCTAGACTCTTTAATTCCACCTCCTATTCCCATACCAACATGTCTGTCCTTGGCATACTTCTTGAAGTTTGAAGCCATTTGAAAACTGGAAGAACAACACCATATATTCTGTCTTGGCAGTCTCCAATGAGATGACATCAACACCAACCTCCAATTTCCAGTAACCACCAAATTTGTTTTCTCTACTCTTCCCCCCCCCCCCCCTCCTTGTTTACCCCATTTCTCTGGCTCCATTTCCTTTTCCTTTTCTCTTCATTCCTCTACTTGCCATTTCCACTTGCCCATACCGCATCTTTCTTCCTCCATTTCCCCAACCCTTCCCATCCTTCCTCAACTAGTTGTCTCTTTCATCATGTCTTAGTTTCTTATTTTATTTTCATTTCAACCCTCAAACCTGCCACTTTCCTCCCCACCCCACCCTTTTTTTCAGGTGTCTGCCTGCTTCATAAGACATAGGAGCAGAAATAGGCCATTCAGCCCATTTAGTCTGCCCTACCATTTAATCTTGAGCTGATCCATTTTCCCACTCAGTCCCACTGCCTGGCCTTTTCACCATAACCTTTGATGCCCGAGCTAATCAAGAAACTATCAATCTCTACCTTAAATATACCCAATGACCTGGTCTCTACAACTATCTGTGGCAATAAATTTTGCATATTTACCATGGATCTCTGTTTTAAGCAGATGCCATTCAATCCTCTTGTGCCCTCCTGTCCTAGACTTTTGCACCATGGGATACAATCTTTCTCCATCTAATCAGTTCACACCTTTCAACATTTGAAATGTTTCATTGAGATTGCCCCTCATTCTCCTAAATTCCAATGAGTACAGGTCAAAGTCTGTTAAACGCTCTGTATATGATAACCTTTCATTCCCAAAATAGTCCTTGTGAACCTCCTCTGAATCCTCTTCAATGTTAGCACGTTCTTTCTTTTTTTTTGAAAATTTTATTTATCATTTGCATCAATACAAACATTAACTCAATAAATATATCTTACAACAACATAATACAAAATTGTATAAATTTTTAAAATCTATTTTCTCCCCATCCCCTTCCCTCCTACCCCTCAAAGAAAGAAAAAGAGAAAGAAAAATACCTAAATCTATACATTTGCTATTATTACCATAGTTATTTTATTTTCTAATTATTAACTGTTAACTAAGAGGAGCAGGTGATATGGAGGATGAGGATGGACTTTTATTCACAAAATCCATATACAGTTCCCAGATCTTATAGAAACTCCTGATCTGATTCCTTAAGCTATAAGTAATTTTTTTTCTAATGGTATACAGTTTTGCATTTCAATGTTCTATCTATCTATTGATACAAAATTCTCCATTTTAAACATTATTGCTACACATTTCTTTGCTGCCACTATTGCTATACTCAAAAATTTTGTTTGACTTTTATCCAACTTCAGTTTTGTATCTGCTTCACATATATTCCAAGCACAAATATTCTTGAATCTTCTTGTATTTTTATCTTCATAATTTGTCCTAATAATATACTCAAATCCTTCCAAAATTCTTCCATTTTTACACAGGACCAAACCAAATGTAAAAAAGTCCCTATTACCTTATTACGTCAAAAACATTTATCAGAATAATTGGAGTTAAGTCCATTTAATTTATATGGAGTGTAGTATAGGTGATGTAGAAAATTGTATTGAACCATTTGATATCGAGCATTAATTGTATTTGTTACACTCTCTTGACACAATCGTGACCATATTTCTTCTTGAATTTGCATATTTAAATATTTTTCCCAACTTTGTTTAGTTTTATATAAATCTTTTTCCCCATAGTATCTTGCAATTTTATATCCATATTAGTAATAAATTTCTCAATAAATGTATCTATAGTTAAATATTCAAATTGACTTTACTCCAGAATATGATTTATAAATATGATTTAAGCTGATAATATGCAAAAGTAGTGTTATTTTGTATTTCATATTTCTCTTTCAATTGATCAAAAGTCAGAAAAAAGGATCCTAAAAAAACAATCTTTTATCCTCTGTATAAGTTTACTGTAACAACTATCAAATAAAGAATTATTCAAAGTAAAAAGAATAAGTTCATTTTGTCTTCACGTTATTTTGGATATTTGATAATTTTTAATTCCTCTCTCCACATGGATCCCATTCCACATCTTCAATAAACATTGTAAAATCAGTACTTCTATTTTCCCTTTTAGTAATTCACTATTCCACTTTTATGAGCCCAGAGGACCCCAAAACACATCAGTAATAGATATTCACCAAGACAAAGGGTTACTTAAACAAAAGTTGTTTTTAATTATCTTTAAACATGAAAACAGGATCAAACTCTAACTTATTGCTATTAACTTAACCTAACTCAAACCCCTTCTAATTCTAAGCGCATGTGTATGTAATGTGTGTGTAAGTTCATAAGTTCATAAAGTTCTTTTATTAGTCCAATCTCACTTCTCACTCCTCTAAATTCACCGGAATCAGGCAATTCTTATACTGTACACAAAATTTAACATTTATGAATACTCACCAGGCTTTTGTGCTTGAAAGGTAAATAGTTACCGCTCAAGAAGGTTCTTTTTAGTTTTCAGAGAGAGATTTGTTGTTCGCTGGACACAAACTGATTCCTTCTAATCAACCCCTTCAGTGTCTTGCCAAAGAAACTTGCCGCATCAGGGTTTTCCAGATGGCAACCTCTTTCTTTCAGGTCACCACAGAGTTCCTTTTTTTTCACTTTTTTCAAGTGAAACATTATGCAGCCAGCCATCTCCTCTTGTATGGACCACAAGGGCTTTGACCAGTCTGAACTCATAACTCACAACCCGTCTTCAAAATAGGGTTTTTCCACAAGCTTGCCAAATTGTCATGTTCCAGTTCTAGCTGCCTCTGCTGAACGGTAGAACTGAATTCTCTCTCTCTCTTTCAGAGAAAAACACATGACCCTCTTAGAACAGCAAACTGCATTCAAACAGACTGTGGCACAGGAACTGAACTTAATCTTATGAGTCCATTAATTTGTTGCTTTTCAAAACCATAATCCATTACTTCACAGCATGTCCAATTAACACCTACTTGTGTAGTGTCTGTAGGCATTCTTCAATTCTTTTGCTAAGGTACTTGGAGCCTGACTGTCTGGCTTGAGTAGAACTTTGGCATTTTAAATGAGATCTATTTTGAAGTGTTTGTATGTGACATACACTAAAAAACCTACCCCAATTTATCTCCTTTAAAATGTATATATATACAATATAAAACATAGCATAATCTGTCACACCACTTATACTTGCTCTGGAATTGCTCTGGAATAACTTTCTCTAATTTTATTCATCTCAATCTGAACTCAAGCTGTTATCTCACCAATTTGATAGCAGGAGGACAGGAATCTTAATTGAGCTGCTTTATAGTAATTTTTAAAATTTGGTAATTTTAGTCCTCCTTGTTCAAATTTCCAAGTTATTTTTTCCAAAGCAATTCTTGGCATTTCACTTTTCCAAATAAATTCCCATACATTTTTATTTAAAATTTGGAAAAACTTTTGTGGTATAGAAATTGGTAATGATTGAAACAAATATTGTATTCTTGGAAAAATATTCATCTTAATACACTTTACACACCCTATTAAAGTTATTGGTAAATCTCCCCATCTTTTTAAATCATCCTCTATCTTTTTTAATGGTGGTAAATAATTTAATTTATATAAATTGTCTAAGTTTCTATCAATTTTTATTCTTAAACATTTAATTGCTTCCTTTTGGCATTTGAACTTCATTTTAGCACATCCTTTCTTAAATAAGAAACACAAAACTGCTCCAAGTTAGGTCTCACCAGTGTCTTAGAAAGCCTCAACATCATTTCACAGGGACTTTTGTTCCTGTCTACTTCCCTCTGTCTCTTGCATAGATTCCCATTCGCCTGCCATATTAGTTTAACCCCTCCCCAATAGCATGAGCTAACTTATCAAAGGTTTAAAAGTTCCTTATATTATCATGTAATAATACAAGAAAAATGCAATATACATGATATGTTTCTATTTGCAGTAAGGCAAACAAACAGTTGCCATGAGCATTTCCCAGCACTCCTTACAATAGGAGAAAAAGAAGCAAAAAAAGAGTCCATTCAGTGACACTGAGTGTCTGTACATTCACCTCCAGGGCTCCCGCAGCCTCTGCAGCTACACAGACATACATTCAAACCATTAGCAGCCCAAGCTCCAGATCCAAACATACGATCAGGAGATTTCAGAACATAAGGCTTTAGGAAGCCCTTCTTGCCTTCAACACCCTCTCAAATCACGTTTCTGATACCCAGCACCCATGAGCAGTCTTCACCAGCCTGCGCACTGTGTGGGTCCTTCGACTGCAAGTCGTCAGCACCCTGCAGCCTGCGTGAGTCTTTTGCCCACAAGCCACCAACAACCTGCAGCTTGTTTTAGTCCTTCATCTGCTGAGCCCCTCACTGGTTCAGTGCCATGGTCACCATCCTTGGTGAAGTGGTCACCATCCTTTATCACCTTCAATGCCATGAGTTCCCAGGCAGGAAACTTTTATGTGGTATCTTAACGTGTTATGTATGTATAAACATACATTTATTTTGTATGTTAAACAATAGAAATTTTAATATTGAGCATTAATGCACTATTAATCAAACAATGTAACTTAAAGGACTTAAAAAACTATAATATAATGCCTTAATATTTTTCATTTGAAAGTAACAAATATTAAATAAAATCATAGGAATAATATTTGGTTCGTACTTTATAGATTAAGAGATATTATTTGTTTTAAATTCTATACAACATTAAGAACTAAATTGTTGATTTTAGTTAATAAATTATATATGAATTGAAGCTGCTATTTTACATCAGAAGCCTAATAGCCTGAATACACATGAGATTGTCTGATCTTAGAAGCTAAACAGGCCAAGTACTGACCAGGAGAGGGGAGACTGCCTAGAAACACCAGGTGCTGTAGATTTCTGTGAGGGGTGCTGGGTAAAATGGTGACTCTCTGCTTGCTTTATAATAGACAAAAGTCAAAGAATTCCATGTATGTTGTCTTCTAAATGTAGTATTATGTGACAATAATGGAACCTTTACATTTTGAAGCTTTGATCTGTATTTATTTTCAGTGTTATAAAATGCAACTTTAGAAAAAAAGAATTCATGACTGAACTAAAATCAACAATTTAGTTCTTGAGGGATATAGAATTCAAAACATGAATAGCATTTTGCAAATACATTCGCAAGGTTAGTCATACAGGTAAGAATTATAGAAGTTAACTTGTGTTTAAGTATTTTTGATGCAACAGTGGAGGAAATTATCAATAAAGCATTCATTACCAGCATCACCAAAGATTTACTTTTATCTCCTAATTACAGTAAATTAGCCCAGGTGGGTAGCAAGAGGATTGATTCATGGGGATGTGAGGGGAAATATAAAAGGCCTAAATAAATGGAGGAATGGAACTGATGGAAATGCCCTCTGGAAGTTAGCTAGCTTCCTTTGTGTCATAGTAAATTAGTAAGCAGATCCTGACATGGAAAGAGAGTCACATGCATATTTGGAATTCCCTTTGGATAAGCAAGCATTGTGGGACTTCCTTCAAATAATTTTTCTAATTGGAGTTGAGCACAAAATGTTGACTTTTCTAACATTATCTACATCTCCTGAAGGAATAGAATGTTTTCTAATTTAATTGAGAGGAAGTATGACAACCTCATCTCCATCTACACCCCTTCAATGACTTTAGGTGGCATGTGCTAGCTTTTTTTTAATGAAAGCACTATTCTCCTTGCATATACCCGAAGAGAAGAGAATCTAGTATAGCATAGACAGAGTGAGAGGTGTAGGGCAGGAACCGGGTAAGGTTGATGAAGCAGAGAGAAGGGAAACATGTTGGACAGAGGCAGTAGGTTGCCAGGTACATTTTTATATTGTCCAGGGCCACATAACTTGTTTCCTTCACTACCTTCCATGATCACAGTCAAGACAGATGAGAAATATTCATTTAAAATCTCACCCATCTCATGTGGCTCCACACAAAAATGGCCATGTTGATCTATATTTGGACCAATTCTCTCCTGAGCCACCATTTTACTCTTAATATTTTTGTAGAATTTTGTAAAAGCTCTTAGGATTTTCCTTCATCCTGCCTGTCAGTTCTGTCTTTTTGCCCTTTTGATTTCCCTCTTAAGTATATTCCTTCAGTTCCTGCATTAATCAAGGGATTTGTTTATTAAGCAGGACTGCTTAAATCTGACATATACTTCCTCTTATTGGCTGACCAGTGCTGCAATATTGCTCAACAAGTTGGGTTCCTTAAACTTTACAGTTTGAGCCTTGTCATTCATTCTAACAGGAACATGCAGTGCTTGAATTTTCCTAATTTACCTTTAAAACATGCCACTTTCCATCCATCCATCCCTTTGCTAGCATATAACCTCTGCTTATCAACTTCACCAGTTTCGTGCCTAATTTCTTAAAAACTGGCCTTTCCCCAATTTAGGACTTCAACTTGTGAACCAGTGTAGTGTGGATTGTGAAGGGTCATGTGGCCTCTCTTGGATCTGATGGGAGTGTGGATTATGAGGATAATGTGGTCTTTCTCTCTGGAATTGGTGGGAATGTGGATTGTGGAGAGTCATATGACCTCTCTTGGCTGGAGACAAGTTGGAAGTTACCTCATCTACCAATCAAGGGTTAGATCTGCCAACAGCTGAGGCAGATTTATTGATCCTCGCAGGTCACGCAGATGAGTCTTAATTGAAAAGGTTGAGCATGTCCAGTCTCTCTCTTTGTTTACTGCTGTTGCATGGAGACCATCACTGAACTCCAGGCTGCAGGCCACGAGCAGCTCTGGAGGGCCGAATGCAATGTGTCCATCCTGGATCCCAAGCCGTGGGAAATGCTGGAGGCCAAGTTTATTGGATATACTTGTTAGCTGTAATTAATTTACTGTTTGTTGGTGTGCTGTACCTTCTAGAAATGGAGAGAGTTGATGTACTGTGTGTTTAACCCTCATGTTCTCAATCAGTGATTTATTCGCACTCTATGTGTAGTCATTTGTGCATTAATCTGGGTTGATCTGTATGAGTGTGTGGCTTTTTATGAATTCTCTGGTGTGTAAATAAACTTACTATTTGTTGAGAACACGTGTCCAGCCTTGAGTCTCTTTGAACCTATTCTCGTATAACTATTTTAAATCTAATGGTGATAATGGTTACTTGTCCCAAAGTACTTCCCACTGTCACTTCAGTTACTTGCTCTATTTCATTTTCTAAGAGAAGGTCCACTCTTGCAGCATCTCTCTTAGGTCCTTCAATAAATTGATTTAGGAAGCTCTCTTGGATAAACATAACAAATTGCATCCTGTACAATCCATTTGTACTAAGGATTCACCAGTCAATATTAGGGAAGTTAAAATCTTCCATTAATGCTACCCCATTATTCTTACAGCTACTGCAATTTTCCCTCCCATTGACTATTGGGGAGTCTATAATACAACCCTTCAAAGAGATCTTTCCCTACCTGTTTCTAAGTTCTACCCATTCAGCTTCACTGGACAATCCTCTTAGACAGTACAATATACAGGTAAATAATTACCAACCAGATGGCATATTACATTTATGACTATGTAGTATATTGTCAGGGTAACATTTTTGAACTTGCAACTTATACTTTTTGTGACTCCAACATCTATAAAATGGCATTGATTCCTTACTTTCTTGAAAATTTTGTTATATACCAATCAACAAAGCAACAATTCACTGTTAAATGTGTGGGTGGAGTTGGCAAGACCCTGTTTTGAAGATGTTTTAATTTAATATCTTGCCTATAGCAGGGGGGACAGCTGCAGTGAGCACCTGTAGTAACAGATCTTGTTACCAAAAGAAATGTGGACCTAAATACCAGTATGCTGTTAAAAAGAATTTCTTGTGTAATCCGAGTAAGTCAGAGTTTTGTTAATTTTTAAACAGTTTTGCACACACTGCATAATTACAGGAAAAGTTAGGGGTTTTGTAGCTTGACACACAGTTCCAGTGAGCATCTATTTTCAAGACCAGAATCACAAAATAGAAAATGTATTCTTTTAAATGGTATTTTAACCTGCATTGGACACAAAATTATATGCCAGTACATATTCAAAGATTTTGTTCATGTAAATGTACTTTAACAAATAGTATTTAGGCCTAAAAAGTAATGAATAGCTGTGCATATTTATTATTTGAACACAAGGAATGCTTTGACAAGTATTAATGGAATTAGCAGATTAAAAAAAAATTAAAAACTCATTTTATTTTCTTGTACTAAATCATGTGATTACCAAGCAATAGTTATATCTGATCATGCTCCTGTCATTTTGACTTTGATTTTTTCTGACATCCCTTTTTCAAAAAGTCAATGGAGATTTATTTGCAGTCAAAGAATTTCTAAATTTTCTGGAGAAGCAAATGCAGTTTTTCTTTACTACTAATTCTTCCCCATTGATAACTAATTTGATTATTTGGGATACAATGAAAGCATATTTGAGAGGACAAATTATTTCTTATACAGCAAATATTAAGCAGAAGACTAAAAAAGAAAAATTGGAATTAATTATTGAGATTAAGCAAATTGAGATACTATTTACTCAAGATAAAAATCTGGAATTATGCAAAAGTAAAGTAGGGCTCCAAATGAAATTCAATCTTCTTTCTACATATCCTATTGAACAACAATTGTTGAGAAGCAAGAGTCATTTTTATATTCATGGTGAAAACCAGGATAACTGAAGGGAATCACCGTTAAAAACAAATTAACAAGATTCAGATGAGAGATGATAGAATGACAACAGATCATTTTCAAATTAATGAGACTTTTAGAGAATATTACTCTAACCTCTATAGTTCTGAATTTAATAATAATTTCATTTCAATTTCAGAATTTTTAGATGGAATGAACTTACTCACCCTATCTTAGGATAAGCGTACAAGTCTAGAGGCACCTATTTCTCGAGGAACTATCTCTTGCTACTTCCTCATTACAGTATGATAAATCTCCAGGGCTAGACAGTTTTCCTGCTGAATTTTATAAATCTTTCTTCAAATGGCTTGTACCATTAAGATCCATACTTGATGATTCATTTAAAGATGGGAAACTTCTCTTATCTTTTAGTGAGGTTATTATATCTCTTATTCTGAAAAAAGGAAAGAATCAACAAAATGTACATCTTATCGACCTATTTCATTTCTTAATGTAGATCTGAAGATTTTATCTAAAGTTCTAGAACACAGATTAGAAAAGTTTCTACCAATAATTATTGATTTTGACCAAGCTCATTTTATTAAATATCTTTAAGCTTATTCTAACATACATTGATCATTGAATATCTTGAATTTACCTTCCACCCCAAAAACAGAATATGTTCTTTCATTAGATGCCAAGAAAGTATTTGATTGGGTGGAATGGGAATATTTATTTGCTATTTTAGGAAAATTTCAGTCCAGAAAATTCATTAAATGGATTAAATTACTTTATTCATGTCCTATGGCTTCAATTTGTTCTAATTCACAACAATCAAAAATGTTTAGGCTTTAAAGGTGAACGTGGAAAAGATGCCCTTTAAGACCTTTGCTTTTTAATATAGTACTGGAACCTCCAGCTGTTGCTCTTTGACAGTTTAGAGAATTTAAAGGAATAACTAGAAGTGGAGTTCAACATGAAGTATCTATTTACGCAGATGATCAATTGCTCTTTATTTCAAATCGTGAGGTTTTTATACCAAATATAGCAACTTTGCTTGCCTAATTTAGCCAGTTTTTGGGTAATAAATTAAAATTGCACAAGAGTGAACTATTACTTCTAAAAGGATCTTTTTCAAGGTATCTTAATTTCCAATTTTAAATAGTGAAAGACCAATTCAAATATTTAAGAATTACAACTATGAAAAGTTATAAAGAATTATTGAAAACATTTTTTTTGGTATTACTTAATCAGATTAAAGTATATTATTGGGATGGTAACCCTTATCTATTACAATGATTGGACATATCAATTTGATTAAAATGAACATTCTACGTGAATTTTTGTATTTTTTCAAGCCTTACCAATTTTCATTCCTAAATCTTTCTTTAACTCATTAGATTTGGTTATTTCTTCATACATTTGCAGGGAAAACAACCATGGATAATTAAAATATCTTCTAAAGACTAAAAGGAATGGGGGATTATCACTTCCAAATTTTTGATTTTATTATTGGGTGATGAATATGCATAATTGACTTTTATTATTACATTTTGATAAATTAGTGAATCGTCCTTCTTGGGTAGAAATGGAACTGAGGATTTCTAAAAAATCATCTATGTTGGCAATTTTAGGCTCCTTTTTATCCAATAATGAGAAATAGGTTGAGAATATGGGCTTAATTTAGAAATTTTTGGTTATAATAGTTTCTCGCCTGCTGTCCCATTATAGATAACCATCTTTTTTATCTGTCAGTGTTGGATGTAGGCTTTAAGAATAAGGTATTCTTACAAGCCCAGAGGACCCAAAAATCCAGCAGCAATAGATATTCACCAAGACAAATGGTTACTTAAACAGGTTTCTTTTAATTATCTTTAAACATGAAACCAGAATCACACTTTAACTTATCATTATTGACTTAACTAACCTAACTTAACCCTCTTCTAATTCTAAGTGCACGTGTATGTAATGTGTGTGTAAATTCAGAAATGTTCTTTGATTCACAGTCCAATCTCACTTCTCATTCCTCCAAGTTCACTGTTGCAGGAAATTCTTTTACTGTGCACAGAATTTAACATTTATGAAGTTCACCAGGCTTTGGTGCTTGAAAGGTAAATGGTTACTGCTCAGGAAGGTTCTTGTTGGTTTTCAGATAGATATTTGTTGTATGCTGGACACCCAGCCACTTTAGTATCTTGCTGAAGAAACTTTCCCCCTCAGGGTTCTCCAGATGATAACCTCTTTCTTTCAGGTCACCAGAGAGTTCCTTCTTGTTTCTTTTATTTCAAGTGAAACATTAGTCAGCCAGTCATCTCCTCTTGCATGAACCACAAGTGCTTTGACCAGGCTGAACTAAGCACTCACAACCCATCTTTGAAATGGGGTTTTCCACAAGCTTGCCAGCTTGTCCTGTTCCAGTCCCAGCTGCTGTTGTTGACTATAACACTGTAGAACTGATCTCTCTCTCTCTGAGAGAAAACCTGTTTTTTTTCCCTCTCTGCTTGCAAAACCACATGACTTTCTTAGAACAGCAGGCTCACCTCCAGACAGAAGGCGGCTCTGACAAGCTCTTTCATCTGTTGCCTTTTTGTAAACAACAATCCATTAGTGAAGACTCTTGGACACTCTCCAAAGTTTTTGCAAAGGCTCTGAGGCCCTGACATGTCTAGCATGAACAGAGCTCCAGTATTTTAAATAAGATCTATTTAAAGTGTTTGTATGTGACCTACACTAACAAACCTGACCTAATCTATCTCCCAAAAACATATCTATTCTGTCACAGTATCAAAAGTTTTAAAGAACTTTTGTTTGAGATAACTTTGCCTATTTTGAACAATTATCATCTAAATTTAATCCTTCTAATAGATTTTTTTTTAGATATTTACAAGCTAGGCATTTTGTTCAGTCCAATCTTTCTGATTTTCATCAAATCTCTAATTTGAATATCTTGATTTATTTAATTTACACTTTGTTCATGGTGGATTAAAATCATGTATTTATAATGACTTATTGAATTTAAGAGCAGCCTTAATGGCTGGGATTAAGAATGAATGGGAACATGATTTGAATATAACATTTTCAGATGAAGATTGGTACTCTACTCTCAGTTCGATTATTGATTCCTCATTTTGTGCAAGACATTGCTTATTAATATTTAAGGTGGTACATAGAATACATATGTCCAAACTTAAATCATATTGTTTTTATGCAGATGTTGATCCATTATGTGAGAAATATAAATTTTTTAAAGCTTCATTGATTCATACGTTTTGGGAGTATCCAAATGTAGGGAAATTTTGGGAAAACGTTATTGAAATTTTTAAGATTAAAATAGAACCATTTCCTTTAATTGTCTGGTTTTTCTTGTGAACCGGATACTCCTCTGTCTGCATTCCAGGAGAAAGTTTAGCTTTTATCATGTTGATAGCCAGATGAGCTATTTCAATGAAATGGAAAGATGACCCTTTACCTACTCATACACAGTGGTTACATGGATAAACTTGGATAAAATTAGATACAACATTATAGATAGAAAGTTTCAATTTGAAAAGATGTGGGGAAAATTCATAGATTACTATCATGACTGGAAGTTTTAAGGTTTGGATGCTCCGGTGATTCTCTGTCTAGTGTCTGACAATTGCTACTTGATCCATATATTTTCATCCTTTTCTATAAGTTAACCTTGATTAGAGGGAAGGGATAGATTAGATTTAGTTTTTGTTTTTTTCTTTTTTTTAATTAACTTGTTAAATATGGGTTTATATATGGTTATCATGGATCATTTCAATAAATTAGACAGAACTTACCTTTTGTTTAGATTAAGGGACAGTTTAATGTAGTTTTACTTATTTTCTATCCATATATATATATGATATGACCTGTTATTTGTTTTATTAAAGACTATGTATGTAGGAATTACATGTTAAATTCAATAAAAATATTTTAAAAAGGAAAAAAAAAGTCACTTTATAAACTACCTCTAGAAAGTAAAGCAACTCATTGTAATTTTGTTAATTTTGCAGTGAATTGCAGAGGGAAGATTGGGCCAGGTTTTGTGGGGAAATACCAGCAATTCTGGGCCTAATTGTTGAATTTCTCTCACTTAGTGCCAACAAATTCAGCATCGCAATAACAAGCATGCAAATCCTGAATATGCAGATGGCACTTTATTACTGTATTCCTCTTGTGCTCTGACATTGTACATTTGAGACCAGCACACTTACAGTAACACTATTGCAGCCCAAAGACCTGGGGTCAAATACAGCCCTGTCTGTAAATATATTCATCCCACGTCTGCCAGAGATTCCTCTGGTTTTATCCACCCTCCAAAAAATGATGGGGTTTGTAAGTTAATTTGTGTAATTGGGTGGCACAGTGTCATGGGCTGGAAGGGCCTGATTGTTTTAATTTGTTTAAAAGCATTGTTAAATGTTTTAATATTTGTCTTACTGCCAAGTTCAGAAATATCAGCGGTTTCAGAGGTGGGGCTTGTACTGTTTATTTCCACATCACCACCCCACCACTAACTCCTTCCTCATTTACAAATGACTCAATACATCATATAAGGCTTTGTTGCTCTGCAGGCACTTGCCATCAAAGATTGTGCTGGGCTGTCTTGGGAATAGGTGCAAGTCAGTGGTTCTCAACCTTTTTTTCCCACTCACATACCACTTTAAGTAATCCCATACAAACTACAGAGCACCTATGCATAAGTGCTCTGTGGTTATTGAGGGATTACTTAAGGTGGTATGTGAATAGGAAAAAAAAGGTTGGGAAACAGTGATGTAAGTTCACAACTTACCATGTTTCAACTTACCATGTGGATCTTTGGCCTCAAAAGCAATTGATATGGTGTTAACCAGAAGGTTATCAAATAAATTTGGGGCTGATGAAATCAAAGGTGTATCAGGATGGTAAATGGCTACTTGTAGACAATGGAAAATAGGAATTTTCAGGTTAGCACATTGGAATTATAAAGCAAGGATCACTCCTGAGCCATCAATAAATTCACAAACTTACTTGGATAAGGAAGTAGCATATAATAAATATATATTTGATGACAATACTAAACTTCTTTGGAAAATAAGCTGTGATGTAGTGTGGCTGGAAACAGAGACTGGTTAAGTTAAATGAGTGGAGAGAATGAGGGGCAGTACAGTGGCACAGCTGGCCGAGGTGCTCCTTCACCATTACCAGAGACCAGGTTTCAGACCTGATCATAGGCGTTGTCTGCATGGAATTTGAATGTTCTTCCTGTAATCACGTTTCCTCTGCATGCTCAGGTTTCTTCCAGCATCCCATTGATAGGTCAATTGGCCACGAAGTTGCCTCTAATGTGAGTGATTGGAAGCAGCTGGTGGGAACTGTTGAAAATGTGCTGAAAATTAAAATGAGATTAATATCCTACTTCCTATCTCTTAACATTGGATGGTTGATTGTTACTGGGGACTTGATGGAATAAAGGACCTGTTTCAAGTTCAAGTCAATTTTCAAGTTTAATGTAATATGAAAAATTTTGTTTTATGAGCAGTCTAGCTAGTCAACCCAAGCATAATAAATCAGTTAAAAATGCAGTACACAATTCCAGAAAGAGATCAATTAGTACAAAGCAAAAGCAACATAATTTTATGGTTGTGGGGTTTGTTTAGAAATCTGATAATGGCAGTAAAGAAGTCTCACATTCATTAATCTTCTTCCTACTGAAAGAAGGAAAAAGAGGGAGAGGCCTGAATAAGATGAATATTTTAATATATTGACTACTTTTCCAAGGTAATGGGAATCATCTCCCTATGATTCTAAGAAGTAAAAAGAAAATAATTTTGGAGAAATATGCAAAATTTCACTTTTGTAAAAAATGTTGAAAAAACAAATATTTATTCGTTGTGTGTTGTCCTTGCACATAGAGGAAATCTTACAAGCTACATGGAAACAAATAATATGTTGAACATTATCAGAAAATAATTGAAAAATAAGAGTCAAGACCATGTGTAACCTTAGTGGTGTCATTATATCCGATGAAGGACATTGGAGTGTATTCTGGAACCAGAGCATTGTTCTCTGAGGCCAAATTCAAAGCATGCCGACGTTCCTCAAAATTCAGAATGATAGAACATTACAGCCTTTGGCACTTATAGTCTGTGTCGAACTGTGTGAATGAATATGCCTAGTCTCACTGACCTGCACCATGTCCATAGCCCTCCATATCCCTCCCATTTATGTACATGTCCAAATTGTTCTTAAATGTTAAAATTGAGCCCACATTCATCACTTCAGCTGGCATTCCTACTACTCTCTGTGTGAATAAGTTCCCCCTAAACTTTTCCCTTTTCACCCCTCACTCATGTTCTCTGGTTTATATCTCACCTAACCTCAGTTGGAAAAAAAACCTAGTTGCATTTACTCAGTCTATATCCCTCATAATTTTGTATATCTCTATCAAATCTCCCCTCATTCTTCTATTCTCCAGGGAATAAAGTCCTAACCTGTTTAACCTTTCCCTGTATCTCAGATCCTGAAGTCCTGGCAACATCCTAGTAAATCTTCTATGCACTCTTTCAATCTAGCTTTCCTGTGGTTAGGTGACTAAATCTGCACACAATACTTCAAATTTGGTCTCGCCAATGTCATATACAACTTTAAAATAACATCCCAACTCCTATATTTCATACTTTGATTTATGAAGGCCGATATGCCAAAACCTCACTTTACAACCCTATCTACCTGTGATCCCACTTTCGGGGAATTGTGTATCTGAATTCCTAGATTCCTCTGTTCTATCACACTCCTCAGTGCCCTACCATTTACTGTGTATGATCTACCTTGGTTTATCCTTCAAAATTCTTCACCTCACCGTTATCTGCATTAAATTCCATCTGCAGATTGAGAAGAGATCTTGTTGAACTATGCAAGATTTTTATACAACTTGATAGACACATGCTTGGAGCAGATTACCTTTGAATCTAAAACCAGAGGACTCAATCACAAGTACAAAAAAAAACATAAAAATTATGATGAGAAATTCATCACTCAAAAGGTTTGAGAATCTTTGGAATTCTCTGCTCCAGAAGACTATGGATGCTCAATTGCTGAATATATTTAAGGAAGATACGATTAAACTTTTTAATGATATAAAGGAATCTTGGGATATGAGATAATGTGGGAAGGTGAAGTTGATACAAATTTCAGCGATTATTTTATTGATTTGCTCCTTTCCCATTTCCTCAAATGTCATCACTGCGAAATATGCTTTGAAAAATGGATGATTAGGGAACTGGTGAACATATGTTTAAGAAACACAATCTATGTACCATATTAACTTCCAAGGTCTAATAAGCAAATGAAGGCCACCTGGGACAGATGGTTCCAAATTTTTTCCAAAAACCTCACCTCGGGTTTTACTGCCAAGCTCAAGCTCACGGGCCGCTTTGAGATGAAATGTGAAGGAAATATTGTCATGGCCAAGAAAAAGAGAAGCAAAACAAAGAAGCAATTGATTTAAAAAATAACTTTTATGGTAAGTGGAAAAATATTTGGATTGTAAACATCATGAAAGTTAAAAGCTGGAAAGATAAATTATGTGTTCCCTACATAACTGGTGACCTTAAAGCATCTGTAAAGATCCACAAAAAAACTTGAATGCTGTAAGATTACTTCTGAATGATCAAGTGTCGCATTAAAATTTCCTCCCTATAAATAAAGGAAATATCAAAGCTAAAATATGGAACATTAAGTATGACTTCAGAGCAAGATCTAATCTCCCACAGAATCATGTGGGGAACATTCAGACCTGTGCACAAAAGGATTGAGGAGCTTAAACAAAACATGCGTACTTTCTTCAAGGGTTCCAGTAAAAGCATCTGTAGAACTTTCTTTAAAATTCTGCAGCAACTCAGAATTGGTCAGTCACATGACACAATCTTTAAAGGGCTGATGGGCTTAAAATGACAACTAGCATTCGCAATTAATATTATTTATCGCAGATATAGGTTAAAAGTTGAAAGTTACATTTTAAAAGTCACAAAGTAGTCATTATATATATTCTCCACATATAAATCATCAACAGGGTAATTCCATTGGATAACTCTCAGGATGAAATGACAACTTGTCCCCAGGCCACAGTTTGTACCAATATGGACAAGTGGTCTGAAGTAGACTACTCACCTTGATTTATCCAAAGTTAAAAGTGTCACAGGATGTTTGGACATTCCAAGTTTGTTTTAGCTATCAGTTTTATGTCCAATTGGTGTGAAAAAGAAGCACTATTAATAATTGTTACTGGGGTACTGATCCAAGAAATAAACAATTAAATCAATTCAGCTTCACATATTTACAGAGTGATTTGCATCTACTGATCTTCTTAAATGTAGCTCAACCCACATTGATATGTTCTCAAGAATGAACACATTGGGTACATTTGGGGTGGCACAGCTCCAGTGACCAGCCCTCAAGCGACGCTTGTGTGGGGTTTACACTATCTATTACCATGTGGATTTACTCTGATTCCCTCCCAATCTAATGATAACCTGGTTGAAGAGTTAATTGGCTGTAACTTACTCTGATTGATAGGTGAGTGATAGAATCTGTGGGAGTTGATGGGAATGTAGGAAGAATTAAAAACTAAGGGATTAGTTTGGGTGTGTTTGTGATGGCCTTATGCATTTAGTGGGATAAGAGCCCGTTTCAAAGCTGTATGATTTAATGGCTCCATAACTTTATTTTGTGAAGCACATTTTACTGCCCAAGCTCGGGTTTGATGAAGATATGAATCAGATCATTAAATTAGCTTTTAATGTAGATTAGTCATCGAAAAATCAAGAATATGGGAAAATCTTTCAGCTACTCCCATTGGAAAAGAGGTACAGAGAATTAGAGCAGAGCCACTAGACTTTTTCTCACAGGCAGTGAGACTGCTGAGAGACTCTTTGGCTTGGCTTCGCGGACGAAGATTTATGGAGGGGGTAAAAAGTCCACGTCAGCTGCAGGCTCGTTTGTGGCTGACCAGTCCGATGCGGGACAGGCAGACACGATTGCAGCGGTTGCAAGGGAAAATTGGTTGGTTGGGGTTGGGTGTTGGGTTTTTCCTCCTTTGCCTTTTGTCAGTGAGGTGGGCTCTGCGGTCTTCTTCAAAGGAGGCTGCTGCCCGCCAAACTGTGAGGCGCCAAGATGCACGGTTTGAGGCGTTATCAGCCCACTGGCGGTGGTCAATGTGGCAGGCACCAAGAGATTTCTTTAGGCAGTCCTTGTACCTTTTCTTTGGTGCACCTCTGTCACGGTGGCCAGTGGAGAGCTCGCCATATAATACGATCTTGGGAAGGCGATGGTCCTCCATTCTGGAGACGTGACCCATCCAGCGCAGCTGGATCTTCAGCAGCGTGGACTGAGAGACTACTAAACTGCTAAAACAACTCTCTGAGATTCCATTATTTATTAATAATATTTATTTTAAATCAGTGTATATATGTACTATACTTGTCTGTATGTGTGTAATGTCTGTATGTGTGCTTGCACTGTGGACCGAAGAACGTTGTTTCATTGGGTTGTATTGGTACAAGTGGATTTTATAAATAAACTGAACTTGAATATAAGACCCACTGATTTTCACACCCATATTAGTAATTCACAAAGCAATTAAGTAGTAGTACTGGGAAATGTGCTTAAGTAAATGTACATTTATATAATACATTATCTTTACCTTATGAACTGGAGGTAACAACAAAAAAGAACCTTTGCAGTCTGATTGTCATGTTCCTCTGACCACTGTTATCCTTAAAGAAATGCTGGATTAATTTCCTTTGTTGCTCTTGGCCTCTGATCTCAAGAAACACAAGAATGAAAGAAAATAGGAACAGGGTAGGCCACTATGTGGATCAAGCCTGCCCTGCCATTCAATATGACGACTGATCAATACTGACCTCAAATCCTCTTTATGCATGAACACCCAAAACTCCTTGAATTTCATTCATTTGCTGTCTATATCTACAGAGATAATATTCTACCTTTTAATTCCTCTCACCGAAGAGTGTGACCTCACATTTTCTTCTGTTCAACTCCATTTACCAGGTTTTACACCTCTACATAAATTTTCTGTACCCTGTTGCAAAATCACAATGTGCTCATCATAACTTTCCCCTTAACCTATTTTTGTATCATCGGGATACTTTGAAACTTAATATTTCGTTCCCTCCTCCAGCTCATTGATAGTAAATAAATTAGGACCAAGAATTTATCTTGAAAACAGAACTCATGATTTTTTGTCCTCAGAAAAACTATAATTTTGTGGACAGTGATGCAATGGCTTAACATATTATGCTTCTGCGCAATCGGACATGCATTTCCAACTTCAGATAAAACTCCTGCAGTAGGTGATGGATTAAAGTCATGAGTGTAAATTCTTTCTAGATTCTCCCATTCTTTGAGACACATCTCCACAAGATTTTTTTGTCAGCCCAGTTTTTCATTGTCCAGTGTATTCTTGTTGCAGAGTTAGAGCATATTTGAACCTTTTAAATCTCAATCATAGAGACCGCTGTGCTGACTTTGTGAAGTTCCTGTAGACTCAGTGGGGATACAGTTTAGAATAACTGATAGTCTTCGAGGTATTTCAACAACAGCGTGGTAAGTTTTATTACTTTTGACAGATATCCATCTGGAACAATTCTGTTGCATAAAGTCACTGTGGTTTAACAGAGATTTCTTTGCTAAAACATGTCACAACCATAACTCTGAATAAATCCCTTTGATGTGAACCAGATCCCACCAGAGCCAAAGTTGCTGCTTTTACTTCTTGCTTGTATGTTTTTCCATGGTCTTGAAGTTTGTTCGCTCGTTAAATTTGTAATCATTCACTTGTTAAATTGAATGATAATGCTTCATTTGTGGCCAGCACAGGCCATCTGCTCAAATTAAATTCTGTGTTCCAAGTCTTTCACAGGAATGACCCAACCCAAAGATTTTAGAATTTAAATACTTAATCAACTGTTTATTGCTGAGAGTGTTAGAAAAAATCATAGTGGGTGTTATTGACATAGATATTTTTCTTGAAACTGCTGTCAATGTTCAATCAATGTTTCTTTATTTCTTATATTGGCAATAAAACAATATTTTATTGGATACATTATTAAAATAGACATGATGGTAGCAATTTCCATCCACTGGTAGAATTCATTTCCAAATTGATAAAACCTTATTCTAATCTTGCAAGAATAGCCCTAAATTAATTACATTTGAAGCTTGTGTGTCAGGAATTATATAATTATTTATATCTCCAAATAGTGAAGGGCAATGAAAATTGAGCTGGAGATAATCAGAAGACACCGCAATAAAACCTTAAAAAGGTCCAAGCAGCTCAACAATCGTTTTGCGTTAGTGGTTTTGTAAGTGAATGAAGCAAAAAAAAGGAACCCATAAGGGCTATGGGCATGTATTAAATGTTAAATTTAAACATACAGCACAATAAGAAACCATTTTGGCCCACGAGTACATGCTGCCCATTTACATCCAATTAACCTACACCTCTGGTACATTTCGAATAGTGAGAGGAAACAGGAGCCCCCAGGGAAAACCCACACAGACATGAAGAGAACATAAACTCGTAACAGACAGCACGGGATTTGAAACTCAGTTGAGGGCACTGTAAAGGCATTCGGCTAACCACTACGCCAACTGTGCCGCCCCAAATCTTCTGGAGTCCAGGTGGCTGTTAGGGAGATCCAATTATGGCACCTTCTTCATATTACTGTGAAGGATCACAGGACTGCTGATTTAGGGATAGACAGATAATTCAAATGAGACACATCTGGGGGAGCTATTCTTTATAATCTCTGACAGTTATGGGTGGTTGACAATGTTCTTGCAATTTCTCCTCTTCATTTTTTTCCTTTCTGCTGAAGAATAATCCCTCAGAAAAGTAAGCTATATAGTCTACAATTTCTAGTCAAATATGTAGGAATACACACAAAGCTGTGCAATAGAGTTCTTTCTCTGAATGACCCAGAGATCAGAAGCATTACTTGGGCACATAATTTGCATTATATTTCTGCTGGTGACATGCAGTTTTTCATGGTAGGCTCTTCTGCTTCTGTGCCTAAAATTTGAGTTAATTTTCTTTTGCTTCTGATTCACTAATCTTTAGCCTGATAGAGAAATGATAAATCCAAGAATCCAAACAACAACCTACAGTACACATTGCTTCTGGTTGTAGAAAATTCTGAGCATGAATAAGAATTATACCATGACCTTTAAGGACATTGCCAGCCGATGACAGATGGGGAACACGCTTGAATTTAAATGCACCTTTTCTTTTCAATGAATTTATTGCCAAACCCAACAACCCAAAATGATTGTCATATTGCATAAACATTTTGAACATGGGAGAAGCTTGCAGTGTAGACAAGAAGGTCACATTCTCATACTTTATTTCTGAAAATTGTGATATGTTTTTCTCTTGAGAAAGACCCTTGGTAACCTTACATTGAGCTGTCATTGACGTTACATGCCATACCTTAGAACAACAATATGGCATAAAACTTAAGGGCAATGATGATCCCGACAACTACCATGGGTATTCTTTTGCTCAAACTTGGCACACCAAAACTACCATATATTTTGGCCTACAAGTCAAGTAGTGAAACCCTAAAAAAATTCTCAAAGTTGGGGGGGGGGGTTCACTTATATGCCGGATATAATTTTGAGTCCTTAAATTCTCTAACAGATTGGCATCAATTCGGCATACAAGTCGACGCTTGAAGCACCATTCCACTGCCAGTGCTGCCGCTCCCCAACACCTCCCCACCACTAGGTGCCACCATAACCGCTCCTACCTGGATCTCTGAGGTCACTGTTGCCACTCCTGCCTGGAAGGCTGAAGTTCTTGCTGCTGCCAGGAGCACAATGTTGGCACTCCAACTCCATGGGCCATCGCCACTGCTGCCTGATAGACTGAGGTTTATACTCCTGCCTGGAGGCTGAAGTCACTTCTCCAGCTCCATGGAACATCATCATTGCTGACTTGTAGGCCAAGGTTTTTTTTAAACTTACTAATTTACAGCTTTGTTACTTGCGATTGGGGTGTTTTAAAATTTTTTGGGTTGTTCTTGGGAGGCTCGGACAGCCTGAAAAATGGGTGGGGGGGGGGTCAACTTACAAGCTGAAATTAACAGTAGCTGCAATGCACAACTTTGCAGAAGTTTGTTGTTAGGAAATCTCATCAGTTTCCTTTAAGCTATTTCTATTAATCTCCTTAGAACTGTGATATGCCTTGTTTGTGTGAATAAATGGGTTTTCCACTATTTTTCACTTAAGTTATTGAGGAAGAACATAAGCAGCTGCAGAGCTTTTCTGGCTGTAAAAGTAATGAGCCTAATGTAATTTACCTTGGTGAAACTATACTCTCAAAGTTACAAATTTAAAATTTGCAGGTACCTGTACTTAACTTGAAATTGCTATTTTCAATTATCCTTTTTGAATTTAGGCATGCAGCATGGTAACAGGCCATTTTGGTCCATGATCCCATGTTGCCCAATTATACCCAATTGATGTACAATCCCCGATGCAGTTTGAACAGAGAGAGGAAACTGGAGCAAACCCACCCTGACATGGGGAGAATATACAAACTCCCTACAGAAAACGTGGGATTCAAACCCTGGTCCCGATTGCTGGCACTGTAAAGGAGTGCTATATCACTATGCCTACCCAAAGGGTGTGAAGGGTCAATCATATTACAAGTGATCACATGATGTTTCCCACAGGCAAGTACATTTCCTGAATAAAGGTTGGTTACCTTCTATATTTTCAGGATTCCACCCATTTGCCTTTAAAATGATTAAATGTTTTGGCCATTTAATTTTGAACTCAGTGTAACGCTTGGGCCTAATGCTCTTTAAATTAAACTTTGTGTTTTGAGGGGGTGGGTATGTGATGTTTGGCACTTGGGTCTCAGCTGGGATCCAGACGAGGTTGGTAGGCACTGGGTGGAGGCCCAATGCTGATGTGGCCATGTATCCATCCAATAGCTTGTGTTAGGCCATATTTATTGCCTTGTGTTGGAAGAGCAGCCGACACAGTCACTGGTGATCTGCACCAGGAGCAGCTTGGACTTGGGCTCTAGGAACTCCTGAGAATGCAAAACAGTGCAGGCCAGGAATCTGTAGTTAACATTATTAATGCCAGCCATCAACCAAAAGAATTGGTATAAAATTCCATCAAATTTATTGTAAGAAATCTGTCATCCTTACCTGATCTGATCAATATACTCTAGTCAATAGTCTTGGAGAATGGAAACCAAGGGCTGATGAGGTGCTATGGAGGGAAAGCAACTGGATAATTAAAGAAAAGGACAAAAGTATGTAAATTTATTTCAAAATGCTTTTTATGTACTAGATATTAATTCAAATTTAATTTGTAATTTTAAAAATTTGGACATACAGCATGGTAACGGGCCCTTCCAGCCCATGATGCCCAATTGACCTACAATCCCCAAATGTTTTTAAGGGTGGGAGGAAACCTGAGCACCTGGAGAAAATGCACGCAGACATGGGGAGAATGTATAAACTCCTTGCAGGATTCGAACCTGGGTCGCAGGCACTGTAATAGCGTTGCGCAAATTGCTACGCTAACAGTGCTGTCTTAAAATAAAATTATGTAAAAGGAGAACAAAACATTATCTTCATAATCAAAATTATTGATCTTATCAGCTGCACCAGCTTCCAGTTCATTCCTGACTTCCATACTGTAATACAAAAGAGGTCAGCAGTGAGTTGATTAGTAGACTGCAACTGGTTAGCAATCTTCTACAGAAAAGAAGGATGTAGATTAGTACAATTTAGTTCATTGCATAAACATTCTTAGCTGAGTAATTCAGTTGTTCCATACTTATTGATCAAATGAATAACTTGGTATAAATGTAGAATTTTTGTCTGACTAGAAGACAATCAAAGAGATAATAAAATCTCTTATTCCAACCATCTCTAAACTGCTTTGAAACAATTCCCCCTCCACCCCTACCCCCAATATTTTATTATTTTGCTACTTAATAGGCACCAGTTAGGGCAATGCTATTACAGCTCCAGTGACATGGATTCAAATGTGGTGCTCTCTCTTAAGGAGTTTGTACATTCTCCCCATGTTTGAGTGGATTTCTTCCAGGTTCTCCGCTTTCCTCCCATCCTTCAAAAAAAAAACACATACAAGAATTGTAGGTTAATTGGTATATTTGATGGCAAGGGCTCATGGACCTTAAGAGCCTGTTACCATACTGTATGTCAAAATTATATTTAAAATTATTCTGCTGTTCTTTCCTTTCCAGGCCATGATTATATCTTAAAAGCAACAAGTTTCAGAGCCCCTACAATCTCTATGGGCAAGAAAGTTTAGCATATTTTAATGAATTACCAGTATCCCCTTACTCCAATTATTCTGATTGCTTGGAGGAGGAACATAGAACATTACATCACTATGTTGTGCCAACCCATACCTATCCACCATAAAAAAAACCCTCCCTGTGTCATAACTCTCCATATTTCTTTCATTCATTTGCTTGTCTAAGAATCTCTTAAATGCCCCTATTGCTCCAGCCTCTACCACCACCCCAGCAATGCATCTAAATCTCTATTAAGTCACCTCTCATCCTTCTTCACTCCAAAGAGAAAATCCCTAGCTCTGATAATCTTACATCATGTGACACATTTTCCAATCCATTCAACATCCTGTTTAATCTCCTCTGCACCCTAGTTTCCACATTGTTACTGTAATGAGGTGACCAGAACTGAATTTAATATTCTATATGTGGACTTATCAGAGATTTGTAGAGCTGCAACATTACTCACAACTCCTGAACTCAATCCCCCGATTAGTGAAGCCCAGAATAATACAGGCCTTCTTAACTGTCCTCTCAATCTGCGTGGCAACCTTAAGAGATTTATGGATTTGGAATCCAAGGTCCCTCTGTTCTTTCACACATTTATATATCCTCCCATTAAACATATCCTCTGCCTTCAGGTTTGACCTACCAAAATGCAGCATCTCACACTTATCTGGATTGAACTCCATCTTCCACTTTCCTGCCCAACTGTTCATCCTGTCTACATCCTCTTGTAACCCATGACAGCCTTCAACACTATCCACAGCACCTCCAACCTTTATATCATCTGCAAACCTACTGACCCATCCCTCTACTTCTTCATCCAGGTCACTTATGAAAATCACAAAGAGCAGGGCCACCAGGGCGGATCCCTGCGGAACTCCACTAGTCATTGAGGTGTGCTTTTTGACATTTGATAAAATTAGAACCATTTTCCCCACTGTTCATCAAGGAGCAATTTACCAACTTCATGGCACCTCTTCACAAATCTTCCTGATGACAGCAATGGTACCAACATCAGTGTTGACAACACTGTCATACATTGCATTTATCTGTCCAAGTGCTGTGAGGAACTGTTCAACTGGAGGTCCATACCTTCTTCCCACCACAAATGACTTTATTATGTGACTAGTCAATATCAGAAAATGTAGCTCCTTTAAATCTCAATGCCACACCTTGATCTAATTTATCACATTGATTTTCTGTAACTTTTAAAAATGTGGCCAATCTACATCGTAATTCATTGGCTGTTTTTTTTTACCTTTAGCAGTATTTAAATTTATATTGATGTTCTAAAAAATTATGGAATAGAGATTGATATAAAGAGGAAGCTGACAAATCCAAACAGTTTCAAAATTTCAATTCTCAAAAATAAAACCTGACCTCACTTCCAGAACATACAAAGTTAATTATTTCTAATTCAATGATTACTGACAGGTAAAGGGCTTCTCCCTGCATATTACTGTATTAATTTTTAGATATCTTTGTAATAATCTTTTTCTTGAATACTTTCTTATATGTCTATGGTTATGAGGTAATAAGCATGAGCTGGGTTTTCTCAATGCCTATCTTCTGTTCTGCATGGAAAAACACAAACCAGTCATGCTCAAATGTTTGTGATACAGGATGTTATGCCATATGAATTGTTGTAAATAACTTGGCCAAATCCAGTCAATACTTGTTAACTTTATAATTACAGTATGTTTGATCTTTGTTATTTAGCAAGTATTTAGCAAGTATAAACGGTACATGCTAAATTAGAATTGATATATGCACACTTTCAAATGCCTGAATAATTTGATGTCTTTAAGTTTAACAAATTCATGGCAATTAAATAAATATAATATTTTAAGCAAACAAATCAATAATAGTTTGTATAGGAATGCAGCAGCATTTACTGCCAGTTATCAAGTCTCTCTCTTTTACAAGCAATCTAATTTTCCTACAGGCAATACTCCAATGTCAACTAGATGTTTGAGCAGTCCATTCTAATTTGTCTACCGTTGTTCCTTTGTTTTATTTTGTGTAGTGGTGCTTAACTTGGCACCTTATCTTAAATAGTATGGACATCTGTGTGGGAAATATTGTGAGAAAACCTAAGCAATTACATGCTTCAAGGTACTGCCAAATGGCACCAGTAGGAATTTAGATGGATCTGAAAATAAGTAGCAGGGCAATGTTTGCTCCTGTTCCATTCAGAAATCAACAATGCAGGACTTGTGGTCCATAAACATTGGTTGAGAAGCTCATTTCATTCTTTTGAGATTTTATTACAATCTCAAACAGATTGAGTTGGCCAGAGATTCCAGACTCAATGTAGATGACAAAAAAAAGGGAAGAATATTCCTGCCTGGAACTAAAAGTTCCAGGGTAGTTAGGCAGAGGTCTAATGCTCATTACATTGTAAGCACAAGACATACCCTATTATGCTGGTATTACAAGCGGTTCAAGGCCATCCTGTGAAATTTGCAGTGTGCTCATTTTCTTTTTCTGTGGCTGTCACTCCCATGATAATGCTGCAAACCACCATCCCCACTTGTAAAGCAGAAAATAAATATTATGTTTCAACTTATTGACATTTGACAGAAATTTGTTTCAAAGGACTGGTGATTGAAAAAAACTGAATGAACTTCGCTTGGAGAAATCAAGATTTCTCTTGATTTATAACTGAAGATATAAAGAATGAGAAAAGGTATAGATAAAGAAACTCTGGCCTCTGTGTTAAATTGGTTGTACAGACTATTTGAGAATTTGCTTTCATAATTTAACAATGAACTACTCATCTATGGACATTTCTAAGATAAAAGGTACATCTGTTAGAATGGTTGATGCAAATGTTTGCATTGTAATGGATCTGTGTTAATATTAATATTTAGGTTAATGTTGAGCTATATTTCCTATAAATATGTCTTGGATAATGTAGTAGGTTTGGAACAGGGTTACACACACCCATACAGAAGTTAGGTCATCTTTTGGAGTCATGATGTCTAAGCCAGAGTTATGAATGTCACATGGTTTCCAAGAAACTGGACCTGGAAACAATTAAAGATTCCTGTACATGGTTTCCAAGAATTGAGATGATCTCATTGACGATGTAATGCCACAGGATTTTGATAAATATTGGAAAATTCAGACATTTTGTATCAGTTCAGAAGTCAAGACCCTGTGGGACACACAGGAGTTGGACCCTTGTGAAAGATGGTTGAATTACAGTAGCTGTTACAGTAACTCCTAAAAAAAAGGAACACAGAAATAAGTGAATTTCAAAAGGGAGACAACTTTCTGACTGTTCTTTTGAAAAGAAAGAGTGCTGCCTCTTCATGGAAGAAAAGTCCATAGCTCTTAGGAAGATAAGAGGGAGTTGAAGATCATTATTGTGAGAGATTAAGAAGAAATCTCTTTCTGGAAAATGGCTCAACAAGATTTGTGAGTTTTAAAAGTCCAAGGACTGACTTGAATGTTAACAAATACTTCGCTATTGCTTTTAAGCAACAATTTAAAAGAACTTGATGCTTCGCATTCGCTTTGTAATTACTTCTGAATTACAATGTAAATGGCCTTCAAATTCAACAAGGTGTTTTAATACTGGACTTTAAAAACAGACTTTTCAGAATGGAGTTTTAAACTGTAATGGTTTGAATTTGACCATACACATACACTTACACATAATTACATTCGTGCATAGTGGGGTTAAGTTTAGAGTTAAGTAAGAAATGTTATGTGATTAATAGTTTAATAAAAATTATTATTTTGAATTTATCATTGCTGTTCCTGTGTTAGCACTAGCGAGGGCTTGTTAGTTCGTAACAGTATAACATTGAAGTAGTATTTAGTTGACAAGATATTCCCTCGAAATCTTGACAGAGGCAAGTGTAGAAATTGCAAGGGCTCTGGCAGAAATATTTAAAAGGTCCTCATGAAATGGGTGTGGTGCCGGAGCATTGGAAGGTTGTTCCATTGTTTAAAAAAAGGCTCCAAAAGTAACCCTGGAAATCATAGGCTGGTGAGCCTGACATCAGTATTGGTAAATGATTGGAAGGTGTTCCAAGAAATCAGATATACAAGTATTTGAATAGCCAGGGACTGATTAGGGATAGTCATTTTGTGCATTGGAGGTAGAGTTTAATCAATCTGATAGTTTCTCAATGAGATTACCAGGAAGGCAGATGAAGGAAAGGCTGTGAATGTTGTCTTTATGGACAAGGTCCCACATGGGAGGTTAGTCAGGAATGTTCAAAAGCTTAGTATTCATGATGAGGTGGTAATGTGAGAGAAGCCAGAGAGAAGTGGTGGACGATTGCTTCTCAGACTGGAAGCCTGTGACTAGTGGTGTGCCTCAGGTGGGATCAGTTCCGAGACCATTATTGTTTGTGATCTATATCAATGATCTGATGATCTACTGATAACACTAAGATATGGAGGCATTGTTGACTGTAACAAATCTGTATTAATAGTAATCCTTAGTTTAATATTAAAACTATATTTTATCTACATATGGTTTAATAAGTTAGCTTTGGATGGTCAGGGAAACAAAGCCAACAAATTAGCATTTTAAACAGACATGGTTCTTTGCAAATGTTAGCTGGCTTCAGCACAAAAACATTTGCATTTTAAACACTATTGACTACAGAAGCCAGTTTTGGAAAGCAGAAGAGTCTGATATGGAAGTTGAAGAGAAAATTTTTTATGGTGGTTTTTGCGATATGGGACAATGAATACAAGCAGCCATTTTGTTAATAAATTCCAGACAGCCTGGAAACAGAAGGAATGAAGTGTCGATAGCTGATAAGGTAAAAGTGAATCCAAAGGGTTTTTACAGGTATCTGAATACTAAAAGGATAGAATAGGACTGCTGGAAAATGAAAGCGGTGAACTGTGCGAGGAACTGTATCAGATGGGAGAGATAATAAATGATTTTTTTCTCATCTGTGTTCACAAAGGAAAAGGACATTGGACTATGTGAGATAAGAGAGCCAAATGGCTTAGTTATGGAAAAGATGGGTATTAATAAAGAGAGGGTTTTGGAACTTCTAGGGTCAGTAAAAGTGGATAAGTCTCCTGGTCCTGATGGAATTTTCCCCAAGAGATTAAGCGAGGTCAGGGAGCAAATAGCCGAGGCACTGTCAGTGATTTTTCAATGATCACTGGAAGAGGGTGTGGTGCTGCGTGATTTGAGGGTTGCGAATGTAGTTCTGTTGTTTAAAAAAGCCACGAGGTGTCGGCCAAGTAATTATAGGCCTGTAAGCTTAACTTTGGTGGTAGGGAAAGTTATGGAGGGTATTCTTAGAGATGGTGTGCATGAATATCTAGATAAGCAGGGATAGTTTTTCAAAGAAGTGACAAGAAAGGTGGATGAAGGTAGCGCAGTTGATGTAGTCTATCTGGATTTTAGCAAAGCTTTTGATAAGGTTCCACATGAAAGGTTAGTAAGGAAGGTTCAGTCACTAGGGATTAATAGAGAAATAGTAAGATGGGTCCAGAGGTGGCTGGAGGAGAGAGAGCAGAGGGTCATGGTGGACAACTGTCTGTCAGGATGGAAGCCTGTAATGAGCAGAGTACCTCAAGGATCGGTGCTAGGTTCCCTGTTGTTCATAATTTATATTAATGATTTGGATGATGGGGTAGTTAACTGGGTAAGTAAATACGCAGATGATACGAAAATAGGGGGAGTGGTAGATAGCGAGGAAGGTTTTCAGGGATTACAGGGGGATTTGGTTTGTCTGGAGAGTTGGGCTGAAAGATGGCGGATGGAATTTAATGTAGAGAAGTGTGAGGTGCTTCATTTCAGTAAAAATAATCAAAATAGGACACATGTAATAAAGGGAAGGACATTGGGGAATGCACAAGTACAGAGATCTTGGAGTTATGGTGGAGGGTTCCTTGAAGGTGGATTCTTATGTTGACAGAGTGGTTAAGAAGGCATTTGGTATGCTGGCCTTCATAAATCATAGTATAGAGTATAGGAGCTGGGAAGTGATGCTGTGGCTGTTTAAGGCATTGGTGAGGCTGGGTTTGGAGTATTGTGTTCAGTTCTGGTCTCCAAATTATAGGAAGGATATAGATAAGGTGGAAAGGGTGCAGAGAAGGATGTTGCCTGGCTTAAAATACCTAGAGTACAGAGAAAGATTGAAGAGGTTAGGACTTTATTGCTTGGAATGTAGACAGTTGAGAGGGGATTTGATAGAGGTGTTTAAAATTATGAAGTGAATAGATAGACTAGATGCAAGTAGACTCTTCCCCCTGAGAGCAGGGGAGGTTGAAACAAGAGGACATAAGTTGAGGGTAAGGGGACAAAATTTTAGGAGAAACATTAGAGGATGCTTCTTCACTCAGAGAGTGGTGGCCGAATGGAATACTCTTCTGGAGGAAATAGTTGAAGCAGAGTCAATTCTTTCATTTAAGAGGAGGCTGGATATATACATGGATAAGAGGGGGTTGGAGGTTATGGGTGGAGAATAGGCGGGGGGAGCTAGCGGAGTTGTTTGAGTGAACCGGCGTGGACTGTTATGGCCGAGATAGCCTGTTTCTGTGCCGTAAACTGTTACATGGTTTATATAGGAGAGAATCATAAAACAGTTAATTACTTTGATTCTGTGAGGGAGTTGTCAGAGATGTTTTAGCACACAAGTGTCAAGAGACATTATGAACTTCAAAGACAGAAATGATGTGACATGACAAAAGATTTGTGGGAAATATATCATCAAATTCAGACATTTTGAATCAGTTTCAGAAGTCAAGATCCTGTGTCGCCCACCCGCATGCACGGGAACCCTGTGAAAGACAGGGTTGAATTAAAGTAACCAGAATAAGTGCTGTTATATGTTACTCCGAATAAAAGGCAAATACAGAAAAAGTGAATTTCAAAATGGAAATCACTTTTCTGACTGCCTTTTTTGAAAATAATGAGTGCAGCCTCATTGTGGAAGAAAACTCAGTGACTCTTAAGAAGAAAATTGAAGAGGAGGTCATGTGATGTGGCAAGAACCTGACCCTTCTGGGAAAGTGATTTAAAAAGAGTAACAAGTTTTAAAATACAACCTTGAAGACAAAATCTAAACACTTCAAGAATGTCATCAAAGAGGAACAAATCTGCTGCAGGGTCTTCTGATGTCCAATGGGCAGTCAAAGGAGATTTGGACCACAGACCTTCCAGCCAGAAGAAGCCTGGGGCTGGAGTTCGATCCATCCCTCATGCAAGTAGCTCACCCATTGGGGCAACTAGAGGTACAACTCCACATCTGGCTAGTGTTTTTGCTGGTACAAGGAGATTCCCACTGCTGCAACAGGGCACAGAAGAGGAGGAGGATGAAGTCATGATAGACTCATTGGACAACGATAACAGTGCAGAGGAAGAAGAAGAACAAGCTACATAGAAGAGAGCCCTACTGTTTGGTAAAGGTAAACAGCAAAAGGCTCAGCGAGCATTAAGTATACCCTTGAAGATGTAATGAGAGAATTGAGAGAAATGAGAATTTCAAATTAAAAAAAAAACAAACAAGCATCTTAAAAGTGTGAACAATTTGGAAATTGTGATGGGTAACAGATGCAAGAGTTAAGACTGTAGAAGATGGAATGGAAGATGTAAAGGAAAGGGTGAAAAAGTAGAATATGAAAGGGATGCATGGACCACTGAAAGGAACAAAATGTGGGAAAAACTGGATACCCTAGAAAATTTTAGAAGGAATAATATCAAGATTGTTGGACTTAAAGAAGGAACAGATCCTATTCATTCGTTCCAAGAATGATTACCCAGAAATCTGGGAGCAGAAAAGATTGGACACAATATTGAAATTGAAAGGGCATATAGATCCCTTATACCACAACCAGCACCAAATCAAAACCACATTTTATATTGATTAAATGTTTAAGACATCAAGACAGGGAAAAGATACTGGCTGCAACGACAAAAGGAAAAACAGAGAGAGAAAGTCCACTGGAATATGAAGAAAAAGAGAATTCGTCTATCCAGACACAAGTGTGATTCCATTGAAGCGAAGATGAGAATTAAAAATGGTTAAAATAAATCTCTTTGCAGCCCTCGTCTTTTGCAGCCCTCGTCTTTTGCAGCCCTCGTCTTTTGCAGCCCTCGTCTTTTGCAGCCCTCGTCTTTTGCAGCCCTCGTCTTTTGCAGCCCTCGTCTTTTGCAGCCCTCGTCTTTTGCAGCCCTCGTCTTTTGCAGCCCTCGTCTTTTGCAGCCCTCGTCTTTTGCAGCCCTCGTCTTTTGCAGCCCTCGTCTTTTGCAGCCCTCGTCTTTTGCAGCCCTCGTCTTTTGCAGCCCTCGTCTTTTGCAGCCCTCGTCTTTTGCAGCCCTCGTCTTTTGCAGCCCTCGTCTTTTGCAGCCCTCGTCTTTTGCAGCCCTCGTCTTTTGCAGCCCTCGTCTTTTGCAGCCCTCGTCTTTTGCAGCCCTCGTCTTTTGCAGCCCTCGTCTTTTGCAGCCCTCGTCTTTTGCAGCCCTCGTCTTTTGCAGCCCTCGTCTTTTGCAGCCCTCGTCTTTTGCAGCCCTCGTCTTTTGCAGCCCTCGTCTTTTGCAGCCCTCGTCTTTTGCAGCCCTCGTCTTTTGCAGCCCTCGTCTTTTGCAGCCCTCGTCTTTTGCAGCCCTCGTCTTTTGCAGCCCTCGTCTTTTGCAGCCCTCGTCTTTTGCAGCCCTCGTCTTTTGCAGCCCTCGTCTTTTGCAGCCCTCGTCTTTTGCAGCCCTCGTCTTTTGCAGCCCTCGTCTTTTGCAGCCCTCGTCTTTTGCAGCCCTCGTCTTTTGCAGCCCTCGTCTTTTGCAGCCCTCGTCTTTTGCAGCCCTCGTCTTTTGCAGCCCTCGTCTTTTGCAGCCCTCGTCTTTTGCAGCCCTCGTCTTTTGCAGCCCTCTGAAAATGTACCATTTAACCTGAATTTGATGTTTTATTCAACACTGATATTTGATTCCAAAATGACCTATGGATCTTATATTTTCTTTAATTCGTAGACCACCTTTCACCATCCTACTGTTGCCAAACTTTGCTTTTTCATCAGCTTTCCTGCTGCTGAAACTGACACCCATACATTTCTTATTATAAAACTTGACTATTTCAATAATGTCCTATTCAGCATCGTTTCTATAAAAATTCAATTAAACCTCACTTGCCAAAGTCTTAACTCAAACTACTTTCATGTATAACCCCTGTACTTGTGAACTCACATTAGTTCCTGTCTAAGATATTTGTGCCATAAGCCTTAATTATATTTAACATCATGGATCCCTACAACTCTCATAGATCTTAGCTCTTCAAATTCTGACTTCTTGAGCAGCCTTGAATTTAATTAGCTGCATATTTGGTAGTCATTTCTTCAGCTAAGGTCAAAGGTGTGAAGTTCAATCCCAACATCTCCCTTCTTCATGAAGTTACCTACTCGTTGGCCAAGCTATTGGCCACCATGCCTGTTAACCTACTTTAATGCAGTTTCCACTAGTTATCTAAACTGTGAGGAAAAAAAAAGGATCATTCTAATTTACTGCATTCAAAAACTCTTACGAAGGATTTGAATTATTTATTATCTTAAAATGTTAAAACACTTGAAAATACTCACAATTAAATGATTTAAATATACCTTACCTTTGCTTTTTGTAAATTTTCCTTTCTAGTCAAATAACTTATGAGTCCATTGCTGCTTGATGCAGATTCCAATATTGGAACACATCCTTGAAAAATACAGCAAACAGCTGACAACTTTAGGATTTCTCCATTTTCACAGAAGTCCCAAAGATGCTGCTGGTACACGGCAACATGTATGGCAACATTTAAATGGATAACTGAAGAATTCTCCAAAATATCAGAGCCAATATTGACTTGATGTGGTGTAATTTTTGATAATCCCCCAGTATAGTACTAGAGGATATTTTTAAAGGACTACATTAGACAAATTTCAGTTTTTAGATCAGTTTAGACTCAGTAAAGTTACATCTAATTTCACAATTACCTGTAATAAATCAGTATAACCATTGGACCTGTATTCAAAATATTCAAATCAGTTCTTTTATTCCACATAAAACAGGATAAATCAGGCCTAAGTACCTTTGTATTGATTTATTGATGCTTGTTTCGATGCTGAAGGCAATGCATTAGGACCTGATGGTACTTGAAAATTATCCAATCAGTTCCTGATGCAGTATCTGCGACATCAGAAAATCTGCTGTGTCTGGAATTCGTTTCAGAAAGACTAATTTTAATTCAGACTATCTGTACTTCTGATTTTCTTTCACTAATTGCTACCTGAACAATGTGATTAATGCCTTTATTGGTGAGCTTTGCATGCAAGTATTGATCAGTATAAAGGGAAGGTTACTTTAAATCACACTCAATCAGAGAAATTCATGTAAATGCAAGCAGAAATTTTATTTATATGTATCATTAATAGTTTATTGTTGAATTATTGTTCCACAATAAATCAAGTCAAAAGGTCATGCTTTAAGAACAAATGGCATTCTTGGTATAGATTGCACACCATATTGAAGTAGATTTAAGAATCGATTGATTCATTCAAGTTTTTGCCAATCTCATGGTGTATCATCAAATGTAAATTCTGCTGTGAACCAGCTTCAATCAGGCAGTGTTTTGAGACATTTTTTCTTAAAAGCCTACTTGAAATTATAATTATACCTTGGTGTATTAAATAACAGTGACCTAATGAAATTTTATTGATGGAACATAAGAAAATCACAAAAATAAGCATTTTGACTCTTCAATATAATTCAATAAATCATAGGAATAGGATTATAAAAAATTATATACCATTCATTATTGGTTAAAAGTATTAATTAGTAAATTAAATGGCTGTACTGTCTAATACTGCCCTCACAGGTGTAATTAGTGGAAATTTGACATAGAACATGGTCACTTTTATGTGTTGTGCCAATTGCTTGTGTATTTCCCCATCATTAATCTTATCCAATAAATTATATGAACTCCTTTCAGGTGTGACCTAATTTGTAATATTCCTTCATTTTTTGTGCCAGTTTGCTTGTATTTTGAATTGGATAGGAAAATTTCTTGCCTGATCTCATTGAAGCTCCAAGCTATTTCAATAGATTTGTGCAATTACCTAATTTTAATTACTGTGATACAACTAAAATTGCTGCATTTAGCATAACCCCAGTGACCACTGTGAGGAAACCATGTAAACACTCACAGTTGCCAGCTGAGATTAAACCAACTCACAGCAGTTCATGTTTTTCTTGCAAGCAGGATTATGTCTATGAACAACTCCTATCTATGTGTCAGGGAAAGACGTAGTAGAACATTACACAATGCCTGGTACATCTAGGCAGACTACTGAAAGTTCTCATATTCAATACATTGAATCTACTGTCTTTCTTTGAAAAGTTTAAGTTATGGAACTCAATCCACTTCACATTTATGTGTTGTATTATTTAATAATATGAAAGAAAAATATAATAGCTTTCTTGAATAATTTGCTGGTCTTTTAATGTAATTTGATTTACATTATTTGCTTGGTCTATGTTTCGGTGGTGATCTATCTAACTAATATTAATTATTCTCTCTCCACAGCTGTTACCTGATCCACTGAGTATCTCAGGATTTCCTATTTTTATTTCAATTTACGTTTGCAGTTTTTAAATTAAGCATTAACTATAATAGTAAACATTCAAAAACTCAGCTGGCAGGTCAATGAAAGGAAGTTACAATTTTTAATGAAAAGAAAGTCTATAAGTTTAATAATTTATATTAACTTTTAATAGCTTGTCACAAAAGATTGACTGACAGCATCCTTCAGATCAGAGCTACATTCGTGAGTGAGTTCTACAATGCCCCAAGAAATTAGATATTGTAGCTGACTGCTACAAAGAAACACACTCACAGTGTGGGAGGTTAAGCTCTGAGATTTATTGAGGCTGGAAAGGCTCCTTTTACACAGTTGTTTGTTGATTGGCTGACATCAGCTGCATGAATTACAATAGCGGGTGGGAACATTCTTGCATGTGAGTACCCCCTTCTTTCCCAGCGTGTTATTGATTTGTTAGCTGGGCAGCTTGGCCAGCACCATTTTATGGCTGCTGGTCTTGTATTGCTGCAGCTTCAAATGCGTCGGTTTGCTGTGTTAAGGGACGTGTTTCAGTGTGATCTCTCTTCTTCTCTTTGGCTTGGCTTCGCGGACGAAGATACACGATGTACCGGCTTGATCTCTGCAGTGGTGGGCACCATATTACCCCCCCCCCCCACCAGAATCGGCGCTACTGTTCTTAGTGTTCTGGGATGCATTCCCCAATGTCTTTGGTGGTCTGCCTCTGCGTCAAGGTGCTGGCGTTTCCACGGGTTGTGTCAGGTCCGTGTGTGCTGGATTGATGCTGTCTGCGGTAAAGACCTCTGGTTTGCCACCTATGTCCAGTTCGAAGGTGGCCCCGTTGTTCCAGATGACTCAGAAGGGGCCTTTGTAGGGATTCTGTAGTGATGGATGGTGTGGCCCTCTACACATGAACACATACTCAGTCTTGGGAGTTCTTTAGGGATGTTGAACGTGGCTTGAGGTAAATTGCGTGCCTCTGTCGGAGGTTATGTGGCATGGTAGCCTGAACCTGGCTACCCAGGACAAGATGATTGCCTTGGTGCAGGACCTGGTGGATGTGTCGGTCAGGGGGATTGCTTCTGGCCATCAGGTGAAATGGTTGACCACCGTGAACAGGTCGTGGAAACCCTGTGAGACTAGTAAACGTCCCACTATGTCCACGTGAATGTGGTCAAATATTTGTTCCATTGGCTCAAAAGGCTGTGGAGGGATCTTAGTGTGCCACTGTACCTTGGCTGTTTGGCGTTACGTGCATGCCTTGGCTCACTTGCTGACTTGTTTCCGCAACCCATGCATATTTGCTGGCTACCAACCAGACCGTGGTCCTGATTGATGGATGTGCCAGCCCGTGGATGGAGTCGAAAACTCATCGCCTTCATGCCATTGGGATGAAAGGTCGAACCTGCCCGCTGGCCACGTTGTGCAGGAGGGTAGTGTTACCTGTACTGACTGGGATGTCCTGAAGCTACAGCCCTATGACTGTGGTCCTGTAGTGAGGTATCTCATCGACCTGCTGCTGTGCCTCCACCACTGCCACGAAATCCAGTCCGTTAGCCAGACAAGGCGTCCGCAACCACTTTGTCTTTTCTCGAGATGTGCCTTACGGTGCTGGTGTACTCCGAGACTTAAGAAAAGTGTCTCTGCTGGCGGGCAGACTAGAGGTCAGAGATCTTGGCCAGGGTCAACGTCAGTGGCTTGTGGTCCGTGAAAGCCCTTCCCTCCAGGAAGTACTGGAAGTGGTTGATGGCTAAGTAGAGTGCGAGTAGCTCTCTGTCAAAAGCACTGTACTTTAGCTCAGGGAGCCACAGATGTTTGGTGAAGAAAGTTCTGGACACCAACTTATTTCTATCTGCTGCTCCAGAACTCCAACAATCACCATTCGTGAGCCATCGACTGTGAGGGCTGTGGGTGCATCTGACCTGTGGTGGGCTCGGAGCGCAGCATTAGCCAGGGCTTCCTTCACTTCCATGAACACTTGTGCGGAGTCGTCGTCCTAGGTCAAGTCCTTCGCTTTGCTGGTCATCAGTGTGAAGAGTGAGCGCGTGGTTCGAGCCGCTGTGGGGATGAATCTGCGATTAAAAACTGGCCATCCCCATGAACTCCATCAGTCCTTTAGTTGTACTGGTCCTCGGGAAGTTGTAGATAGTCTCCACCTTGCTGGGTAGTGGTGTGGCCCTGCATTTGGTAATCCTGTGGCCCAGAAAGTAAATTTTGCTCAGCCTGAACTGGCATTTAGTCAGGCTGATCTCACATAGGTGACTGTAGAGGCTTCAGAGGTGTTGTCGATGTTCCTGCTAGGTTATGCTCGCCACCAAGATATCTTCTAAGTAGAAGTGCAGTCCAGGTTCTTGAGCTCGAATGCCATCCTCAGGAACTCGAACAGCCTGAATGGAGTCTTGGGGATGTTGTCAGGGTGCACTGCGATTTGGTGATACCCTCGCACTCTCCACTTGGAGAAGATCGTTGCTCCGAGCAGGTTTGCCGCAAAGTCCTGGATATGCGGCATGGGGAAATGATCTGGAGTGGTGGCCTCGTTAAGCCGACGGTAGTCGCCGCATAATCTCCAGCCCCCAGATTCTTTAGGCCCCATGTGCAGGGGAGAACCCCATGGACTGTCCGACCGCCGAACAATGCCCAACTCCTCGAGCTTATGGAACTCCTCCTTGGCCAGTTGGAGCTTCTCTGGGGGAAGTCGTCTCACCCTTGCATGGAGAGGTAGACCCTTGGTAAGGATGCGATGCCTGACGCCATGTCGAGGCACCTACACCATGAACTCGGATTGCCAGGAACTCGGCCAGCACCTTGGAGAACTCATTGTCTGAGCTGTGGATGGAGTCCAGGTGCAATGCTGGGAGCCTGGCGCCCCTCAGTGCAAAGGTTTGGAATGTCTCTGTGTGAAAAGGTCTCTTGCCCTTGAGGTCTACTAGGAGGCTGTGGGCCCAAAGGAAGTCCGCTCCAAGGAGTGGCTGTTCCACTGCAGCCAGCGTGAATTGCAACGAGAAGTGACTGCCTCCAAACTGCAGCTTGGCCTTACGCATGCCATAGGTCTGTATGCTTCTGTTGCTGGCAGCCCTCAAAGTGGGGCCCTCTTGCTTGCATCCAATGTCCAAATCTGTTGCTGGCATCACACTGACCTCCGCTCCTGTATCGACCAAGAATCGTCTACTGGAAAGGCCATCCCATACGTACAGGAGGCTCTCTGGATGGTCAGCCGCCGTGGCTATCAGCGACGACTGGACTTGTTGTTTCCCTAGAACTTGCAGGGTGACCGGCATCGGCGGGCCTCAGAGCCCCATCTGCCACTCCTTTCCAGGCCTGCCTTGGTCTGGTTGCAAGACTTTGTAATGAGCCCCTTTGTAATGAGCTCTTCTGTATCTGCTTCCACAGAATATCTACTCCTACTGCAACTTTCCGGGGGTCACTGAAATCCGCATCAGGAGCAGTTGGTTGTCCTCGGGCAGCTGTTCCAAGAATACCTGATCAAACATGATGCAGGGCTCATGGTCTCCCAGGAGGGCTCACATCTCGATCATGAACACTGAAGGGGATCTGTCCCCTTTCTCACCCCAAGAGCCTGAAAGTCTCAGTTAATAACTCTTTGAAGGCAGTGTAAGTGCCTTTCAATGGTGGCCTGTGGATGAAGTTGGCCACTCTGTCTGCAATCTCTGGATCCAGGGTGCTGACCACTAGGTAGTACCATGTGGTCTCAGATGTGATGCCCCGAATCTGGAACTGAGCCTCAGCCTGGTTGAAACACACGCTGGTCGAACTGTCCAGAAGGCCAGGAGCTTGAGGACGACTGCGCTGATCGCTGCTTCGTTATGCATCGCTGGGTTTAGATCCCGTCTAAACCTTGGGGGTCACCAATTGTAGTCGACTGCTACAAAGAAACACACATACTCACAGTGTGGGAGGTTAAGCTCTGAGATTTATTGAGGCTGAAAAGGCTCCTTTTATACAGTTGGGGTTCCAGCCGTTTGTTTGATCGGCTGACATCAGCCGCATGAATAACAATAGTGGGCGGGAATATTCTTGCATGTGAATACCCTTCTTTCCCAGCCTGTTATTGATCTGTTAGCTGGGCAGTTTGGCCAGCGCCATTTTAGGGCTGCTGGTCTTGTACTGCTCCAGCTTTCAATCGCTCCAGTTCGCAGGGTTAAGGGATGTGTTTCAGTGTGTTATGCTGTTGTTTACTACTGCGCATGCCACGCAATGTGCCAGTTTGATCTCCGCGGTGGTGGGCTGCCACAATATGAGGAAATTGCTCATCATTCAGCTTGTTTTCTGAAGAAGAAATGAAAGAGATGAATAATTTTTGCAATGAATGCCAAGTAGCCTGAAAAAAATTTTCTATCATTTGTGATGGCATATACTTCTAAAATGCCCGGTGTCTAATATTGGGATCAACTGTGAAAATCAGTTACCTGTGGATGCAGGATTTCCAGCTATGGATGTCACTCCACAAAATGGCAGCAAAAAGGGTAAATTTAAATGATAAGAAATAGCTCAAAAGGAACTAGTAATTTCAAAAGGTCCCCATTTCTTTATTTTTAACTGCAAGTAATACAGTGCAGCTTGGAAAAAAAGTGAGGAAGTTGTGAATATTGTGTTGTTCTAAGACAAGGTAGACAGCATGAAGTGAAGTGCACTGCAAGAAAATAATGGCTCCTCGAAAGACATACCATGGATGCTCCATTTGCTGCCTAATAAAGACATGCATCAAAATAATTTCCTTGGTCCTTTCTCCTTACTATTTTTTAAACAAAACTGTGACTGGAAATATTAAAGTCTCAGAGTGATCAACGTCTATGTCATCTGTTAAAAAAAAATGATATAATGATTATAGTTTTCAATGCTTCAAACAATAATGTATGGATTCATGTACAATTATATATTTCTGGATCCAGGTGCCTTAGCTGCTTTCGATGTTTTATTATGATGTGTCATTTTGCTTCTCAGTGCCTAATGCATCCTTTTTTTCCCTTCCTTGTCGTAGAAGTTTTTCATCATTTATTTCAGGCAATCTCTTCTTATTTTGTGTTTTTCAAATTTGTCCCTTATTTCCAAAATATATTTATAAGCATATGATAGGTAGATGATTCTACAATGAAATTTCACCTTCATACCCCTTCCAAAAGTTAGTTAATCTTATAATTGTAATAATTTAGTCATAACTAACACAAAAGTTCTTGATATTTCTTGCCTGGTACAAAATGGAAATCAAAGTGTGAGAATGTCCCACTTTCCTATTCTTTTCTAGTCTCCAGGCTATTTATCTCCTATCCTTCAGGGTGGTTACTTGCTCCACAGTGCCACAATGAATTCTATCTCCACACCCACTTTTCTCTATTCTACACCATGCTTTTAAATGTACAAGATTGTCTATTTGATAATGTGCAATGTATGAACTGGAAACTCATTAATTTCTCTGATGCTATGTTTAACTTGAAATTATTCGTGGCATTTGTCTGAGCATCCATCAGCACCATATTCCCAGAAGAACAAATATTATGTTCTCTGGCTTTATACAAGAATTCATTGTGGAAGCAAAGCCCAGAGAAATTTCTCAAGTGGGTCTTTGGCTAAGGTTCAATTCACTTCTCCTCTGGGCATCATATCCCAATGGGCTCTGATGTTTCAAGATTTAATTTAAAAAAAACAATTAGCATCCATAAAACAGGATGAAAAACTGAAAAACCCTTGAGTTGCTTATGGGAGCAGTCAGGGGAGACATTTAATGGAAAGCATGAAATTCATCTGGAAAGGTGTAGTTGGATGTTCTGCAGGTGTTGCTATTGTTGAGCTAAATGCACATGGACTTGATATGGATTAATGGAGGGAGGTTGCTGCATAGATCATGGAAGGATAAGTAGCAGTAGATAGTGAACAAATATCAGTTTTGTATTAATGAGGCAAGTGAGAAGAGATGCTACGTTTGTAACAGAGAGAGCAGGAATATGGTACATTAATGATAGAAAAATACTCAAAATATTTTACATTTACAGAGATAAAGTGCTATAGTTAAGAGACTTCAAATATTATAAACATATTTACATAGCTGAGAGGATGGAGGTTTAAGAGATGTATTAATGTGTCAAATGATATTAATTTCCATAAGACAATAAACTGAAATTTGCAAAATCATAAATTAGATAGAATTTGTATTTTGTACCTAAATTATTTCACACATGGAAGCAGAGTCCACATGTATGTTTAGAAAGAATTCATAGAGCTTCTTCAAAAAATAAATATTAAGCGATTTTACAAGTCGGCAAATGAATTACATCCAATTTGTTATCTTTAATTGGCGAAGATTCATACAAACTTGATGAACTGAATAGTTTGTTTTGTCTTGTAACATTCTGCTATTATACCCAAGGTACAAGTGAGCACAAGTTCTGAATTTATAATGTCTGTGTAAGTTGTGATCTCGACAGAATTGCATTGTGTCGAACAGCTTCGGGGAACTCTTCGAATTTATTCCTTCTCGATCACTGACTGTGCAGCTACATTCACCGTACAATAAATATCACCCTTGTTAGATTTTCATACAAGACTCTGAAATAGATTTATCTAATTTTCATATTTTACTATCACACCTGGAAGAAGAAATAGCACTGGGTGTAGTGTACTATGATATTATTATGATAATGAATCTCAAACCTGCAGATTCAGAGTTATTCCCTCAAATAATTATCATAAACTTATCCTACATTTTAGGTATAACATGGATCATTTGAAGTATTAATAGAAGAAAAATACAATGTGATGTTGAATATTCCAGAAGGTTAACAGATATTTTTTTAGGAACTTAAACTTGGAAAAATAGTTCTTATTCTCATTTGTGATCTGAAACAATCTGGCCACCATATTGATGAGGCCATTAGCATAGGTTTAATAAAATCCCACTGGCTTGATGTCAAGTCTGCCATCTTAGATATTATTGCTCCATTAAACATGGAGCATTATATAGATTGGGCCCCACATGGTCAAATGTATGTTAAGCAGCCACATAAGAAACACAGGGCGAAGACCTCTCTGCTGGTGGTTGCCAAGGTGACAGAAACAATTCATTTGTGTGAACAAGTCTCTTTTCAGGCTGATATTAGACCTATTTGCAATATCTCACCATTTGTCATCCAATTCTGTGGGAAAGGTAACTGAAGTTCTGTATTTAGTGGGCATCAACTAATGTAATTCTCCTTGCAAGTATTTGTAAAGATTGCAGGCTTCTCCCAGGTACAAGGTACCATTGCATGCCAGATGTTATCAACAGATGTTTACTGCCAAGAACATAGTGAAACAAAAGGGATTTCACTCTCTTCATTTGAAGGAACAACACCTTGTATTCCATCTGGGCACTCTCCACCAGATGGCACAAACATCGAATTCTATCGTTTCTGCAAGGCCCCTCTTCTGTCTCTCTCTTTCTTTATCCTTTCTGCCTCCCTTCCTTCAGCTTCCCACCCCCTTCCCTCTCCATTCAGAGTGATAACCTTCCCCCATCACTTCCCAGGTTTTTTTTCTCTTCTGCCCTCCCAACCATATCCATCTATGGGCCTGGCTCCTCCATCTTCCCCTACTCTCACCATTTTATTCAGGCACCTGCCTTTGTTTTGCTTATACCTTTACAAAATGCTCAGGCCTGAAATGTTGGTTATTTATACATGCCAGAAAGAATGCTGTATGGCCTGCTGAGTTTCTTCACCACTTTTATATATTTCACTCTCTTCGTGGCCAGGTCCAGCTGAAACGCAACTAAATGCATTGAATCATACAGATTTGGTAAATTGGCAGCTGTCACATTGCTTCATTCTGGGGCAGCCTACTGAGTCAACTACAGTTGAGTCACCACATCAGCAAGGGCCAGGGACTGACCACATGGCTGATCATTCAAGTGTGCAACCCACTCACTCATGAACAGGATGCATTCAGTAAAAACCTTGCTGCCACATAGAGTGTGAGTGCACAGAACACTGGCACACTGAACTAGCTGTTCATTGCTTGGATTACTATGAAGGAGCCTTTTATTTGCTCTGGAGAGTAAATGCCACTCACTGGGGGTGGTTTGCTCAAAGAAGACGGGTTCAGCGCTATTTACCAGATTTGTAGGAGACAATTGAGGAACAGGAATCTGGATGAAGAGCGAGGATTGTACTGTAGATAACCCCCTCTTTGCCTGCTCTGTCTTTGAAAGATGTATTCAGGTACAATAATAGTAACTGTAATCCATTTGCACCATTATTATTTGCCATTTCTCAACCTATGAATTGCCTTCCCTTTGTCACGAACATCACACCATTCACTTGGCCAAATTATAAAAAAAAAATACTCAATATAAAGTTAACATTCCAGATTTTCATGTGAATTAAATCATGCCACACCTCATACAAAAGTCAGGTTTATTATATTTTGAGTGCTATCCCAATAGCTCAGGAAAGGCTGCTAACTTTCAAGATACCAAGCCCTGCATAGTGATCTTCAGCATATCTGTGCTTAGATGGATGATTACTGTCATTGGTAAGAGAAGACAGATTGCTAGATTCCAAACTTCCAAGCCATTTTGCACACTAATTTACAGTCTGACTTGATGGCATGAGTCTGACTTTGCATGACATGAATCATTAAAGCATTTGGGTGGGTATTGTTTACCCTAGTTGGGTTTACCAGAGAACAGATAGAGCAAGTCACCTTTTCCTTGCTATAAGGGACGGGGTTCCTATGAAAAGACAACTGCAAAATTTATGCTTCCGTGCTTCATGACATTGTTGGGCTGCCAATGCTCTTCTTATTTTATTGCAGACAATAATCCGCCTCTTCGATGCCCAGAATTGTGGCCTTTACTACTGACAATACCCTTGAGTTAGCTAGCTCCTGTCATATCTTTGTTCTGATTTCCTACTAAATTATGTTGCAAGAATCAAGTGATGAGGATAGCATCTAATTTGATGGACACAACCATCTGTAGCTGAACACAACCAGGCCATTGGATGCCTTAGCTTTGGACAGTTCTGTCTCTTTGTAGGGTCTTAATACTGAAGGAATTTCTGTCTTGTGTAATGCATCATGTTGACTTGCAAAAGAAGAAAAGTATATCAACAATTGTTGTGATCATCACGGATGAAAAGAAGACGTATGTAAGCTGTTAAGTCTATGTTTTACAGCAGCCTTAAATGCAGGAAGGTGATGTGAAGCATATGCATGTGAGACTTTAATCTTAACTGATAGATTGAATGTAGTGAATTTGAAGATTGTGGTTCAATTAGGAGGATAAAACATTTGCCTTGACTGTTTGTTTGAAACATTGAATCTCTTGCCTCCAGCTCCTCAGTGTTCGACTCCTGGGACACTACATGCAAGTCTCTGTATTCCTGTGATAGTACAGATTCGATCACCAATGTGTATATGTACAGATGGTAGTGTAGGATAACTGTGATTGGCTGAGAGTGTAGCCACACCTACTGGCAAGTCTTAAAGGATTGCTCCTAGCCAGACCAGGTAATTCTGGACTGGTCGACCTACTTGTGATATGCTCCAGTCCTTTAGTTAATAAAATTGTAATGTGCATCAAAAGAACCAAAGACTTGTTGATCCAAACCAAGGCTTTTGACTAAAGCCAGACAATCAACCACTTCACGCTCCTGGATGCGTATCCCCTTCTGTGGATCATGGATGTGGTGAATCAGATCGCCCAATACCGTGTATTTTCCACCATTGACTTACGTTCGGCCTATCATCAGCTCCCGATCCGCTGAGAAGACCGACCTTTCACAGCCTTCGAAGCGAATGGGTGGCTGTATCAATTCCTCAGGGTACCCTTTGGGGTCACCAATGGCGTTGCGGTCTTCCAGCGGGAAATGGACCAGATGGTGGACCAGAACAGGCTGACTGCTACTTTCCCGTATCTGGACAATGTCACCATCTGCGGCCATGACACGCAGGATCATGATATCATACTTGAGAAATTTTTTCAGACTGCAATTCGGCTGAACTTGACCTACAATTTCGCAATTCTGAGTTGTGTGGTGGAGATCGGGGTGATGCGTCCCCTCATGGACTTGCCCCCCCCCCCACACACCCAGAAGGCACTCAAATGCTGCCTGGGTTTTTTCTCTTACTCTGCCCAATGGGTTCCACACTATACCGACAAGGCATGGCCACTCATCAAGACCACCTCCTTCTCCCTGTCAACTGAAGCCAGAGCGGCCTTTGACCACATCAAATCGGACATCGTTGCTGCAACGCTCCACGCCATCAACGAGTCCATTCTGATCCAAGTCGAAAGCGATGTGTCTGACTTTGCACTGGCAGCCACTTTGAACCAGGCCAGCTGGCCAGTGGCCTCCTTCTCCAGAACCATCCAGGGTCCTGAGAGCCGACACTCCTCTGTCGGGATGGAGGCCCAGGCCATAGTCGAGGCAGTACGTCATTGGAGACACTATCTCACTGGCAGGCGCTTTACGCTGCTGACTGACCAACGTGCGATCTCCTTCATGTTTAGCAATACCCAGCGAGGTAAGATCAAGAATGATAAAATCACCAGATGGAGAATCAAGCTCTCCACCTTTAATTATGACATACTGTATCGGCCAGATAAACTCAATGACTCACCAGATGCGCTCTCCAGGGGGACTTGCGCCAACATGCAACTGGACAGGCTGCAGAAACTCCCCGAGGAGCTCTGTCATCCAAGGGTCACTAGGTGATCCAAGGGTCACTAGGTTCGCCCACTTTGTCAAAGCTTACAACCTGCCCTACACGGTCGAGGAGATTCGCTCCATGACCCGAGTCTGCCCAGTGTACTCTGAGTGCAAGCCCCACTTCTTCCATCCAGAGAACACCCACATCATCAAAGCCACCCGCCTCTTTGAGCATCTCAGCATAGACTTCAAGAGGCCCCTACCGTTGACCAACCGTAACACCTACATCCTTACGGCCATCGACAAGTACTCCTGCTTTCCTTTTGCTGTGCTCTGCTCGGACATGACTGGCTCCTCAGTTATAGAGGCCCTGCACAGTATCTTCGTCATCTTCGGGTACCCCAGTTATATCCACAGTGACAGGGAGTCCTCGTTTATGAGCGCGGAGCTGCGACAGTACCTTCTGGAGTGTGGTATTGCTTCAAGCAGGACCACCAGCTATAACCCACGTGGTAATGGACAAGTCGAAAGAGAGAATGCCACCGTCTGGAAAGCGGTTATGTTTGCCCTCCGGTCCAAAGATCTCCCCACCTCTCGCTGGCAGGACGTGCTCACTAGTACCCTACCTTCCATCCACTCCCTCCTATGCACAGTTCCTTTTGAGCTTTCTTTTGCACAAGATCGATCCTCTTCTTCCTTTAGGTGTATATTTTGTTAGCCAAGATCCAAATCCCTTAGCAATGCCTCTGGTGTAGACCCACGAAGAGTGGGGAGTGGAGGCACAGCGCTCCCTCAGGGCCCAACTGCTCCGTACCATCAGCTCCATACTGCCTTTGAACAGCTCATTAAAGGAGCTGATGGCAATTATAATTAAAATGTTACGACCACAGGGTCTGTGCCCATGATGGCAGTGCCTGTGTTCAGCAGCAGTCATGAGGGGTTGCAGACTCCAGGGAAGCGGAGGACTAGTACAGGGCACCAGAAAACAGGAGACCACCCACTGTTTGAGAAGGAGTAGGAGAAGCAGAGGAGATGACCTATAGGGCAGTCACCATGCAGTGGACCAGTGAAGGGTTCTGCTGCTGAAGGACTCATACAGTTGTTGGTGACTTGAGGCATGGAACCTATGCAGGCTGTTGGGTGCTGGAGACTGGATCGAATCTGGCTGAAGGTGTTCCAGGTATTGGAACCGGGATGCGAGAGGATGCCGATGGCGCTGAAGGGTTTCTAATTGTATTGGAGGCTCAGATCTTGAGCTTGGGTTGCTGATGGTTTGGACTGTTGTCTGTGTGGCTGTGGAGGCTACGGAAGCACTGGAAGGCTATGGACACTCAGTGAATCTAGTTGGGGGGAATCTCTCTTTTGCTTCTCTTTCTCCGAATTTAAGAGGTGCTTCAGGCAATTTCTGATGATGACAAATCTGTCTGCCTTATAGCAGATAAAAGGCAATTTTGTGTTATATGACACTTTTTATTACATGACAATAAATTGAACCTTGGAAATCTTGGAAATGATGACTGTGCTGGGGAACGTCTTCTTTCTAATCACTTTCACGCTTCCATTTTATTTTCCATTGCTGTATTTATGGAATATTCATTTCCCTTGATAAGAATTAAGGTAATTTTATAATGGTTAGTGAAGGAAAACATGATGAAGGGAATTTTAATATATCCACGATTCTGCAGTCACCAAATTAATAATTTAAATTTGATCTTTTTGTTTTTTAAAAAAAACAACATTCACTAATTCATGGTGTCTCACAATACCAAAATGAGACCTTCTATTCAATATTTGTGGCCAACGACAGTAAGCCTATTTGCCCGCATTAGGACCATATCCTTCTCACTTTATCTTCTAAGTTTATTTCAAATGCATATCTGTAAAATCTCTCTTTGGATAGTTTCCAAGACAGAAATATCAAGAGTTACTCCACAAATCATTTATGCTCAGTGTTTTAGCACATGTGATTGGTAGCTGCAATGCATGTAACATAGAACCATAGAACGATATAGCACAGAAACAGGCCCTTTAGCATCAAACTATTATTCTTCCTAGTCCCATTAACCTACAACTCTACCATAGCTTTCTCTACCTCTCCAATCCATGTACCTGTACAAATTCTCTTAAAAATTAAAATTGAGCCCGCAATCACCACTTCAGTTGGCAGCTCGTTCCACACTCTCACCACTCTCTGTGTGAAGAGATTCCCCTTAATGTTCCCTCTTAATCTTTCCCTTTTCATCTTAACCCATGTCCTCTGGTTTGTGACTCACTTACCCTCAGAGAAAAAAGCCTGCTGACATTTACTCTGTCTATACCCCTCATAATTTTAAGTACAGTGCCACTCTTATTATCTGAAATCAGATTATCTGAAATCCTCATTTATCTGAAATGTTTTTGGACTTGGAAGTGATGTCTTGTCTCCTCTCAAAAAATTTGGATAAATGAGGACATCTGAAGCAATCAGAAATCCTCACTCATCCAAAATTTTTTCGAAGACTAACTGAACTCACAGGTTGAAAAAAAATTCACCCGTCATGAAATTAGAACGATTGTCCTCATTTCAGGTAACTGCCTCCCCTCTCTCTTTCAATTTCTTCTTTACTTACCCCTATTGGCTTTCTCTCCAACTTTCCCTGTCAAACTGCTTGCCTCTGTCTCCCAGCCACAAGTGGTCAGAAGAATCCCTTGTCTCGGTATCATCAAAGACAGTGGCCTCCCGAGCAGAAGCGTGACCTTGGCACCCGGGCAATAGTGGGGACCTCAGTGGGGAGGTGTCAGTGATTGTTGAAGGTGGTTGGGAGGGGGAGTGTGTGCAACCGAAGACTAGGCCCGTGTCAGGCTCCAACATCAAGAACCAGGATGCGAACCCAGAACAGCCTCTGCTGAAACGAGCCCATGGGGATCGGCGGTAGTGGTGGGGACATGTTGGGGATCAGTAGTAGTGGTTGGGAGGTCTCTGTGATCCCGATAATTTTGGATAATCGGAGTTGTACTGTACCTCTATCAAATCTCCCTAATTCTTCTATGCTCCAGGAAATAAAGTTCTAATCTGTCTAATCTTTCCTATTACTCAGTTCCTGAAATCTGGGCAACATACTTGCAAATTTTTTCTGCACTCTTTCTATCTTCTTGACATCTTTCCTGTTGTTAGGTGACCAAAGCTGCACGTAATACTTGAAATGTAGCCTCACCAATGTATTGTACAATTTTGCCATAACATCCCAACTCCTATACTTAATACTTAGATTTATGAAGGCCAATATGGCTAAAGCTCCTTTTGCAGCTCTATCTACTTGTGATGCCACTTTCAGGGAATTATGTATCTGTATTCCCAGATCCCTCTGTTTTACCGCACTTCTCAGTGCTCTACCATTTACCATGCATGTCCTTTTTTTGTTTGTCCTTCCAAAATACAACACCTGCCATTTTCCCCCCATTTTTCCATCTGGTTCAGATCCCTCTGCAAGCTTTGAAAGACTTCCTCGCTGTCCACAGTGCCTCCAATCTTAGTGTCATCTGCAAAATTGCTGAACTAATTTACCACATTATCATCCAGATCATTGATATGGATGAGAAACATCAATGGTTCAAGCACCAATCCCTGAGGCACACCATAAATCACATGTCTCCAGTCTGAGAAGCAATTATCAACCACCACTCTCTGGCTTCTTCCACATAGCCAATATTGGATGTAGTTTATTACATCACCATGAATACTAAGCTTCTGAACCTTCCTGACTAACCTCCCATGTGGGACCTTGTCACAAGCCTTACTAAAGTCAGTGTAGACAACATCTACAGCCTTTCCTTCATCATCTTTCTTGGTAACCTCCTCAAAAAACTCTATAAGATAGGTTAAATACAACCTCCCATGCACAAAGCTATGTTCAGTCCCTGAGTATATAAATTCTTGTATACCCAATCCCTATGATCACCTTCCAATAACATACCTACTACTGATATCAGGCTAAATGGACTACAATTTCCAGTGTTATTTTTAGACCCTTTTTTTAACAATGGAACAACATGAGCTACCCCCATTCCTCCGGCACCATGCCTGTGTCTAAAGACATTTTAAATATTTCTGCTAGAGCTCCTGCAATTTCTACACTAGCCTCCCTCAAGATCAAAGGGAATATCTTATCTGACCCTGGGAAGTTATCCACCCTTATTTGCTTTAAACCAGCAATCCCTCCTCCTCTTTAATCTGTATAGGTTCCATGACCTCACTGCTTGTTTTTCTTACTTCCCCTGACTCTGTGCCCTTTTCCTGAGTGAATACTGATGAAAAAACTACCACTTAAGATCTCCCCATCTTTTTTAGCTCCATACAAAGCTAACCACTCTGATCTTCAAGGGGGCTAATTTTTTCACTTATATCACTTTGCTCTTAATACACCTGAGGATTTTCATTCACATTTCCTGCCAAAGCAGCCTCTTGTCTTCTTTTAGTCTTTGCTGATTTATTTCTTGAGGTTTTTCTTGCATTTTTATACTCCTCGAGTACCTCATTTGCTTCGTGTTGCCTATACCTGCTATACACCTCCCTCTTCTTCCAAACCAGATCTTCAAAATCCCTCGAAAGCCAAGGTTCCCTATGCCTGCTAACTGTGCCTTTAATCCTGACAGGAACATATAAACTCTGTCCTCTCAAAATTTCACATTTGAAGTTCCTCCACTTACATAGAACATAGAACACAACAGCAAAGTACAGGCTCTTCGGCCCTCGATGTTTTGCCGATCTATATATTTCTTTAAAAAAATACTAGATGCTTTCTACCTTGTAACTTTCTATTTTTCTTTCATCCATGTACCTGTCTAAGAGTCTCTTAAACACCCCTAATGTTTCAGGCAAGGGACTTCAGGCACCCACAACTCTGTGTGTAAAGAACTTACACCTGATGTCTCCCCTAAACTTCTCTCCTTTCACTTTGTACAGATGTCCTCTGGTGGTTGCTATTCCTGTCCTGGGATAAAGGCACTGGCTCTCCATCCTATCTATGCCTCTCATAATCTTTTAGACCTCTATCAAGTCTCCTCTCATCATTCTACGCTCCAAAGAGAAAAGTCCCAGCTCTTCTATCCTTATGCCATAAGACATTTTCCAATCCAGAAAACATCCTGATAAATATCCTCTGCACCCTCTCTATGCTTCACATCCTATCTATAATGAGATAACTAGAACTGTACACAATACTCCGTTTGGTCTCACCAGAGATTTGTAGAGTTGCAACATGACCTCTTGACTCAGTCACTCTATTAATGAAGCCCAACATCCAATAGGCCTTCTTAACAATCCTGTCAACCTACAGAACTCCAGTGGTCACTGACCTCCAGGCAGAATACTTTCCTTCCATTACTATTCTCTGCTATCTACTGAATTTAAGAACATATCTCATGGAGGACTTTGTCAAATGCCTTACTAAAATCATATTGAGCATATCTACCTCTCTACCCTCATCAATTTCCTTTGTTACCTCTTCAAAAAACTCTTTTAGATTCGTGAGGTATGACCTTCCCTTCACAAAGCCATGATGACTATCTTTGAGTAGACTGTAGTTCTCCAAATGCTCATAGATCCTATCCTTAAGAATCCCCTCCAATAGTTTGCACACCACTGATGCAAGACTCACTGGTCTCTAATTCCCAGGATTCTCCCTATTACCTCTTTTAAACAAGGGGACCTCTGGCACCTCCCCTGTGGCTAAAGAGGACTCAAAGATCATAGACACTGTCCCAGCTGCCTATTCCCTCACTTCTCATAGCAACCTGGGGTAAATCGTGTCCGGCCCCAGGTACTTGTCAATCTTGATGTTTTTAAGAAAATGCAACACTTCCTCTTCCTAAATCTCAACGCACACACTTTTTCTATTCTGACATCACCCTGATCCAGGTCCTTTTCTCTTTTGAAAACTGAAACAAAGTGTTCATATAGGACCTCCCCAACCTCCTCTGCCTCCAACCACATATTGATCATTTATTCTTTATTGACCCCACCTTCATTCTCATCATTTTTCTGTTTTCCACATACACATAGAACACCTTGGGGTTCTCTTTAATCCTACATGCTAAGGCCTTCTCATGCCCCCTTTGAGCTCTCCTGTCCTTTCTTAAACTCTTTCCTAACTAACATATACTTCTTATGAGCCCTTCCTGATTCCTGTTTCCTGTATGCTTATTTCTTCCTCATGACCAGCTGCCTCACCTGTTATGTCAATCATGGTTTTCTTTTCCTACTATCTTTTCGCTATCCCATTGGAACAAACTTTTCCTGAACCTGGCACAAGTGGCCCCTAAACTTCCTCCACATTCATTCTGTACTTTCACATTTGAACATCTGTTTCCAATTTACTCTCTCTAGTTCCTGCCCCATACCATCGTAATTAACCCTTCCCTAATTAAAAACTTCCCCATTTTGTCTACTTTAAAACTTACCCTAAATCTCAGTGAGTTGTGGTCACTCTAACTAAAATTCTCACCCGCTGAGAGGTCCACCACCTGACCAGGTTCATTACCCAGAATTAGATCCAGTATGGGCTCTCCTCTTGTTGGCTGGTCCACATACTGTGAAAGGAACCCTTCTTGAACGCACCTGACATATTTAGTCCCATCTATTTCTCTTGCCATCAGGAAGCACCAGTTAATATCAGGGAAGTTGAAGTCACACATAACAACCCTGAATTTCCCATATCATTCCAAAATCTACCTGCTTATCTGTTCCTCAGTGTCCAGAGGGCTATTTGGGTCCTATGGACAACTCACGTGGCAAGGCCTTCTCATGCCCACTTTACTCCGAATTAAGTAATAGCTTCCTTCCTACTTCTAACTTCCACCCGCACTGTCTCAGTAGACACTGCCTCAGAAGCATCATCCCTTTCCATAGCCATGATACTATCACTGTCCAGTAATTCTAATCCACTCACCCCTCTCATACCTCCCATCCTATTCCTTTTAAAACACTTAAACCCTGGTACTTGCATCAGCCAATTCTACCCTTCCTCCAGCCAAATCTCTCTAATAGCCACAACATCATTGCTCCATGTACTGATCCGTACTCCAATTTCATCCCCTTCATTCCTAATACTCCTATCATTGAAATAGACATATTTCAAATCCTCTAACTGACTACTTTATGTTTTGTTCCTTGCTTGTCCTTCCTCACAACTCAGAACACATAGCATCATGCTTCTGACCTCCTGCCCTATTCTTTGCACTCTCATTTTGATTTCTACCCCCCCACACCCCCCCCCCCCCCCGCACCAAACTAGTTTAAATCCTCACAATAGCTCTAGCAAACCTGTCCGCCTAGATATTGGTCCTTCTCCAGTTCATGTGCAGCCTGTGTTTTTTTGTAAAGGTCAGACTTTCCCCAAAAGAGATCCCAATGTTCCACAAATCTGAACTCCCACCCCCCAACTCTTAAGCCAAAGCCATACATTTATTTGCCACAATTTCATATTCCTATCCTCTCTAGTGAGTGATATAGGCAGCAATCCCTAGATTACCCCTTGAGGTCCTGCTTTTTAACTTCTTTCAAGCTCCCTATATTCCCTCCAGGACTTCATCTCCTGTCTATATCATCAGCCCCCATGTGGACCATGACATCTGACTCCTCACCCTCTCCTTCCAGTTTGCTGTGAACTTGATCAGAGGCATCCCTAGCTCTGGGAGGCAACTTACCATCCAGGAGTCTTGATCTCATTCACAGAATCTCCTATCTATTTGCCTAACCAACGTCCCCAGTCACCATAGTTCTCCTCTTCTCCCCCCTTCCCTTCTGAGCTAAAGGGCCGTCTCTGTGCCAGAATCGTGACCACTACAACTTGTCCCTGGTAGATGCCCCCCCCCCCCAAACAATAGTATTCAAAATGGTATACAATAGTCCCCCATATCTGTGAGGGTTATGTTCCTAGACCCCCAGTGGATGCCTGAAACTGTGGCTAGTACCAAATCCAATATATATGTTTTTTTCCTATGCATACATACCTATGATAAAGTTTAATTTATAGATTAGGCACAATAAGACATTAACAACAATAACTAATAATAAAATACCTGTAGAGCAATTATAACAATATATAAAAGAATAAGGTTACTTGAACACAAGCATGCGATACCGTGACAGTCAATCAGATGACCAAGACGGCTACTAAGTGACTAACAGGTGGGTAGTGTTTACAGTGTGGATACGCTGGACAAAGGGATGATTCATGTCCTGGACAGGAAGGTGCTAGATTTCATCATGCTACTCAGAACTGCGTGCAATTAAAAACTGATGAATTGTTTATTTCTGGAATTTTCCATTTAATATTTTTAGACCAGGTAACTGATACCACGGAAAACGAAAATGGAGATGAGGGGGGACTACTGTACTTATTGTTGAGGGGAATGGCCACAAGGATACTCTGCTCTATCTGCCTATTCCCCTTCTCTCTTCTAACAGTCACCCAGCTACCTGCCTTCTGACATTTGGGGGTGACTGTCTCCCTGAAGCTCCTCTTTATAACTACCTCTGCCTCCTGAATGATCCAGAGTTCATCCATCTCCAGCCTCAGTTCCCTAACTTAGTCTCTCAGGAGCTGCAGCTGAATACACCTTTTGCAGGTCTAGTCATCAGGGACAATTGTGCTGTTCAGATTTCTCACATGCTGCAATCAGAGCATTTCATTACCCTAATTGCTGTCTCCATTATCTGTTCCTAGTTTAAATACAAAGGCCTTACTTTACTGGAAATGTGCTTTATCCTCAGCCCCTGCTGAGCCATAGCCTCCAAGTCCCCTCCTACCCTGGCTACCCACATACTGGACTGCACATCCCAACACATCTTTTCCAGAAAACAACTTCTCCCAATCTACAGATTCTAGATACTTTCTCATTTCCTCAAAATTGGCCTTTCTCCATGTTGGGCATGATCAGTTGCCCCAATAATTGCAATGACAAAGACTTGAGGGGAATGATAGGCTTTATTGTACAAAATACTTGAGCTGGCCCAGATCCAAACTAGGGAAGTACAGGGAAGGGAAAGGTGGCCCGATTTTTATGGCCTGGGTCCCAGGGGAGGAGTCCAGGTAAGAGTGTCATCTGGCCAGCCCGAGCCAATTAGCATATACAATCCATACCATTACACTCCAATTTAGAATCTCAACCTGAGGCCCAGGCCTATCCTTCTTCATACTTAACTTGAAACTAATGGCATTATGATCACTGGACTCAAAATGTTCCCCTACACACACTTCTCTCATCTGTCTTGCTTCATTCCCTAATAGGAGATCTAGTATTGCACTCTCTCTAGTTGGTTCCTCTATATATTGATTTATAAAACTTTCCTGAACATATTTGATAAACTCCCAGCCATCTAACCCTTTTAGTTTGGAAGTCCCAGTCAAAATGTGGAAAAAAAATCTTCTACTATCACAACTTTATTTTTCCTGTTGCTGTCTGGTATCTCTCAACAGATCTGCTCCTCCAATTCTCACTGACTATTGGGCAGTCTATAATACAACCCCGTGAGTGTGGTCATAATTTTCCCATTCCTCAGCTCCACCCATATGGTCTCAGTAGACAAGCCCTCTGGTCTGTCTTGCCTGAGTACAGCTGTGATATTTTCCCTGATGAGCAATGCCACTCCTTCCCCTTTCATCCTCCATTCTATCGTGTCTGAATCAACGGAAGCCTAGGACATTCAGCTGCCTGCCCTGTCCCTCCTGCAACCAAGTTTCCATAATTCTATATGCCATAATTCTGCACGTCAATCCACATTCTAAGCACAGATGTCATAGGTGCTCGGTGGTTAGTAAGGGATTACTTAAGGTGGTATGTGAGTGGTAAAAAAGGTTGAGAACCACTATGATGCACTTTTAAATGGATATCAGATGGCTTTTGATGTCTATGAGGACATAGCAGAACCTGCGGGAGAGGCGAATCCTTGGACACACAGTGTCTCTCTTTGGCTTCTATTTTGTTCTTTTTGAGTGCAGCAAACAACAGCAACTCTGTTTGCCTTTATGCCAAGCAAAAGTTGAAGTATATAATTTATATTGCATATTTTTGTATTATTACATGACAATGAAGGAACCTTGACTTTAACCTTCTGAAATTCCAAGTTCCCCATAAGACCACATGAAAGAAAGAAAAAGGAAAGAAAGGGATAATGGGATCAATGCTTTTAATAACTTAAAAATTATGCCATTTGAGCGCACTACCAATTAATAACAATTAATTTTAAAATCAGTTTACAGGGGAAATTTTGCGCAGTAATATTTGGGGTGATTTTTCAAAACCTCAATTTCAAATCCTGCCATGTTTAGTGAATATTCAATTTTTAATATTCTGGTGTCATGTCATTACATTTGAAATTAAAGTAACTCTCATGTATGAGGGGGGTGTGATTTGCAATAAAAATGAACATATATAAAGCATTTTGCCCAGATATACTTTGAAGAGAATTTTAATTTAATTTACAGCATCATTATTGGAATAATTTTGGAACAACTCAAATTAAACATAAAGAATATAATGGCTATACTTTCCCTTATAATTAATAACTTGGTTAGGAGTTTGAATTCTCAAAAACTCTGTTTTAAATTGTATGTTTCTGTGAATATAGAAACATGCCTTTAGTGGTGAAATTAATCATTAATAATCATGTAGAAACTATTGCAGAGGCAACAGACCAAAGAACCTCTGTAGGTTATTGTGAGTTTACAACTGTACTTCACAGTTGCCTGCAGAGATTATCTAGTCTGTAGCTATCCATCGTAACACTGTTTTTCCTTGAAGATTTCCTTAACAACAGGAATGAAAATTATGTCATTAAGTTTTGTTTTGTAAGCAACAAACATATTTTAAAATATTGCATTTTCTGAACTCTTATCAGCTATGGTCTTCTTTCTTATATCAGAGGGACCTGAAAGTAGAATCACAGGTGGATAGGGCTTGGCATATTGGCCTTCATAAATCAAAGTATTGAATGTAGGAATTGGGATGTTATGGTAAAGTTATATAAGATATTGATGAGGCCATATTTGGAGTATTGTGTGCAGTTTTGGTCATCTAAATGCAAGAAAGATATCAATAATGTAGAAATAGAAGATTTATTAGGATGTTGCCTGGACTCCAGGAACTGTGTTATAGGGAAAGGTTACATAGGTTAGGACTTTATTCCCTGAAACATAGAAGAATGATGGGAGATTTGATGGAGGTATTTAAAATTATGAGGGGGTTAAACAGAATAAATGTAGATAGGCTTTTTTCACTGAGGGTAGGTGAGATACAAACCAGAAGACGTGAGTTAAGAGTGAAAAGGGAAAAGTTTAGGGGGAACATGAGGGGAAACCTCTTCACACACAGAGTGCTGGGAGTGTGGAATGAGCTTCCAGCTGAGGTGGTGGATATGGGCTCAATTTCAACATTTCAGCAGAATTTGGGCAGGTACATGGATGGGAGAGGTTTGGAGGGCTATGGAGTGGGTGCAGGTCAGTGGGGCTAGGTGAAAGAAATGGTTCAGCACAGACTAGAAGGGCCAAAGGGACCTGTTTCTGTGCTGTGGGGTAGTGTTCTATATCTTTATAAACTGCTGGAGGCTGCATTGTTGCTTTCAGCTTGGCTTAGATTGAAGGCATGAGAGTTAAAAGAATCAAGCCTCCCTCCAGGATGAAAATTCATTCAATGAATGTCTGTGTGTGACTGAGAAGTCATGAAGAAGTTAATCCAGAGGAATTCAAGTAAGTATTAAAAAGTCTTTTGCATTAAAGAGCAGAACATTTTTCCAGCATGTGGTAACTTGTGGAACTCCCGACCACAGAAAGTTGTTGAGGTAATTTCATTAGATATAATCAGAAGGGTTTGGATGAAGGGATCTGAAGAGAAAGCTTGATAGGGTACTGAAGTTGTATTGAATGGTGGAGCAGGCTTGAAGGGCTGAATAGCCTTCTTCTGTACCTATATTCTCAAATAACATCATTGTTTATTAAATCAATATTTTCAGAGCTTTGTACAGGACATTTCTAAAAGAGAATTGTTGCATAAATTGCAATTCTTTCATATGTTTCAATTTGCTCAATTTTCTGATAAGTACAAAATAAATAAATATATATTTTGCCAATTTAACCACATATTTTAATTTGACAACTTTTTTCCAAACCAGATGCCTCTTCAATTTAATGAATCATTTAATTCAGGAGTTTGGATGAATCAGACCATTCTGATTGGTCCTTTCATGTAATTAAACAAGGAACTCTGCAGATAGTGGGAATCAAGTGCAATGCACAAATGTGTTGGAGTAACTCAGCAGTCCATGCAGCATCCAGAGGAAGTAAACGGTAACAACATTTTGAGTTTGGCCATTTATATCTGGATGCTACATAGCTTGCTGAGTTTCTCTAGTGATGGGACATCTGTCAATACAAACTCCACAAATCTGTTCCTCTACACTCCTCTTTGTCATGAGGGTTTCCCAAAATTTCAGACCCTATTTTTAAAACTGTTTAATTAGTTTGTGTAAATAATGTAATAATGGTATACCTGCTGACAATCCTATTGTACTCATGTGAAGCATTTTCTCACAAGTATTTATTCTTTTCTGTTGAAATAAAAATAGTTGTTATGTCCACTCACCATCAACCAAACAACGCCTTTTCAATAACTGATTTAACAATCACAGGAGACTTTTATCAAAGAAATTGTAGTTTTCAGAAATAGTTTCCTACCCATTTCCTCATCTTTTTTTTCTTTTTAACAAGATAAATAAATTAGAAAAGTTAACATAAAATTACCATTTCTTCCTTGAACTTCCATGGAACATAATGTAAATCTAATGTTTCAACAATGTGGCAAACATCTCCTCTATTTGATTCAGCATGTTTTACCATTCATTTACTGACACATCTAGATTATGTTGAATTATTAAGGAGAAGTAATTACTTTCCTTATTAAACTTCACAGTGGAAACCTTGCTCAGTGAACTGTCGACTCATGCTGACCTACCACAATAGTTTCTTGGAGACAGCTGGCACGTGTCTTTTCCTCACAAAGCCTCTCCCGGGTAACAGACCCCTACTGGTCAACCGTAACTGCTTTCCTGATGCCAGTTAACCAGCACGTGCCTTATTGTTGCTGGGTCTTTTTGGTAAACTCCTTGGCCCACGGGTGCTGTTCTACTAAAATGAGGTCACAACCCTTGAACTTTCAGATGCTGCAACAAATTGAAAGATGAACACATTTGTTTTAGAAAAGTAGATTGGGAAAATCTTATTGTCTGTTTGGAAGCAAAATAAAGAAGACATCAAAACTCTTGTTAGATGTTTAGTCTCCAGCTGCAGTTAACTGACATTTCTTAAAGACTGAGAAAGGTGCAGTGGACTGAAGAGAAATTTACTTAATCTGTTTTGTATTTTTAACTCTTTGCCATTACTAGTTTGCATACCATTGTGAACATCACTATTTAGAAGTACTGTATACTATTACACTTGTTGCAAAATATACAACTGAGCAAAGAATTTCCATTTTTTCCCAATATAGGACTGTTTAAAGACCTAACATTAGAAATGTTACCATTGTGTATGATTATTATATTTTTACTCTATTATCCTCTAGTATTTTCTGCAGTATCATTTAAAGGTTCTATATTTCTTGACATTTCCTTGACAAAACAATGAAGATCAAGATGGATGGCAATCCAATTTATTCACTTAAATTAATGGGCAAATTTCTTTCTCATAGAAAGGATCCCAAGCTTTGCAGAATTATAGACCCTATTTGAAATACAAAATTACTTGTGTTCAAATCATTTTAGAAACTGTTTTGTCTGTATGATTTGAAATAAACATTTCTATAAATGCATTTTTGATTTTGGTTATATGGTGGCCATTATCAGTAAGTATCTTAATTCCATAATGAGAAATATCAAGCGCATCAAAACTATTAAAAGCAATTGGAACTACTGATCTTTTGCAAATCAAACAACAATCTATGTTCTTTCACTGGGTTGCGTGTAATTATTATTGTCAGATTCCTTAAGAGTTCATATGTTGGAGTAGGACTTGATAAAATCTGTTTCACCCTTCATTGGAAGTTTTTGTTTCATTTCATTATTTTTAAAATTTACTGGCAAGCTAATTTTTTTTCCTTTTTAGTTTCTTAAACTCAGTGCACCATTGTGTGAAACCCATTTGACCATTCATATATATTTTAAATATGAATGTATAATGACATAGTTAGATAGACACACAGACTTGACATTCTCTTAATCAATGCTTCTGCACAGGAGCAGAGAATTATCCTGTTGTTACCAACTGTATGCCATTCAACATTGGAAATTAGAACATAGTGATATTTTTTACATTCTGAAGGTAACTGAAAATTTACTGTCTGGTTACTATATATATGAATGAAACACATTAGATTTACTCACATGATGGTTCAAGCCCATTTCGCTGTTAAGTAATTGTTTTTATTAGAAAGATGTGTATCAGCAGGGAGTTGCTAATCTCTGGATCTGAGCTGAAATATTTCTTAGCTTGCTTACCTATGTAATATCTCCAGCCCTGTCCTTCCATGGTACAGCTTTCGATGAACAGTTTGTGGCGGAAACCTGCACTTAGGGCACAGCAGCAGACTGCAAGTTGTATTTGAACACAAGTGAAGAAAAGCTATGAAAATGATGCATAACCAACTGGTTGTCGACACTAACATTCCCCCAATGGCAGGAGTTGTTTTGAACCTTCTAAGCTGTAGGTCCTGCTGAGCCCAGCAGGAGCCAAACGCTAAGCACCATCTGCCAGCTCTTTGCTGTTTTACTTAGTGTCCCCATACCTCCCCACCTCCACTTCTATCTACAACACAAAATGATCTCAAAAACTACAATGGGACAACGCATGAATCAAAGCTGACTAAAAGGCAGAGTGAATAGTTTTCATTTGTGGCAGTTCAATTTGTTTTCACTGCCTCATGAGCTGAACTTTTAAAGCACAAGCTATAGAATAAATTCTACAGTATAAAGAACAAAAACTGGAAGCAACTTCTTTGATTCCCTTTAACTCTTTTAAAATCTGAATTATCATTATCATTTTTAAACCTAACTGAATTAATTGCCTTTGAATTAGTTGAAAAATAATAGTGTTTTAAACATGAAAAAAAATGGCCAAATTGGTTTCACAGGTACATAAGATGAACCACAGAAGGAACTACATTCATTATTAGGCAAAGGGATCAAAAACTTGTTTATAAAGCAGATCGAAATAAACAGGCAAAATAATTTTAAGAAGAGAATTCTAGATTCTGGGACCTGGGCATCCAAGGGAACAGGTTTTTCTAACTAAATTAAAAATGAAAAATTGCATAATGTAACTGACTGTTGCTAGGTCTATAGGAAACTCCTGGCACTCAGTCAATACTGTCTCAATTTGTAATAAAAACACAATGTTGGAGAAACTCAGCAGGTCAAACTGTACTTTATATTGCAAAGATACATAACCAACATTTCAGGCTTGAGCCCTTCATCAAGATATGAACAAAGCTCTGTCTCAAATTATTTTTAAGATTTTCATGGCCCTTGGGCAAATGCAGAAATATGTAACTAATTCCAGGTTAATAGCTGGTGCACCTATCTCCTGTCAACATCAACATCATATCCAATGGCAGAGAAGTGATATACTGGAGAGAGGGACCTATTGATGATTGTAAAGTATAAAGGTGTTTGAGTTGTTTCACTTCATTTTAATCTGGAATTATTTTGATATCAGGGTATTTACCTTTATTGCAGAGTTCATTTTTGTTCAATTCACGGAAAAGTGGCACACTTTAGTATCAGTTGAATTCCATCTTAGGCAGCAGGTGACCGTGCTTTTACCCTTATTTTACCAGATTAATTCTTGCACAGCTAGTCTCTGGGGAAAGGGATAAGGCATATTCTCACTAGAGGACATTATAGCTGCAAAATTTCCAATTAAAATAGATAAACATTCAGTCATATAATCAGCCCAAGTTTCTAATCTTGTTTTTCTGATAATTGAGGGGGAATGTCCAAATACAGGTTGTCTGCACAGAGTAGAGAAAGCTGGGATTCACACAATTTTCTTATTCCATTGGTACCCTGCTGTGAATGATGGAACAACAGGATCATTATTTTGGAATTTTTTTCCTGGTCATTGTGGTGAATGTCTGCCAAGCTGCCTGACTCCCCTCTGGCGAGCCTTGCTGTACTAACATTGGCTGTGCATTATCTCTACTGTTAAGGACACACCCCTTGGGTATAACTGTATATGTACCTATTGTCTTTCATTATTGTACCATGAGTTTCTGCTAATAAAAGCAATGATTATTGTTTGACCACATCGTCTTTGTCTACTTCATCAACTGACACTTCAGTCATATGTACCAAATACATTATATTATGTGCGTATTGCATGGCACATCTTGAAAATTTACTTCACTGCACTGAATGGGACTATATTTCAGAAGCAGAGTTCAAAGTTCATCCAGTAATACAGTATATTGTGTTCAATGCATAAGACTGAGAATTAATTTCAGTTCTTTTTAATAGTTAACTTGAAATGAATATAGTTGGGGATATTTCAGAGATATTTGTAATGATTAACTTGTTTTAATAAAGTGGAAACTCTTTTAAATGCAGAGATGCCTGCAATAAAGGGGTAGAGATACATGTTATTTTTAATATGACCAAGGATGATTTTCCAATCCAATTATCTCATTATACCAGCATTCACTTCAAGATAATGGTAGAATAAGAAAATCCCATGGGCCTCCCCTTTCATGATGCTATTCAAGTGAAATTGAATTCCAATTAAAATAGATAAACATTCAGTCATATAATCAGCCCATGTTTCTAATCTTGCTTTTCTGATAATTGAGGGGGAATGTCCAAATATAGGTTGTCTGCACAGAGTAGAGAAAGCTGGGATTCAAAGAGAAAGAAGTTTGTCAAATAAAGTTGAGTTCAATAGAGTTTAAAAAAAATTATCTTAGAAAGCCATTTAAATCTGTACTGTTGAGAAGTATGATGGAGGCAGATTCAGTAGTAACAGTTGAAAAGCAATTGGTTAGAAACTTGAAGTGAAACAATAATTGGGCTCTGCGCAGACATGAAACTGATTGGAGAGTTCCAACAAGGAACCTTCACAGACATAAAGAATTGAAGGTCTTCCTTTGGCCATTTTTTGATTGGGTGATGAAAATCTCCATATATTTGTTCCAGGTTAAATGTTAAAGAAAGGAACAGAAATTCATTCTCAGTTTCATGAACTAAACTCACAATATATTGTAAGAACTTGGAACTCTGCTTCTGAAATTTGATTTCATAAGGTTCAGTGGAGTATTGTTCAAAGGTAGAATACAATACACATATTGTGGGTGGTCACATGTTCTCCCTGTCTGAAACTTATTCAGAAGTCACTTCACCTGTCAATCAAAGTTAGACTCTGGACACCTATTAGTGCACACCTTGCCATTGGCTCATTTAAATTACTTAGGGTCATCATTGGCTAGATGCCCAGATCAGAACAGTATATAACATCAATGCATAGCACATACTTTCTCTCTGCCTCGTGGTCAAAACCTTGGATATCGCTCCAGCCAGGTCGCTACTATGGACATCACTGGAAATGTCATGGATAAGGTGTGAATTACACTTAAGCTGAGCTGTAGTACTGCAATGGATCAGTTGGTACAGGAATTGGGAGTGTGAATTCCAATCCCTGTCTTGTTAGAGTGCATTAGTATATGACTTAACACTGAGCCGCACCCCGAGGATACAGGGATCTGAAGTGTCTGCTGAAATCCCTGTCTGTGAATATGTAAAAGATAGTTGGCCACTGGTATTAGAATCCAACAAGGATCCAAATTGAATGTCTATATAGTTGTTTACTAATATAGTAATTGAATAACATTTGACATTCTCCTGTTTTGTCTCCTGTGTGTTCATTGGTTCCCTATGATTGTAACACTCATGTCCATGTAGCAGAGTTAAAAATGCAATTTATTCTTATTCCCAACTTGTATTCACAAATTTTATTTATCATTTAATCATTTAGTATTTGTGAATTTTATCTTGTTATTTTTATTTACTGTTATTTTATTAATGTTTCCTGTGGAAGAGACTTTGCTATTCAACACCTCTTCTGTACCTCCTAAGCATCCTGAGGCCCCTACCCCTCTGCTCCTCACAGTGTCACTGTGCACTGCTTGAGGGTAAGTTGTGGGGAAAATGCCTCTGCACCATTTTATGGGTTTCTTTGGGAAATGAACTATGTTTTCAGTCTTAATGCATATTGTTCATTGCTTTTTAAAAAATATTTTATTTTTGTTTTTATTCATAAATATGCACAGAAAAACTCTCCAATGTTTTATATGTATCCCCTCTCCCTTTCCTTTTACGGTATAAATCCACATACTGTCACAGCTCACATTTATATTGATCATCAAAAATTCTATATGGGTAAGCCTCTTACATTAATTATTATCCTTTTTATTATTTTACTTATAAATCCACTTGGGCCCCTATATGCTCCAAATATGGCTGCCCTATCTTAATAAATATGTGATATTTGCTCTTTAAGGTGTATGTAATTTTTTTTCCATCGGTATGAAACTATTCATCTCAGCAGTCTATCGTACTATATGTAGAGGAGAGTCGGATTTCCAAGAAATCACAATTCATTTCTTAGCCACTGCTCAGGCTGTTTTAACATGTAGAATTTAGAAATTAGTTTACTACTTATCCATTGAAATTTCCCAAAAAGCAAAGCTCCGGGTCACCCATGAAGGTCACTCTTGTTAATATTTCAGTAATATCCTGTCAGAAAGGTCGACCATGTAGCATGCGGAACATCCCTATTTCTATCCCACACCTAAAGCACATTTCTGATCATTCAGATTTTGCTTTGTGTAACTTCTGTGGTGTAAGATATAATTGGTGTAGAAAACTATATTGCACTAATCCTTATCTTGCATTTATAATTGATGTCATGTTATCCAAACACCAATCAGGCCAACATCTTTCCATTATTGTGACACCTAGTTCTGACTCCCACTCTCTCTCAATCTCTGTATAATTGGTTTCACACTTTAATTTTGGAGAGCACAGTAAAGTACATCTAGTTATAAATTTAGGTGTATTCCCAGCCAAATCATTCATTCTATTTCACTATTTCAAGTGGGGCCAGATATGGCCCCCATTTTTCTCTTAGGAATGATCTTAGCTGGAGAAAACAAAATAAAGTTCCATTAGGCACTCCATATTTATTTCTTAATTGTCCAAAGGAGATAAGAGATCCCTCCATAAAACAATCATTAATATTTCTTATTCCTTTATCATATCAAAATTCAATATTTTGTTACCTAAATTCATAGGCAGAAAAACATTTTTACATCCCTGCTTTTTTTCCAATACACTCATTTATTTCTTGCCATATTCTAATCATATGTATTAATATAGGATTATCTGGCTTTTTTGTAATTAACTTTACATTCCAAAATCCATAGCTGTTTCTTCTATTGAATTCAGTCTTATTCAAATACAAGAAGGGGGACTGTCCTCTTCAAAAAAGGATGATAAAAATCTTGTTTGTGCAGATAAATAATATTTCTTAAGTCTGGAAGTCTAAGTCCTCCCAACCTATAGTCCCATGTTAGCAGCACTTTGCTATTCCAAAGGAATTGCCTTATATAATCATTCAATAATTTAAATACATTTTTAGGTAGTTAACAATTAAAAATAGACTGTAATCTTAGATCACCTTCATTTCAATATAATTTACTCTTCCCACTAGGGTAATTGGCAGGTCTTTCCAATTCTGTAAATCTTTCTCTTTTTTCAAAAAAGGGAGTGTAATTAAATTTATACAAGTTCTGTAAATTATTTTCTGTCTTTATTTCTAAATATTTGATTCCATCTATCTTTCATTTAAATCTACTACCTTTTTGATATCTTTCATAATCAAAAAAATTCAATGGCATTATCTTACTCTTATCCATATTTATTTTATAACATGATCTTCTTCCATATTTTTCTCATATTGTTTGTAATTTTATCAAGGATTCAGCTGGATCAGACATACACAATAGCACACCATCAGCAAATAAACTCATTTTATGTTCTTCCTGTCCAACATTGAAGCCCTTAATGTCTGGATCTCTCCAGCAGTGGTTCAATAGCTAGGATTAAAAGTGCTGCCTACCCGATCTACTCAAGGGAAAAACTACTGACATCTGATTGTTGGTTATAATTTTTGCTTGTGGTTTATGGTAAAGAGTTCTTATCCAGTTTATACATTTTTTGCCCATAGCAAATGTTTCCAATGTTTTAAATAACAAAGACCATTCCAAATGATCTAAAGCTTTTTCTGCATCTAGGGAGATGGTTACGCTTGGATTCAACTTTGATTTTGCCATATGTATTATATTCAATGGTCTACTTAGACTATTTGAAGAATGTTTTCCTTTAACAAATTCTCCTGATCTGTATGTATTAATTTTGGTAGATATTGTCCAGTCTATTAGCTAATATCTTTGCCAGTGATTTATAATCAGCATGGAGGAGTGATAAAGGTCTAAATGATGAAGTTTTTAATGGGTCTCTACCTTTCTTCAATAGTACTGTAATTATAGCAGTTGAGAAAGATTTTGGGAGGGCTCAGTCCAATATATCCATCATAAGAAGCATCAATAAATCTTTAAATTGTTTGTAGAACTCGGGAGAAAACCAATTCTCCCCCGGAGATTTGTTAGCTTGTAAAATACCTAAGGTTTTCTCGATTTCTAAATCAATTTGTTCGCTATCTTCTAATTTTAGAAGTTCAACATTTGTTAGAAATTCATCCATTTTATTTTCATCTCCTAATAGTTATGATTTATATAGTTATGTATAATATTGTCTAAAAGTATAATTTATTACTTTTTGATTATATGTTATAATATCGGACTCTATTTTTATTGTGTTTATTATTCTAGATGACTCCTCTGCTTTTAATTGTCAAGATAAAACTTTATGTGCCTGTTGCCCTGATATATTTTTGTTTAGTTTTTAATATATTTTTTCCATTCTTTTCATTTGTAATATATTATATTTCACTTTTTAAATCCCTAATAGTCTATATTTTCTTGTGACCCTGTTCTCTGATATTCTTTTTCCAATTTTGATATATCTTTATCAAGACCATCTAATCCTGTAGCACATTCTCTCTTAAGATTTTTTGTATAAGAAATAATTTATCCTCTTAAATACATTTTAAATGTATCTCACATTAAAAAGCTATTATCAGTAGAAGAAAGATTAGTTTCACAGAATATTTCTATCTGTCTCTTAATAAACTCACAAAAGTCCTTCCTTTTCAACAGTGTGGCATTAGACGCCATCTGAATATATTTTTTTGTTTTTCCATTATTGCAATAGTTAAAGGTAATGGTGAATGACCTGATAGAAGTCTTGCTAAATGTTCTGTTTTTACCACTCTACTTTTTAACTGGGCAGATATTAAACACCTGTGAATCATGTGTCCTTGAATCGAATGAGTCGAGTCTTTTTCTATGGGGTTCAGATGCCTCCATATATCAATCAAATTTAAATCCTTCAAAATGATAGTGCCATTTTTGCAGCTTTTGCCTTTGTCACTGTCGTGGGTGATTTATCCACTATTGGATCTCAATAGATATTAAAGTCTATTTCAAACAGTATATTTGTCTTCCCTCTGCTGTTTACAAAAATATATCTTTCATTAAGGCTTCATCATCATAATTTGGTGCATAGATGTTCATAAATGTCTATGATTCTATGTAAATTTTACAATGTGCCATTGCAAATTTTCTGGTTTGATCAGTCAGTGTCTCTTCTATTATTATTGGTACATGTTTATTAATTAGAATCATTACTCCACTTGCTTTTGATCCAAATGAAGACGATATTACTTGTCCCATCCATCGTCTTTTTAATTTAGCATGTTTTGATTTGGTAAGATGCATTTCTTGTAGATATATTATACCTACCTTTAATCTTTTTGGTGTGCCAAGATCTGCCTCCTCTTTACCCACCCATTTATCCCATTAACATTAAGACTAATTAATTTTAAAGTTCTATCTATATTGATATTTTTAAACAAATATTGTTTAACAATAAAACTTTTTTGATTGTTTAAATAATAGTTATCCTTCCCCTTTAAAAACACATACAATATCCCTGCCCTGACAGTGACATAAACAGGAATATCCAAAAGCCCACGGACTCACTTGAGGAAGAAGAACCCCTCCCTCCTTGACTTAGTCTTGAAAAATTGTCAATTACTTTCTGCTTCTTTGACTCTCAGAGACATGGGATATATCATTGAATATTTCAAGTTTTTGGAATGGAATTGTCTTTTTACATCATCAAACTCCTTCCTTTGCTTAAAGTAAGAGTAAAATCTTGAAAAAATAGCACTTTTTCATGGTCAATCTTGATCAGACCATTATTTTGCTTGGAATATTCATATACTTCTCCAAGAATTGTCTCCCATTTGCGGTAACACAAAACTCTAAACAGGACCAGTCATGGTCACTGATTGCCGGCTGTCTTGTGTCCAATGATCTGGTGAGCCCTTTCAATATGCAGTTTTCTCTGAACTTGTGGGATCCATGTTTTGAAGAAGTTTATTGGATATCTTCCCTGGATTCCTTCTTTCAGTCCAATAATTTGGACATTATTTTGTCAGCTAAAATTCTCCATGTGGTCGATCTTGTCCAGCAGACCTTGTCTGTCCAACTCCCATTGCTTTGCATCGTTCTCCAAAGCTTTTAGCTTATCCCGTGTTTTTTTTTCATCTGTTTCTATTTTGGTCATTCCTTCCATTAAGTCTTCAACAATTTCTTTAATTTCAGTCATCCTTTCAGTCATGTCTCTCATTACATTTTCAGCACCAACAAATCAGTTGCTCAATCTTTCCATTTTCTCCAAGATAATATTTAGTTCTTGTCCTGACTCTTTCCTCTGCTGGAGTTTGCCAGTCCTGAGGCCACTTTTGCACTCCTCCCTTTTGGGCTTCGCTCAATGTTCCTGGCTGAGTAGAATTTTCTTCATTTTTTTGTTCTCGGGTGCCATAGTTTCATAGTTTTGTCTATTTTACATTAAAAAATTCTTAATTTTAAAGTTTTAACCATCTTTTTAGTACTCTTCATGGGGAGTTCAATCAAAATGTATCTAAGTCCTCCACATGACATGACATTGTTCATTGTTAATATTATTATGTTGTACAGCTGGTTTTGTATTGTTTTGACCATTAATATAAATTTTATTGATGTTTTCATTTAACCATTTTTTGTCACCACTGTATTATGATAGGTCATGTGACCAACATAGCATCACAGAGATTTCTTAGTGTATTATTTTGCATGCTTAGGAGCAGAGGAGCAGGAAGAAAGACCAGAAGGCAATTGATGTGTTGTATTGCACTTTGCAGGTATGTATTTTCCTTTGTTATATGTTATGATTTTTGTTGTTTCTGTTTAGTCACTTAGCCCCATACAGTTTTTCAAACTTACCCACCGGTTGTCACTGTTTTCACTTTTGTATATAGTTTTTCATGGTTTGAGAAGATTAGTTGTAGCTTAGTTGAAATTTTTTTTTGTCAATCTCAATAGCTCTCAGCTAATATTGTGTACACTGAATTGAGTACATACTGAAATGTTAAAATAAAGTATCTGTGTGCAATTTGAGAAAAAGAATGAAAACACACAGTGCCGTTCCTGCACTGCTGACGGAGCAGATGTGCAGGAAGAAAGAACAGAAGGCAATTGATGTGTCATTTTGTCTTCTACAGGGAGCAAATAAATACTGGAAATCAATTTTTGAGTTGTTCCTATGACCTGTCCAAGCCTACTACATCTAGACTCATCTCTCTGAGAACCCACAAAACCTGATACGCTTCTAGAACACAACAACTTGTCACTTAAATGTGGTGCCATTACCTGAACTGACCGCTGTAGGTGTGTTTGGTTGAGAGTACCTCTTCATTGTCATTAATTTCTTCCAGCTCCTCCATTGGTTGACCAAAATGCCATTCCTTGCGACCTCAAAACACAAAAGCACGAGGATGTCATTAAGTTAAAAGTGGAGACAGTTAAGAAGTGCTGGATAATTGAAGCCTTCCAAGAGAAATTTGAGATGCACAACCCTCATTCTCTGTTCCTTAAAGCCCTTCCTAAAACTCAGCTCTTTGATCAATCTTTGGATAATTCTGTCAATATCTACAGATCCATTTACTCTGTAAAATATCTTGAGAAGCTCTTTGAGGTTAGTTTCTTTGATCAAGGGCTCAAGCCCGAAACATAGGTTATGTATTTTTGCCTTTGCTACATAAAGGACATTGTTTGACCTGCTGAGCTTCTCCAGCATTTTGTGTTTTTACTTCAACCACGATGACTACAGAATTTTGTGATTTACTTCTGAGATGAGGGTTGATGTATAAACATAAATCATTCAGATATACAATTAACATTTTTCTATCTATACTTTATTTAATTTCTAGTGAATTGTTTGCTGCTTTATGATTTAACCCCTTGACATTTGTTGCCTCATTGTTTTAGACCAAAATATGATTACATACATAAGGAATAGATTCCCCATAATTTTTTGGTTACACAAACCCCCTTAGCCTAATACTAGAGCATATTAACTATTATTTGGGCTGATTACTTAGGAACAGGAGCTCAAAATTCTCTGAAATCTTGAGCACTTTAATTATATAAATTTAAACAATCTTTAAGATTATAAAACTAATATCAATAAATATAACCATGATAAATCTATCTGCTCATTATCATCCTGCAAACTAGCCTTCATGTTTTGTCAGACCCACAACCACGAGGTGGATTCAGAATCAGAATTTATTGTCAGGAATATGTTGTGAAAATTGTTGTTTTGTGGCAACGTTTACAGGTGCAAATATTGTGATAAATTACATTTTAAAAATAAATTAAAGAAAGAAGAGAAAGTGAGGTAATGTCTGTGGTTCATTGTCCTTTCAGAAATCTGATGGCAGAGTGAAGAACCTGTGCTTGTACTGCTAAATGCTCGTCTTCAGGCTCCTGTACTTCCTTCCTAAAGGCGGCAGTGTCAAGAGAGCATAGCCTGGGTGTTGAGGGTCCTTGAGGATAGAGACTGGTTTCTTAAGGTATCATCTCTTGTAGATGTCATTAATGGAGTGAAGACTGATTCCCATGATGGAGCTGGCCAAATTCACAACTCTCTGTGCATTGGCACCTCTATATCAGACAGTGATGTAACCAGTCAGAATGCTCTCCACTGTACATCTGTGGAATTCTGCAATAGTCTTTGGTGAAATACCAAATCTCCTCACACTCCTCATGAAGTATAGCTTCTGGCAAGCCTTCTCCATGATAGCATCAATATGGAGCCCCCAGGATAGATCTTCAGAGATGTTGACACCCAGAAATTTGAAGTTCTTAACACTTTCCACAGCTGACCCCTTGATGAGGACTGGTTCGTGTTCTCCTGATTTCTTTCTCCTGGAGTCCAAAATCAGTTCCTTAGTTTTGCTGACATTGAGTGCAAAGTTGTTGTTGGATGAGTCTCAATCACCCTTTGCTCAAGGGCTATAAAAACAGGCATTAAATTTTGACTCTGCCAGTGATGCCCATATCTTGTGAACGAATGAACAAAACAAACTCAAGTTTACTCTTCAATAATCTATTCATATCTATTATTGATTCCTGGGACCTAGATTTATTCACAGGATGAATTGCATTGGCTAAAATGAGATTTCAGCTGGCTGCACTCAAATGGTGGAGAATTGTTTGTGTTATCAAAGCTGAAGTGCTATTTGTTAGCTGCGCAGCAAACAAAATTGCTCTAAACTCTCACATCATACCCCTCCCCATCCCTGCCTTCCCAACCCCCACTCAAGACAAAGCCAGTGTGAGGTAGCACCTGCTCCTAAGATGCTTATGCTGTTTCTTGCTCTTTGTTACCAATTGTTGCCAATTCCCATGGGCTTTAGAGGTTATTATGTGGGTACAATAAAGGTTGGAATTAGGGCAGTTATAGAATTTGCAAATGCAGATGTTGAGTGTTTAAGCAAGCATTGTTGAGGTTTTTAAGCGTAACTATGTTTCATGTGACAGCAACTCCCAGAGTTGCAGATACTTGGTTAAATGGTGAAAAAACATATTACAGGTTGTCTTTACAAACAGGGGCCTATTGTTTGATCAGTTCACTGTTGGTTAATGAAGATCAGTAAGCAATCTGAAACAGCTGCTATTCAATAATGTTTTTTTTTGCTCATCGAAATAAATAGCACATTAGGTAATGATGCAATGTTGCTGCTCTTCTGTTTTTCAAACTCATTGTCCTTCTGGCTTTGCACCATGCATGAACCTGGCATAATTCTCTCTAGGCAGAGGCACAGATAGTTGGCTACTCATACGGAGCTCCATTAAATTACAAGAAGCTCAGAATAAGAAAGAGTAAATTAACCTGCAATTAAGTGTTGCAGATAGGTTGTACGAAAGTTGTAGGAGTTACACAAAAAGTCATGCCATGAAATGAGATTAATGCTGTCCAATAAAAATAGAATGTATAATTAGATAGAATGTTTTGCATTTCGTGAGCTTTGAAATCAGAAATCTACATAGATATTAGATTTAGTGTGAGGATGTGCACTGCACTCTTAATTTCTCTAAAATTTTCAATGGAGGCCCTCCATAGCCAAAAATGGACATAACTTTAATTTTCCCCACTGAAAATGGCTGAGATTTTCTTTTGAGTTGGTTGAGTTACTGTTTCAGTTCAAAATTTTATCCATAATCACCTTGCCCAAAAAGAATGGGATATTGCAAGCATCAAAAGAATGAGATGTGTGTTCAGCACATAACTCAGTAGCAAAACACAAAAATCTGAAATTTTGCATGTGAGTTTTAGCATTAGATTGCGCATTGCATTCTTAGTTTTCAACCTCCACCCCACCCCCCCCCCCCCCCCAAATCCAGGAAAAGTCTATAGTCCAAAGAATGCTTAATTTTAATCTTCTGCATTGAAAAATAATTAGATTTTTTTTAGTCCTCTTGTTGAGGTTTTAAAAATTTGGATCGATCTGACTTGAATAGTTCTGGTCAACCTGAACCACAAATAGAAACTGAAAATGTGTGCATCAAACATTAGTCATGTTTGCAAAGAAATTACTGTCTGAAAGATTGTAAACTTGTTTCTCACAAAGTAGCCATTACATCCGGACATTACAAACACAATGATAAATTAACAGAAAATGTTACTTTAGTACGAGCTAGAGGTTTTATTAACTCTAAAAGCTACCCAAGCAGATGAATTAAAAACTTGTTTTGAAGCATTGTACATTTAATAGAATGTACAACCATGCTAGACAAGGCCGATAGACCTGAACGTCGGTCTGCCCTCATTGCACATGAACTCCTCAGATTTGACATCGACATAGCCGCTCTCAGTGAAGTCCGCCTGGCAGATGTAGGCAGCCTCCAAGAACGCGGCGCGGGCTACACACTCTACTGGTCTGGCAAGCCTATGGATGAACGACACCTATCTGGTGTAGGCTTCATGGTCAAGAACTCCAAACTCGAAAACCTCCCGACAGGCCACTCGGACCGGATCATGTCCATGTGACTCCCCCTTCAAAACAAGCGTCGCATCACCCTCATCAGTGTCTATGCTCCAACCCTCCAGGCGGAACCAGCTGAAAAGGACAAGTTCTACACTGACCTGCGCAACCTCATTCAACGCACCCCTACAGCCGACAAGGTTGTCATCCTTGGCGACTTCAACGCTCGCGTCGGCAAAGACTCAGAAACCTGGCCAGGAATCCTGGGCAAGCATGGTGTCGGCAAGTACAACGACAATGGGCGCCTCCTGTTGTAGCTCTGCGCAGAACAGCGGCTTGTCATTACAAACACCCTTTTTCAGCAGAGGGACAGCCTGAAGACTACCTGGATGCATCCCCGATCCAAACACTGGCACCTCCTGGACTACGTCCTGGTGCGAGAAAGAGACAAACGAGATGTGCTCCACACCAGGGTCATGCCCAGCGTGGAATGCCACACTGACCACCGGCTGGTTCTCTGCAAGCTCAACCTTCACTTCAAGCCAAAGCCCAGGAACAGTAAAGCCCCCAGAAAGAGGTTCAATGTTGGAAACCTGCAGTCAGACGAAGTGAGAGGAAACTTCCAGGCAAACCTCAAAGCAAAGCTCGAGGATGCAATCCACCTCATGGACTCGTCCCCTGAAACCCTCTGGGATCAGCTGAAGACTACCATACTACAATCCACTGAAGAAGTACTGGGCTTCTCCTCCAGGAAAAATAAGGACTGGTTCGACGAAAACAGCCAGGAAATCCAGGAGCTGCTGGCAAAGAAGCGAGCTGCTCACCAGGCTCACTTTACAAAGCCGTCCTGGCCAGAGAAGAAACAAGCCTTTCGTCGCGCATGCAGCCATCTTCAGCGCAAACTCCGGGAGATCCAAAATGAGTGGTGGACTAGCCTCGCCAAACGAACCCAGCTCAGCGCAGACATTGACGACTTCAGGGATTTTACGAGGCTCTAAAGGCTGTGTACGGCCCCTCACCCCAAGTCCAAAGCCCGCTGCGCAGCTCAGACGGCAAAGTCCTCCTCAACGACATGATCTCCATCCTCAACCGATGGTCAGAACACTTCCAATCTCTTTTCAGTGCCAACTGCTCAGTCCAAGATTCCGCCCTGTTCCAGCTCCCTCAACAGCCCCTAAGGCTAGAGCTGGATGAGGTCCTCACCCGGGAAGAGACATATAAGGCAATTGAACAACTGAAAAGTGGCAAAGCAGCAGGTATGGATGGAATCCCCGCAGAGGTCTGGAAGGCTGGCGGCAAAACATGAGTTTTTCAAGCTTTGTTGGGACCAAGGAAAACTGCCTCAGGACCTTCGTGATGCCATCATCATCACCCTGTACAAAAACAAAGGCGAGAAATCAGACTGCTCAAACTACAGGGGAATCACGCTGCTCTCCAATGCAGGCAAAATTTTCGCTAGGATTCTCCTAAATAGAATAATACCTAGTGTCGCCGAGAATGTTCTCCCAGAATGACAGTGTGGCTTTTGCGCAAACAGAGGAACTACTGACATGGTCTTTGCCCTCAGACAGCTCCAAGAAAAGTGCAGAGAACAAAACAAAGGACTCTACATCACCTTTGTTGACCTCACCAAAGCCTTCGACACCATGAGCAGGAAAGGGCTTTGGCAAATACTAGAGCGCATCAGATGCCCCCCAAAGTTCCTCAACATGGTTATCCAACTGCACGAAAACCAACAAGGTCGGGTCAGATACAGCAATGAGCTCTCTGAACCCTTCTCCATTAACAATGGTGTGAAGCAAGGCTGCGTTCTCGCACCAACCCTCTTTTCAATCTTCTTCAGCATGATGCTGAACCAAGCCATGAAAGACCTCAACAATGAAGACGCTGTTTACATCCGGTACCGCACGGATGGCAGTCTCTTCAATCTGAGGCGCCTGCAAGCTCACACCAAGACACAAGAGAAACTTGTCCGTGAACTACTCTTTGCAGACGATGCAGCTTTAGTTGCCCATTCAGAGCCAGCTCTTCAGCGCTTGATGTCCTGTTTTGCGGAAACTGCCAAAATGTTTGGCCTGGAAGTCAGCCTGAAGAAAACTGAGGTCCTCCATCAGCCAGCTCCCCACCATGACTACCAGCTCCCCCATATCTCCATCGGGCACACAAAACTTAAAACGGTCAACCAGTTTACCTAGCTCGGCTGCACCATTTCATCAGATGCAAGGATCAACAACGAGATAGACAACAGACTCGCCAAGGCAAATAGCACCTTTGGAAGTCTACACAAAAGAGTCTGGAAAAAGAACCAACTGAAAAATCTCACAAAGATAAGCGTATACAGAGCCGTTGTCATGCACTCCTGTTCGGCTCTGAATCATGGGTCCTCTACCGGCATCACCTACGGCTCCTAGAACGCTTCCACCAGCGTTGTCTCCGCTCCATCCTCAACATTCATTGGAGCGACTTCATCCCTAACATCGAAGTACTCAAGATGGCAGAGGCTGACAGCATCGAATCCACGCTGCTGAAGATCCAACTGCGCTGGGTAGGTCACGTCTCCAGAATGGAGGACCATCGCCTTCCCAAGATTGTGTTATATGGCGAGCTCTCCATTGGCCATCGTGTCAGAGGTGCACCAAAGAAGAGGTACAAGGACTGCCTAAAGAAATCTCTTGGTGCCTGCCACATTGACCACCGCCAGTGGGCTGATATCGCCTCAAACTGTGCATCTTGGCGCCTCACAGTTCAGCGGGCAGCAACCTCCTTTGAAGAAGATCGCAGAGCCCACCTCACTGACAAAAGATAAAGGAGGAAAAACCCAACACCCAACCCCAACCAACAAATTTTCCCCTGCAACCACTGCAACCATGTCTGCCTATCCCGCATCGGACTTGTCAGCCACAAACGAGCCTGCAGCTGACGTGACATTTACCCCCTCCATAAATCTTCGTCCGCGAAGCCAAGCCGAAGAAAAGAAATGATTACATCTGAAAATCAATATGTCAATGTTAAAGGATCCACCTGTGAGAGAGTTTCCTGCTAACTTTCTCAAATTAGGAAAGATGCAGCAGGAATAATTTTGATTAAATATTATTTAATTTCATAATCTGATAACAAAATATCACTCAAAATGATTTGAATTACTAAGAGTTGTATGAAAAGCAATTTCAACATCAAATAATGATGTAGTGCAGGTCATGAATAAAGATCATATTTTGAAGCTTCCTGAATGGTGTGACAGATATTGATGTCATGTTGCGCTCAAATAATATTGAATTAAAAGAAGGAGCTCCAATCATACTCAGGAATTTGGATCTACCGATGCTAGGTAAAGGCATAAAATTATCAGTTCAAAAATTTCCACCGCATGCCATTGAGGTTACAATAAAGACTGGTGATGTTGTTGGGGAAATGTCTTCATAATTCAAATTTTAATTTTATCATCTGATCTACCCTTTCAACTAAAACACTTAACTTCCCTATTCAACGTTGTTTTGGTGTGATCATTTGCAAGGCACAAGGACACTCACTAAAGTGGGCCAGAATTGCTGTAAGTCTAATTTTTTAAAAATCTTAAAGCTCAATGTTTCCCTTTTTCAACTATATTTTGGTTAATCCAGAGTTGTAGATAGAAATAATCAATACATTTTGACATTGTTTAAGTTAGATATAATTTCAGTTACATTAAAATAAACAATTGCATGGAAATAAATGCATATACCCTGCTTGCCAGAATAATAAAGTGAGCCATAACAGGTATAGCAGCTGGTTGGTAATATAGTGCATGCAAATCAGGAAAAAAGACTCACATGTGAGCTCGAAAACCCTGCAGGAACAGGGTGCATCTGTGGATATATGTTTTCCCCAAGTTCTGGGAAAACCAGAATTCAATGGAGAAATAAGAATATGCAAGGGAGGGAAAATAGACTTTGTGAGTAATCTAGTGAGAAACATAAAAATAGGCTCTAAAGTCTGTAAAACAGATTAGTAAAAGTTAATGATTTCCATATTAAATGAAACAAAATGAATTATATGGGTGTAAGGAAAAGGTAAGGTTAACAAATGCTTTATGCGTCCATAGAACCATAGAAAGTTACAGCACAGAAAACAGGCCATTCGACCCTCTGGTCTGTGTCGACCAATAAAACTAGCTAGTCCCACTGACCTAAGAGTTGTGTGAAAAGCAATAACCCTCCAGACCACTCCTATCCATGTATTTACCCAATTTATTTTTAAAACTTAAGATTGAATCTGCATTCACTACATCAGATTGCAGCTCAGTCCACACTCCTACACTCTCTGAGGGTCATTTCAGAAGAAAGAGCATATATTTCAATGCAAGGAGCATTGTAAGAAAGGTGGATGAGCTTGGAGCATGGATTGACACATGAAATATGATATTGCAGCCATCAGTGAAAGTTGGTTACAGGAGGGGCAGCTAAATATTCCAGGATTCCATTGTTTTAGGCATGATGGGGGGCGTGGGGGGTGGGTTGAAAGGAGGATGAGTTGCATTGCTTGTTAGAGAAAACATTACAGCGGTGTGCTATGGCAGGATAGATTGGAGGGCTCTTCTAGTTTGGCTATTTGGGTGGAATTGAGGAATGGGAAAGGTATGAAAACACTTAATGGGAGTGTATTATAGACCCCCCCCCCCTAATGAACAGAGGGAACTAAAGGAGAAAATTTGGAAGAAGATAGCATATATATGTAATAAACATAAGGGGGAGATTATAGATTTTAACTTTCCACACACTGACTGGGGCGCCCATACTGTAAAAGCACTGGATGGGTTGGAGTTTGTCAAATATGTTCAGGAAAGTTTTCTAAATCAATACATAGAAGAACCAGGGCTGTATTGGATCTCCTATTAGGGAATGAGATAGGTCAGGTGACAGAGGTGGCTGTTGGGAACACTTTGGGTCTAATGATCATAATACTCTTAGTTTTAAGTTAATAATGAAGAAAGATAGGGCTATGCCTAAGGAGTTTTTGATTGGAATAAAGCAAATTTCAAAGAGATGCGAAAGGATTTAGAAGAAGTGAATTGGGATAATTTATTTTCAGGGAAGGATATAACAGATAAATGGAAGATATTCAAAGGGGAAATTTTGAGAGTACAGAGTTAAAGGAAAGGTTAGAAAATATAGGGAGCCTTGGTTTTCAAGGGATATTGGGAATTTGGATTGGAGGAAGAGGGATTTGTGCAACAGCTATAGATAGCAGGGAATAGATGAGATGCTTGAGGAATATAACGAGTGTTTAAAAAAAATCTTAAGAAAGAAATTATAAAGGCTAAAAGGAGATATGAGGCTGCTTTGGTGGGCAAGGTAAAAATAAATCTCAAGGGTTTCTACAGGTACATTAAAAGTAAAAGAATAGCGAGGGATAAAATTAGGCCCCTTGAGGATCAGAGGGGTAGGCTATGTGAGGTCGGAAGATATGGGGGAAATTTTAAATGTTTTTTTTCTTCAGTATTCACTAAGGAAAAGAATATTAAGCCAGGTGAAGTAGGGAAATCTGATAATGAGGTCATAGATAATATACAGATTAATGAGGAGATAGTATTGGCTATTTTAAAGAGAATAAAGGTGGATAAAATTCCGGGTCCTGACAAGATATTCCCTAGGTCTCTGAGGGAGGTTAGTGTAAAATAGTGCCGGGTTCTGACAGAAATATTTAAAATGTCACTGCTCAGATGGGGGAAGTGCTGTAGGGTTGGAGGGTGGTTCATTTTGTTCCGCTGTTTAAAAAAGGCTCCAAAAGTAAACCTGGTAATTATAGGCCTGTGAGTCTGAGGTCAGTGGTGGGTAAATTAATGGAGAGTGTTGTTAGAGATTATTTGGAAAGACAGGGATTGATTAGGAGTAGTCAACATGGTTTGGTATGTTGTAGATCATGTTTAAAAAATCTTAGAGTTTTTTGAGGAGGTTACTAAGAAGGTGGATGAGGGGAAGGCTGTGGATATTGTTTATATGGACTTTAGTAAGGCCTTCAACAAGGTTCCGGATAAGTGGTTAGTTAGAAAGGTTCAAACTAAAGGTATTAATATTGAAGTAGTGAAATGGATTCAGAAATGGTTGTATGGGAGATGCCCGAGAGTTGTGGTGGAATATTGTTTGTCAAATTGGAGGCCAATGAATAGTGGAGTGCCTCAGGGATCGGTACTGGGTCCATTGTTGTTTGTCATATATATTAATGATCTAGATTATAGGGTGGTAAATTGGATTAGTAAATATGCAGATGATACAAAGATTGGTGGTATTGTGGAAAGTGAAGATGGTTATGAAAGCTTGCAGAGGGATATAGAACAGTTAGAAGGGTGGGTTGAAAGATGCCAGATGGAGTTTAATACTGATAAATGTGAGGTGCTACATTTTGGTAGGACTAATCAGGAAATGTTAAATGGTGATAAATTGAGGAGTGCAGTAGAACAAAGGGATTTAGGAATTCTCGTACATAAGTCTCAAAGTTGGGTCACATGTAGATAGGGTGGTGAAGAAAGCATTTGGTATGTTGGCCTTCATAAATCAAAGTATTGATGACAGGAGTTGGGATATCATGTTGAGGCATGGATGAGGACAAATTTGGAATATTCTGTGCAGTTTTCGTCGCCAAATTATAGGAAAGATATAAACAGAATAGAGAGAGTGCAGAGGAGATTGACAAGAATGTTGTCTGGGCTTCAGGCTTCAAGTAATAGGGAAAGGTTAAGCAGGCTGGGACTTTATTCCCTGGAGTGTAGAAGATTGAGGAGTGATTTGATAGAGGTATTTAAAATTATGAGGGGGATAGATAGAGTCAATGTGGACAGACTTTTTCGATTGAGAGAGGGGGAGATTCAAACAAGAGGGCATGGATTAAGAATGAGGGAGAAAAGTTTAGGGGAAAAATGAGGGGAAATTTCTTCACTCAGAAAGTGGTCAGAGTGTGGAATGAACTTCCAGCTGAAGTGGTAGATGTGGGTTCAATTTAATATTTAAGGAAAAGTTGGATAGGTATCTGGACGGGAGAGGTGTGGAGGGTGATGGGCCGGATGCCTGTCAGTGAGACAAGGTGGGAGAAAATGTACGTAGATCCAGAGTGAAAGAAATTAGCATTAGTTACAAAAAAGGTCTTGTAAAAACTAATGAGACTGAGAACTGGTAAAACCTAAGGATTTAAGGACCTGTATCCAATGTTTTGATGGAAATGTTTATGGAAATGTTCTGGTTGTTATTTTTCAAAATTTTATAAATTCTTGAATTGTTGCCACAGATTGGAAGGTAGCAAATGCAGCCATACTGTTTTATCAGGGAGGGAGAACATGGAGAACTATCAACCAATGAACAATGTCAGCGAGAAATACTAGAATTAAAGAAGTGATAGCAGTACATTTAAGAACTTGAAATTACGAAAGGGAAAACAGATTTGACATATCTATTAAATTTTTTTGACCCTGTAACTAGTAGCATGAATTGATGGTTAGTCAATGGACAGAAAACAGAGACTAGGAAGAATTACACATTTTAAATTAGCCAGGTTGGGACAAGCAGAGGTCAGTTCTGGGTCCCCATCTGGTCAAATTTATATTAACCATTTGGATGAAAGGTCTACATATAAAATATTCATGTTCGCTGACGATCCTTGGCATAGAGGCGTTTGGGTTATGAGAAAAGTGTAGAGATATTTAAAAAAAATACATGTTGGCTGCATGAATAGATGATGTCATGCAAGATGGAATAATGATGTGGTAAAATGAGGTCATTTATTTTCTTAGAGTTTCTGGAAAAGTGGATCGCTTTTTAAAATTAGTGATAGAATGAAGAGTGTTCAGAGTGCAAACAAATCATTGAAAGTTGACATGTAGGTACAGCAAGTGATTATTAAGAGATTATTGTGCCTTTGTACTTAAACAGAACAGATGTTCAAAGGATTACAAAAGAACAGAAGTAATGGGTTTCTAATAGTGATTTAACTCATACTCATTTTGTATTCAGTTTCCTGAACATGAAAACTGAGCGTGAAGGGCAGCATGGTTGGCTTTAAGGAAACCCGCGATGTCTGTAAGGAGTTTGTATGTTCTCCTGATAACTGTGTAGGTTTTTCCCAGGGATTCCAGTTTCCACCCCTCGTTCAAAAAGTGCTGGAGATATAGGTTAATTGGGTGTAAATTGGGCAGCATGGCCTGTTCCTGTGCTGTATGTCTAAATTTAAATTTAAAATGTAAAATTTTCCAAATCAGCATAAAACCAGTAGGAACTCAAGTGTAGTGTGGCAATATACTTAATATTCAAAATCCTTGACAATAATGAGAGTTTACTATCATTACACTGCTGGGAATGTATAGATGCACCACAATTCTTATTTGCTGCAGCAAAAATATGATAAACAGATGTACAATAGGTTAAACAAGAAAGTCTGCAGATGCAGTGATTGTAATCACAAAAATGAGAGAGAGAGAGAAGAGAGAGAGAGAGAGAGAGAGAGAGAGAGAGAGAGAGAGAGAGAGAGAGAGAGAGAGAGAGCCAGTCAGAATAGGTGTTCCTCCTATATGCGGGTGGCCTTGGTTAGGTAGTGCACAAGTCTATGGACAGACATGTCGGCACTGGAGTGGGGCACTGAATTGAAATGAGTGGGGCTATTGAGAGGTCCATGCTAATCCAGCAGGCAGAGCGAAGGTGGTCAATGAAACTATCTCCAAGGGGTGTAGTGGTGCAGGAGTGCACGGGAGCGCTATTCCTGCACCTCTATATTAAAAAAATGGCAAAAAAGGTGCGGATAATTTAAATTACTGTAGTATGGGGATTGAACAACAGTGGCAGTGGTTGTGTCTAAAACATAGCAGGGATTTCAGGGAAGCAAGTGTTGGGATGGGGAGTGCTAAGGGAAAGTGCATGCACGACTAATGTGTGCATGATGTCAGATATAGCAAGTTTCATTCTATATTTTGTGCTATCTTCATTTCCAGCTCCTCTGACAAAAACACGTGCTTGGCAGTGAGAAAAAGTAAAAGAAAAAAACTAAAGAGGAAAACAACCAAAAAAATGAGTAACAAAAACAGTGAAGTGAAAGAGAGAATGTGAGAAGAGCCAGGGCTGTGAGAGCGGGGAGCTGGGGTAGATTAAGCTGGGGCCGGGGGATCAGGGAAGCAAGGGGGTTGGGGAAGCCAAGGAGGAGCTAGGGTTTGAGGAAGCCAGGGCAGCTGAGGCCAGGGAATCCGGGGTGCCAGGTTAAGCTGGGAGAAGTGGGGGGGGGACCTGGGAAGCCGAAACCAGGGCCTGGAAAGCTAAAGCCACGGGATTGGGAAAGCTTGGGAGCTGGGGAGGGGGGCCAAGCTGGAGAGTCCGGGAAGCCAGAGCCAGGACATTTTTTCATATTTTATTATTTGGTTCCAATTTAGGAGGCTTAGAGTGCAAAAAAACTTACATGCTTTATTTTTGGTAAGTAGATAATTTGGTTTAAATTGGTAAAATAGATGATTGCCGTCTATTTCTTTATTTGTTGATAATTATATTTTATGACAATTAATGAGAGCAATCGTGTCATATTATTAAATTATACAAAGTTCTTAATTATTCATCGCCAAATACAGGTCTCGCAAGACCTTCTTGTCATCATTTTTGGTGAGCCTCTGCACTTAAAAAATTAGCACTGCACCTATGCTATCTCCCAACCTGCTTCCAGTCTCTCTGATATAGAGAGCCACAACAGGAGCATCGGATGCAGTAGATGACCCTGCAGATTCACAAATGAAGTGTCGCTTCCCTTTGAAGACTCTTTGGGGTCTTGAATGGTAGTGAGGGATGAGGTAAGGGTACACATGTAATTGTAGAGCATTTTTTCCCCTTGTGGCTGCTCCATGATTTAGAAAATGCATGGTTGATGTACCAACTCAGCAGCAACTTTCTACATTGATCCTATTTTCCTTGATTTCTTTAATATTAAAAATCTATTGATCTCCATCTTCAATACATTCAGCATCTAAGCCTTGACAGCCCTGTTGATTCCAAAGATTGATCAAAATAGCATGGATGTGTCATAATAGGTTAAGTGTAATAGTTTGAGTGGACATAGAGATAGAGGTGAATGGAAGGAGGTTTAAAAGTGCCGAGGGGTAGATTAGTATCTGAATTGAATTGCTTAAGGAGGTGGTGGTAGAGGCAGGAACAGTAACTGCATTTAAAATGAATCTTGTTCTTAAATGAGTAGGGCAGAGGGGGATGTGGGATTAATACAGGCTGGAGGGATTAGTATAGATAGGCATGTTTTAAAATATTGCCTATCTGTATAGATTTATTGCCACTATTCAAATGAGTTTAAATGAAATAAAATTAATTCTAAAAACTTGGCTACAAAAATTAATGACAATTTGGTTGCAATTTCACTTGGGTTTTTGATGGTTGGGAATCCAGCACCTGGAGAAATAGAGAAACAGGAGATGGAAGCAGACAAGAGGTTTAGCAGTAGTAGATGAATGGGCTGGACTTTACCTGTATGGACTGTAGGGAGCAGGATGGTAATAATAACATTCTTTTCTGAAATGCAGAGGACTTGGAATCTGGCAGAACCATGATGGAGGTAGTTAAATTTAATGGCATACATTGTGATACTGGAAGTAGAGCAAGGGGTATACTTGCTTAGGGAAAAGAGGTGCATACAGATTTTCCAATAATGCAATGTCATAATTGGTTGTGCAAAAGAAATATGTGTCAGTATTATGATTAATGATTTATTTTTGGGAAGGGAGGTGATGATCTTGATCTGTTATGATAATATGTTGTTACTTTTAAAACATTTATGTTTCCAAGTCTTCAATTCTAACGATCAAAATCCATTAACAGATTGTTTAGCACATTGTGGAAGTTTAAACATACTGATATATTAAGCAATAAATATTTAAAGAGTTACAATTGAAATGTTCACAAATTAATTGCTTCCCTACCAGTCTCTTCAGAACTAATCTTTCTCCAATGATTTGAATGTGCCTGCGTATATATTGCAGCTGGAATGCTTTAAGGTTGCCTGGTAACACTTCTGCTGCATTTGCTGCTTCAAGCTCACTTATTCCAAGCAATGATTTTATTTCTGATCAGCACAGACCAGTTTATTGTCAAACACTTCAAAGGAAAAGGCAGTCTCTGTGCAAAAAAATTCCGTACCTGATGTGTGCTGCACAAGCTGATCTCATGCAAATAGAATAATTTGAACACATTTATGGACATCAAAAGGAAGAGAAAATGTAGCACTCTAGTTTAGTATGCAGTGACACCTCGTGGACGAAGCCTGCATGTTGTTGTGAGCATTTGAATGCATCTGAAGAATATAAATGTTTAACAATCAAAAGAATAATGATAAGAAGAAGAATGAGACAACAGAAATTTTAGAAACAAAGAAACATACACTCAAATGATGAGATTTACAGCTACAATTCAACTTGTAAAATAAAGAGGAAAATCTGGATTGCCATCCTTGCACTAGGACAATTGAAATCTAAATGTCAAGAAAATTCCCAAGCCCATGTTTGGAAACTAGAGCTAAGACAAAATATCTAGTATTTAAGATTCAAGCTCTCCATATCATCATTTGGTGAGTGGAGATGTGAAAGATCTTTTTCAATTATTTGTATGGTTGGATACAGTTGTAGGGGACTCAACTATGAATTTGAGATTAATTCATGGTTTAAAACACACAACTAAAAACAGAAATGCTGAAATACTCAGCAAATTGGGCAGCTTCCATGGAGTGAGAAACAGAGTATTTAAACAAGAAATAGACAAGTATCTCATTAGTGAGGGCATCAAGAGATATGGGGAAAAGGCCAGAAATTGGAACTAGCATAGATTAGCTTAGTGTAGTTTTACGGAACAGACTTGATGGGCCAGGTGGCCTGCTTCTGTGCCTTTGTCTTGTGATTTTTAATGTTTCTGATTGTACATTTCATTGATAGCTCAGACGGAAGATTAATGTGAAATGTTAATTGTTTCTTTCTCCACAATTACTGCCTGTCTTGCTTTGCATTTTCAAGATTCAAGATTCCATTATTGTCATGTAATAGTTCAGAGCATTTAATATTACACAAAATTGGCTTCTGCTTGCTGTAAAGCAGACAAAGAGTTGTCATTAGTGTCGCCTGGAGCCTCTTACAGTAAGATAGAAAGAGAAATAAAAGAAAGCACTGTTTCCATTGATTCACCTCCAGTGCTCCCGCAGCCTCTGCAGCCGCACAGACTCCTGTTCGATTCTTCGGCAACCTGAGCTCCAGATCCAAACCTCTTAAGCTATCAGGAAGCTGTCAACTCCTGAGGCCAACCTCTCGAATCCCAGTTCCGATACCTAGTTTCCATGAGTTAATCTCCAACAGCCCGCAACCCATGCGGGTCGCCCACAGCCTTTGTGTGTTCTTCAGCCACTGAGCCCCTCGCTGGTCGACTACCCCATTGTTACTTTCCTGTTGAGTTGTCTCCTCTGATTCTCCTTCTCCCCATTTTTGGGGTCCTGCATTGTTCCCCTGTTCCCCAGAATCAGCAGTCTCTCGAGGCCACTGTCGAGCATAGGTGGCACCATCTTGGGCATAGACCCTGCAATTACAGGATTTCACTGACAAATGCCATTGGCTCCGGTAACAGGCTATTCCTCCTGTATGGAGGCACCAGAATTCAAACCAGGCAGATAAACTCTTCGGAGCAGGACTGTGTCTCTGCTCTCCGCTCTCCCAGCTCTGGGAGCGCAGCCATTACGGCAGCTCTGGGAGTGCTGCCATTTTTTAATTTATCCCCGACTTCCACCATCTGCAGATGATTTTAACATTCTTTGTTTCAGAGTGTACAGCAATTGGTGGGCTTTATTGGCTTGTATGCACCTCTTTTTAAAGAAAAAAGATAGCAATTACATTTTTTGATAATCTCTAAAGGAATTTTCAGAAAACATTGGCATTGAGGGTTCTGCAGATGAAAGGCCCATTTCTGACATAAATGTTATCCTATGTGCGTGGACTCACCAAAATGTTTAAAACTTCCTGATTTAGCCAAAAATATCCAAGATGTGGACATCAATGAATTATGCTGGGTTTCAGAATATTTCTGAAACACTCAAAGACTTCAAAATGCTTTCAAAACAAAATGGCAAATGACATTTATGTCATAAATAATTTTAAAAATACAAAACCACAGATTTCTTGGACACTCACATGTAAGTAAAGATAAGCAACACTTTGCCATTACTTTCTGCTTATGATCTGCAAAACAGCATTCAGTCTGTATCCTGATGCAGCCTTCATGCAAAACACTGACCATCCCTTTGCCTCCACAGATACTGCCTGATCAAATGAGTTCTTTCAGTAAATATTTTATTGCTCGATATCTGGGCTGCCATGGCTCCTTTAATGCCAATATTTTATTATGTAGTACTTTATAAAAATAGTCATGAATTCCATGTATACAAAATTAACTGTACTAATTTCATCAATCTTTCAATCATTTCACTAAAATAGCTCATTCCTCTTACTATGGTGGACCTTTGTTAACAGATCACCTTAGTTATGATGGACGCTTTTCTAGTTCTCAGATATAGCTCTTGAATTGTTAGTTATTTGGAGTGAACTAACACCCTTAGCCTGTGCCATGTATAGACTGAAACTCAAAGGTTACAGTGTAATATCATGAAACAGAAGCATGAAATGTTTCCTCTTACTAATTATCCTCAGTAATTTACACAGCATTATTTATTTTTAGGTAGCATTATATTTTGAATAATTTATTCATATTTCTCATATGAATACGTAATTAACACTTTTTTTTTTAAAAATCCATGGACTTTTGGAGGGATTTGGATGTGAATTATATTACCATGCAAATTACTAAGATTCTGTTATGTTCAGATAAAATTGCTGACCTTTTCAGTGTTCATTCAGTCACAGTTTGTTAAGTAATCAATGCAAACCACATCATGTTTAAAGTTTTATGGCATTGATCCCATAAAATCACAAATACAAGTGACTGGCCTCTTGTCAGGATTAAACTCTACTTCATTAGCTGCACTGTAATAACACATGTTCAACTGAGTGAATAAAAATCTTTGAAAACTGTGAGTAGATGCGTGCAATTTCTAAACTGTTAATACAACAGAAGCCTACCTTTCAAAATAAATTAGCTGTTGGTGCCACTCACGTCTTCGACCAAGTTCTTCATCTGTGTTCAGAAAAAAATACAGATTGACTGAGGATTAGTTTACCTAGTTTTGCAGCTTGAATGGGCAGTGCTCTCACTCAGATGCTACAGCCCATGTTTCAGGGCCATGTAGTTCCAATATTTTTCCACCACTGCAACGTCAGCACCTCCTTTTATCCCAGAATTCCTTCTTATCTCATTTTGTTGGATCAAATCAATTAAAACATATAAGGTTCTGTATGTTACAATTCTTTTTTGAGTACATGTCATGAGCTTTTAAAAATGGTCACATCAGGTAATGAGATTCTATGTGACATTTTGATAAACCATGAAGAATCACATTGTTATTTTTTTCTAGCACTCCAGTAATTTGCAGTACCTTTGTCAAGCAACTGCACTTTGGCCTCAAATAAAATCTTACTAGTTTCGATATTGGAGCTGAAATATTCTTGATTTACCCAGCTGCTTTCTTTCCCACAGGTGACCAGTTCATGCTTAGACTCTCCATTCATCCAGTAATATTTGTAAATTTTCAAGGACCTTATTTGAAGCAAACTGAACCAGCTTCAAAACAGCTGCTACTTTCCATGTGATAATAGATTCAGAAAACAGTTGTTTCCTTTTGAATGCAGGACAACCATGTCTTCAGTTAAAAATGACACCAACTAATTTGAATGCTTTTCAGATTAGATTGCAATTTATGTGCAGTATGCAAAACATACACACTGTGGTATATCTGGACAAAGTAAAGGTGTCATATCTGCAAATTATTTCCTAATAGCTTCATCTACACATATCCTTCAGCAATACCATGTGAGGTAATTTTGTTAATCTGCGGGATGTTACACATTTCTTGCAATGTTTCAAATAGGCTTTGAAAGTAAATATATAAAGAAGTTCATAGAAAAGCTAGAGAAAAGAAGTCCATTTGTTTTAGCTTAAGAAAATATTGCTTTCAAATGTAGGAGTGCTAAAGTACAATTTTATTGGAAGACTCTCAAAGTGTATCAAAATATGTATGGTGTGTTTAAAGTTTATGTTCTTTTTGTCACAAAATACCTAGTACAGTGAGAAGGGTTCTTCTGCGAACAAACTAAAAGGTGGTATCTGACGTTCATACAATATGTCATGAGCAGTTTACAGAGTATGGGATTACCAAGATAGAATGTGTTAGAGTGCAGGGAGAGTAGAATAGAACAGTTGTATGTTAATAAGTAGAGAGGATATCTAGAAGCTTACAGGTTTTTTTTTCATGATTCACTGGTGCCATCTTGATCCAGCTAACATGGGAGGCACAGTTAGCGTAGCAATTAGTGTGATGCTATTACAAGTGCCAGTGACCGGAGTTCAAATCTGGTACTGTCTGTAAGGAGTTTGTACATTCTCCCAATGTCTGGGTGATCCATTTTCATCCCATCCTTCAAAACTTACCAGGGCTGTAGATTAATTGGGCAGTACAGATATAAATGGCAGGGATCAGCTTCTATAGTGTTGTAAATAAAATGTAATTTAAAATTTAAAATAATTATGTTGGAAGAAAGAGAATAATCATCAATAAAACCACATAAGTGCTTCATAGAATATAGAAGATCCCAGCACAGTACAGGTCCTTCAACCCTATATATTCCTACAAAGAAAACTAAACCCTTCCTACCTTGTAACCCTCTATTTTTCTTCCGTCCATGTGTCTATCTCTCTTAAATACCCCTAATGTTTCAGCCTCCACCACCATTCTTTGCAAAACATTCCAGGCAGCACCCACAACCCTTAGTATAGAAAACCTATGCCTGATGTATCTCCCTGAACGTAGCTCCCTTAACTTTGTACAGATGTCCTCTGGTGTTCCCTGGGAGAAAGGTGCTGACATCTACCTTATCAATGCTGCTCAGAATCTTGTAGAGCTCTATTAAGTCACCTCTTATTGAGTGGAAGAGCAAATTGTAATGAGGATGTGGAGAGTCTGCAGAGGGACATAGTGGGCAAAGGTCTGGCAGATGGAGTACAATGTTAGTAAGTGTGAGGTTATCCACTTTGGCAAGAAAAATAAAAGAGCTGAATATTATTTAAAGGGTGAAAAACTACAGCATGCTGTTGTGCAGAGGGACTTGGGAGTGCTTGTGCATGAATCGCAAAAAGTTAGGTTGCAGGTGCAGCAGGTTATTAAGAAGGCAAATGGAATGTTGGCCTTCATCGCTAGAGGAATTGAATTCAGAAGTATGGAGGTAATGTTGTAACTGTATAAGGTACTGGTGAAACCGCACCTGGAGTACTGTGTCCAGTTCTGGTCTCCATATTTGAGGAAGGATATACTGGCTTTGGAGACGGTTCAGACGAGGTTTACTAGGTTGATCCCTGGGATGAAGGGGTTGACTTATGATGAAAGATTAAATCATCTAGGATTGTATTTGCTCGAGTTCAGAAGAATGAGAGGAGATCTTATAGAAACATATAGGATTATGAAGGGAATGGATAGGATAGATGGAGGAAGGTTTTTTGAGCTGGCCGGGGAAACTAAAATGAGAAGACACAGTCTCAAGATTCGGGGGAGTAGATTTAGGACAGAGATAAGGAAAAATAGTTTTTCCCAGAGAGTAGTGAATGTTTGGAATTCTCTAACCAGGGAAGTGGTTGAGGCTGCCTCATTAAACATATTTAAAATTTGGTTAGATAAATTTTTACATGATAGAGGAATTGGGGGATATGGGGAGAAGGCAGGTGGGTGGAGTTAGGTCATAAATTAGATCAGCCATGATCTTATTGAATGGCGGAGCAAGCTCGATGGGCCATTTGTGGCCTACTCCTGTTCCTACTTCCTATGTTCCTATGTTATCCTTCTTCGTTTCAAAGAGAAAAGTCTTTGCTCTGAAACCTTGCCTCATAAGACTTATTTTCCAATCCAGGCAACATTCTGGTAAATATCCTCTGCACCCTCTCCATATCTTCCATATCCTTCCTATTCAGTAATGAAGTGACCAGAAATGAACACATTACTCTAAATGTGGTCTCACCAGAGATGTATAGAGTTGCAACATGATCTTGAACTCAATCCCCCAACTAATTAGGCCCAGCATCCCTTAGGCCTTCTTAACTGTCCTATCACCTGCGTGGTAACCTTGAGAGATGTATAGATTTCAACCCAAAGTCCCTATGTTTCCTCACACTGTTAAGAATCTGACCATTAACCCTGTACTCAGCATTCAGATTTGACCTTCCAAATTGCATGACCTCATTCTTAAACGGATTGAACTCCATCTGCCACTTTTCTGTCAAACCCTGCATCCTGCCTACATCCTTGTATAACCTTCGACAACCTTCAACAGTATCCACAAATCCTCCCAGACATACACACAGTGCTGTGTTCCACCACATTCACCCCTTCTTTTTTGAATGAGGTCTGGCAGAGTGATGCGGGACAATGTTTATCAGCACGGGTCTTGTAGACCATACAGTTCAAAGGTTCAGCTGCTCTGGGAATTTTATTTGGTGCTGAAATCTCCGAAGTACTGCTGGCTGTAATGTTGATTCCAGCGGAATGGTGGTTTGTTCGCTCAGTTGGAGGGGGTGGGGAATTTGTTTGCAACAGTGGCCGGGGGGGGGGACATTCCAGTGGGGGGGAAACACTCGGGGGATGTGTTGGGTATGGGATCACTAGTTCGTCTGTCAGGGTGATCCCTGGAGTTGACTGGTTGCAGCCCCAGGGTATCAGGTGCATCTCCCATGCCAGGGCCCCCGCTCGCACCATGTCCCGGATGGACACTGCATCGTTCCGTCCATCTGGGTACCTTACCAGTGCATACTGGGGGTTTGCATGCAGGAAGTGCACTTCCTCAACTAGTGGGTCCACCTTGTGAATTCTACCATGCTTCTGGAGAAGCACTGGCCCTGAGGTCGTCAGCCAAACTGACAGCATGGTTCCCAACGCCAACCTCCTAAGGAAGGATATCAGTTTTTCATGGGGCGTTCCATTAGTTGCCATGCCTGGGTGAATGAAGCTTTCAGTGCTTCCTGTGTCATACAGGCAGCCAGTGGTGTGACCATTTACCTCAATGTTCATCATCGATCATCCCAGCTGGTGTGGTCTACTCTGGTCCAGCACAATGGAAGCCAATGTCAGCTCCCTGCCATGTTATTGGGTTGGCTGCCACCAAGCTGGCCGCCCAGGAGATTGTGAAAATGTCCACTCCCATGGATCGCATGTCGTGGAGTCCAGAAGTGAAGCCGGATGTGATGTCCCTCCATGTCGTCGCACCCTTGCCCGAAAGTTTGGTTCTCAACAATCAGAAATGATGATGGAAGTGGGTTGGCCCAAGATGGTGACGCAGGGCATAGACCGCATATGGCACTGCTAGAGAGAGGGGCTTAGAACGGCATACCCTAGCATAATGTCCTTTCCTCCGGCAGTTCGAGCAGGTCACGCTACCGGCTGGGCAGTACTGTCTTAAGTGACCGCAGTAGTTGCACCTCGTGTGCTCGCCGATTGCAACGGCAGTTAGGGGCCCCGAGTCCAGAGATGGCACCACCCGTTCTCCCCACTGGTGGCCATGTGGCCCGCTGAGTAGGCCTTCAAATTCTTTTGAGCAGTCTCCATTGCTTGGGCCATCTGCACCACTTTCTGTAGCAACTGATTGCCTTTCTCCAGAAGTCATTCCTGTATTTGATGGGAGTGGAATCCAGTCAGTCACGGATGTGCTCCTTCTGGTAGGATACCACAGTCATGTCCCGGCACCCATAGTCTCATCTCAGCTCCCACATGTGAAATCATCGACTGACTCACCCGTACCTTGGCATTGGGAGCCAAGCTGGAAGGGTGCATACATTGCATTCCTTGGGGCTTGTATTGCTTCATATCCAGTGAAGTTGCGAATTAATTGGTACGCATGGTGGCCCACCACTGCGAATAACAGGTCTAACCGATCACTATCAGCAGTGATTTTGTGGCGCTCAGGTAGGCCTTCAAACAGTGTAGCCACATATCAAACTTTATGGAGGATTCTGGATCCTTTGGATCAATCTCTAGCTTTTCCAGTCGGATTGCCTTGTCCATGGCAGTTTAAAATTTCTGATCAATAAATTGTGGCGCAATCAATGAGCACTCGCAGACACGAAGCAAGAGTCAAAGGCTTTATTACTCAGAAAGTACAGCATGCCGCTATATGCTGCTGGCTCAAGTCCAATGCAGGTATGAGGGAGGAGACTAGGGCTCTCAGCCTTTATTAGGGGGAGGAGCTACAGGTGGGCCAGCAGGACATGCTCGGACATGCCTGCAGTACAGTGCTCCACCACACTACCACCCTTTATTAGTCAATTTCTTTTGTCACCTCAAAAATTTATTTAGGCTTGTGAGGCACAACCTTCCCCTTACAAAGCCATGCTGACTATCCATGAGAAGACTGTACTTCTCCAATTTCTCATAAATCTTGTCTTAAAAATCTTCTCCAATAATGTGCACACCACTGACCGGTTTATAATTCCCAGGATTCTCAGTTTGGAAATCGCATGCTTCTACTCACAGAAACCTGGGGCATATTGCATCTGGCCCAGGGGACTTATCAATCCTAAAGTTTTTAAGAATATCCAACAATTCTTCTTTCCGAATTTCAACATGATCCAGCACATGTCTGTTCTATTCTGACCTCACCTTGATCAAGGGCCTTTTCTCTTGTGAATACTGAAGCAAAGTATTCATTTAGGACCTCCCCAACCTTCTCCACCTCCAGGCACGTTTTTTCCTTTATCCTTAAATGGCTCTACCTTCACTCTCATCATCCTGTTATTCATGTATGCATAGAATGCCTTTAGCTTCTCCTTAATCCTACTTCCCAAGCCCTTTTCATAACCCCTTTCTTGGCTACTATATAATTTTCATGAACCCTTCCTGTTTTTCATTTAATAAATTTCCTAAATCTAATGAATGCTTCCTTCTTCCTCTTAACTAGCTGCTTCACCTGTTTTGTCAACTTCGGTTCCCTTTTCCTACCATCTTCTCCCTGTCTCAGTGGGACAAACCTATCCAGAACTCCATGCAAGTGGTCCCTAAACATCCTCCACATTACTTCATTGACCATCATTACATATGCCCATTTTCAACAAAGCCTGACTTGTCCTGGGTCATTGACATCATCACTTTCTGTTCATCATTCATTGTTTTTCTCATTGCTGTCTGTTTAAGTGTACTAAAAAGGTAAAGGTTCCATTATTGTCATGTAATACTACATTTAGAATGTAACATACATGAATTTCTTAAACTTTTGTTTACCATAAGGAAGACAGAGAGTCTCCACTTTGTCAAGCGCCTCTCACAGAAATGGGGCCCCAGCAAGGAACAAACTCACGACCCCTGTTTTATAGGACCAGTACACTGAGCTATCCAAACCTCGTTTAAGCCTTTTTATCATAGTGTATGCTGAGTGTGGTCAGTGTGAATTGGATCACATCTTCACTTTTCTACTGAAGGCAAATTTAATTTGTGCATCATATTGTAAATTCATCTCCTTTTATATCTTATAATCTTCAAGTACGTGTTTTATTAATATGTTCATGTGGAGGACTGATTAGTTTTTTTGCAGTTAAAATGAGTGATATATTACCTCAAAACTTAATTGGTTGGATTGTTTTAGTAATTATTCTTTCAAAATACTGCATGCAGTAGAGCACTCATGTTTACTTCACATCTTGGATATGCAATCATGTTGGAAAGCAAAGTGCTTTGCGTTATGGTTATAATAATGAGTGAATATTAACCAAGTATCTTGCATCAAAATCAGTTCAATGTAGAATAAAAAGACAATGATATGAGCGGTAGTAAAAAAGATGTATCTGGGATTCCAGTATTTTGATGTATAGGATAATTGTCAGATGAAAGTGGAAGAGTCAAGGCAGCAGTGATGGACAACACCTGGGGTAGGGGAAGGGGGGCTGGTGGGGGAGGGGGGGTTACTGGGCAAACTCTGGATTGGACTAGGAGAATGGGAGTAGGTGAAAGACAGATGGAAACAGTAGAACTGGATTGGGGTGAGGGTTTCCTGAAATTGGATAATTCAGTGTTTATACCATTGGGTCATAGGCTACCCAGGAGGAATATGATATGTTCTTTGAGTTTTGCATTTGGCCTCACTCTGGCAATGGCAGAGAACTGGAACAGACAGGTCTGTGGTGGTGGAAGAAGAATTAAAATGGCAGGCAACCAAAAGTTCCAGCTGGCAAATGAGAACAGAGAGCAGGTACACACAAAGCAATTGCTGTATCTGCTTCTGGTATCACCGATGGAAAGGAGGTCACATTGTGAGCACTAAGTGCAGGGGACAAGGTTTGAGGAGGCGTCTGTGGAACTGCCTCACCTGGAAGGTCTGCAAATGTCACTGGTGGAAGGTATAATAGGTTTTACATTAATGTTGCAGTGGGGGGATGGGTGGTGAAGGAAGAATCAATTAGAAAAATCATAGAGAGAGTGGTCCCTGTGAAAAGCAGAAAGAGATGGAGAGTATAAGATCTGACTGGTAACGGTATCATATTGTAGTTTGCAGAAGTTTCAAAGAATGTTGTGCTGGGACCAGGAGCACTGGAGGATAGATCCATTAGCTTCAAACAATTGAATTTTGATATTTGTTCAAACTCCAAGAATTTGTAGATGAAGCTTTAGCCAAGAGAGAACTAGGGAATAACATGTCCCTGATTCCTATTATATATAAAATTTGTGGCAATTCATTTCCAAAATTAGGATGCATTGAAGTTACTAGGAACAAATGAAATATCTTTCCTATTTAAAGACCACACTTGCTTTACACATGCTGAAGACCTTATTAAAATTGTATAAGTATACATTTTAATGCAATTGTGTGTTCTAGCATTGGCCACAGCTCATCAATTATACACTGTACATTGCTCTTTGTACTTATGTATTTGACAATCATTGTCTTGCCAGTGAGTCATGATAATAATGGAAAGAGTTCTTCTGATCATATCCTTGGGCTAAGCCTCCAGTGAAGTATTGAGAACATGTAACACAATCTGGGGTGCCCTTCTTTGAATGAGACATTTAACCAAGAACTTCTCTGGACTTTGAAATGGATGCCAAACATTCTGTGGCATAATTTTGAAGAATAGGAGGGGAATTTTCTCTTATATTCTCATATTTATCCCTTTCTTAACATCATTAAAACCTGACTTTATCCTGTTGAGGCTTATTGTGTGAAGTTAGCAGTGGTGTTTTCCAATTAACTTCATAGGCTATAAAATGCCTGAGGACGTCAGAGAGATTTCATTAGATATGCTACAAAATTTCATTGCTTGCTTCTTCTGGTAACCCAAGAAGAGCGAGAAAGGTGGAAGATTTTTGAGGATATTTGTTGAAAGATTCAAGAAAGTCTTACTTCAAACTTTGTGAAACATGATATAATTGTTTCTATTCAGCATTGCAACAGATTCATTTCAGGGCCATATAATTCTTATAAATCTCTCTTTTCAAAATAATATTTAAGTTCATGCCCTTCATTGCAGAAGGCTAGTTGCATCTGTATGATTTGAGGATATATTTTTCTCTCCCTCAAGTAAAATATTATAGACTGAAATAATTAGCTCACATTCAAAGAGCACCAGTCCTATTCCTAGAATATTTTTATAATGAGCCTATCACTAGCCCTCAACACAAAATCATTTGGATTCACACTTTAAATGCACATAAATATATCAATTTCTTGGCTGTAAAAGAAAAGATTTTTGAAAAACATTAGAGATAGCAATAATAATCTATATATTGAATGAAAATAAAAACACGCAATGCTGTCAAGACTCACCAGTTCTCTCTTGGCTAAAGGACCAGTGTCCTTTATGCACCAAAGGCCAAGATACATAACTGATATTTTTCTCCAGCACTGTTTTTACTACAACCAGTGTCCACAGTATTCTGTGTTTTACCTCTATATATTGAATGAAATAATTACTGTACATTTAATGGTGGCCATGGTGTAAAGTCTCATATATGTTATGATTGGTTTAGATCTTATAAATGGAAGCAGGACCAGTTTTTCCTTAGATTCATTGTAAAACACAGGAGTCCAGAACCTGAGGATGGATTGGAATGCTGGATCTGGCAAGAGACGTCATGATGTCTTAGTAGTGACCAAGCCTCAAGTGGTGAACTATGGAGTCCTTGACCTGGAATATCTTCACATATCTCTTATATTCAGAGATATCTAAACAGTTAAAAAGATTTGAACCAATTTAAATAAAAGAATGAAGTCCTTTGTAGACCTTTATATAATTTACAAATTAATGAAAACTAAATAACAATAACTTGAGAAAAAATATTTACCTTCTCCATACCTGGGTTAAGAATTTGGATTGAAATGAATGGGGTGTCCAGTCCTATTCCACATTTGACTGGAGCAGGAACAGGGAAATGGATTCTTCTATGCAATGTGAAGAATTAGAGCAAGAGAGGTATTGGATTCGAGGTAAAATCCAATGATGGAATCAAGTGAAAGAAGCATTATTTCAGGAATTATTTAATTAGGACATGTTAACTCATTTTACTAAATAATTTAGTTAATCACAAAACTCTAAACTAATATTTAGGCCAATGCTATGCATGTGACTGCAGATTCTTTATTGACCATGCTTTGAGTTTGAGGCCCATTCAATCTCCTTTGCACTTACTATACTCCTGAGTTGTTAGACATTAGTCTCACCTGGGCTATATAAACAAAATTGAGGCTCTAAAATCTGTTCAGAATAATGGAACCAAATTCCAAACATAGTGTTGGAGTAATATTCCTTCAGATTAGACCTTGGTGTTAAAAACTATTTGTCAGTTTAATAATTTTTGTTAATGGTGTTCCATTCATTACTTTTATGACACCTGTATATTTATTCTGGAACTGAAAATGATTACAACTTTATTGGAAACTTTTGAGAGCTCTGAGGAATGGACATTTATTTAGCTGCTGCTTTGGTTTGGCATCCCTCTCTGTTTATTGCTTTTGAAGAAAGTGTTGGAGCATCACAGTCACCTCAACAGATCAATTGACACCTGAGTCAGGTTCAGATCCAGATATTCAAAAATGGACATGAGATTAAACCAATATATAGAGACTACACTTTCACCTGGAGGTCACCAATGAACTTCTCACAAGATTTGCATGTTATTTTCACAATAAAACTGTTTCTTTCATTCACAGGGAGTGTGACAATAGCTTTGAACATTCATATTATTGGGTCCTTCTAGGCAGAAACAAAAGCTTTTCACTAGAACCAGTCTACAATTGAAAATCTCACCAACTGCCATAAGATGTCCCAAGTAAAAGTTTTATTACAAGTCGCCTTGTCTTCTATCACTGTGCGGTACAAGTGTTTTTACAGTGACTAAATCATTGCAACTTTTAAATGTAGCAGGAATTATTTCATAATTGATAATGTGTCCTCATGCAGTTCTGCACCAGTCATTTAATGGTCTTTGAATGGGAAGAAGTGCACAAGGATTCAGTAGAAGTAATGTTTAATTTCAGTGCAAGGTCAGTTATATTCACTGATAGCATAAGTAGTCCCCTGGGAGCAGTTGCCTTTGCATTAGCACTTTTTTTATGGACTCAACTGTCTTTTACTCCCACATCGTTGTTCACTGTGAGTATTGATGTGAGAGGTATTCTGTTTATTTAAAATGTTTTAAATATCTTTGTTCCCTTCAGTCTCAACAGTAATGCACAGCTTTGGGTAATTCTGAACATTATAAACCCTTTCTTCATGCAGTATTCTTGTTTTATGTGTGAGATAAATGATGTACCAAAGGGATTTATTAAATAATTAAATATTATGCTCTAAATATCTGATTATAGCAGCACTCTGTAAATTCTGTAGTTTAAGAAAGTATTTTAATATGCCATGTACAAACAAATTTTAAATTTGTTTTGGGTATTTACAGTGTAAAATCACTATACTATCTGCTGTTAGCAAACAGATTGAAACATCCATAATTTCCCAATAATTTTTCCTCATATCTCGTGAGCTTATAGCAGTTTACCTCCTATGGATGCTAAAAGACTGGCTGAGTTCCTCTAACATTTCTGTGTGATTTTACTACAATCACAGCATCAGCAGACTTTCATGTTTCACACCTGGATTTCAATGTTGCAACTACAATTAAGCAAAGAAGCTCTTTCCTCATGGATAATAATTTTTGAACATAGTTTGGTAGTGGGAGACAGGACTAACAGCAATTTATTATTTTTTAAGACCATTATCAAACATAGAAATGCTGGAAAACTCAGCCAGTCGAGCAGCACATGAATAGTTCATAATACAGTATTCAAAAGGCACTGAAAAATGTTAATTCAATTATAAACTCAGAATTACAATTTAATACATAAATCAGATGTCCATTGTCATTTTATTGAACTATGATTATTTTTAATTGTGTAACAAACATGAAAAATGTTAATTATGAAAACAATAGCTGTTTGGGAATTCGGGAGTCATATCAAAAAATTCCATTGCCTTGGGTTGCTGAATTCTTGTGCACTTAAATTTTGTTTCTGGTGACAAAATTGTTTAGGTAAATAAACCATATTACTATTAAATGTGCTAAAAAAAGTTAGTACTATAGCTTTTCAGTAGCCTCTCTTTTGACTCCAGAACTACCAGTCATTTTTCAGATTTTTGACCTTGCCTTTAATAATTTCTAAACAGTCTTATTTCCCTCCATCTAATAATATCATTTTGCTGTGTCTGTAATACAAATACTGATTCCCCAGTACTCTCCGCAAAGCTCACTTTATTGGTAGTGGCATAACATAAGACACTTTTAAGGTGGAGCAGAGACTTGCTTGTAACTCTTTCCAATCTAGTGTTCTGAATCTGGTGTCCACAACTACATTGAGTCATCAAATGCAGATTGGGAGACCTTAAATCTCCTGTTGCTTGCCACTTTCTATCCAAGACATACTCTAACCTATTTGTCTACAGAATCCTTCACTTATACATTGGGGGTCAACACAACCTCATTTTCCATCTAGGTACTTTGCAGCCTTCAAGGATCAATACTGAATTCTTCATCTTTAGTAATTTCTGCTGTAAGTCATTCACCTGTGATATTGGTTCAGTTTTTTCCCCCCTTGAATATAGCCTGACATGCTTGGTATATCCCTCAATTGTGTTATTAACAACACATAACACAGACAAAAGAAACATAGTCAACCCCTAACTTACCCTTAGAACCTATCTGACCTGTTCTCACCTGATCACAGATTTCTCTTAATCCTATCTATTCCTTCTGCCATCTCTCAAAAATAGAAGTGCCATTTTATCCTTTTTTTTCCAGTTCTAATTAAGTCTTTGAATTTAAGTATTGACCCTGTTTCTCTTTGAACTATTGAGTATTTCCAAATCTTCTATTTTTATTTCAGATTTCCATTATCTGTAGTTTCTTCAATGGAAGCAAGATACTGTAATCAAGAAAAGAAATGTTGATGTTTTCTTTTGAGAAAATTTTGTGCAAATCATGAGATTCAGTTTGGCTAACGATCCAGTTGTGATATGAAATAGGTGTAAGCATGTTGGAGCTTGCATGAAGCATTTCATTTAGATTTTTTTGTTAAAGAGGAGGTATTGCTACATAGGAAGTAGGAACAGGAGTAGGCCAAAAATGGCCCATCGAGCCTGCTCCGCCATTCAATATGATCATGTCTGATCTAATTTATGATCTAACTCCACCTACCTGGCTTCTCCCCATATCCCCTAATTCCTCTATCATGTAAAAATTTATCTAACCAAATTTTAAATATATTTAATGAAGCAGCCTCAACCACTTCCCTGGTTAGAGAATTCCAAACATTCACTACTCTCTGGGAAAAACTATTTTTCCTCATCTCTGTCCTAAATCTACTCCCCCGAATCTTGAGACTGTGTCCTCTCACTTTAGTTTCCCCGGCCAGCTCAAAACACCTTCCTACATCTATCTATCCATACCCTTCATAATCCTATATGTTTCTATAAGATCTCCTCTCATTCTTCTGAACTCGAGCAAATACAATCCTAGATGATTTAATCTTTCATCATAAGTCAACCTCTTCATCCCAGGGATCAACCTAGTAAACCTCCTCTGGACCGTCTCCAAAGCCAGTATATCCTTCCTCAAATATGGAGACCAGAACTGGACACAGTACTCCAGGTGCGGTCTTACCAGTACCTTATACAGTTACAACATTACCTCCATACTCCTGAATTCAATTCCTCTAGCGATGAAGGCCAACATTCCATTTGCCTTCTTAATAACCTGCTGCACCTGCAACCTAACTTTTTGCGATTCATGCACAAGCACTCCCAAGTCCCTCTGCACAACAGCATGCTGTAGTTTTTCACCCTTTAAATAATATTCAGCTCTTTTATTTTTCTTGCCAAAGTGGATAACCTCACACTTACTAACATTGTACTCCATCTGCCAGACCTTTGCCCACTCATCCAGCTTAACTATGTCCCTCTGCAGACTCTCCACATCCTCATTACAATTTGCTCTTCCATTCAATTTGGTGTCATCCGCAAACTTGGCTACACCACATTTTGTCCCCTCCTCCAAGTCATCAATGTAAATGATGAACAGTTGTGGGCCTAACACCTGCGGCACCCCACTTACCACTCTGCCAACCTGAAAAACTCTCACTTATCCCGACTCTCTGCCTCCTGTCAGACCACCAATTTTCAATCCAGGCCAATATATTTCCCTGGACTCCACTTTCCTGTAACTTACTGATAAGTCTCTTGTGTGGCACCTTATCAAAAGCTTTCTGGAAATCCAAATATACATCAGCCTGTTCCCCTCTATCCTCCGCACCCATTATATCCTCAAAGAATCCTAACAAGTTTGTCAAACAAGATCTTCTCTTTCTAAAACCATGCTACGTCTGATTGAACCCTTACGTTCCAAAAGTTTCACTATTTCATCTTTAATGACGGCTTCAAGCATTTTTCCAACTACAGACATCAACCTAATTGGCCGATAATTTCCAGTCTTCTGCCTACATCCCTTCTTAAAAAGTGGCGTGACATTTGCTGTCCTCCAGTCTGCCGGGACCTGCCCAGAATCCAAGGAATTTTGGTATATGACCACCAATGCATCAACTATAACTTCTGCCATTTCCTTCAGAACTCTTGGATGCATATCATCAGGACCAGGTGATTTGTCTGGCTTTAGTCCCATTAGTTTCTCCATCACTACTTCCTTTGTAACAACTATTTTATCAAGGCCCTCCCCAACATTCGCATCCTTAACTCCGCACTTGGGCATGCTGGACATGTCTTCCACCGTGAATACTGACACAAAATATTTGTTCAATGCCTCGGCTATTTCCTTATGTTTTGCTACCAGTTTTTCTTTCTCATCCTCCTATGTTAACTCTGGCCACCCTCTTCCATTTTATATATTTATAAATTAGCTGAAGTGATTTCTGCTGCTTCTTAACTTTACAGATGTGATATAAATTTGCCATTGAAAAGAATATTTGCTTTGACTAAAAGTGACAATGCCAATTTGGCACCAGGCTTTTGTTTTATTCATTCATTTATGGTATGCTGGGCCAACATTTTCTGTCCATCCTAAATGTCCTTGAAATAGTGGGCTGAGCCACCTTCTGAAATATCTTTGTTCTTCTGTTGCTGTTGGGGAGTGAGTTCGGACTTTAGATAATGAATAATTAGTTACACATTTCCAAGCCAGGGTGGGGAAAAATGATGGTTCTGCCAGAGCTGCTCTAATGACAGTACTTTGCTCAATCTGTGTTCAAGATAGTGGCACCTGTGCTGGGCACCATCCCATGAGGGGTTGCAGACTCTGGAGGAGCAGCAGACCTGAGCAGGGTACAAGGAACAGGGAGATCACCCCCCCCCCCACCCTGTTGAAAAGGAGAAGCACAGGAGATGACTCTACAAGACAGTGACCATGACAACAGACCAGTAAGGGACTCAGCAGCTGAAGGACCCACACAGACTGTGAGAGATTGATGACTTGTGGGGGAAGGACTCACACAGGCTGTAGGCTGCTGGAGACTGGGGAACCAGGTATGAGAAACAGGATTCGAGAGGATGCTGAGGGAAAGAAGGTCTCCTGAAGGCCCTTGGACATGAAAGGCTTCCTGATTATATTGGAGGTTTGGATCTAGAGGCCTGATTGCTGATGGTTTAAACTGGAGTCTGTGTAGCTGCAGAGACTGCAGGAACATTGTAGGTGAATCTAAGATACTCGGTGCCTCTGAAAGGACTCTCGTTTGTTTCTTTCTCCTATTGGTAGGGGAGCAACTCTTTGTTTGCCTTACAGTAGATAGAAGTTGGAGTATATCATATATTATATTTTAATGTATTATTACATGACAATAAAAGGAACCTTTGAACCTTTAAAATTTGTCCTTGCAGCATTCCTATATTCTTGTTACCATTATGCTTCTTAGTAATAGAAGTAATGAGATTGGGAAGTAGTTAGAACAGACTAGGTAAGCCATTACAATGTATTTTAAAGATAGTTCACAATGCAACTACTCAGTGGTTACCATTCAGGTAAATGGAAGGGTAACTCATGATCATGTTCAGCATCTGAGAGATAATGCAAAGTGATTAGGGTGTCAGGAGGTGAGTCAATTCTTTCTTTAGGCAAACAGCATAGTAATAGGCCATTTTGGCCCATGAGCTCATACTGTCCAATTACACCCAATTGACCTACAATCCCGGGTATGTTTCAAATGGTGGGAGGAATCTAGAGATCCCAGTGGAAACGCACGCAGACATGGGATTCCTTACAGACAGTGCTGGATTCAAACCCTGGTCACTGGTGCTATAATAGAGTCGCCCTAAATGCTATGCTACTCCAACAGTAACTGTGCTGCCCCTTCATCACAGACTCCCAGAAACCCCACTTAAATTTGGTATGGGGAGGATGAAATTTGGTATGACTGAAATAATCACCTGTTCCCCACTGCAAATCTATTTTGTAAGGCTGTTTGGCATTTTTTTTCCCAGTTGCTGAATGCATTAAATTAAATTAGCTTGAATGAACAAATTAGTTTCATGTACTGTTCCAAGTACACATCTATCTGTTCCCCTCTATTCATTGTGCTTGTTGTATCCTCAAAGAACTACAATAAATTTGTCAAACATGACCACCCTTTCATCTATTAGATATCTTGCTGCTTCTTATTTAATGGTGGGTTCAAATATTTCTCCCTCAACAAATGATAAGCTAAGTAGTCTATAGAAACATAGAAACATAGAAGATAGGAGCAGGAGTAGGTCATTCGACCCTTCGAGCCTGCTCCGCCATTCAACGAGATCATGGCTGATCTTAAAGTTCAGTACCCCGTCCCCGCCTTCTCTCCGTAACCTTTAATACCCTTATACTGAAGAAATAGGTCTAATTCCCTCTTAAATATATTTAATGAACCTGCCTCTACTGCCCTCTGTGGCAATGAATTCCACAGATTCACCACCCTCTGGATAAAGAAATTCCTCCTCATCTCGGTCCTAAATGGTTTGCCTATTATCCTCAAACCATGGCCCCAGGTTCTGGATTTTCCCATCATTGGAAACATCCCATCTACATCCATTCTGTCCAGTCCTGCCAGAATTTTATATGTCTCTATGAGATCCCCTCTCAATCTTTTAAACTCCAGGGAGTACAATCCCAATTTGCGCAATCTTTCCTCATAAGTCATTCCTGCGATTCCAGGTATCAGCCTGGTGAACCGCCTCTACACTCCCTCCATTGCAAGAACATCCTTCCTTAGATAAGGTGACCAAAACTGCACACAATACTCCAGGTGTGGTCTCACCAAGGCCCTGTACAGCTGCAGTATCCTTGTTCATATACTCAAACCCTCTTGATATGAAGGGCAACATACCATTTGCCTTTTTAACCGCCTGCTGTACCTGCATGCTCGCCTTCAGAGACTGATGTACAAGTACCCCTAGGTCTCTCTGCACTTCCCCATCTCTTAATCTATTGCCATTCAAATAGTAATCTGCCCTCCAGTTTGTATTACCAAAGTGGATAACCTCACATTTATCCACATTGTAGTGCATTTGCCATGTATCTGCCCAGTCCCTCAATTTATCCAAATCACACTGGAGCTTCCTGACCCCCTCTTCCGTGCACACAACCCCTCCTAGCTTAGTGTCATCTGCAAATTTGGAGATATTACATCCAATCCCCTCATCCAGATCATTAATGTAAATTGTGAACAGCTGGGGTCCCAGTACAGATCCCTGTGGTACCCCACTGGTCACCGCCTGCCACTCAGAAAATGAGCCATTTATCCCAACTCTCTGTCTTCTACCTGCCAGCCAGTTCTCAATCCACATCAATACTTTGCCCCCAATCCCATGAGCCTTGATTTTGGAAGCCAGTCGTTTATGCGGGACCTTATCGAAGGCCTTTTGGAAGTCCAGGTACACCACATCCATTGGCTCTCCCCCATCTATTTTACCTGTCACCATCTCAAAGAATTCCAATAGATTTGTCAAGCACGATTTACCTTTTGTAAATCCATGTTGATTCCGTCCGATCCCTTCTCTGCTAGTCATATGCTCCGCTATTACATCCTTAATAATTTTGCCCACTACTGATGTAAGGCTCACAGGCCGATAATTCCCCACTTTTTCTCTACCCCCCTTTTTAAATAGTGGGGTAACATTAGCTACCCTCCAATCCATGGCTACTGATCCTGAGTCTATCGAGTTCTGGAAAATAATTCTTAAAGCATCTGCTATCTGAATGGCCACTTCCTTGAGTACCCTAGGATGTAGATTATCAGGCCCTTGGGATTTATCTGCCTTCAATCCCATCAATTTCCCAAGACCATGTCCTTAGAGATACTGATTTCTTTCAGTTCCTCCCTTGCATTAGTCTCTATGTTTCCCAACATCCTTGGGAGGTTATTTGTATCCTCTCTTGTAAAAACAGAACTAAAGTAAGAATTTAATTGGTCTGCCATTTCCTTATTCCCCATTATATATTCCCCTGATTCCGACTGCAAAGAACCTACTCTGGATTTCACCAATCTTTTTCTCTTGACATATTTATAAAAGCTTTTGCAGTCGGTTTTTATATTTGCCACAAGCTTACTTTCGTAATTTATTTTTGCTCTCTTGATTAATCCCTTTGTCCTCCTTTGCTGCATCTTGAACTGCTCCCAGTCTTCGGTTGCGGTACTTTTTTAGTGAGCTAGCTTTAGTTGAGATCTTTTTAAACAGTGGTGTGTCATTTGTTGCACTTAAACTTCCACATGGCATTGGACAAAATGGATTTATCCCTAAGTTTAGGATCCTGAAGTTAAAGTATTAACATGATAAAAAGATTGGTTAACCAACAGAAGACAGAAAGTAAATAGGTATTTCTCTGGTTGGCAATTAGTGATGAGTGGACTGTTGCAGGTGTCAGTGCTGGGCCGCATCTGTTCACATTATACATTAACAATTTGGAAGAGGGTACTGAGTGTAGCATATCAAAGTTTGGTCTCACTAAATTGAGTGCAAAAGCAAATTTTGCAGAGGATGCGGAAAGTTTGCAGAGAGATGTAGGTTGTGAGTTGGCAAAGGTCTGGCAGATGGAGTACAATGATGGTAAATTCAAGGCCATTCACTTTAGAAGGAAAAATAGACCAGGTATATTTTAGATTGCAGCATGTTTTTGTTTTCCCCAGAGAGATTTGGAAATGTTTGTGCATGAATTGCAAAAGGTTGTTTGCAGGTGCCACAGGTAACACTGGACAACAATTTTTTTTCTAAAGGTTTCCTTCCTGAAAAAAATGGGGATTATGATAGACACCTTTAAGATGAACACAAAGATAATTTCAGATTTACTGTATCTTGTAGGAAGTTGGAGAGACTTTAAATTAACTTTTATTGAACTTCAGAGTGTTTTATCACATAATGATGCTGTCATATTGTATTAGTTCAACTGACCAAAAAATGTTTGCTACTAATTTTCATTTGTACTCAGCATCTAATGCTTCTCATGTCAGTGTCTAACAATAGTCAGCCAGCATTTTCCATGGTCGCAATGGACTCGTGAAATCAGGTCATTTAATTTTGGCTGTTATCAGGTGTGGATAAATGGTTCAACATCTGGATCAGTGTTCTTTTCCACATCTGGTTTGTGAATTGTGGCATCTTCATCTAGGCTTCATGTCTCTGGTGGCTTTGAAACTGGCAAACTGCCATCATGTGGCTCTGGTCTAATGACTGAAGGCAGACTGGGGTATTCAAAAGATTTTGTATTTTTCATAGAGAATCCAGATACATCAGTTAGACAGAAGTAACAGTCCTTCACGTGATCCTTCTGTTCTCGCCATTTCATTGACCTCCAAGTACCTCTGAGTACCTCTCAGGTTGACTGCACATGTTGCAAAACAAATGTGAGGATCCCAGGGTTTGAGCTCATAGGCTTTCTTAATAAGTGAGTCAGTCTGCACCTTTGAACCTTAAGTGTGTACTCGCCACAAATGTAACAGAATGTATTGATGAAAAATAGATTGAGAATTTGGGTTCAATTTAGGAAATTCTTTGGAATTAATGGTTTTTCACTGGGTAGTCCAATTATAGATAACCATCTATTTCAACTGTTTTTGTTGGATGCAAGTTTCAAGGAATGGCATAGAAAGGGTATTCAAAGTTTCAAAGATCTTTTTATTCAAGTTTAGGACTTTCAAGTAATTATCAGCCAAATTTAATCTTTCCAATAGGCATTTTTAAAAATATTAACAAATTAGGCTTTTGTTCAATCCAAGATTTCGGATTATCCATGAATTTCTAATACTAAGTCTCTTGATCTGCTTTTCAATATATGATTTTATTTTCATGGTGGATTAATAGGATATATTTATAATAATTTACTGGACTTAAATTCAGCCCCAATAGTTGGGATCAAAAGAGATTGGGAAAGAGACTTGAATGTAACATTTTTGGAGGAAGATTGGTACTTCCCTCTCAGCTTGATTATTGCTTATTACAATTTAAGGTGGTGCACAGAACTCAAATGTCTAAACTTAAATTATCTAATTTTTATGCAGATGTTGATCCTTTCTTGTGAGAAATGTAAAATTTTTGAAGCCTCTTTGATTCATATGTTCTGGGAATGCCCAGAGAGATTTTGGAAAGAGATTTTTCACACACTATCAACAATTTTCAAGATTAACTTGAAACTGTGTGTATTAATTGTTTTGTTTGGTTTTTCTCATGACTCAGATGATCCTTCATTGGCATCTCTGAAAAAAGTCTTAGCTTTTACTACACTGATAGTTAGATGAAGTATCTTATTGAAATGGAAAAGAGATTAATCCCCTACTCATACGCAGTGGTTATATGATGTAATGTCTTATTTAAGTTTAGAGAAAATCAGAAAGATTTGTTTCTATTAAAGATAGAAAGTTTCAATTTATGAAATTATGGGGTCCATTCCTAGAATTTTTTTTATAATTGGAAGAATCAATAATTATTATACGTTCCAGGAATTTGTCAGTTTTCTGGGGGCCACCAGTGATTCAACATCAATATTGATTTTTTTTTCTCTCATTTTAAAAAAAAGGTAACCTTGATTAAAGTGGTGGGATATATTAATTTCCCTTAGTTCTTTAGTTTTTAAATTTTTTTTCTTTTTTCTTTTTTTAAATTTTAATATAACAGTTGAATAAATGGATCTGATAAGGTTGCATGCATTATGTTTATCACTAGATTGAGTTATTATAGGTACTATAAATGTAGTTATGCATATTTTATTATTTACCTATTATTTGTTTTTCTCCATTTTGAATGTATTTTCTTGAATACAATTGATTTATTATGTAATTGTCATTTATTATATATGCTCAAATGTTAAACTCAATAAAAATATTTAAAAAATAATGTATTGAAACTGTTGTGACATTGATGAGACATCTCAGCTGAATTGAAACTTCCTGAAGACAATAAGTGCTATTGTTAAGTACACTCACTATGCTGTTGCCTGAAGAACATGTGCACAAACACGCATTCAATCTTAATCAGTGCAATGCACATCATCTGTATATGTGAGCTGCTTTTATATAGCTGTCTGCATCTATCCTGACTAAACATGCCCAGGCTTAAGTCAACAATTGTGCAATACCTGCACTGTTTTGGACTGACCAAAACAGCTTGTGGGCATTATACTAGTTGACAAAAAATGACAGGAAGTTACAAAAATAAGTTATCTCCAACAATGGTACGTAAAAGGAAAAATTTAAGGTGATTTTCATGATCAGCAGCCTAAAATGCATTAGAAAAACACCTAAAAGTGTTTAGGAAGCAAAAATCTTTGTTGTCTGGTGTAATTAAAATGCAAACAAAATGTTGGCCTTCGTTGCTAGTGGGATTGCATTTAAGAGCAGCGAGGTTCCTCCAGAACTGTATAAGGTTCTAAAGAGGCTGCACTTGGAGTACTACATGTCATTTTCGTCTTCCTTACTTGCAAAATGATATATTAGCTTGGGAGGCAGTTGATTCCAGTGATAAGGGAATTGATTTACTTGAGACTCAACTCACTAGAATTTAGTAGACTGAGAGGGAACCTTATAAAAAATTTAAAATTATGAAATGAATAGATAAGGTAGAGGCAGAAATGTTGTTTCTACTGGTAGGCGAGACGAGAACTAGGGACATAGCCTCAAGATTTGGTGAAGTTGATTCAGGATGGAGGTGATAAGGAATTGCTTTTTCGAGAGATTAGTAAACCTGTGAAATCCTATGCCAAAGGAAACAGAAGTGGATGCCGCATTAAATACACTTAAGACAGAATTAGATAGATTTTTGCATAGTAAGGGGGTTGAGGGTATGGGGAAATGAAGGTAGGGAGAGCTGAATTCATGGCCAGATCAAACATGATCTTATTGAATTGCACAGCAGACTTGATGGGCCAGATGGCCTGGTCCTGCTTCTAGTTCTTATGTTCTGACTGTTGTGGGTACAATGAAGGCTCGATGCTCCATACAGAACATGACATCCACCAAATAAAAACAAATAATACCATTTTGCTACAATTCCTCAAAATTCTGAAGCTATCAAAGCCAGAATTATATTAGAAATCCTAATAATTCAAAATCCTTTCATGCTTGTAACCCCTCATCTGAAATTACCAGAATTAGTCATTTAAGTGCAAAGCTACAGCTATCATTCACTTAGATTTATCAATATAGAAATAAATGATAAAATGGGAAATGCTACTAAATTTAAGAAGAGTCTACTTGTGAATTAAATTGAAATTATTTTCAAGGCTATTCAAGAAATATATTTTTCAGTTATACTGCATATATTCAGAATTTATTTTCATAAATTTATAAATACATTCTTAATGGTAGATCCATTACGTTTAAGAACCTCACTTGTTAAATTTAGTTGTGATTTTTATGTCTGAAAATTGAAAAAAATACAAAAATAGTAGGAGTAGGTCATCTGGCCTTTGGAGCCTGGTCTACTATTTGATAAGATCATGGCTAATATGACCATGGACTCAGCTCCATTCAACTGCCTGTTCCCCATAACCCTTAATTTCCTGATACATTTAATGAGGCAGCCTCCACTACTTCACATTTGGCAGAGAATTCCACAGATTTGCTACTCTCTGGGAGAAGCAGTTCCTCCTTATCCTTGTCTTAAATCTGCTCCCCGAATCTTGAGATTAGGTTCCCTTGTTCTAGTTTCACCTGCCAGTGGAAGCAAACTTCCTGCTTCTATCTGTTCTTTACATAATTTTATAATTGTATAATATCTTTCTAAACTCTAATGAGTTACTCCAAGCTACTCAACCTTTCTTTATATATTTTAGTCTCAGGTGAGGAGAGATTGCTGCTACCCTAATACCCTGTACAGATGCAGCAGAACCTCCTTGCTCTTGTATCCAATCCCTGTAGCAATGAAGGCCAACATTCCTCTTCTTTTGCCCTCTTGATTACCTGATCCCCCAACAAAATAACTTCTTATAATTCACATACACAAATTCCCAGATCTCTGCAAAATAGCATGCTGCAATTCTTCTCCATTTAATAAATAGAATGTAATTTATCATGAAATATTACATTTCTAAATAGAAATTATATAATTTGTTACAATACTGGTGACAAATTAATCATTATATGGCTCAATGTACAAAGCATGTTTATTATTTAGGCCAACCTTTGTGTATCATCTTGAGCATTCTATGTAATTCCATTACCAGGGATAAAACACAAACTAATTCACATTTGCTTCCATTGCCAGATCCACTAAGAAAGTCCTGCAATTACAGTAAATGTTGACCATCATGCCACTATTTCACCAGCTGCCAAGTAACGTGCAAATTTCTAGGGCGATAACAATGAAGGGAAAAGCTTTCCACTGGCATTTGACAACACCATGACAGTACCAAAATCCACAAGCACAAAGAGTCGTGAAAGTAATCACTATGAATAATACCGAATTGATTGCATGTCTGCTAGTGAGCTAAACTGGATAAATTGAAATTATCCTGCAGTAATGGCCTACAAAAAGGAAGCTGACACAAATTAGTTGCTGTCTTCTCAGGCTGACACTATCAGCACATGTAAGACAATGACAAAATCTGACAAGTGATGTGTTTTCATGTATACATGATGACCCATTCCCTCTGTAGTATGCTATATAAGGATTTGCTTCAACATTTATGTCTTAATTTGATTAAGACATACTCTGTACTCTGAAACCTGTACTCTGAAACTGTTGGATAGCTATTTGCACCAATGTTTGTTTTGTTTGTTAGTTGTTCATCTAAATGTGACCTCACCATCCTTCCCTTTTTTTTTACCTTGGGCCTGTTGCCAAGTCTGTTCTTTAATCCCTCTGTGTCCTGCAATGGTTGAGTTCCATGGTAATCTGAATTGAGTAGAGGTTGGATAGGATCTAGAAAGGAAGCGAAGAGATTGTTGTTTGTGTCACATTGACAGAGCAGCTTACAAAGAAGGATGATTTCATCAAATATCTTGTTAAGTATCTAAAACATTACAATCCTCATTAACAATACCATGGAGAGATAAATGTTTCACAGAGAATTCACACTTTCCAGTGGCTGAAGTGTTACATTATAACAGATATCTTGTAGTCAGATGTATCTTATGAATTGCTGTAATATTAATAGAGGAAAATTAATATCACTATAGATATAGAATATTATGGATTTTAGTTGTAAAAATACATTTAAAGTTGTCTACCCTATTCTGCTTGGAATTCTTGATTATTCAGCAAAATTACAATTATGTATTCAACCCAATAGAATCGGAACTGTTGAAAAACAATTAAAAAGCTAGGACAATTTTAAAATGCTAATGTTACAAATATATTTAACAACAATGTCAGTCACAGATATTTTAAAATTGCATGTATCTTGAAATAAAAATTCATCATTTTACTGCAGTTATTATGAATAGGCTTCAATTACCTTGCACAGTTAAAGATCAGTCTTTTCCCACTCGTCTTTCATTTGTAACCTAGTTGAAGCTAATTTCTCTGAGGGAACACTTCCTATCTTCTTTCTGTGTAAGAGGTTTGCTTCTATATGATCACAGTGTAAAGACTGCTTTGATTCCGGCAGGTGACTGGACTCTTCGAATGATGCTGTTCCTCTGCCTGGCCTTTGGCTGGGAGGAGTTGGTGGGGCAAAGAGAAGAGAGGTCGAATGACGTGTACTATAGATCAAGAATCCATCTCTTCAACTGCTGTTAATTTTAATGTACCCTATTAATTTCATAAATATAGACATGTGCCAAATCAGCTGATATTCTGCAACCTATTTTGCACAGCCTTTGCTGCTGGAGGAGGATTATTATAGCAGAATAAATTGTGGATATTGGAAATAATCACTGCAGTCCAGCTCACCCCCACACCTCTCTGCTCAGGCCCCAGCTGATTCAGCCTGCATCCATCCATACATAAATCATTCCCTTATTCCATTGGCTACAACGTACATGGCAAGTATTGATTTTTCACTCTCCTTATTTCCAGGGAACCAGTGATGTTTGTTTTCTAAAAATTCTGAAAACATGATTTTTCATTAAATAATTTTGTTGAAACTACTAAAATTTTAGTGACTTGCATAACCTTAGGTACCCAGTTGACATTAAGCTTCCTAGTTACCCACTTAGAAGCCTGTGTATATTATTGAGTTCCTCAGAGTGGCCATGAATACAACTGATGCTAACAGCTCAGTTGTAAAAAGCTTGTGCCCTATAACCTCTGATTTTAGTATTCTTCCCTTCAAACCAACCAGCTTTTAATTGCTGTATCCAGGTTACCCGGAAGCATTGTTATATATTCTCCCTTGATACCTCGAGGGTACTTCTGTGACACTCTTTAATTGGTATCTGCGTTTAGCATAAGCAACGTCAAGAAAATCTTTTTCTCCATAACATTTTTCATCAAAGTCTGAGTTTGCTCTATGTCATGCTGTGCTTGGAAGTGAAATTAAACTCACAATCTACATATTCTTTCACATTTAAAAGCAACACAAAAAAATAATGACAAATAATTCTGTGTAATGGCACCACTTCAAGAGTGTTTGTAACCAGTTTTAGCATTTATTTCAGAGCTATGTGCAGTTTACAACCAATTACAATGAAAACTCAGTAAGAGCACTTTCCAGATGCAATTTTATTGTAAAAGATGAACCCCATTCATGTCACAATAATGTAGATATACATTCATGATTTTCAAAAGCCCCGTGTGAAGGATTTAATTTCTGGTGCTTATTCGGCATGTGAAGGAAAACTATCATTGATGTGTTCTTTAATATCTTAATTTTCTTGCTTCGTTATTTCCACAAAACTAATATTCATAAAATTGGTTTAATGCTTTCTAAATGCAATCTAATTTTGATGGCATGGGTACTGTTTGATTGTAACCAGTTACTGATATTCTATTTATCTGAGCTCACTATTTCAGTGGTGGTAGTAACCTAAAATGCTACCTTTGACTCAGCATTGAAATTAAATTTTAATCATTAGAAAATAACTAGGATCAGTTTTAAATCCTTCTGTGTTTTTGGAAGGCTGGGGATGGTCAATGTGAAATGCACTGGCTGGATTAAACGTGAGTCTCCTGGTATATTAATCACCTGGCTTTGATATACATAACATTAGTCAGTTGTATGACCAAAATACAGGCATTCCCTGTATTACAAGGTTTTGTATAGCGCAGGTTTTGATAAAACACAGTTTATAATTTTAATGAAGTAATAACCAAGAAGTTCACTTCCTGTAATATGGAGATCAAATAGAAACACCTGGGTTTGAAGAATGGTTCATAACCTATTTTTAAAATTTTATTACTCATTCAACTACTATTTCTGAGTGGAATGAAAATGTCAAAATAATTTTTTTTGTTGCCAAACACAACCTCATTGCTGCAGCCCATGGATCAGACTGCCATTGCCATGTTCAAGGCTTATTATTTGTGATGATCATTTTCTCAAACCATTGAAGCTACAACAGGAGAAAATCCCATGATTTTAAACACAGTTTTGGAAAGGTTATAACATCAAGAAACCAGTCGAAACATTGGTGAATTGTGGCTTGAAGGGACTGCAAGCAACAGGAGGGCTGTTTGGCTTGATCTTTTACCACATAGTGCAAGTGATATCACTAGTTTTGAAGCAAAAATTAAAACGGTCTCTCAAGACATTGTGGAGATTGGAAATTATCTGGGATTTAGATTATGACAATGTGCACCAATACATTAATTTGCATTCAAGTCAACTTGATGATTAAACCTTCATTTAAATGGATCAACAATGTTTATATGAAGACCAAATAGTAGAAAGAAAAAGTTTGTAAACCACTGTTTTAATTGTACCTGATTGACTCGTTATGTGCAGGGTTTCATAACTCCAAAGGAAATGGACCCAATGATAATTTTTACCAAGCAAAATATTTTATTAACAATTGGGGCTATAGGAGTGATTCTCAACCTTCCCTTCCCACTCACATCCCATCTTAAGCAATCCCTTACTAATTACCAAGCACCGATGGCATAGGGATTACTTAAAGTGGTATGTGAGCGAAAAGGAAAAGGTTGAGAACCACTGATATAGAACCAAACATTGAGAAAAGCATTAGAGTTTGAGGTAATAAAGATTAAGCATGATGAAAAAACGTATGTTTGTTTCTTAAATAAACAATGTTCACTTGTTGCCAATAAAGACATTTGTCATTTTTATACATCCCTTTTAAATATTTTATGCACCTGTTTGCATAAGAGTTCTAGGTAAAATAATAAATAATTATAGGATTGGAACGTATTACATTAAAGTGCATTGTAATAATACTTTGAACACTGCGGTTTTCCATAACACTTAACTTGCTGGGAACGTATTAACGTTCAACTACATATTCCTGTAGTTGGAAAGTAGCAGTTGGCTGGTATAAAGCACGTGAACTAAAGGAGGACTCACTGTCAAGTGAAGTTCTCCAGAGTATGTTATAGCAGAAGAGAAAATGAGAGGAAAAAAAAGACCTCGACTATCGAGAAGAATACGATTGACCCAAGGCTTCCTTTTCTTTATCTGGTCACGTCACCTTAAGATCAGCAATGTTAAGAAAAAAGAAAGAACCAGTTTCTGCTGGTTGGTTAGCTTTGAAATTGATGCCTTGTTTCAATTTATGACTGCAGCAGTCCATTAATTGTGAGATTTTCATATACAATTATTATGTGAGGAAGCAAATGGTGCCACAAATGGTCAGATGTCATTGACATGAGTGCACCAACACTGTCAGAAATGATTACTATTCTAATGCAAAAGCTCGACTCATTTCAGAGTTAAGCATTAACCATAGGATCCTCTGGCTAATAAAAGATTAATCAATGCAGGCTCCTTGTACTCATTATCCAGATTTCTGCTGATAACTGCCCAGTTGTGAATACAGGTAAAGACAAGATTGGTTTCATCTTTAAAATGTTACCCCCGTGTTAGCCTTATCTCATATGTAAATTGTACTCACCTGCTTGTAGGATTCTGACATGCATTGAATGATTAAAAACACCCTTAAATGATCAGTGAAACTGGACAATTTCCAGTATCAGGCACCTACTTAACCCTGACATAAATTTTTCACTCCATTTTTTTCTTCAGAAAACCTCAGCCTACATTCACTGCTGCATTGTCCAACTCCATCTGGTGCTGAAATCTTCATCTATGGACATATCTTGGGACTTGACTACTCCTATGCTGCTCTCCTGTCTTTCCATTTACCGATGACATTTTGTCACTTCCTACACTCTTATGTAAATTGGAACATCCAAAATTCTGCAAACTCTAATTTGAATCTAAGTGCTGCTCACTCATCATTCCCTTATTTGCCCCTTCATATTGACTCCTGCCTGAGAAAGTATTGAAAGTGCATTGAAAGTGTTCATCCTTGATTTCAAGCAATTTGATGGCCAGGCCTCTGCCTATTTCAGGAAATCTTTTGAGTTCTCAAAGCTCATTGCTCCAACTATGGGTTCTTAAGATCCCTAATTTTATTTGCCATATTATTAGTGACAGTTTATAGTAGTTGGACTCAAACCTCTAAAATTATTTTACTAAACATCTCCACTTTTAATGATCACTCTTCTTATTTAGTGTCTTTTTAAACAATTTTTTGACAATTTCTTAATAGCTCCATGTATGATTGAATGTAAAATTTTGTTTCTTGCTGCTTCTGTGAAATGCAGAAGGATTTTTAACTCGTTAAAATGCTGTTGAAATGCATTGTTGGTAAATCCAAGTCAAACCTGCAGCGAAGTGTTTCTTTATTTTCTTCTAATATTAAATATAAATAGTATTTTAATGGGGATTGCGAGACAATGCAACATCAAGGTAAATTGAATGTCCTGTCTTTCCTAATCATTGTCGGTTATCATTCAATTTTTAATGCTCTTGCTACTGGCTAAACAGATAATGAATTCAAGTCTCAATGCAGGAACTTGAACACTTGAACTTGATGTATCTTTATTGACCCTCACTGTACTACTGAAGGAGTGTTGACGACTTCTGATCCAGTTTTACTTGGCACTACCTTAATTGGACCATAAGACCCAGGAGCAGAATTAGGTCAGTTGGCCCATTGAGTCTGCCCCATCATTCCGTCGTGGCTGATTTACTATCCTCAGCATCTACATTTGCTTACTTTTTCCTTGGAATCCTTAATTTCCTTCCTGATCAAGAATATCCCCAGTGACCTGGCTGTGGTGGTACTCCACCGGCCTACTGCAGGGGGCAACCTCTGTACCTGCAGGAGTGTAAGGGGACAGGACAACACCTGGCCGGCTGTCAATCACCCTCCGGGATATAAGCCTGCGCCGGCCTCCAGAGGCCTCACTCAGAGTTGCTGCAGCCATAGCCAGCCTGGCTCTGTGGAAGTCTTTGTGGATTAAAGCCTGATGTTCAGTCTTTATCTTTGTGTGTGTCTGATTCTGGCTAACAGTACACCACAATTTAATCCACAAAATTTTCCCAGGGCGGCTATGGAAAAACTCCTGTGTGCAGGGAGCCTCGAGGTTGACCCACGCCACCTGGAAGCCCAGACACGCTTCGAGATCTGGCAGCACGCGGTTGAGGCAATCATCAAGGCACGCGAGGGCGACATCCTGGACTCTGATCGGAAGAGGTTGGTCCTACTCCGGTCAAAGCTTGTACATGGAGCTGGGTCCCTGCGCCTTCCAGGTAACCAAAGGCTGCTCCACGTACAAGAGCACAGACCAGCGGGCTGAGGCGTTCATGTTTAACACTACACACAAGAGCAAGATCAAGAACGGCAAGATCCTGTGCTGGAGAGTCGAGCTGGCAACCTACAGCTACGACATCCAGTATCGCCCCGGGAAGTTTAACAACTCCCCCGATGCCCTCTCTCGCACCTGCGCGTATATGCATGACAACAGGTTGCAAGCATTGCATGAGTCTCTCTGCCATTCGGGTGTCACCCGGTTGTACCATTTCGTTAAGTCCTGAAATCTGCTGTACACCATCAAGGACGTCAGGGACATGATCGAGGCCTGTTGGGTCTGTGCGGAGTGTAAACCCCGCTTCTTCTGCCCCCCTCAGGCCCATGTTGTAAAGGCTACCTGGCCTTTCAAGCATCTCAACATGGACTTCAAAGGGCACCTGCCTTCCGCGAACTGAAACGTCTACTTCCTCATGTTAGTGGACAAGTACTCATGCTTCCCTTTTGCCATCCCTTGTCTGGTCACCTCCACGGCCACCGTCATCAGGGCCTTGGGGCAGATTTTCACCATGTTTGGCTACCCCGCCAGACTGGGGGTCTAGTTTCATGAGCGATGAGCTGCGCCAGTACCTGACGGCGAGGGGCATTGCGACGAGTCGCACGACAAGCTATAACTCGAAAGGCAATGGGCAAGTGGAATGCGAGATTGGGGCGGTCTGGAAGGCAGTCCTTCTGGCTCTCAGGTCAAAAGGGTGGGTTGTTGTGCTCCATGCCATTCAGTCACTACTGAGCATGGCTACCAACGAGACCCCTCACTAACATCTGTTCTCATTCCCCAGGAGGTCGGTGACTGGAATGTCGCTCCCAGCATGGCTCATGTCCCCGGGACAGGTGCTTCTGTGTAAGCATATACGGACACACAAGGCCGAAGCCCTGGTAGAGCAGGTTTTCCTCTTTCATGCAAACCATAACTACGCTTATGTTAGGTTCGGCAGTGGCAGGGAGGACACCATCTCAACCAGGGACCTGGCACCAGCAGGAGCACCCACCACACCATGCCACCCTCCATCCCAGGATGATGCTGACCGGGCATACATCCCCATTCCCAGGCAGTTATGGGGCACGCAGGGCCTCCTTGACCACCAGGGGCCTGCTGCAGCCTTAGGAGATGAATCCGCCCCCCCCACCCATCCAATACGACCCGCATACGTTGACCCCAGCCCCCCCGGCCACCCCTCCACGCGGCACCACACCAGCCACACACACCCCTGCCACCAGCCCCCCCACTTCCCCTCTGACCAGTGACCAGGAGCCAGTCCTACAACGGTCACAGAGACCCCGGTGGCCACCGGATCATCTCAACCTGTAAATATTTTTATGTACATAGTGGGTGCGATTCCTTGTTACTGCCCCCCCAGGACAATTTTAAAGAAGGGGGTGAATGTGGTGGTACACCACTGGCCTACTGCAGGGGGCAATCTCTGTTCCTGCAGGAGTGTAAGGAGACAGGACAACACCCAGTCGGGTGTCAATCACCCTCCGGGATATAAGCCTGCGCCGGCCTCTTGAGGCCTCACTCAGAGTTGCTGCAGCCACAGCCAGCCTGGCTCTGTGGAAGTCTTTGTGGATTAAAGCCTGTTGTACAGTCTTTATCTTTGTGTGTGTCTGATTCTGGCTAACAGTGCACCACACTGGTCTCCATAGCCATCTGTGGCAACGAATTGCACAAAGTCATCACACTCTGGGTAAATAAATTCCTCTTCATCTCGGTTTTAAAGGGATGTTTTTGTATTCTGAGGCAGTGCCCTCTGGTCCCAGACTCTCCCACCATAGGAAACATCCTCTCCACATTCACTCTATCCAGGCCTTTCAGTATTCAATAGATTTCAATGAGATCCCCCTCACCTGCAGAGAGATTGATCCCTCTACAGCCTATGTTATTTTAAACTAATTGTGCAATGTGTTAAACGTCAGGAAGACATTTCAAGCATTCCACAAACTCCTCTCACTATCCCTATCCCTCGAGATTGTTGCCTGCTGAGCCAGACTGTATCTAATATCAATATTCTATACAAGCAATTCTTAGCTGAGCTGTCAATCTCACCAATTCTTTATCGCAAAAGTGCAGCAGTATAGTGAAATAGGCCCTATAGTCCAACTCTGCTTCACAAATTCCATTCCCTTAGCTATAAGTTTATTGCCATTGACCTCATGTCCCCTCATTGTGCTGAAATTCATCCATATCCTTCCTTGGACGAATTTTCAGCCACCTATGTTCCCTTCTCCTTGAAAACCACTTCATCAATAAATCTTTAAGTCAGCCCTTCTAACATATCTGGTGACTCAGCAACCATTTTAATTCTTAATTAACTTTGATGTCTATTGCTGTGTTATTTTTTAATCTGGAGATAACAGATAGTGGGCACTAACAGTTTTTGCTATTACTGATGCATGTTCTAAAAGCTTAGAAAGATCTGCACAGTAATTAGTGATTCCAAGATCATTTTCCTCATCGGCTCTCACACCTGAGGCTTGATTCTTTTCTGAATACTTAAACAAGTATAAAACCAGCAACAATGATGAACTATTTTGCCATGTATCTCCCAGTCCCAAGGCAGTTCTCATGTCTGCTACCTCAGGTTCTTGTCCTCACACAGATCAAATGTCATTGGGTCCCAGAGTGCATGAGTAACACACTGTCATTCTTCTGTCTTTGTCCTTACTTTGTGGATATATTAATGGGGCAACATATAAGCCTATCAGGAACAAAAGGCTGCCACTCTTTACAACAATTACTAGATCTATTTATAAAATGCTTTCAATGAATAAAAATATCTCAAGATACTTGGCAGGACATTATTTAAAATGTAGGTGTTACTTACTCAAGAACCAATATAGGTCAGTAGGCATGAGGATTATGATTGAAAGCCATGTTCACCATAGTCAGAGAGTTCAGCCACACCATTCCCAGGATTGTGCTACCAAAATTACACCAGCACATTGTAGAGCGCGTCGAAAGAACCAAAGACTTGTTGATCCAAACCAAGGCTTTTATTAACTAGAAGACTGGAGCGTATCACATGTAGTTCGACCAGTCCAGAATGACCTTGTCTGGCTAGGAGCAACCCTTTAAGACCTGCCAATAAGCATGGGTATGCTCTCAGTCAATCACAGTCACCCTACACCTCAATCTGTACATATGCACATTGGTGATAGAATCTGTACTATCACATTCACCCCTTCTTTGAGAACTGACCCCGGGGTGGATGGAGGGCTGTAAAAAAAAAGAGAAAAAAAAGGCCCGGTGGAGGTTAGGGGCTGTACCGGTCAGGGGGGTCTGACCATCTGGCGTGACCGCCGTGGTGCCAGGATTGGGGTCGCTGGAGTCGTGTCACCGGCAGGATCGTCGGGTGCGGCCACTGCTTCGCTCAATTCCCCAGTGGCATTGTTGACAGTCAGGCCTGAGCTGGTGGGATGGTGCTGGTCCCTCTGTTCAAGCACATGACCTGGGGGAGAAAGATTTTGGGGAAGTTGGGTGGGAAACACTGCTGGGCCTGATCTGGCTTGGGCTAGGTCCCTTACCGAGACTGTGTCCTCCCACCTGTCTGGGTACTCAATGTAGGCATAATGTGGGTTCGCATGGAGCAGAGTCACTTGGTCAACTAAGGGGTCGTTCTTTGAGTACCGGACGTGGTGTCGCAGGAGGACTGGCCCGGGAACTGTGAGCCACGCTGGTATGATTGTTCCCGATTCGGATTTCATCGGGAAGGAGAACATCCTTTCACGGGGGGTGGCATTGGTCGCGGTGCATAGGAGGGAGCGGATGGAACTGCCACTGTAGGACTCTCTCTCTCTCTCTCTCTCTCTCTCTCTCTCTCTCTCTCTTTCTCACCTTGTAAAAAACCAGAACCCTTCCCAAAGCTCCAAACACAATCTTTGAAAGATCTTTATCAGCACTTGAGCCCTTCACAATTTATCTTTTAAAAACATATTTATATGCACCAGCGATACACCACTTTCATTACTAGATTCTCACATCTCAGCTTCTGTTTGTAGCCAGCTTCCTCTCGACTCTCCAGTGCAGGATCTTGTCCTTCTTGATCTTGCTATAGGGCACTAGTGAGCACGTCCTGCCAGCGAGAGGTGGGGAGACCTTTGGACCAGAGGGCAAGCATAACCGCTTTCCAGATGGTTGCATTCTCTCTTTTGACCCGCCCATTACCGCGTGGGTTATAGCTGGTGGTCCTGCTTGAAGCAATACCATGCTCCAGAAGGTACTGCTGCAGCTCTGCGCTCATAAATGAGGACCCCCTGTCACTGTGGATGTAACTGGAGTACCCAAAGATGGCAAAGATGCTGTGCAGGGCCTCTATGACTGAGGAGGTGGTCATGTCCGAGCAGGGCACAGCGAACACGAAGCAGGAGAACTCGTCGAAGGCTGTAAGGATGTAGGTATTACAGTTGGTTGATGGTAGGGGCCCCTTGAAGTCCACGCTGAGACGCTCAAAGGGGTGGGTGGCCTTGATGACGTGGGTGTTCTCTGGACAGAAGAAGTGGGGCTTGCACTCAGCGCACACCGGACAGGCTCAGGTCATGCAGTGAATCTCTTCGATCGTGTAGGGCAGGTTGTGAGCTTTGACAAATTGAGCGAACCTAGTGACCACTGGATGACAGAGCTATTCGTGGAGTCTCTGCAGCCTGACCAGTTGTATGTTGGTGCAAGTCCCCCTGGAGAGCGCATCTGGCAGGTCGTTGAGTTTACCAGGCTGATACAGGATGTCACAATTAAAGGTGGAGAGTTCGATTCTCCATCTGGCAATTTTGTCATTCTTGATCTTACCTCGCTGGGTATTGCTAAACATGAAGGAGACCGCGCATTGGTCGGTCAGCAGTGTAAAGCACCTGCCAGTGAGGCAGTTTCTCCAATGATGTACTGCTTCGACTATGGCCTGGGCCTCCTTCTCGACAGAGGAGTGTCGGCTCTCCGGACCCTGGAGGGTTCTGGAGAAGAAGGCTATCGGCTGGCAGGCCTGGTTCAAAGTGGCTGCAGTGCAAAGTCAGACATATCGCTCTCGACTTGGAACTAGATGGACTCGTCGATGGTGTGCAGTGTTGCAGCAGCAATATCCCATTTGATGCGGTCGAAGACCACTCTGGCTTCGGTTGACAGGGGGAAGGAGGTGGTCTTGATGAGTGGCTGTGCCTTGTCAGCATAGTGTGGAATCCATTGGGCAAAGTAGGAGAAAAAACCCAGGCAGCTTCTAAGTGCCTTCTGGGTGTGGGGGGGAAGGGAAAGTCCATGAGGGGACGCATGCAGTCAGGGTCTGGCATGACCATCCCGTTCTCCACCATGCAACTTAGAATTGAGAGCCGAGTGGTCTGGAAGACACACTTGTCGAAATTGTAGGTCAAGTTCAGCCGAATTGCAGTCTGAAAAAATTTCTCAAGGATGGTATCATGATCCTGCGTGTCATGGCCGCAGATGGTGACATTGTCCAGATACGGGAAAGTAGCAGTTAGCCCGTTCTGGTCCACCATCCGGTCCATTTCCCGCTGGAAGACCGCGACGCTATTTGTGACCCAAAGGGTACTCTGAGGAATTGATACAGCCACCCATTCACTCCGAAGGCCGTGAAAGGTCGGTCTTCTCGGCAGATCAGGAGCTGGTGATAGGCTGAATGTAAGTCAATGGTGAAGAATACACGGTATTGGGTGATCTGATTCACCACATCCGTGATCTGTGGAAGGGGGTACACATCCAGAAGCGTGAAGTGGTTGATTGTCTGGCTGTAGTCAACCACCATCCGTGGCTTCTCCCCGTTTTTAACAACCACCACCTGGGCCCTCCAGGTACTCGACCTAGGTTTGATAATGCCCTCGTCCAGCAGTCTGCGCACCTCGCTTTTGATAAATTTCCTGTGTTCATAACTATATTGCCGGGTTTTGGTGGCCACAGGCTTCCAGCCAGAGGTGAGGTTTGCAAAGAGCACTGGCAGAGCAACTTGGAGGGTGGAGAGGCTACAGGTGAGGCCCTGGGGTGGGGGGACTGGTGTCACGGGCTGCCACTGGCAGGAGGCTTCCGGGTTGGAGTGGTTACAGACAGAGAGTGGAGCGTAAGGCCCCCCAAAGAGCAGTGAAATGGTTCGAAACTGGCACTGAAAATCCAGTCCCAGCAGTACAGGGGTGCACAATTAGGGAAGGACTAATAGTTTGAAGTCTGTGAACGTGATGCCTTGGACTTTCAGAGTCGCCATGCAATACCCCTTTACCCTGATCAAGTGCGATCTGGTCCCCAATGAAATCCTCTGGGCAGTGGGGAGAATAGCCAGTTCACAACGGTGGGCCAGGTCTGGGCAGATAAAACTGTCATTTGACCCTGAGTCAAATAAGCAATTGGCATCGTGTCCATGCACTTTAATCAGTTCCATTGCCTTTGTGAGGGGATGGGGGCAGACCTAGTCAAGGGTTACTGATGTAGTGACTTGTAATGGGGACAGTGGAGTCCTGCGTGATGACGTCACGCAATGTGTGCGCGATGACGTCACAGAAACAGTTGGGCTTGAACAGTCAGCGTCGAGGAGTTGGTGTTGCTGCCTGCAGCCTGCTGGGAGTGTTGGCCAGCCAACGGTAAGTGCTCGGGGTCGCTGCTTGCTGTCAGTGGTGGGGCGGTCAGTCGGGCGGTCATGACGGTGGGTACCAGGTTGGCTGTCTCAGTGGTGGCGGGTCCTAGGTCGGCAACGTCAGTGGTGGGCTCAGCAGTGATGGCGGCGGCGGGGTCAGCGGTAGTGGTGGCGGCGGGCTCAGTGATAGTGGCAGTGGCGGGCTCAGCAGTGATGGCGGCGGCGAATCCTTGGTCGGCATCGCCGGTGGCCATTGAGGTTGGGCCTGGGGCCTAGTTGGAAGTTGCTTCCTGAGGGAGGGTGAACGTCATTGCGGCGAGGGTGGGTTGTACCTTCCGCACTTGGCTTCTGCCCTGTGACGTCAGGCGCTGCCGCGCATTGGAGCCCTCACTCTCATTGGACAAGACCTTTGACGAAAAAGTGTTTGAATGGGAGAGTGGCGGTTGGGCTTCACATGAGGCATTGTGTTTGACGGCAGCCATTTTGGAGCGACAGACTACAGCAAAGTGGCCATTTTTAAGGCACTTCTGGCACCTGGCTTTTCTCACCAGGCACTGGGACCTGCTGTGCTTGTCACTCCTGCAGAAATAACACTTTGGGGTCACATCGGGGAGCGTAGCGGCAGCCGACAGGCCGTTGGTGTGCCGGGGGTAGCAGGGTAGAGGGAGGGCATCCTACACACATCAGAACGTGGGATCCAGCCCTGAGAGTACACATTAATATTTAAGACCGCATCCTCCATTGTCTCAGCGATCCGGATCACATCCTCTAGGTTTTCTCCCCCATGCTCTAGCAGGCGCTGCCTCACCTCATTCGATCGGACCCCGGCCACATAGGCATCCTGAATGAGATCATCTGTGGTTTCCACAACAGTTCTGTCTGTGCAGGCACTGTCCCTGCCCATTGCCCTCAGTACTTGAATATAAGCTCTACAGGACTCACCGCTGTTGCCTACTTGTCGTAAATTTTTACCGAGCATAGACCCTGTTCACTGGTCGCTCGTAGAGCCCTTTCAGCACCTTCATGGCTGCGGCATAAGTGGTTGCGTCCTGGATGCTCTGGTACACTCTCGGGGACACCATAGTCGTCAATATTAATAGTTGATGGCTGTCCTCTATCACGGCAGGGTCAGAGAGCTGTGAGTATGTTTCGAAGCACCTCACCCAGTGTTTAAAGTCATTCAAGGCTGCAGGTGACTGTGGGTCGATGTCGAGGCATTCCAGCCATAGCATATGCTCCATCCCTTCAAAACCTTTTAGTTAATAAATTTGTAGAGCGCGTCGAAAGAACCAAAGACTTGTTGATCCAAACCAAGACTTTTATAAACTAGAAGAATGGAGCGTATCACATGTAGGTCGATCAGTCCAGAATGACTTGGACTGGCTAGGAGCAACCCTTTAAGACCTGCCAGTAGACCTGGCTACGCTCTCAGCCAATCACAGTCATCCTACACTATCTGTACATATACACATTGGTGATAGAATATGTACTATTACACACATCACCTGTCCCTTCTGGAGCTCACGACTTCCTCAACCTCCATTACATAGCAATCAAGAACACCTACCCACAACTGCACTATGCTAAATTAAAACACCAGTCAGTGGTACTCTTAGCTGGCTACAAACAGAAGCTGAGATGTGAGAATCTAGTAATGAAAGTGGTGTATCGCTGGTGCAAATAAATATGTTTTTAAAAGATAAAATGTGAAGGGCTCAAGTGCTGATAAAGATCTTTCAAAGATTGTGTTTGGAGCCTTGGGAAGGGTTCTGGTTTTTACAAGGTGAGAGAGAGAGAGAGAGAGAGAGAGAGAGAGAGAGAGTCCTACAGTGGCAGTTGAAGCTGGCAGGTTGTTGAAAGACCCCATTTTGAAGATGGGTTCTGAGTTCAGCCTGTTGAAAGCCTTTGTAGTCCTTACAAGAAGAAGTGGCTGGCTAGAGTGTGTCTCCTGAAATAAGGGAAACAAGAGGAACTCTATGGTGACCTGGAAGAAGAGGTTATCATTTTGAAAACCCATGATGGGGCAAGTTTCTTCAATGAGACACTGAAGTGTCTGGTGAAAATCAGTTTGTGTGTGTCCAACGAGCAACAAATATCTCTCTGAAACGAACAAGAACCTTCCTGAGTTGTAACCATTTACCTTTAAGCACCAGAGCCTGTTAGAGATGCATAATTGTTAAATTCTGTGCACAGTATAAGAATTGCCTGATACCGGTGAACTTGGAGAAGTGAGAAGTGAATGATTGGACTGTGAATCAAAGAACTTTCCTGAACATACACATACACGTGTGCTTAGAATTAGAAGGGGGTTAAGGTAGGTTAAGTTAAAGTTTGATCCTGTTTTTATGTTGAAAGAAAATTAAGAACAACTTTTGTTTAATTAACCATTGTCTTGGTGAATTTCTATTGCTGCTGGGTTTTGGAGTCCTCTGGGCTCATAACACTGGACTGAGGAAATAGATGACATCCTATGCAACTACTTTGTGTGAGTTGACTGGTCTTTATTCACGGTCTCGGCAACCAAGGTCCAGACCAGCTACTCTTTGAACTCTTCAAACTTGTTTCCCTTCCCACACAACACTGCAAGGCCATCAGTGATGCCAAGAGTTAATACTGAACCAGATTTGAGTCCCAAATGAACTTCACAGTTACCAGACTCTTATGGCAGCGCATTAATATCATCATGGGCTATGAAGCAAAGCCAGGCAGGAGAGCAAACAACAGTGCAACCCTCTCAGATGAGCTTAATGCATTCTATGATTGTTTCAAGCAGGAGGTCAGCGAGCCAGTGGAACAGATCTCTCCTACTTCAAGTACACCGCATTCACAGTCCCCACTGCAGATGTCAGATTGGCTTCCGAGAGTGAAGCTCCAAAAAGCAACTGGACCAGACGGAGTCTCTGGATGTGTGCTCTGTGCCTGGGCAAACCAACTGGCAGGATATCTTCAACTTCTCTCTCCAACAGGCTGAGGAACTTACCAACTTCAAGAAGGCCACTATCATCCTGGTGCTGAAGAAAAATACAGTGAGGACCTTCATGTCTACAGGCCAGTGGCTTTGACATCCACCACCATGAAGTGCTTCAAGAATTTGTGCCCCTGGAGTCATTAATTCCAGTATACCAACCACCTTGACCCATCCCAACTTGCCTACAGCTGCAACAGATCCACAGTTGATGCCATCTCCCTGGCTATACACTTAGGCCTGGAACACTGGTCAACAAACATACCGAGGTCAGACTACTATTTATCAACACAATAGAACCAAAAAAAACACACATCCAAAATTCCTGGCCTTAGTCTAACACCATCCTCTGCAATTAGATCCCACAGACCGCAGAACTCAGTGGCTGTGATATAGACAGAGCTAGCAGCAAATAAAAAAAGTGAAGTTCAAGTGGAGAAGCCACTGTGTGAGTAGCCCCATGTAGGAGTGGATTAAGAAGCTGGGGTTGTGCTACAGGTAAGGTCAGGTACGATCTTTTTGTAATAATCCAGAGTAGGTAATGGAGATGGCAGCTAGGGCAGTGGTATGCTCCAGTTGTAGGACCCTGGAAATTTGGGACAGCATGTGTCCCTGATGACTACACCTGCAAGAGGTTCATCCAGCTGCAGCTCATAGACTTTCTTAGAAAATTGGAGCTGGATGAACTTCAGACCATTCAGGAGGCAGCAAGGTTGATAGACAGAAGCTATAAGGAGAAAGACCACTCAAAAGTCATGAGGCAGGTGACTGTTAGGAAAGGGCAGGGGGGAAATAGGTAGTCAGCACAGGGCACCCCTGGGGCTGTTCCCTTCAACAATAAGTATACTGTTGGGGGGCATGATCTACCAGGGTCAAGATGTAGTGGCCAGGTCTCTGACACAGAGGCTAGCCCTTCAGCTCAGAAGGAAAGGAGGGAGAAGAGGAGAGCTGTAGTGTTGGATTGTTAGGGGAACAGGTAGGAGTTTCTGGAAATAAGATTGAGACTCCCAGATGGCATGTTGCCTCCAAACTGTCAGGGTCAGGGATGTCTCAGATCGAGTCCACGACATTCTCTTTTTAAATATTCCAAAAGAAAAAAAAATGATACAAGTCTATGACATTCTCAAGTAGAAAGGTAAGCAGCCAGATGTCGTGGTTCACATTGGTACCAATAACAAAGCTAGGAAAAAGGATGAAGTCCTGAAGAAAGAATATAGAGAGTTAGGAAGGATGCTGAAAAGCTTGACCTCAAGAGTGGCAATCTCTAGATTGCTGCCTGTGCCATAGGCCAGTGATTGTAAGAAAAGGTAGTTGTGCCAGATGAATGTGTAGCTGGTGTAGGGGGCAGGGTCTCTTCTGGGGAAGATATAACTTGAACAAAAAGGACGGGCTGCATCTGAACTGGAGAGGGATCAATATCCTGGTGGACAGGTTTCCTAGAACTGTTGTGGATGATTTAAAAGCATTTGGCAAGGGAACTGGAACCAGATCTGAGGGAAGAGAATAGAGCAAATGTCAAAAAGGTTGATACAATGTGTGAAGGGAACATAAATGTAGTCAGTTAGAGGGTTTGAAATATGTTTATTTCAATGCAAGAAGTATTAAGAATAAAGAAGATGAACTCAGAGCATGTGCAATTATGATATTGTGGCCATTACAAAGACTTGGCTGATGCAAGGACGGGATTGGCTGATGCAGGTACTGGCGCTTTAATATTTTAAAAGGGATAGAATAGGTGGTTAAAGGTGTGGAGGAGTAGAATTACTGATCAGGGACAGAATCACAGCTGCAGAAATAGAGCACATTGTGGAGGAATTGTTCACTGAGTCAGTGTGGGTGGAAGTCAGAAACAGGAAGGGAGCAATCACTGAATTGGGAGTAGTCTGTATGCCCCAAAATAGTCGTCGAGACAATGAGGAGCAGATAAGTAGGCAGATTTTGAAAAGGTGCAGAAATTACAGGGTTATAGTTATGGGAGACTTCAACTTCCCGAATATTGACTGGCACTTCCTTATTGCCAGAGAGGTAGATGGGGCAGAATTTGATTGGAGGTGAGGTCATACCAGATATAGTATTGGGAAATGAACCTGGTTACGTGACAGACCTCAAGTTGAGGGAGCATTTCAGTAATAGTGACCACAATTACCTGACCATTAGCATAGTGATAGACAAGGATAGAAGTGGACAAACTGGTAAAATGTTTAATTGTGGAAGGGCTAATTATGGAGGGATGAGGCAGGAACTGGAGAAAGTAAGTTGAGAACAGTTGTTCACAGGAGAAAATACAGAAGTAATGTGGAGGAAGTTTAGGGACCACTTGTGCCAGGTTCTGGCATTAGGGAGAAACTAGGGAGAGTAAATTGGGAACAGATGTTCTCAGGGCATAGTAAACCACTGTTATACTGTGATTGGCTGCTACTACCTGTACACACCTCCTACAACCAATTCTACCCATAGCACCTTGCATGACACCCTTTTACTTTTGCTCTGATCAGTCAAGGAGGTGGATGGTTGTTTGATAGTGTTCCAGTCTTTAGTTATTAAAAGCCTTTTGTAAATTATTGATGGTACATCAATTTTAATTTCTAGAATTTTCAAAGGAGTATGGAACAGTATCTAAAACCAGAGGAACTTGACATTGACCCCCAGTCACCGGATGCCCCAAACACTCACGAGCTGTGGCTACGATGCTTTGAAACTGGCTGAGACTACTCCTCTCGTGGATTTGCCCCGAAGTTTTTCCCAAGATCAGTGACACCAACTCATACCAGGCAGCGATGGAGATCCTCAAGGCCCAGTGTTGCCAGAAGGTCTACACCAGGCATCTTCTGATCACCAGAAAACAATGCCCTGGTGAGTCTAACACTGAGTTCAGCATCCTGTGCAGAGCCTGTGAGTGTAAGCCCATGTCTGCCACCCACTGTGCCAAAGACCTCATTAGAGACGCCTACATAGCTGGCCTCTGCTCTGGGTACATACGGCAGCAATTACTGGAGCAAAAGGTACTTGATTTGATGAGGGCAGACAAGCTTACAGAGACACAGGAGGTGGCCCTCCAAAACTCCGATGACTACTAAACCACTTGGTTGCTGCGTGGACCACTATCCTTGGATGGGGCATCATCCCACCCTGTCAGTGACTGGTCCCATACACTGACCCACTATTCTCATGATCTGACCTTGGCTGCCATTGTGGGCAATCTCTTCAATTATTACTTGTGTGGGCAGGGCATGCACCTAAGGTAACGCTGCACTGCCAAGGATGCAGTATGCTCCCAGTGCCAGAAAAAGTGGCATTAAGCTAAAGTTTGACAATCTAAATGACCCACAAAATCCAGTAGCGCTGCATATGGCCATTCGCTACCCTGGGCATTGCAGTCGGCGCCATCTTCCCTGCATTCCAGCAACGCCATGTGCGAATCATGGGAGATGCCATTTTAAAAATCTGTACAAACTGTATTATTGACCTTTACTTAAAAAGTCTGAAGAAGATTTGAATGGATAGACAATCTTACCTGTAACATTAGTGGGAAGAGCCAACTGTATTAAAATGAACATATTTCTAAGAGTACAATACCTCTTTCAATCACTGCCCATACCACTACCTCAGAGGTTCTTTCAAGAATTAAATATGCCAGAAAATTTCTTTGGAAAAGTGAGATGTCGATGGTCTCTGTAGAAAAATTAATCTGGAAATATGAATTGAGAGGTTTATGACTCCTTAATTTTAAAAATTAATATCAAGTGGCACAGATGAGATTTCATTTTTGAAGGAGATAAAACTGCATGGGTAAAAATAGAATTGGATAAAATAGGGGAGGGATGCAAAATTAATAACTGGTGAATGAGAAACCCCTTTGCTAAAATATTTAGTAATAGATAGATAATATAATAATAGATAGATAATATAATAATAGATAGAGATATTGGGACAAGATTGGGGGGGGGGGCTTAAGTCCTCTGACTCATAACATGTACAATGCATAATCACATTTTTGAAATTTGGTTTTGTAAAAGAATTAGATATATTAAAGATTGTTATGAACAGGGACAATTGATGCCATTTGAAAAATTTAAAAATTATATGCAATTCCTAATAATACAATTTTCTGCTATTTTCATATAAGAGCATATTTAAGGGATAAATTGGGCCCAACAATGTTGTTACCAATTTGTCATGATTTAGAGATGCTTATTTAAAAGGGAAATACAAAGAAATTTACTTCAGCAATGTATCTTTTGTTTCAAATAGGCACCCCCAAACACAAGGGGATCATAATTTCAGGAAGAGATGAGAGTTAGACTTAAATGTAAGAATAGATGAACAAATGTGGTCTGAATTCAGTCAGAATAGAATAACTATTACAATCAATGTAAGATATAGATTAGTACAATATAATTTTTTGAATCAATTATATCTCATATCACAGAAATTAAAAAAAAGAAATTTAAATCTTTCATTTCAATGTTTTAGATAGAACTTTTTTTATATTCAACTTGGCCATGTTCTAAAGTAAGACCTTTTTGGGTAGATTTAGGAAATTTCTTAGTGCAAATTAAAGGAATTCAATTTCCATAAAACTCAGAATTATTCTTAATATGAAACAAATATCAAATAGAATTTGTTAAAATTGAGCTGGCAGTGGCCTGAAAATGGAAGTCTGATTCACATCTAGGTATGGCTCGTTGGAAGGTATTTCCCTGGAGAAGATTACCTACAACTTAAGAAATAAGTATGACATATTTTTACAAATTTGGCAACCATATTTACATAATTCAGGCATAAATCTTTAGATGAGTTCTTCCCAAGCCTCGAGACCAGCGTTGATCTTCTCTAAAGAAAACTAACTAGAATATGAATCTGTAAGGTGTGGTGTGTGTGTCACTTTTCAGCAGTCCGATATGTTTTCTTTTCTTTCTTTACTATCTTCTTGCCTTTTTCTTGCATTTCTATACTTTCATTTTTTTCATTGGGGTTCTTTTGGTGGGGTGGGAGTTGGGGGGGATTGGGTTAATACTGGGACCCAGTTCTTTGTGATTTTTATAAATGACCTGGACAAAGAAGCAGAGGGATGGGTAAGCAAATTTGTGGATGATATGAAGGTTGGAGGAGTTGTGGATAGCTTTGAAGATTGTTGTAGGTTACAACAGGATATAGACAGGATGCAGATTGGGTGGAAAAGTGGCAGATGGAGATCAATCCAGATGTGAAATGATGCATTTTGGAAGGTTAAACTTGAAGGCAGAGTACATAGTTAATGGCAAGATTCTTAACGGTGTGGAGGAACAGAGGGACCTGGGGGTCCAAATCCTTAGATCCCTTGAATTTATTGATTGGTTGGTTAAGAAGACGTATGGTATTTTGGCCTTCATTAGTCGGGGGATTGAGTTCAAGAGTCATGTAGTAGTATTGCAGCTGTAGCAAACTGGGACGGGACATCATAATGTCATGACATCATAATGTGATGACCATGGTTGAGTGTTTTAAAAGAATATGTGCGTGACTCAAGTAAACAAGCTTTGATTTAATTACAACTGTGTGTGTCGTTATTTCACGTTCATCAGCCAGCACTGTGTTTTCAGTGGCTACAATTGGTGACCCTGACAGGTCCAAAACTACTTTTTGGACCATATGGATACTGCAACTGTTGCTGTTAAGCTACTGCCCTTCTGGATGGCGGAACCAGAGCTGTGGTTTCGACAGGCTGAGGCACAATTTCACCTCAGGAAGATCGAGGTGGACAAGACTCATTATTATCACCTCGTCAATGCCTTAGACCAAGCCATTGCCAAGCGAGTCAATGATATCCTGTGATCCACCAGAGCCTGGAGAGCACAAGAGCTTGGAGAGCACTCTAAAAGTGCTCCTGCTGCGAACTTACAGCATGTCCCACAGAGAGAGGGCCACCAGACTGTTACACATGGAGGAATCGGATGATTGCACCCTGTCCGAACTAATGGATGACATGCTGTGCCTGGCATCCGGCCAATGGATAGATGTTATTCGAACAGCTCTTCCTAGAGAGGATGCCAGAAGACATTAGACTCTTATTATCACAGAATTCTGTAAATGACCTCAGGGCAGTAGCTGCAGAGGCAGACATCTTATGGCTGGCAAAAAAACATACCAAAAGGTCTTTGGACAATGTCACTACGTCACAGCTGTCTGCACCCAGCACCTCTTTGTTGTTGACACTACTTCCCAAGCCAACTCTCTCCACACATCAGCTCCTATAATGAGGCAACCTCTCAAGTCAGGCAGCAGCCTGTTGGCACTTCCACCTGGTATTTTTAATCATCTGAAAGATGAATGACATGTGATAGGGTGGTGAAGAAGGCATTAAGTATATTGGCTTTCATAAATCAGAGTATAGAATACTGGAGTTGGGATGCTATGTTGAATTGTATAAGGCATTAGTGAGGCCAAATTTGGAATATTGTGTTGCCAAATTACAGGAAGGATATAAACAGTAGAGAGAGAGAGTGCAGAGGAGGTTTACAAGAATGTTGCTGGGGTTTCAGGGTTTGAATTACAGGGAAAGGTTGAGCAGGCTGGGACTTTATTGCCTGGAGAGTAGAAGGTTGAGGGGTGATTTGATAGAGATATTCAAAATTATAAGGGGGTCAGAAAGAGTCAATGTGGACAGGCTTTTTCCACTGAGAGTGGGGGAGATTCAAACAAGAGGGCATGGATTGAGAGTAAAAGGGCAAAAATTTAAGGGAAACATAAGGGGGAATTTCTTCATGCAGAGGGCATTGGGGGTATGGAATGAACTTCTGGCAGTGGTGGTAGAAATTAGATCGATTTTAATATTCAAGGAAGGTTGGATAGGTATATGAATGGAAGAGGTGTGGAGGGTTATGGGCCAAATGCAGGTCAGTGGGACTAGGTGGGAGAATATGTTCAGCATGGACTAGTAGGGCCAAACTGGCCTGTTTCTGTGCTGTAAATGGTTATATGGTTATAGGTGCCTGCCATCCTGTGCATTCTCGGGAAACTCCTCGTTAATGGCTGTGACGGTGGGCTGAAAATCTATTAACCTTCTATATGTTTGGGATCAGCTATCTCAACGTAAATTTTTGGTGGACACAGGATTGCAGGTTAGTGTTTTTCCACCAACCGGTTTCAATACATATTCTCCTACCCCTAATCTCCAACTCACAGCAGTAAATAGTTCCAACATACCCACATAAGGCACCAAAAAAATGAATGTTCAGTTTGAGGAGAACATTTACACATGGCCTTTTATTATAGCGGCAGTGTCACAACTGCTATTCGGGGCCAATCTTCTTTGAGCTCATTTGTTCATGATGGATTTCAAAGGGCGTTGGCTGGAGGATAATATCACTTTTCAAACTATTCGCCTGGCAGAATCGTGCGCTATGCCTTCAAGCCCTGCGTAAGACTGTTGATAAGTCTTTCAGACTTGTAGAAGAGTTTCTCGAAAATACAACTCTGCAGTTTTCAACCCCCACCGCGAAACATGGAGTGACTCACCATATTTCTACCAAGGGTCGTTCCAGTCATCACTTGCCTTCGGAGAAAGTGCAATTAGCTAAACAAGAAGTCCACTAAATGGAAGAGCTGGGAATAATTTGCAGGTCTGACAGCCCATGGGCATCTTCATTACATTTAGTCAAAAATGTACAGGAGGGTGGAGACCTTGTGGTGATTATAGATGCCTCATCAACGCCACTATACCGGATTGCGACCCTATTCTCCATACTGAAGACTTTTCAATGAATCTGCATGGGGTAAAAATCTTTTCAAATGTGGACTTGGTGCGTAGATATCACCAGGTGCTAGTGGAACCAGGCAACAACCCAAAAATGGCAATAATTATCCATTTTGGATTGTTTGAATTTTTATGGATGACTTTTGGGTTAAAAAATGCAGCTCAGACCTTTCAGCAAGTTGTGGACGCAGTAGGGTGTAGCATGGCCAACATCTTCATTTATTTAGACGACATATTGGTCGCCAGCAAAACTAAAGAAGAACACATGGAACATCTGCGTACACTCTAGACGTCTGCGAGAATTTGGACCGACCATCAATCCAGATAAATATGTTTTTGAACAACAGTCTATAGAGAGAGTCTGGGGCCTACAATCACTAACAAGCTGCCTTCCAAGATCAACGCCAATTCTGAATATTCCAGACCAACCACTATCAAAGATCTGCAAGAGTTCTTGGGCATGGTTAATTTTTATGGTTGATTCCTTCCAGCAGCAGCTCATGCTATGAAGACTTTTTTCAATCTGCTGTCTGGTAATGCGAAATCTATTCAGTGGACAGATTAAAGTTGAAATACTTTCATAAAGACAAAGGAACTATTAGCTCAAGCAACCATGCTCAGTTATCCAGTCCTAAAAGCAGTCACCGTCCTTTCATCAGACGCGTCTGATGTGGCCATAGGCAGCACTCTGCAACTGTTTGTTGATGAACAATGGAAGCCATTGGCATTCTTTAGCCTCCACCTCCGTGAGGCTGAGAAAAAAAAGCACCTTTGAAAAAGAGCTCCTAGCCATATATTTCTCCATCTGTCACTTCCGCTACTTCACCATTTTCACAGACCATAACCCTTAACCTTTGCGTTTTCGAAGGAGTTGAAGCCCTGGTCAGCGGCAGTTGTTATTCATTTTGGAATTCTCTTCCAGAATAATGCACATTTTTGGAAAAGACAATGTTGTGGCTGATGCAGTTTCTTGTTCAGTTGCACTCGAGGTATCAGCTATGGACCACGGTATTAACTACACGGATCTCGCCGCTGCCCAAGCACAAAACAGTGAGATGTATTGCACCTCAATAACCAACCTACAATGGAAGGATATGAAATCGATGCTGAGGACAAGCTGCTCTTTTGTGTTGTGTCAACAGAACATCCACGGCCAATGGTTCCAGCTTCGTGGAGACGTTGCAGTTTTGATTCTGTCCATGGTCTTTCTCATCCATTCATATGTCACGCAAATGGCCAGATCTTGAGTAGCTTGTCAGAGAGTCAAAATCCATCGGCATACGAAAGCACCACTACAATCTTTCCCACCGGTAACTTGCCGCTTCGACCATGTCCATGTGGACATTGTGGGACCAATTCCAGTTTCTTGAGGCTTCTTCTATCTCTTCACAATGATCAATAGGTTTATGAGATGACCTGAGGCAGTCCCCATGGTGGATGCTTCTACTGACTCGTGCAAGAGCATTCCTTAATTTCTGGGTGATTCGCTTCAGCCTACCAATGCACATCATTTCTGACAGAGGACCTCAATTTATATCTTCGTTACGGATGGCTTTATCTCAGCTGCTCGGCTCTAGGGTTCATCATACATGCGCCTATCACCCGCAGTCCAACGGGATGGTTGAACGATTCCATCGTCACCTTAAATCAGCCTTAATGGCCCGTTTGGATGGTCCCAACTGGGCAGATGAATTACCATGGGTGTTGCTCGACATTAGAACAACTCCAAAAAAGGATCTTCATACTTCGTCTGTGGAGCTTGGCACCTTTGGTGGACCCAGGGGAATTTGTTTCACATGGAACCAGTAAGATGAAGTTCCCAAAAAGCTGCTGAGCAGACTAAAGGATACTGTAGGCAAATTATCCCCTGTAGCACCATCACCACATGGCAAACGTTTCTTTTGTACCATACGAATTGAAGGACTGTGTATACGTGTTCGTATGTAGAGGAACACATGGATAGCCCTCGCAGGTACAATATGAGGGATCTTAGAGGGTGATAAGATGAACGAGGTCAGCCTGCATCTTGGACATTGCCAGGCAGCCTCTATCATTCACAATTGACAGGCTCAAATCTGCCCACGTTGACAAAACTGCCCTTATTCATCAGCCAGTTGTACGATGCAGGTGTTGACCTCCCCAAAAACTACAAGGTGATAGTGCCAGTTCTTGGGGGGGTAGTGGTGCAATAGATGGGTTACAACTCCCAGAAGTCTAGCAAACCGGCACGGGACATCATGATGTAGTGCACGTGGTTCATTGTTTTAAAAGAATACATGCATGACTCGTGTAAATTAATTCTGATTTACCTGCAACTATTATTTTGCATTTACCTGCCACCACTGCATTTTCAGTGGCTACACAAGTCTATAAAACTCTGGTTAGGCCACACTTATAATATTGTGTTCAGTTTCAGGAAGAACATGAAAGCACTAGAGCGGGTTCAGAGATTTACCAGGAAGTTCTTGGTTGGTTCTCGATCCTCCAACATATTCCGTATGGAATTTAAACTGGAGATGAGGGAGGGTGTGCTGGATTGGAGAACTTGTCTTGTAAGGTAAGGTTGATAGAGCTAAGACTTTTATTGTTGAAGCAGAGAAGGGTGAGAGGTGACTACAATGTGACTACAATATAATGAGGCATATGAGGTGGACATCCAGCACCTTTTTCCTGGGTCAAGACTAGCAAATACCAGAAGGTGAGGGGAGGAAAGTTTGGAAGATGTCAGGGGTAGGTTTCTGATGAGAGATTAGTGGGCTCCTGGAATGCATTTCTAGGGAGGGTGGTTCTGATACAATAGGGACATTTAAAAGACTCATAAACAACCACATAGATACAAGAAACATAGAGGGTTATAGGTATGAGGTAGGGAAGGTTTAGTTTGCTGAGTATGTTTATATAAGTTGGCACAAAATTATGAACTGAAGGACCTGTACTGTGCTGTAAAGTTCTATATTCCATGTTCTAATTTGTGAGTATTGGTGACAGCACCAGTTCCACAATTGTCCTCAACATCAGACCAGTACAAGGCTGTGTATTCATGAACTTGGGGGATTAAAATCCTAAAGCCTTTCAGAAAAACAACTTCCAAGGAGACAGAAATTGTCAATATTCTATGTGTCATTTGTAAACCTTTCCTGTCTGCTCTGGCCCACAGTAACAAAATAATACCTGAATATTCCACACCAGGGTCAGTTCATTGCCAGCCACTAGTACTTGTCCTAGTTAGCTGAGGCATCAAAATGATTCAATCCCTTGATTTGAACATTTATACCTTCTTCAGATAATGACTCAAATTTGTTATAATAAAGAAGAAAATCTAAGTTCTGGTATTGACTTTACTCACAAGTCTAATGTGAAAGAGCACCTTCAAAGATAATCTTGGGGAACCAAGAACAGCAAGGTTGTCCATAATTATATCATCAAAAATACCCCTATTTTCCATGATGAGGTTTTTCACCCAGAATTTGAATTTACAAAGTATTGACGATGTCCTCAAAATGTACCTAATTAGATCATGTTTGAAAGATGCATGATATCACAGGAACAATCTAAGAAATAGCATAGGCATAGAGGAGTTAGATCTGCTGCCAGAATCCCGAAGAGATCTGAGGCCAAGATCCAAAGATTAAGATTGCTGCAATTTTTATGTGTTATGGCAGAAGCAGGTTATAGATTTTTTTTGTGGTAACCTGAGTTGACTGAATGTTTTTGTTTTGTATTTAGTCTGTAGAATGTACAGTATCTTTCAATTGACATCTGCAGATAGAAAGGTTTTGAAATTTGTTGGGATTAATGAAACAACTTTCACTTCTTACTTCCTCTTGAAATAACATTTGTTTAACTGTGTTTAAATTGTATGTTTTGATATTTATGGAAACTACTTCTGATCTGTTTTAATAATTATGTAAAATAATGATTTAATTGCCTTTTTTATTGAAGAAAAGTTAAATAAATCAAATCACTTCCATGAGCATCAATGCAGGTGATTAGTTACGAATTTTAAAAATGGTCTCAGCACCAGACATATTTCCCCTCCACTTTTAAAACAATGGATGAAATAAAGAATGGTGCAAGAAAAACGACAAATTAATCCTAAAAGCAGATTGGATGACTGCTTCACCTGACACATACGCTCTGTGTATGAGGCTAAACTAGAACTTCCTGTAGCTAATCATTTCAACTGCCCCAACCGTTCCTACAGTAACATGTATGTCCCCAGCCTCCTCCATTTTCAAGGTGAGACCGATGTAAACTTGAGGAAAAACACAATATTCCTCCTGGACAACCTTAACCCTAGGAGCATAAACATTGATTTTTCTAATTTTAGGAAACCCCCCCACTCCTGTTTGATTCCATTGTATTTTTTTTGCTCTCAAATTAATGCCACTGTTTGTTCATTTATGAAAGGAATTGTCTTAACACAGATAAAGTTTGAAAATAAAATTAAAATGGAGACTATGCTTATGAAATAAATTTAAAGACATTTTCTGTTATCAGAACTATGTTTTCCTTTTATGTTTGAGAATATTTGTTTGCTGTACAGAAATTGTAACAATGTTATTATCAGAGTTGGAAATATTATAATAGAATTATGACTTTCATTCAGATGCTACCTAACTCTTTGTTTGTTAAAAGCCTTTAATTGTGCTGTTCTGTAATCAGCAATAATATGTCTGCTGATACTTTATGCACGGGACTTCTGGTTGACTCTGGTTCGACCCCAATCTTAGCAGATTTTCCTGAGTCAAGGCTCTTTCCAGGGTGAAATGATATTTATCTGCCTTTGTGGGATCCCTCCAAAGAAAGTGAGGAAATTCTAGCAAAACTATAGGGTAACAAAATGGAAGAACAGGAGTTTACGATAAGGTTGCTTCCATCTGACTCAAGGCCTTTTCTCTACAAACCAAATCCTATGACTGACTATCCTAGGCATGACCTGGCAAGGAGCAGTAAATGAGTGTAAGGAGGGGAATCATCGGGTACCCTGACCTGAGTCTTATCCATTCCAATACAGAAGGGGGAAGGAAAGGTTAAACATTAACAGATCAGATCCTTTAGAAGAGCTGATGGGAAAACATAGCAACAGTGAACTTAATTTTGTCAATTTCTTTTCTAATTTTCTACAACCTTCTGCATCTCACAACTATTTCACTCAATTCTAGGCAGGATCATAAACAAAAATCTTAGTATCATGCCCAAACCCCAGATTTAGTTCAAAGCTGAAGCCTTGAAGTAATAGAGCTCACATTAAAAGACACAAACATCAATTTGACAAATAATCTGCTTATATCATTGTACAATATAGAATTTTTTTAAATTTTGATAATCTGCTCAAATTCTTATTTTAGACATCAACAGTTTCAGTTGATGTGGCAGATGTAATATTTTATGTAATCTGCTGGATGCCTGCACTAATGAAGGATTCCAGAATACAGAATTGCTTATTGCAATTACTACAGTTGCAAAAAATAACATGATCTACCTAATAAAATGTAATATAAAGTATATTGATGCCAAAGTTATGTATGATGGAATTTAAAATGATGTAGTGCCCAATTTTAAGACTTCTATAGAATCTTTGAGCTCCACAACATGGAAACAGTTCCTTCAGCTCAACTCATCCACACAGACCAAGTTGACAATTAGAGCTATTCAGATTTGCCTACACTTGGCCAATATTCTTCTAATCCTTTCCTATTTGCATACCTCTCCAAATGCACAGTTAGCATGGTCATTACAGTACCAGCGACCCAGGTTCAAATCCAGTGCTGTCTGTAAGGAGTTTGTACATTCTCTGTGTCCCCGTGTGGGTTTCCCTGGATGCTCCAGTTTCCTCCTACCTTCCAAAGTATATGGGGTAATTGGTTAATTTGCGTGTAATTGCGTGGCATGGGTTTACATGGCCGGAATTGGCTTCTACTGTGCAGTAAATTGAAATATTGTAATTGTACCCATATCTACTACTTACTCTGGTAATTTGTTCCATATGCACACCACTATCTGTGTGAAAAAGTTTCTCCTCTTCTCCCATTCACCTTAAACCTACGCACCCTGCAATGATAGAGTGCTAGTGATACTGCCCTTTGCACTTATTACAGACTTTTCCATAGGCAGGGTGTTGCTTTGGTGCATTTTGAGTGCCACATCATTTGCAATTGTATGTCTCTCCATTTTTTTGTTGTTTTCTATATCTCATTTTTTGTTTATGTGTGTGGCTACAGCTATGCCTTCATTTTCACTGGCTTTTACACTCTCACTGAACTTTTTCACGTACTGCAGAGCTATTTTACTAGTGTGACATATCTTCACATCTCCAGCTAAGGTAAACTCTGTTCCTTACAGCAACATCTCTCTCACTTTCTCATCAATAATGCCAAACACAATTTGATTACAGATCATGCAGTGATCCAAAATTACACATTCTTGCTTTTAATTTCAGGTGCATGTTTACATTTGTGCTGAACTTTAAATTGAAATGAATACTGTATTAGTGTGTGTTGCTGTTAGATTAAACATCTCAAGGAAAGGGTATGTACCAGGCAATGGAGACCCATGCCCTCCTGGAATCTTTTTCAACAGCAATCATTATGATGATCCTAAAAAAAGACAAAGATCCGCTTACACCATTTTCTTATAGGCCCACCTCACTGCTAAACACAGACTATAGGAAACTTGTCAAAGCCCTGGCAAATAGATTGGTGAAGCAATTTGCTGAAACTAATTGTTGGGCGCTGCCAGTTGCCGCAATAATCACAGAGACAAAGACTGAGGAGAACCATTTAACCACTTACAGCACAGAACAGGCCAGTTCGGCCCTACTAGTCCATGCCGTAACAAATTCCCACCCACCTAGTCCCACTGACCAGCACCCGGTCCATACCCCTCCAGTCCTCTCCTCTCCATGTAACTATCCAGTCTATCCTTAAATGTAACCAATGATCCCGCCTCAACTACATCTGCCGGAAGCTCATTCCACATCCCCACCACCCTTTGCGTAAAGAAATTTCTCCTCATGTTCCCTTTATAATTTTCCTCCTTCAATCTTAAACCATGCCCTCTAGTTTGAATCTCCACCTTTCTTACTTGAAAAAGCCTATCCACATTTACTCTGTCTGTCCCTTTTAAAATCTTAAACACCTCTATCAAGTACCCCCTCAATCTTCTATGCTCCAGAGAAAAAAGCCCTAGTCTGCACAACCTTTCCCTGTAACTCAAACCTTGAAATCCTGTCAACATTCTCGTGAACCTTCTCTGCACTCTCTCTATTTTGTTTATATCTTTCCTATAATTTGGTGACCAAAACTGTACACAGTACTCCAAATTTAGCCTCACCAATGCCTTGTACAATTTCATCATAACCTCCCTACTCTTGAATTCAATACTCCGATTTATGAAGGCCAACATTCCAAATGCCTTCTTCACCACACCATCTACTTGAGTATCAGCCTTGAGGGTACTATTTACCATCACTCCTAAATCCATTTGTTGCTCTGCACATCTCAATAGCCTACCATTTAATGCATATGACATAATGCATAATGCATATGAACGATGGGCTTTATTACACAAGAGACTGCTGGCCCAGGTCAAGGCTAGGGAAAATGAGGAGAGAAAGAGGGGACTCGACCTTTATGGCCTGGGTCACATGGGAGGAGTCCAGGGAGGAGTCTAGGAGAGGATGTCATCAGGAGGGCGGGCCAGCCTGTACATACAAGTACACGATCCTTTATCTGGACATCTAAAATCCAGAAAGCTCCAAAATCTGGCAAGTGGGGACTGGCGGTTGGGGGAGGCAGCCGAGAGAGACTGCTGGGCGGCCGAGGGTCTGGTGGTCAGGGGAGACTGGCGGGTGGTCAGGGGAGGCAGCTGGGGGACCGGCGGTTGGGGGAGGTGGCCGGGTGACCGGCAGTCGGGGAAGGTGGCTGGGCGGCCGAAGGACTGGCGGCCGGGGGAGACTACTGGGTGGCCGAGGGACTGGTGGTTGGGGGTGGTGGCCAAGAGTCTGGAGGTCGGGGGAGGTGGCTGGGCGACTGGAAGGGGGTGGGGATGGATACGGTAGCACAATTCGGGTGGGCTTTCCGAAATCCGGTAAAATCCGAAGTTCAGAACACACTGTTCCCCAAGGGTTCCGGATAAAGCATCATGTACCTGTAAAACCTTATCATTACATTCACCTCCTCTTTTTAAAGAGAATCCACTGGGAACAATCAGAGAGAAAAAAACGGACGGAAAGGCGGACGCTCCCTCCGACTAGAAGTTTAGTCGCACGGGCGACTTCCTCCTTCTGCTGGACCGCCAAGGGGATGGCGTGTCCGTGCGTTGCTCCTCCGGAGAGAAGGCCATCACGGGAGAGTCCAAGGCAGGAACTGTCTAGGTCAGGGTGCTGGCGGTATTCTTCTGGGGGGATGGGAGGTCCGCTGCCTTGCGGGGGGTAGGTTCCTGGACATTCAGTAGTGAGGCAGGCGGCTCGGACTCCAGGGTTGTGCTCCTGTGCAGTACGATCAGATCTGCAGTTTGGTTAGTGGCTGGCAGGGCCATTTCAGGGTCTCCAGCCCTCGCCAGGTCTCGGATCAGAACAGTATCCTAATGGCCATCAGGGTACCTCACAAATGCATATTGGGGGTTGGCTTGAATGAGGTGCAATGCTTCCACCAGTGGGTCTGCCTTATGGCCCCTGATGTGCTTCTGTAGCAGGACCGGCCCTGGGGTTGCTAACCAGGGAGGAATGGATGAACCGTTCGCCAATCTCCTAGGGAAAGCAAAGAGGTGTTTATGTGGGGTGGTGTTAGTAGCTGTGCATAGCAATGGCTGGATGGCATGGAGGGCCTCGGGAAAAGCATCCTGCCAGTGGACACTGGTGACACTGGCATGTTCTTAGACATGAGGTCCAGGAGCACCGCCTTCCAGATGGTGGCATTCTCCTTTCCTACCTGGCCATTACCCCTAGGGTTATAGCTGGTGGTCCTGCTGGTGGCTATGCCTCTGGCTAGGAAGTACTGTCACAGCTCCTCACTCATGAACGAGGACCCCCGGTCGCTATGAATATAGTCAGGGTACCCAAACAAGGTGAAGATGCTGCGCAGCGCCTTAATAACCATCGTCTAGGTCATATCCGGGCAGGGATTAGCAAAGGGGAATCTGAAGAATTCATCCACCACCGTCAGGAAGTAGATATTCCTATTGGAGGTTGGGAGGGGGCCCTTGAAATCGACACTGAGTCATTCGAAGGGGTGTATGGCCTTAATGAGGTGTGCCTTTTCTGGCTGGTAGAACTGTGGCTTACATTCGGTGCAGATCTGGCAGCATCTGGTCGTGGACTGGACATCCTCAACGGAGTATGGGAGGTTCCAAATCTTAATGAAATGGTACAGCCTCATGACTCCGGGGTGGCACAGATTGTCGTGCAGGGCCTGGAGACAGTCGAGATGTGTGGTGGCGCACGTCCCTCGGGATAAGGCATTTGGGGGATTGTTGAGTTTGCTCGGCTGATACAAGATATTGTAATTAAAAGTGGATAACTCGATCCTCCACCTAAGAATCTTGTCAATTTTGATTTTACCCTGCTATTTTGTATTGAACATGAAGGCCACTGCCCTCTGGTCAGTCAGCAGGGTATACCTTTTACCGGCCAGGTAATGCCACCAGTGCTGCACCACCTCAACGATTGATTGTCCGTCCTTCTCAACTGAGGAGTGCCATACTTCAGGACCATGCAGGGTGCAGGAGAAAAACACTACCGGCCTGCCTATCTGGTTAAGTGTGGCGACCAGTGTGAAGTCGGAGGCATCGCTCTCCACCTGGAAGGGGATGGATTCATCCACGGCATGCATCGTGGCCTTTGCGATGTCTCCTTGGATCTGGTGAAACACAGCCTGGACTTCCGCCGATAATGATAATGTTGTGGACTTAATCAGGGGGTGGGCTTTATCGGCATAATTGGGCACCCATTGTGCGTAGTAGAAAAACTGCCCCAGGCACCTCTTCAGTGCCTTTAGGGTGTTTGGGACTGAGAGCTTCATGAGTGGTCGCATGCGGTCAGGGTCCGGGCAATGACACCATGTGCCACGATGCATCCGAGAAGGGCCAGGCGATCTGTATTAAACACGCACTTGTCCTTATTGTACGTCAAGTTGAGGGACTTCACCATACGTAAGAACTTGGCGAGGTTAGCGTCGTGGTCCTGCTGGTCGTATGATCAGTCAAATAAGATGCTTCAGATACAATCTTTTCTGCAGGACAAGTTAGGTCCACTATGGCCCTCCCAGCATGCAATGACATAGAGGCCCTGATTCAAAGAGGCAACACACAGAAGTTCAATTCAGCAATGTATTTCTTGTTCCAAGCGGGAGGACCTAAACCAGGCCTTCATAAATCAAGGCAGTGGAATATCGATTGATGAGCGGTGCTGGTTTGACCTGTGTTGGACCAGTATGTCTACAATCATTAATACAGGCTGATACAATATAACTTCCTGCACCAGCTATACCTGACAGATCTAAACCAGAGTTATCAGACCAATGCTTTAGATGTGGCATTGAGACAGGAACCTTTGTGCATGCAACCTGGATATGTACCAAGGTGAGACCCTTTTTGGTGGAACTAGGCCCAACCCTGGAAAAGTTCATAGGTAAAGAATTGCCATAGGACCCAGAGTTATTTCTGTTGGGAAACATAATGGACATAAGACTCATGATGAACCTGTCCAAATTTCAAATCCAATTCGTAATGATTGCATTGGCAGTGCCCAGGAAGTGCACAGGGGTTTTCTGGAAGTCTGAATCCTGCTTGAGAATTGCGCACTGAAACACAGAACAAAGCTGTGTTCCCCTGGAGAAAATTACTTACAACTTAATAAAAAAGAATAATACTTTTATGAACAATTGGCAGCCATACCTAAATTCCATAGGAGCACAATTATAGTGTAGACCATCATGTCTCACTGCCCTAGCTTCCCCATCTGTCTCTCAATTGGTGGGGGGAGCAGGGGGGACCATCCCATCCCAACCAGGATAAGTCAAGGGAAGAAAACAGCCTGAGTCCTGCCCGCTGTGACATGACAAACCCATAATCCCTTGATATATGTTTTATACCTGAATTTGTGTGTAATTGTGGTTGGTTGAGTATTAAATTTTAAATGTGGGAGGTATGGTGGGGGGGGGTGGGGAGGGAAGGAGATGGAAAAAGATTTAATGCTACAGGAAATTTTGTATATAATTGACAATTGTAAATTGCAATTGATATGAATATTGTTAATATTAACATTGACAATTGATAACTGAGTTTAAGTTTGGAAAATCATAAATAAAATATTTAAAAAAAAGTAAGGGGATGTAGTGATAGAGAGATAGTGAAACTCCTGCCCACTAAAGGGAGTCAAAGACTAGTTTGTTGCAGCTCAGTTGGATTCAGATAGATGCTTCCACACGATCATGAGTTCTATAACTAATATAATTGTTTTAAAAAAACCCAGGTTTCTGTATTACAATAAAATAAACATCACACCCTCTAACTTTAGATTCTCCTGCACTGGGGGAAAAACTGTGATTATTCACCTTCTCTGTAACCCTCACGATTATATATAGCTCTATAAGGCCACACTATCTGCCCTCCTCAGCTTCCTTTGCTCCAGGTAAAAATAGTCCTGGTCTATCTAGTCTCCTTATAACTCAAGCCCTTCAGACCTGGTAACATCCACAAGAATATTTTCTGCACCCTTTCCAGCTTAACGAGATCCAGAACTGTACACAATACTCTAAACTTGGTCTTACCAATGTTGTGCTAACTGTAACAGGACGTTGTAACAATTCCACCTGCACTGCACAATGAGGGCTATGCTCCAACCAACACACATTTTTTGGTCCCCAAATTGCTCTATACTTTGCAATTTAATTTTAAACAAATGTATAATCAAAGAATTGTACAAATATAGCAACCATGACTGATTCTAGAATAGCCAACTAATTCTACTTGCAATCACGTCTTCTAATTTTGCTTTCTCTTGATAGTGGCACACATAAATCCTTGGGACATAGTAATTAAAATTCTTACTTTTATCCAGTAGGCTCAGAAAGTTAATAAGCCCTGCAGTTTGCATTCTGAATCATCTAGGTCCATCTGGATACCTCATGGATTACAGAATTCAGAAAAACCCAGCGATCTGAGATTTTAAAAAAATGATTAAAAAAGATGTAATTTGACTTTGAATTGCACTTTGACTCACCACATGTTTAGAGTTTAAATTGGTTACACAGATAAATTCTAGATCAGTCATTCCATAAGTAGATGGTGGAAAGATCCAGGGATGTGGTGAGGAAAAAGGGGACAGTCAGGGGGCAGTGAGGTAAAAGGGGGTGGTCAAAATGCTTGTTTGTATCTTGGTGACATTGTCTGTACAGGAGACGCACCACAGATCAGACAGTAGATGCTGTGGGGACTGGCGATCATCATATTTTCACATCTAGGTTTGAAAGCATTGCAAGTTATCTTCAGCCAAGGATGGTGACTGGCTGGGATGGGACCACTCAGGATGGCAACCAACCACCAGAGTCTGTGATTGCCTGGTATGGTGACTGCCCTCCCAGGATTGGACTGCTGGGGATAGGGACTGACTACATTATATCAATACCCGCACTGTTCAATGCTGTATTTATGTCTAACTGTAACTTCTAATGTTAAGTAGTTCTTAACTATTTGTTTTTTTTAGTTTCACGTTCATACTTGTGTTATTGTGTCATGTACCTTCCTAGTAATTGCATTGTTATTATATTTCCTTGTTTTCCTGCCGCATTTTGTTGTGATTGGCATGATTTAAGTTATATTTTTTTGTTGCAGAATAAAATATGGCCACAGCACAGTAAACAAAAAAAGGATTGTAGGTAATATCATGTGAAAACTATGAACTCAATGTCGTTACAAGTGAGATGTAATTTTACCCTTTCATATTGCAAAATAAATTGGTTTACTGTAAGTTCTATTTGTGAAATACATACACTTGTTTATAGTGTTAGATTAGTTTTACATTTGCAGTTGACCTAATACCAAGAGGAAGGACATACTAGCTATAGAGGGTGTGGAGCGCAGATTTACAAGGTTAGTTCCAGGGATGGCGGGGTTGACGTATGCTGAAAGGCTAGAGAAACTGGACTTGTATCCGATGGAGTTTAGAAGGATGAGGGGGGACATGATTGAGGTATACAAAATTATCAGGGGGATAGACAGGGTGAAGTCGGATTACTTGTTCCCAATGATGGGGGAGACGAGGACTAGAGGGCATAGTTTAAGAATAGAGGGTAGGCCCTTTAGGACGGAGATGAGAAAACATTTTTTTACCCAGAGAAGTGTGAATCTGTGGAATGCTCTGCCACAGAGGGTGGTAGAGGCAGATTCGCTGATTATTTTCAAAAGAGAGTTAGATAAGACTCTAGTGGGCAAAGGAGATAAGGCTGGAAAGGGGTACTGATGGTAGTGATCAGCCATGATCTGTAAAATGGCGGTGCTGGCTCGACAGGCCGAAGGGCCTACTCCAGCTCCTATTGTCTATTGTCTATGTGTGTGGGGCCGGGGGTGGGGGGGGTAGGCACACTAGGGATGAGGCCTGAGAGCCAATGGGACAGCAGCCCAAAAAGGTTTGGGAACCACTGCTCTAGATTATTTGAGTCATAATCCAATATTCATCAGTGTCTGCAGACTACAGATGATGAAGCAATATCATTTTCTACCAGAAATACTGAGATTTCAGATGGCATTACCATGAAGGTCCATAATCTAAGATATTTAAAATGCTACCGATGTATTGAATGTAAGTCTCTATGGATTATGTACACAGGATGTCATGATCGATAGATTAGGTTTCAGAACTGTTGGCTGAATCTGTGCATTGCAAACAATAAAATTTGATTGGACTTTTGTTTGATAATCAGATTTACTTCTGCTGTGACAACCCTATTTAGCCAAATTCAGCAAAGGTCACTGCCCACTTTTTGGGAAGATCAGACAACAAGTTACATTATAGTCAGTTTTTTTCCCCCCCAAGGATGCAAGATTCACATGAGTAGAAACAATATTGGAGAAACTCAGTAGTTCAAACAGTGTACCTTATGCAGTAAAGATAAAGATACATAATCAATGTTTCGGGCTTGAGGCCCTTCATCAAGGTACAATGTAGGCACATGCCCAAAGAAAATGGTGGGGGGGAGGGCAGGGGAGGAACACGGGAGGAGCACAACCCCACAGGCAGGAAATAATGTACATAGATAAGGGAGGGAGGGAACATCACAAACAGGGGAGTGGCTCTATGAATGGCCTCCACCCTCCTGTGGCTTTAGGGCCCACATGGAGTGGGGAGGCCCAGGGGCTGTCAGAGCAGCATGTAATGCCCAGCTTCTCCATTTTACAGGACTCCTTTGCAAGGCTGAGCTTTCCTGGTGGGAGGCAGCACTCTCTGTAATGAAGGGGCAGACCTGTAGTAAGAATATGGTGTCTTACCCCAAGCTTGGCCTTGGATAAAATAAACAATGGCATCATAATGGTGGGAAATTCAGATAAGATATGCACAAACTCATTGTCAGCCGGAATCACCGAATATAGGTGGTAGGTGGTGGGTTCATTCCCCTTTAGTTCGAGGGTCTGGAATGTTGTGGTGTGCACTAATCTGTGGCCTTTAATGACCACTAGCAGGGAGTTGGCTCGAAGAAAATCAGCGCCCAGGAGTGGCTGTCAAACTCCTGCTAGGGTGAAGGTCCATCTAAAATGGTTGTTCCCAAAGCAGTGTGGGATGGTGCAAGTGCCATAAGCAAGTACATCCAAATTGTTGGCAGCCTTTAGTTACTGGGCTGTTTTGCCATTATGGATGTCAGTTTTGGTCAGGGGCGGCATGCTTATCTGCACCCTTGTCCACTAAAAAATGGCGGCTGGATTGGAAGTCTTGAACATGGAGGCTGTTAAGATGGCCAGCCTTCGCAGCCATTAATGACAGCCAGCTTTGGCACTTTCCAGGAACGTGCAGGGGGAGAAACATCAATGGGCCTCTACCTCCCACTGCTGATGATAATGACTGAATCGCTCACTAGGGGGTGTCTGTTGTTCTTGTGGCTGGTTGGTCTGCTGGTCAGCGGTTGAATCATTGCTGCTGTAGCCTGCCCACATGCTCCAGTGCTGGGGCGGCGTCATGTTTGATGGGTGTGGACGGTCTCATGGAGTGCAAAAGTGGTTTCCCTCTCGGTCATCAGGGAGTCTGCCTTCTCTGCTACCTTTTGTGGATTGCTGAAGTCATCTTCCTGGACCATCTTCTGGATGTTTTATGGCAGTCTTTCCAAGAACAGTTCCTTTAAGAGCAAACAGGGGGCATAGCCATCATGTAGGGAAAGCATAACACTCATTAGGTCAGATGGAGCCCTATCCCCTAACCCGTCAACATGCAGCAGATGGGCTGCATGCTTGCACTCAGGCAGCCTGAAAGTGCTGGTCAACAGCTTTCAGAAGGCTTTGTACTTGCCCTTCTGTGGTGGATTTTTCAAGAAATCTGTAATCTTGGTAGTTGTGGCTTGTTTGAGGATGCCCACCATGTGGTAGTAACAGGTGTAATTGGAGATGATTTTCCTCAGGGTGAACTGTGCCTCGATTTGTTGAAATTGTACTTTGGGCTGCGCTGCCCAGAGGTTCATCAGCTTCAAAGACACAAAGTCAATGGGTCTGTCTCCATTGCTGGGTCCAGAATGCTATCTGGACCATTGGGGTCATCACTGTAGCTAGCTGGTACCAGATATAACTCTACAGAGACAATAGCACAGGAGAAATTATAGCTGCGCGTTTGTTCTTCATTTTGTGAGGCTCCGTGGGGGAGCTGCGAAGGGCTGCCACACGACTACTAATTTGGAGAGTGCCAAGATGGACAATTAGGTGTTGCTCCTCCAATTTACAGGTGGTTTGTGTGGCAGCTAGGCTGCACAGTAGCTTGTGAGATGACTAAAGTATCTTATAGATAATTATCTATTTTGAATGACCCAAGAAATGTGAAAGAGTACAATTATTTTGAATCCCCCTGCAGAGGTATGTGACATTAAATTATACAGGTTTGATCTATGTGATCAGTGTGGTTAGAGAAAAGATAGCAGATTCTGGAATCTAGAGTAAAAAAAACAAACTGCTGGTGGAACTCAATCAAATCAGGCAGCAGCCATGGAAGGAATGGAGAGTGAAACCTTTCAGTTGAGAAAGGCAAGCAGTATTAAGGAGAGGGGAAGGAGTCAGTGGATCATAGTTGAAGGGTGAAGGATGACAGACAAATGAACTCAGGTGGGGTGGAGTTGGGGAACAATGATAGGAGGAAGAAGACAACAGAAGATAAAAGGGGGAATGGCAGAAGGGGTGGTGTGTGATGTGGTTATTCTTGTAGCTGTGGAGTAGGGCAGCTTGTTTAAAATCCAGCCTTGACTCTTCCTGCTTTAAAAAAATTATTAAATATGGATGAAGTGATACATTCCTATCAACAATATGTTCTGCTATTTTACATGCATATAGCAGTGAGAATCAATTTTAAAGTGAATAGCAGGTGGGCCTAAACTTCAGATCGTACCTATGGTGGATTGGAATCAATATCATTTCACTGGTGTCAGCATTGGTAATATACAGTAAGAAGCATATAGGTCTGATATCTTGTAAAGTCATTTTATATCCTTACATTCAGCAAATTATTCACTTTTACCCCAGTTGAATGCTTTTTGCAATGTGACCAAATGTCTGTGAAATGCACGTCCTTCTGAGTTTTCCATATGCTCACTTGATTTCCATTCACTTGTCTGATTTCAAGTTGTGATTAAACAAAATTTATTCTGACTAAACATTTGTAAGACGTAATTACTGCTCACGAAAAGTCAAAACAGCCTAGCTCTTAGATTCACATATTAAACTTAACAGTGCATGACTTTAATATCCTGTTTAATTTTCAACAGAATTTCAACCCCTACATCTTGTGCATTGTAAATTTCCAATTTTGAATAATGTTGTCTCCATCTTTCCCTCGTTATCTCTCCTATGAATACAGATAAGCTTGGACTTTGTGGAAAAGTACTAAATTCAGGCAAGGCAAGGTATGACATTATTAAATAGGAGTTAATTGGGAGCAGCTGTTATTGAGTAAGTCCTCAACTAATGTGTGGGGGTTGTTTAAGGATCAGTTGATCAGAGTCCATGCCAGCAATGTTTGCAGAGAAGAGAAAGAACTTTCTGCTGAGGCTGAGTTTAAGGGAGATAGATATGCAGGGCAAGATTTTTTTAATGCAGAGAATGGCAGGAGGCTTTCAGTTAGACATATGAATATGTAAGCAGCAGAGATTTTGTTTAATTTGCAAGTATGTTCACTGCAGACCTGGTGGGCTGAAGGACCTGTTCCTGTATTCTACAACTCTATGTTCCATGGACACTAGTTTTATCTATGCTTTTAGCAGTCAAATATTTAATATTGTATTCTACATTTTGGGGTAATGATGTTCAGTTTGTACCAGTTATCTCCCTGTGATATTGACTCAGCTGTTTGTTTTCTTTTTTTCTCTAGAGGTAGAGGATATATCCCAAGGATGCTGGATAGTTGGAGTCTTGATATTTTCCCTTTGGTAAACTCGTTAATTCTGTTTGTAGCCCCTGCTTGATGTCCAAGATACTTTGCCTTCTTCCAAATTAAGCATTCTTAATATTTCATATGTAAAAATACAACATAATTAGAAGCAATTGTAATACCCACAGCCAACTGTGGCATGAAAGTTTTGCCCACGAGGGCACTAGTTTTGCTGTTGCAAGATGTTTTGGTTTTTTTTTGCATGTTTGAGATAATCCCCCTGTTTCAGATTGCAATATTTCATTGAAATACAGATGACCCAGGCATTTGTTTTTTGATGTTGTTGAATGGTGACTACATTGCAATAGAAAAGACATTACCTTCCTTCCATTCAGTAGGTAAGTATTGAATTCCACGTCTGTAGAGGCGGCAAGTAGTGTTTGAAGTGGAAATGGATGGATTCTTTGGATTGTTGAATGATCTTTCCTGTTTGGACTTGATTCTCCACATTTGCTGGTGGAGAGACTCCAACAACTCACTGCTTTCTCAAGTGCTTTACTTGGGCCAGGGATACCCATGGCAGGCTTCAGATGTTACTTTTTCAGAAAGTGCTCTGAATTAGTCCTTGAAAAATGTTCTCTGTCCTCTGAGCAATTGCTGCCTAACATTTTCAAACAGGGTGTCTATTTCAGAAATTCGTTGTAATCTGTCCGCTGGAACTGATTTGGTGTGATCCTGCCAATGCTGGATTGTAAAAGGATGCTAACACCAAATATCTAAGGAGGATTTGTAATTCATGCCAAAGGGGAACAATCTTATTGATGGAGTTATGGTACAGCTCAATATGGCAATTGGGACATCACAGCCAATTTCCAGTTTGGTCCAATTTCTGTTCTGTGTTCATCAGGGTTCTGGTGATTGAAGGCTTCACCCAAGTTGACTGGCATGAGCATAGCTTGAAGTCTGTTTATGTTTCTTGGATATGTTAAGCCTTGTTCTGAAGGTTGAACCAGTGGCATATACTTTTATAAACCTCTTCTCAACCATTCAAATTATTCTTCTTGTGCCACACTTTCTGAACAGGTTAAAATTGTGATAATTCAATCCTGTAATTCCAGAACAGTTCTATAACCTAGGAAATTTTAACAGTTTCAGTTTTTTTTTTACACAGATATCCATTTTGATGAGTTTGAAATTTAACTTTGAGTCACTGTATTGTCCTTTGAACTCCTTTAATGTTTTAACAATTGCAGCATGTCTGTCACTTTGATATACTGCTGTGTCACTGAGACTTTGTGAATGCAACATAGAAATAAAATAGTCAACCTGTTTATTCGATTACTCACAAAATAAACTAAACATTTGAACTTTACATCTAGTTAGCTTGTGAGTAAATATTCTATTTTATGATTTGTTTACATAGGTTTCAGAATTAATGAAAAATTGCATGAAATAATATACTTTGTGGCCTTATCATAATAGTCTGAAGTTTCTTGTCAATATACAAATTATTAGAACCATATTCTCTCTGGTTTAACTATTCCTGCCAATGAAGACAAAATGTTATTTCCGGATATTTTAAATGACTTTTTTTGTCTCCCACTGGCAGTTCGGATATTCTGAAGATGCAAAATGAAGAACAATTACAGTTTGCGGTATTCATTTTATCTGAGAGAATCTTTAAGAAAAAAGCAGAGATAATCTCATCATTTTAGTTTCATCACAAGGCAAAAACATTACCATAAACTGTAAAAATATTAAATATCTTGGATTACCATTCAAAAATTAATAAAAATAAATCAGCATAGCTATGTTTTTTAATCCTGATTTTTTTGGTACATATTCTGCTCGTATTATTTCTTGTATAAAATGCTAAACATGCCCAGTACCTGGCTATTTAAACTGTTATATTTACTCACATCTACAAGTAGAGAATGAAGGTCACAGTGAGCTACTTCCTACTGAGCCATAATCTCATAATGCCTGTAATCTTTGTATGAAACAGTGATAAAGATGGAAGCTGGGAAGAGACGGAGATGCAAGTAGCTGGAAATCTGGATCTTCAGCTGTAATGAATTTATAAGGTGCTAATTTATCAAGGCCCAATTGCAAAAATCCTTTGTTAGTAAGAAAAATTGTGGGTGATTTGGAATAGCCTTTTTGTGTGGTCAGCAAGGGATCATTTTGTGAGGGCAGCAGCAGAGCTGATAAATTTAACAGCACTGAGGTCACAGATCCTGACTGGAAATAAGATGACCCAGTGTCATTTATTGTTGCCTGCTCCTGAATAATAGGATAGATTTCTCCCAGGACCATCTTGCATATTTTCACTTGCAAAAGGCATTTTAAATCCCAATAAATACAAATAAAGGCCAAATTACTTTCTAAATATGGTTGCTAGACTGCAGATAAATTGAGTTCTAATAAGCTAAGTTTCTTTTGTTTCTCTATAATGATCATATTTCCACTAAGCCCAGTTGCACTGCAATATAATTATTTGTAGTCGACAATGGAAATACAGTGACTGGTAAAAGGAATTATAAACTCTAATTAAAGCCAAATGGAAAAACAAACTAAAAGCAAGGCTATTCAAAATGTGACTATTGATTTTTTTTTTAATCTTCCTCTGTGTTGGCTGTTTCCAGGGGAAACGAAAAGCAGTTCCTTTGGATTTTTACACACATATATAACCAAGTGATCTGAAGGTTTTGTCAATACATAAAGTATCAATTATGCAGCTTCTTGTGAAAAAGTACCGTATTTTCTTGTGCAATAAAGTTTTTTGACCAATTTTTCGGGTTAAATTTGGGTGTCGACTTTTACATATGTCATTCCTTTTGAGGGACTAAAATTCGCACAAAAATCTAAAAGTACTGTATATACTTGTGTAATAATTGATTTTTGGGGACCAATTTTTCAGGTCCAATGGGGGGTAGGTGGGTGGTGGGGGAGGCAATACTACTTGACTGTGGTAAGTATTTGGGTTGCTCAAGATGTCAGGACCTCAGATAGCTGGGATTGGGTGGTAAGTCCAGGTGCTCGAATGGGAGGGTGTGGCCAGGGATAGAGGAGATTCTGGGGTGTTGGGAGTTCTTGTGTTTGGGCAGTTGGGGTGAGGGTCAGGGCATTGGGAGCTCTGGTGGGCAGGTAGTTGGTCAGGGTGAGGATCCACAATCTGGGCATTAGGAGCTCGAGTGGTGATTGGTCAGGGTGTTGGGAGATCAGATGGGTGGGCGGTCAGGGCCAAAAATAGGGGAGTCCACTCATATGGAAAATGTGGGTTTTTTGAAAAGGGGTCAACTATTATATAAGTATATATGGTACATTAATTTGATTGATATTTGAGAATATTCTGACACCTATTAACAGCAACTGAAAAATGCATACTTCCTGGGATTAATTCAATCATCATTGATTCCAATTGTAGTAATATTAAGCTATCTCATCTTCAGTTAGCTTTGAAATGAGAAGGAGACAGGAAGGTTAACTGTAATGATAGCCTGAAATATACATTTTGTGTGGAGGTAACAATTGTTAATTTCTTGTGCAAGTATATCTTAAACCTCAAAGTATTAATTAAAGTAATTATACTAAGCAATTATTATACTTGTATTCCAAAAGGATACACAGGCATTGGGGGTGGTGCAAAGGGTGTTCACCAAGTTGATTGCTGAGATGAGGAGGTTAGGCGCTGAGGAGAGATTGAATTGTCTTTGATGATACTCACTGGAATTCAGAAGAATGAGAGAAATTCTTGTAGAAACATAAACATCATGAATGTAATAAATATGATGGAGGAAGGAAAGTTGTTTCTACAGGTTGATGAGACATAACTTCAGGATTTGGGGGGTGGTGGGTGTAGATGAAGAGGATTGCTTTTTACAGAAAGAAGTGAAACTATAGAATTATATGAGCAAGGAAGCAGTAGAGGCTGCCTCAGTAATATATTAAATGGACCCAAATGGATGTCTAGCAGAGTTTTACAAAACATTTTCCAAACAACTTACCCCACATCAAAGCTTGGTATGGAATAACACTTTTTGAGAAGGAAAATTGCCATTTTAGTGAGGCAGCTATTTCTGTGACTTTTTTTAAAAAAAAAAAGCAAGGATCCAGCAGAATGTGCCTCCTACAGACCAATCTCTTAATGTAGACATTAAGATATTATCAAAAGTTTTAACATATCGGTTAAAGAATATTTTACCAGGAATAATTAATTTGGACCAGACATTTTTCATTTAAAAAGTAATTCCTGCTATAATGCTCTTAGATTATTGAACATTATATATTCACCCTTTACTCCTAATTCTGAATGCATTTTATCTTTAGATGCTGAAAAGGAATGGGAATACTTATTCACCACCTTAGTAGCTATTGATTTGTGAGCAAATCAAGATTTTATGTGTTTGTTTAGAGGACCTATTGAACCTAGGCTATCCCTGTATGCAAATGACCTACTTTTTATTTCTACCCCCCCCCCAAAATATTTATATCTAACATTGTTGTTACTTGTGTGTTTTAGCATGTTCATGGATTATAAACTTAACCTACTACCATTGAAGGGCCCACTGGTTTTCTATTTTAATTATCCATTCAAAATAGTGAATGAACAATTTAAATATTTAGGTATTATGATAACCAAGAACATTTTATATATATAATCTTCTCAAAGAAAACCCATTTAGTTTTTTGTATAGTAGGGGAATTGAGGGTTAAGGGGAAAAGGCAGGAGTTGCGTCCATAGCCAGATCATGCATGATCTTATTGAATGATGGAGCAGGTTTTATGGGCCAGATGGCTTTATCCAGATCCTATTTCTTGCATTATTCTATGAAATAGAATGATATTTTACTTGAACAAGAGAAATTGTGATTTTTAATTTTATTAAAACAATATATCTATTATACAAAATGAGGTTTAATAATCAGCAGTTTAAAGATTTAAAAAGTCAAGTAATTCCTCATTTGTAAAGTTAGATTAGTTGCTTTAATTCAGACTCCAATATTACATTAATGTCATATGATTTTAAAAATCTTGTTTCAATTAATTCTGTACCAGGCTTATTTCTGAATTAATTGATTTTTAAAAAAAATTCTTACAACAGTCCAGATCTGATATTTAGCATGCCATATTATAAATGTAAAAGTGAATGTCAGTGTATATAATTGCAGCATCTTTTAGGACTGTTTTCTTGGTTCTCCTATTTCATTTATTCAGTACAACACTGCTTTTCAGTAACTTGTTTAAACACATTGAGTTCATAGAACCATACAACCAAAGAACATTACATCACAGAAACAGGCCCTTTGGCCCTTCTAAACTGTGCTGAACTATTTTTCAACCTAGACCCACTATCCTGTACCCCATCCATAGCCCACCATACCCCTCCCATTCTTGTACCCATGCAAATGATTCTTTAATGTTAAAAATGAGCCTGCATTCACCACTAGAGCTGGCAGCATGGTCCACACTCCTACCACTCTTTGTGTGAAGAAGCTTCCCCCTCATGTTCCCCCTAACCATTTTCCCCTTTCATCCTTTACACATGTCCTCTGCTTTGTATCTCACCTAAAGGACCTGTCTGTAATCCTCATAATTTTAAATACCTCTTTCAGATCTCCTCATTCTTCTACACTCTAGGGAATAAAGTCCTAACCTGTTGAACTTTTCCTTTAACTCTATTCCTGAAATCTGGGCACCATTCTAGTAAATCTTCTCTTCACTCTTGCTATCTTATTGATATCTTTCCTGCAGTTAGGTGACCAAAACTACACACAATACTCCAAATTTGGCCTCACCAATGTCTTGTACAACTTTACCACAACATCCCAACTCCTATACTCAGTATTTAGATTTATGAAGGTGTAATGGGGTTTCTACGGGTTATAGCTTGAGGTAGAAAGAAGACTCGCACACCAAGGGAGTGTAATCAACACTGACTTTATTGGGCTGCAGCTCTGCCTTTCATAGGCAGTCAACCATGTCACCACCGGGTCATGGGTTGAGTGAGGCTAGCTGCTGATTGGTTGTCCTGGATGTGCGGGCCTGGATTGGACCCCCTGCGATCCGCTGGCTGTGTTTGGCCGATTCGACCACTATCTCTGCAGCCTGTGGATATGGGCTTCTCATCCCGCACGCTGTCTGCCTGGTTGTCGTGTTTGATGACTGTTTGCTCCATGGGCCGCTATAAAGGCCAGTATGCCAAAAGCTCTCTTTACATCCCTATCTACATGAGGTGCCACTTTCTGGGAAATATTTATCTGTTATTCCAAGATCCCTCTAATCTACTGCACTACTCACTGCCCTACTATTTACCATGTTTGTCCTTCCAATATGCAACTCCTCACACTTTTCAGCATTAAATTCTCTGACATTTTTCAGCCCAATTTTTTTCCAGCTGGTCCAGATCCCTCTGCAAGCTTTGAAAACCTCCCACTGTCCACAACACCTCCTTTTGTTGTGTCATTTGCAAACTTGCTGATCCAATTTACCATATTATCATCCAGATCTTTGTAGATGACAAACAACAATGGTCCCAGCACCGATCCCTGAGGCAGATCACTAGTCATAGGCCTCCAGCCTGAGAAGGAATCATCCACTAACACTCTCTGGCTTCTCCCATGTAGCCAATGTTGAATCCAGTTTAATACCTCCCCTTGAACACAGAGCATCTGAACCTTCCTGACTAATTTCCCATGTTGGGCCTTACTAAAGTCCATGCAGACAACATCCACAGCCTTTCCTTGATCAACTTTCCTGAGTAACCATTAAGATTGGTTAAACACTACCATCCATACACAAATCCATGTTAACTTCTCTGATCAGTCTTTGGCTAACCAAATACTTGTAGAACACCTTCCAATAATTTATTACAACTGAAGTCAGGCTAACTGGCTGAAGATTTCCAGAGTTCCTTTTAAACAATTGAACATCATGAGCTACCTGCCAATCCTCTGGCACCGCACTGGTAGCTAAGGACATTTTAAATATTTCTGCCAGAGCCCCTGCAGTTTCTACACTAGCCTCCTGCAAAGACCAAGTAAATATTTTGTCAGACCCTAGGGATTCATCCACCTTTATTTGCTTTAAGACAGCAAACACCTACTCCTCTTAAATCTGTATCAGTTCCATGACCTCACTGCTTGTTTTCCTAAATTGACTCCAGTTTCCAGGGTAAATACTGTTGCAAAAAAAAAATTAAGATCTTCCCCCATCTCTTTTGAGTCCATACATAGTTGACCACTCTGATCTTCAAGGGGGTCATTTCTTCCCTTACTTTCCTTTTTCTCTTAATATACCTGTAGAAACCCTTGGGATTTTCCTTCACATTGTCTGCCAAAGCAATGTTATCTTGGTCTTTCTGATTTTGCTTTTTTATTGCATTTTTTATACTCCATTTTGCCTATACCTGTATAGTCTGACAGAGAGCACTCAAGACCAGAGAGAGTGCAACACACTTTTATTCAATAAGAATGGCACACATCGTCTATGGACTGAACTGGGGTTTTGGTGGGGGTCCAAGGTTTATATTGAGATATGCAGGGGGTGGAGTCAGGGAAGAGCCAGTCCTTAGATCATTGCACCAGTAGTGAATTCCCAGTTCACTACATTCACCCCTTCCTTTTGAATGAAGGCTTTGTCATGGAATTATTCAGTTGATGTGGTATGTCCTGGCCAAAACACAATCACTGCCAAGACTCTAGAGATATAATCATTCCCCTCGCTGGAGTCGTTTCCCCTGTTTGGATCCTCGTGCAGGCAAGGTGGCCGCCCTCCTTGTTTTTCCACCAATGTGCATGGCATGGAATTTGAACACCAGCAAGATGGCGGAGCTCCCTCCTTGTCAGATGAAAATGGTGTCAGTTTTGAAGCATGGCAGGATGGCTGCCAAGTTTTTCTGCAAGGACAGTGGAAGGAAAGAAGTGCAAAATTTGAAGACTGAAGAAATCTATGCCACATATCCATTCAGTTCAAGATTTGTGGAATCTTGATATTCTTTAATAATCTTATAAACAGGATAAACTTGATATTCCTAATGAAGTGTTTTCAGCCTGAAATATCAATTTTTCACAGATGCTGCTTGATCAGTTGAGTTCACCCAAAACTTTATTTTTTATATTTATTTCTTTATTTCTAGCAATTAAAAATAAAACTTCTTTGATGTCTTCTTTATATTTAATATTTTTAAAATCACAACAAATTAATTAATAAATGTTAACATGCCCTTTTGCAATGTCCCTTGCAAAATTTGCCACATTCCATGCAAGTACATCCATGAATTATGCTCGTATTGTATGACTGGATGCAGACAAGTATAAACTATTGCAGAAAATTGCAAAGGCCTGAAATCAGTAGAAGGCAAGTATAAAACCCAAAGCCAAATAGGATTTGCTCTACAATCTTTTTCGAATAAATGGTGTCAGAAAAATGTAAATCCAAGCAACAGAAGTGGCTCTGTTTTAAAAACCTTTATTTAAAGGAAACAGTAGGATTGCAGAACTGGGAAAAAAATTCAGCAAATTTGGGTATTAAATGGCAAGGGTATACCAGAATCATAACCAATAATAACTCCAGTCATTTAAACCCCTGTGTTTCTAGGCTTATCTGACAATATAACAGCTGGGAGGAGAAGAACAGCATGCTAATTATTCTCTGGTAAAGTTCTTGTTATACTCTTTATCCACCCTTTTCACACTGGCTAACCAGTAAATTGGTCATTCAGTGAACTGGTTAAGGAAGCCATTTTTGTTGTTCACACTGAACCACTGTTAACAGGTTTTCTGCATCCTTTCGCATCCATCACAAAGCATCTCTGGGGCTAAGGCAGTCTATCTTCCACCTGTGATGTCTGAGTGATGCATCGAGTGATGGTGGACCTGGCCTAAATCCTGATCAATGCATTATGATCTTGTATTTAAACAAAATTAATCAAGCCTAATTGTAACATAATTAAGCATTTTGTATAGCCCCTATTGTTGTGCCTACATATATAAACCTTTATGAATTTATAAAGGACTGTGGGAAAGTGGTAGTGGCAATAACACACAATTTATTAAGACTGTGGTGGGGGGGGGGGGGGGAAGTGATGGTAGACCTCCCAGAATTCCGTGCAGCAGAGAAAGGGCTGTATGCACGGAGCACTCATTGAGGGGTTTCTCTGCTGCGTGGAATTCTGGGAGGGTAAGTCTGCCATCGCTCTCTTTCTCTCCTGCTGCCCCCTTCCCACGATCCTTTAGACATTTATAAAGGTTTATATAGGTTGGCAAAATTTATATCTTTTTAATCTTTTGTTTCCTTCATGTTCCTGCATGCGCAAAAACACCATCAATGTATCACTACTTTTCCCCTCGATGGTCCATGCCCCTTTCATGCCAGGCTAATCGGCATGCAGGCATCACATGACCCCAGGGATGATACAACCTACCTAGGCAGTACATCCCCAGCATGATTTGATGCCGGCATGCCAATTGAGGAGCTTTCACACTGGACCCTCAATTACTAGGACAGGGTGCCAGTGTGAAAGGGGCTAGCAGTAACTACAAAGCAAACAAGGATCCCCAACCATCCTATTTACATGTAAACAAAACTGAAGGGGCTACTTTTTCTGCTTTGAAAATCACATGCTTGCAGCACAATATAACATTTGATGCATCATTTCTGCACTGTCAGTGAATTGCCTTCATCCTCCATCTCACTTAATTACTTTCAGTCAGACATCTGCCGAAAAGATGTCTACAGTTTCTTTCTACAGCTGAATCCTTCATATATTTGATTAACTCTTTCATTATCTCTACTTGTGATTATGGGGATATGGACATTGAAACTATTTAAAATAACATAATTTAGTACTGTAATGTAATCTGATGCTGAATTAATAATGGCCATGGAAGCTTTGGATCTTATCTCAGTGTCACTTTGAACTGAGAATGAGTTAGTATTCTATCTATTTCCACATACACAATGAATTACTGATCTGCAGCATCATTAATCAAGAAATAGTTTGTCACTGAATTATACAGATATTTTTCACTGACAATTATTCCTGAAGTAAATTATACTTTGTTTTAGTAATTTCATTATTAGGGAGCCAGCAATATTATGTTTATGAACTGAAAATGGTTTTATTTGAAACAAACCACAATCCTTTATATTGTTTTGTCCAATCCTTGAAGTTTGCCCGTCTCTGTGCCAATTTGAGAGCAGGGAGACAACCAGGGATTTCGACTATAAAACAAATAAAACTACAGATGCTGGAATCTGAATTTTAAAAAAATTGCTGGAAGAACTCAGCCAGTCAATCAAAAGTGAAACCAGTCAATATTTCAGGTCAGGGACCCTTCCTCAAAACTGATCTAAAGAGAGGTCATTGACCTGAAACATTGACTGTTTTTTCCACTCTCTAGATGATGATTGACTGGTTGAGTTCTTCCAGTTCTTTGTTGGGGGTGGGGGATGAGGACAAATTTGAGGTTGGAAAGTTTATTTTTCAAATATTGCCAAATTATGAGTGGGTTTGTCAATTTCCCATCTGTAGCCAGTAGATTAGGAGATTGGTTGACTGTTGAGTAGTATGTCTTTAGAAATGAGCTACGGTTGGGGGAAGAAAAGGTGAGAAGGATTAAAGGCCTCAAAGGGAAAATTAAACATTGAGAAATATGTGGTGATGAGATTAGATAAACTGTGGAGGAGAGTGGAAGAATCATGGGGGATGAGATGAGTATTAAGTTGCATTCAGAAGCACATGAAGAAGAATGGAAGAGCCAGTAAGAAAAATATAAAAGTATGACAGATTCGAATGGTGGGAGAAGATCAGGGTAGTCAGTGAGGCAATTTGAGAAGAGCTGGGAGAAATTAGATTGATCAGTGGCTCTGCGGACTTGGTGATGAGGAAGATGCTAAATTTGTCACAACATTCACAGATTGAAGGACAAGAAATAGAACAGATCAATACATGGGAAAGGCTGGAATTTGGTTAATTGGAGCACGTGCAATAAATTTTAATTTCATAGTTCATTGAGCCAAAGTTTCCATATGGTAGTACTAAATCTATATTAGATATTTACATCCTCTTTTGTGTTACAATTTATATAATCTTGAGCTACAAAGAAATTACAACATAAAAATATTAGTCATCCCCAGTAGAACCATAGAACATTACAGCACAGAAAACAGGCCATTTGGCCATTCTAGTTTGTGCTGAAATATCATTCCACTAGTCCTATTGACCTCCACCCATTTCATGACCCTCCAGATCTTTCCCATCCATTTATCTATCCAATTATTCTTACAACTTAAGAGTGAGCCCATCACTCTGAGTGAAGTTCCCCCTAAACCTTTCCCCTTTCACCTAAAGCCATGTCCTCTTGTATTTATCTCTCCTAATCTAAGTGAAAAGAACCTACTCACATTTACTGTCTATACCCCTCATAATTTTGTATGCTTCTATCAAATCTCCCATCATTCTTCTACGCTCTAAGGAATAAAGCCCTAATCTGTTTAATTTTTCCATGTAAATTAACTCTTGAAGACCTGGCAACATCCTAATAAATCTTCTTTGCACTCTTTCAATCTTACTGATATCCCTCCTGTTGTTAAGTGATCAGAACTACACCTAATACTCCAAATTTGGCCTCACCAATGTCTTTTACAACCTCACCATAACATCCCAACTCCTATACTCAATACTTTGTTTTAAGAAGGCCAGATGCCAAAAGTGTTCAGCCTAGTTGGTCCAGATCCCTCTGCAAGCTTTGAAAGCCTTCCTTGCTGTCCACACATCTCGATCTTTACGTCATCAGCAAATTGCTGATCCAATTTATTACATTATCATCCAGATACAGACAACAAACAACAATGGTCCCAACACCAATCTCTGAAGCACACCACTAATCATAGGCCTCCAGTTTGAAAAGCAATCATTCACTACCACTCTCTATCTTCTCCCATTCAGCCAGTTTTGAATCTACTTTGCAACTTCTCCATGGATACCTAGTGTTTGAACCTTCTGAACTAACCTCTCATGTGGGACCTTGTCAAAGGCCTTACTAAAATCCATGCAGACAACATCCACATCCTTTCCTTCATCTATTTTCTTGGTAACTTCCTCAAAAAACTCTAAAATTCATTAAACATGACCTTAATCAGTCCTTGGCTGTCCAAATACTTCGAAATCTGATCTCTCAGAACACCCTCCAATAATTTACCTACTACTGACATCAGACTCACTGGCCTGTCATTTTCTGATTTATTTTTGGAGCCTTTTTTAAACAATAGAACAACATGAGCTACCCTCCAATCCTCTGGCACATCAACCGTGGCTATGGACATTTTAAATATTTCTGCCAGAGCCCCTGCAATTTCTACACTAGTCTCCCTCAAGGTCCGAGGGAGTATCATGTCAGGCCCGGGGGATTTAACTACTTTTATTTCACTGTAAGGCAGCAAGCACCTCCTCTTCTCTAATCTCTATATGTTACATGATGCTACTGCTTGTTTCCTTTCCTTCCTTATATATTATGCCAATTACCTGAGTAAATATTGATGCAAAAATACTGTTTAAGATCTCCCCCATCTTGTTAGGCTCCACACATAGACAACCGCTCTGATCATCTCGGCGACCAATTTTGTCGCTTACTATCCTTTCACTCTTAACGTACTTGAAGAAACCCTTCGGGTTTACCTTCACATTATCTGCTAAAGTAACATCATGCCTTCTTTTTGTCTTCCTGATTTCCTTCTTAAGTATTTTCTTACATTTTCTATACTCTCTAATACCTTATTTGCTCCTTGCTGCCTATACCTGCTAAGCATCTCTCTTCTTAATCAGATCACCAATATCCTTTGAAAACCATGGTTCCCTATGCCTGTTAACTTTGCTTTTAATCCTGACAGGAAAATACAAACTCTGTACCCTCAAAATTTCACTTTTGAAGGCCTTCCACTTACTGAACACATCTTTGCCAGAAAACAACTTATTCCAATCCACTCTTCCTAGATCCTTTCTCATTTCCACAAAATTGGCCTTTCTCCAATTTAGAATCTCAACTTGAGGACCAGACCTATCCTTATCCACAATCAACTTAAAGCTAATGATATTATGGTAACAAGACCCAAAATGCTACCTGACCTGTCTAGTTCCCCAACAGGAGATCTTTCTCATTGGTACCTCTATATATGTTGATTAAAAAAAATTTCCTCTACACATTCGACAAACTCCAAGCCATCCAGACCTTTTATAGTATGGGAGTCCCAGTCAATATGTGGAAAGTTTAAAATCTCCTATTATCACAACTATCTGTTTCTTTCAGGATTCTGCTATCTCTCTACAGATTTGCACATCCAATTCTCTCCATTAGGCAGTCTATAATATAACACAAATAGTACATATACACTCCCCCCCCCATTATCTTCACCCACTAACCTGAGATCTTTACAAACATTGACAAAGTCTCTGATTCAATCACTAATTCTACTGTTTTATTTTTCCAATTAACTTTTGCAGTTGGCTTTTTCAAAAATCTTGAACAGTTCAAACTTGATATATGCACCTCATTATACTTTGATTTCCAATATATTTCATGAATAACATCATTCTCCAAAATGGAAATTATCTGTGGGTCACAAAATCAAATTAATAATTGATTTTCTGGGCAGAGTTGCTGCAAATTGATTATAAGATAGGTAACTGTGAACACATGAGAATTGGTTTGTAAGAGATCCCTATCCCTGTGAGTTCATGACTGTAGATTTGTCACAACTGAGAATTGATCTGTGTAAACCACAGTCTATGTTAATGGAGTGGTACCCCAGAAAGAGTTCATTTCTGTGCAACTGTGTCCTAGAAAGAAGCAATGCCTGTGCGACTGTGTCCCACAGAGCGTCAACGCCTTTGCGACTGTGTCCCACAGAGCGTCAACGCCTTTGCGACTGTGTCCCACAGAGCGTCAACGCCTTTGCGACTGTGTCCCACAGAGCGTCAACGCCTTTGCGACTGTGTCCCACAGAGCGTCAACGCCTTTGCGACTGTGTCCCACAGAGCGTCAACGCCTTTGCGACTGTGTCCCACAGAGCGTCAACGCCTTTGCGACTGTGTCCCACAGAGCGTCAACGCCTTTGCGACTGTGTCCCACAGAGCGTCAACGCCTTTGCGACTGTGTCCCACAGAGCGTCAACGCCTTTGCGACTGTGTCCCACAGAGCGTCAACGCCTTTGCGACTGTGTCCCACAGAGCGTCAACGCCTTTGCAACTTCTTCCATCACATGTTCAGAACAGTGTTCAATCTTGGAGGCACTGAACTCCTCTGTTATGAAATGGTTCGAGCTTTTGGTGATGGAACATATCACAGCACATCATCCAGAGACACTGCACCCATTTCAATTTGCCTACAGATGGAACCATTCTACTGATGATGCTATAGCCTTGTCCTTCCATTCCATTCTGTCCCACCTTGAGAATGACACCTCATACGCTGTTCATCAACTTCAGCTAGATGTTTAGTATGGTCATTCCCCATAGGCTGGTGAACTGTCCTCACTGGATTCTGGACTTCATAATGGAAAGACCTCCGTCTATCCGGGTTGGTAGCGTAACATTGAGCACCATCACGCTGACAACTGGAGCACTGTGCTTGGCCTGCTACTGTTCATTCTACTGACCCATGACTACAATACCAAATCCAGCTCCAACAGAGTCATCAAGTTTGCAGATGACACAACAGTAGTTGACCTCATCAGTTAAATGCAAATTAAACAGAGAGCAATATTTGAAAATCCTGTGGTCACATTGCACAATCTCAGAATGAAATATTCTCATTATAAAAAAAAAAGTTGTGTATCTCTACAAGACAGTTAATATTGAATAATGTTTATTGAATCAATACACATGACTAACAATCCAATGTGATATTTATTATTAGGAGTCATTCAGGCTGTGTAGCAGAATAATTTGGTTTATAAAATCTTAAGTTAATGGCAAGATGAATATAAATGACAACTAAACCAGGATAAGTGAACATTTGTAGCCTCTTCTAAAGAAACATGGAACAACATTAACAACTCTTTTAATTTGCATAGCATCAGGAACATACTCAACAAAAAAGAAGCTTCAGATTTAGCATTTCATTGGGTCGTGAAACGTGTGATTGAAACCACCTGCATAATATGTTCAATAAATATTGATGGTTCCCTCAGTTATTTATGAGAAAGAAAGGAATGAAAAATGAAGTGACAGATTACACAAGAAAGACTGCCTGTCCACTCTGCAGGTGAAAGGCTCTATTCACCCAGTCTAATAACCTGTAAAGCACATTAAGTAACATTTTTCATATTCCTGGTCAAGAACAATGTCAGAAATATGCAGACATGATAGAGAAAGAGAGGTGAAACAAAGATTTAAAAATGACAAATATCATGGCTTGTGTGTTCCTTGGCACAATGCACTAAAAACAGTGATATTGAACAATACTGTGGCCCCTTCTGGATGTCTTGGCACCCATCAGTAAATCCAATTGAAAGGATTTTCATTTGCACCAGAAACATTCTTCGGATTTCAGACTTTTCCAAGTGATGCACCAACACCAGAAATTCATCTCCAGTATGATTTTCAATGTAGTGGTCTGAGAAAATATTGCTGCTATTTATTCACAGAATATACATCTTTTGCTTGCTTTTCCTTCCTTGAAAATATTTATCCGAAGGGCCAACACACAAACTACTTTCTCTATCCTCAAACGCGTTCACACAAAGCTACATTTACTCTCACCTTTCTAATCTCATCCCAAGCAGCTGCTCCTGGATCTTTGCCATAAAAAAACACTGTTCAGTTTTTGGAGGTTACAAAATCAAGGAGTGAAGATTTTGTGCCTGATTCTGTGTATTGTAGAAATATTAGACAATGTCCTTTTAAAACCTGGTTCTGTTGCAACAGTTGGACTGTCTTCTGGCAGCCACAAGATCTAGAGATAGCACTGAGATGAAATTAACACAAAGTGACTACACAAAACTATATCCGACTGTTGTTCTGGGAACAACAGCTGTTTATGTATAGGCAGCATTGAGGAGATATACAATGGTGCTTTAACATCATGGGGCCTATCTTTTTAAGTTGTATATGTTCAGCATAATAATACGGAAATGTGGAGTTTTTGAGCATATAAGGGATTCAGCAGGTTCAGAATTTAGTTTTATAACCTGAGTGGACTTGACTTTCAAACCAAGAAAATCAATTGTATTGTTTATTGTTGCATGCTAAAAGCTTTGTTTTGCATGCTATCAAATCAGCTCATACAACTGGTACTACAATAGTAACAAATAAATATAGTGTAGCGATTAGAGTTAGAGTGTCAAATAGTGCAGGGTAGAGAGAAAAGTAGTTATAAATGGTGCAAGTACACCTTGAAGGTTCTGTCTCTGATTGACCACAAAAGGACTACCATCAACTCGGGCCTCACCCACATATCCTCCATTACACACATTAGCCCAGGCTCCTCTGCACAACATTTCCCTTGTCCTCGCCTACCACCCCACCAGCCTCTACATCCAACATATCATCCTCTGTAATTTCTACCACCTACAGCATGACCCCAACCACTGAAACCTCTTTGCCTCTCCTCCCCTCTTCACCTTCCACAGGAACTGGTCCCTCCATGATTTTTTTGTGTACTCATCCATTCCGACTAATCGCCCCTTGGTACCTACCCTCATGACTGCAGGAAATACTATACTTTTACCCACACTTCCTCCTTTACCACCATTAGGGGCCCCAAACAGCCTTTCCAAATGAAGCAACACTTCACTTGTGTATCTGCAGGTGTCATCTACTGCATCCGATGCTCTTGTGGCCTCATCAACATCGGAGAGTCTGGATGCAGATTGGGAGATTGCTTTGTTTAGCAACTTCACTCTTATAATGATAGAGTGCTACCACCAGGAGGAGTTGGAGACAGAGTATGTAGCATCTGGGAAATGTTGCATCTTGGGAATGCTGTTGCATTCACATGAGGTCTGGTCTGTGTGTGTTCTGTCCTTAGTGCTGTTTGCTTTGTTAATAAATCTATTTGTTTTAAAAAGAACCCAAGTTTCTTTATTGTAATAAAAGAAACATCACATAGTACCAAGAGTAGAAGAAACAGCCAAGTTCGGCTGAGCACAGGATTGAAAGGTAAAGAGGAAACACACAGTGTGCATAATGAGAACAGTTGATATCAGCAGTGAAAATATGGAGAGTTTAAAACTTCCTAAGGCTGGATGATATTTAAACAAAGCTTGATGCTGTTTAAACAAAGCTTTATGCTGTACCTGCAAGCCATTGGAATCAACAGCAAACTGGATACATGGAAGATTGCACTGCTACTTACCATGGTGGGACCTCAAGCTCTAGAGGGTTTCAACGCATTTATTTTTGTCGAGGCAGAAGACCAGGGCAAATTTGACAAAGTTATTGAGATGTTTGATGAACACTGTTCACCAAGGAAAAATGAAACTTTTGAGAGGTATGTGTTTTGCTCGCACATGCAGATGCAGGGAAAGAGCTTTGATACTTTTTTAACAGACTTAAAATTAAAAGCAAGAACACGCAAGATTACTGTAAGATTCAATGATCTGTGATAAAATTGTATTTGGAATTAATGATAAAAAAGTGAGAGGGTTGCTGCAAGAGACAGAGCTTACCTTAGCTGGAGCTGTGAAGATATGCCACACCGATGAATTAGCTCTGCAGCATGCAAAGAAATTCAGTGATAGTGTAAAAGTCAGTAAAAATGAAGGCATAGTTGTAGTCATAGTATCTGGATACACACACAAACAAAATATGAGACATAGGAAACAAAAAGAAATGGAGAAACATTCAATTGTAAACGATGCGGCACAAAATATGCGCCAAACCAACGCCCAGCTTATAGAAATGTATATAACAAGTGCAAAGGGAAGAATCACTATACAAGCCATGTTTTTCCAAAGGGAAACTAAATATAAGTAAAAGTGTACACACTATAGAAGATACTATACACACTATAGAAGAAACTGCTCTCTGATATATTTCTTGTGGGCATGGTGGTGCAGGAAGTGAATAGTGTTGAGCAGGATAAATCAACTGTGTCATTGCATACAAATGGAACAAATATTCCTTTCAAGTTAAACACAGGGGCAAAGGTCATCAGGTCAATGATGATAAAGCCGTACATCCATGCAAATCCTGCACTGCTCAAAGCATACAATGGAGAGAGCATTGACATGAAAGGTACATGTAAACTCAAGATGAAAGTTAAAGATAAAGAGCATCACTTCAGGTTCACAGTAGTCACAGATAGACATTATTTACTGGTTGGTAACAAAGCATGTGAAAACTTAAACCTTGTCAAGAGGGTGTATCACATTAACAGTAACGATGTACAGAACAGCATAGAGGAAATACTGGATCAATTTCCCGACATCTTCAAGGGATTCAGAGTTTTACTATTCATGTATAAGAAGCAAATTAAAGAGGATGCACAGCCAGTAGTGCATGCTCTGAGGCGGGTTCCAGCACCATGAAAAGACAAGCTCAAGCAGGAACTTGACCGAGTGATGACACTGGGGTCATAAAGAAAGAGGAGGAGCCCACAGAAAGGGTGAACTCAATGGTGTGTGTCAAAAACAAGAACGGTGACATGAGTGTGTGCATGAACCCAAAAGACTTGAACGCCAATATAAACAAGCAATATTATCAGATTCCAACCAGGGATGAAATTACAAGTGAGATGCCTGGTGCAAAGCTTTTCACTAAATTATATGCATCCCAGGGCTTCTGCATGATAATAGCATAAAATACTGCACATTTAATACATTGTTTGGCCAAAGGTCCTGTCTGAGGATGCCTTTTGGAATTTCCTCAGCTCTGGAAATGTTCCACAGGACAATGGAGCACATAATAGAAAGCATGGATGTACATGTACATGGATGAAATGATCCTATGGGTATCCACACAGGAATAACACAAAATGCTCCAAGTGCTACCACGCATCCAGAAGTTAAATAGAGAAAAATGGTGTGAAGGAAATCACCTTTTAGAGTGATAAACTGTCAGAGGCAGGTGTAGAGCCAGATAATAGCAAGGTGAAAGCAATTTTAGAGATGCCCAGACCTACTGACAAAAAAGGCATATTAAGAGTGCTGGGAATGATCAATGTCATTGGTAAATTCATACCAAACCTGTCTTCCAAAACAATGTACCAAAGGAAGTTGTTACAGGACAAATGTGAATTCAAGTGGATAGACAACCATGAGGAAGAATGGGGACAATTGAAGATTATTCTAACTACAGAAACAGTACTTTTGACATTTTTTGACGCATCCAGAAAGACAAAAATATCCATGGACATTTCAAAAGATGGAATAGGTGCCGTACTACTTCAGGCAATAGGAGAAGATTGGAGGCCAGTAGCATATGCATCAAGGATGATGACAATATCTTAATGTCGATATGGACAAATCGAGAAAGAGTGTCAAGGTCTGGTTTTTGGACTTGAGAAATTCCACAGTTATGTGTATGGTCTACCAACATTTATGACAGAGACAGACCACAAGCCATTAATAGCAATAATAAAAAAAAAATCTCAGTGAAATGTTGCCGAGAATCAAAAGACTGATGATGAAGCTACAACATTATGACTTTGAATTGGTGTATGCACCAGGAAAACTTATTGTGTTAGCTGATGCGTTATCCAGGGCAACAAAGCAGCGTGAAACACACAATGAGAGTTCCACAGAGACAGATGTGAATCTCCACGTGAATCTGATCACTGAATCTCTTTCCATATCTGACATGAAATCCAAGCAGATCACAGCTGAAACAAAATAGGACACAGTTCTACAGAAGGTCAACGAGAATCTGAATGAAGAATGGCCGAAAGGTGAAAGTCAGCCATACGAAAATATCAGAGCAGCTCTGAGTGTTGTCAATGGGTTTCTACTCAAACAAAGCAGAATTGTCATACCTCAATCACTGAGACAAAAGATGCTGAAAAGAGTGCATGAGGGGTATCTTGGAATTGAAAAATGCAAGATTAGGGCCAGAAATGCTGTTTATTGGCCAGGGCTAAATGCTGTCATTGACAGGATGGTTTCCAGCTGTGAGACCTCTTTGAAACATCATGCAAAGCATACAAAGGAACCCATGATAGTAACTGATGAACCAACAGAACCATGGCAGAAAATTGGGTCTGATCTGTTCCACATGGATGGAAAGAATTACTTGCTGGTTATTAATTATCTATCGAACTATCCGGAGATTGCGCTGCTTCCTAGCACGTCTGCTGCTTGTGTGATCCAATATATGAAATCGATCTTTGCTAGACACAGAATTCCTCATATTGTGTACAGTGACAATGGACCATGCTACAGTTGTAGAGAATTCCAGAACTTTGCAGAAGTGTATGATATCCAATTTGTGACTTCAAGTCCTCTGCATCCACAGTCAAATGGCAAAGCAGAGAAAGGAGTTCACATAGTTAAACAGTTGCTCAAGAAAGCATTATACAGTGGCTCAGATCTGTACCAGCTCTATTGAGTTACAGATCTTCGCCACTTGAACATGGCATGTCACCCGCTGAGTTTCTGATGGGATGGAGACTATGCATTATGCTTCCCTAGTTTGCAGGACTTGCTGAATTTCTCCAGCACTTTTGTGCATTAATTTTATTTTGTAATGAGCAGCCATTACTTACTTCCATGAAATTGCATGGACTTTTAACTTTCAGCCCTTTCTTCATTTCAATTACCTATGCTGCCAAGATATAGGATTACCAGTTGTACTGGTGCAAAGAATGATCTGATGGAGGAACTTGGTGGGGATAGGGAGAGGGGGGGGGGGTGAAAGAGGCAACAATATTGGTTGAGTTACCTATTCTTTTTTTAAAAAGTTGACCTCAAAACGTATGATGACCCACTAAACTTGATATAGTTTTCTCTGCTGCCTTAAACCTTCCAGATTTACAGACAAAACTGAATTGAAACCTTTTTGCAATTGGCCTATATGGTCACCTCATGTTATTAGTGCACAGAAAGAAATCCCAATCAGAAAATTATTTCTTAAAGAATTGGTTGAGAAAAGTGAAGATTAGTGTTAATGACAGCAATCCTGGGATGCTGTCGTTACCTCTGTGAACAACCTTAAAGCAGCGGTCTTCCAGTTGGATAAGAACAGTACAATTTCCCTTATTCCTAGCAATTACAACTTTTTTTTTCTTTAATTAACAGTTCTACAGATAGTGCTCATGCCATGATTATTTTTAAACAGGTATTTGAATCTTGTGCCAAATCCTTCTGTTTTTATTGTACACCCTTCATATTTCCTGAAGCCTGAGGTATAATTTGTTTTATTTTTGCTCCCAGATTGTTGATTGAAAGAACTAAGGTTTTTACTTCTGTGACAGAGTATATGGAAATGTTTTTGGGAGATAAATTGGGAAAGGTTTGTTAGAATAGGTCACATGCAAACACTTTAAAACAGATCTTACTGAAATACTGGAGACATAGTGGCTTCTCATACCTTTTTATAAGAGCTTTGAACAGTGCTCAAGAGACATCACTAATGGATTCTTGTTTACCAAAAGGAACAAATGAAAGAGCTAGTGGTGCCACTATTGTCTGCAGGAGAACTTGTTGTTGTAAGAGGGTCATGTGGCTTTGCAAGCAGAGAGAGTCAAACAGGCTTTCTCTCAGAGTGTGTGCGAGAGAGAGACACACACACACACACACACACACACACACACAGAGATTACTTGACAATGTTTCAGCCAGCAAGAGCAGCTGGAAATTGAACAGGACAAGCTGGCAAGAAGCCCCAGTTTGGAAGATTGCCTAGTCACAGCCTTTGTGGTTCATGCAAGAGGATAGGACTGGCTGTCTAATGTTTCACTTGGAATAAGAGAAACAGAAAGGAACTGTGGTGATATGAAAGAAAGAGGTTATCATCTGGAGAACCCTGATGGGTCAAGTTTTGTCAGCAAGACACTGATGGAAGTTCATCAGTTGTGGATGTCCTGGAACGATAAATCTCTCTCTGAAAACCAACAAGAACCTTCTGGGCGGTAACTATTTACCTTTCGACCCTGGTGAACTTTATAATGTTAAATTCTGTACACATTATAAGAATTGTCTGCAACCAGTGAACTTGGAGGTATTAGAAGTGAGATTGGACTGTGAACCAAAGAACTTTTCTGAACTTACACACACATTACATATACGTGTGCTTAGAATTAGAAGGGGGTTAAATTAGGTTAAGTAAGTTAGTGATAAGTTAAAGTTTTATTCTATTTTCATGTTTCTTTGGCTTGGCTTCGCGGAGGAAGATTTATGGAGGGGGTAAATGTCCACGTCAGCTGCAGGCTCGTTTGTGGCTGACAAGTCCGATGAGGGACAGGCAGACATGGTTGCAGCGGTTGCAGGGGAAAATTGGTTGGTTGGGGTTGGGTGTTTGGTTTTTCCTCCTTTGTCTTTTGTCAGTGAGGTGGGCTCTGCAGTCTTCTTCAAAGGAGGTTGCTGCCCGCCGAACTGTGAGGCGCCAAGATGTACGGTTAGAGGCGATATCAGCCCACTGGCGGTGGTCAATGTGGCAGGCACCAAGAGATTTCTTTAGGCAGTCCTTGTACCTCTTCTTTGGTGAACCTCTGTCACGGTGGCCAGTGGAGAGCTCGCCATATAACACAATCTTGGGAAGGCGATGGTCCTCCATTCTGGAGACGTGACCCACCCAGCGCAGCTGGATCTTCAGCAGCGTGGACTCGATGCTGTCGGCCTCTGCCATCTCAAGTACTTCGATGTTAGGGATGAAGGCGCTCCAATGAATGTTGAGGATGGAGCAGAGACAACGCTGGTGGAAGTGTTCTAGGAGCCGTAGGTGATGCCGGTAGAGGACCCATGATTCGGAGCCGAACAGGAGTGTAGGTGTGACAATGGCTCTGTATACACTTATCTTTGTGAGGTTTTTCAGTTGGTTGTTTTTCCAGACTCTTTTGTGTAGTCTTCAAAAGGCGCTATTTGCCTTGGCGAGTCTGTTGTCTATCTCGTTGTCGATCCTTGCATCTGATGAAATGGTGCAGCCGAGATAGGTAAACTGGTTGACCGTTTTGAGTTTTGTGTGCCCTATGGAGATGTGGGGGGGGGGGGGGGGCTGGTAGTCATGGTGGGGAGCTGGCTGATGGAGGACCTCCGTTTTCTTCAGGCTGACTTCCAGGCTAAACATTTTGGCAGTTTCCACAAAACAGGATGTCAAGCGCTGAAGAGCAGGAAAGGGCTTTGGCAAATACTAGAGCGCATCGGATGCCCCCAAAGTTCCTCAACATGGTTATCCAACTGCACGAAAACCAACAAGGTCGGGTCAGATACAGCAATGAGCTCTCTGAACCCTTCTCCCTTAACAATGGCGTGAAGCAAGGCTGCGTTCTCGCACCAACCCTCTTTTCAATCTTCTTCAGCATGATGCTGAACCAAGCCATGAAAGACCTCAACAATGAAGACGCTGTTTACATCTGGTACCGCACGGATGGCAGTCTCTTCAATCTGAGGCGCCTGCAAGCTCACACCAAGACACAAGAGAAACTTGTCCGTGAACTACTCTTTGCAGACGATGCCGCTTTAGTTTTCATGTTTAAAGATAATTAAAAGCAACTTTTGTTTAAGTAACCATTTGTCTTTGTGAATATCTATTGCTGCTGGGTTTTGGGGTCCTCTGGGCTCATAACACTTTATTGTTGTAGACCAGTCACTTGGCACAGCTGCAATTGCATTGCAGTCACTGTACTCACGATAGGGGTCTGCCCATGCGCGAGCTCCGGATTGGCAGGTGGAAGTTCAACAGAGTGAAGGTGTGGTATGTCCAACATGTATAGAGCTCCCACTTACCTGTCAATAGTAGTAAACAGTTATTGTTATAACCTCTTCACTTGTGTTGTGCGGTTACTACCACATTGACAAATGTGGTTTCAGAAGTGGGATGGTGAGCATCCCAAGCTTGAGGCTTCCCGATCAACTTGCAAGTGAGGAATCAGCACCATATTACAGCAGTCACCATGGCGGATGAATTCAGATGACCTGACCCACTCATCTTTGAGGGTAACGTTTCCAAGAACTGGCATATCATTGAACAAAAGTATTGCAGTGACTGCTACACAGAATGAAACACATCACTTCCACATTGGAGGTTTCAACAAACTGTTTATTCAAATTTGGTGGGTCTGGAAGCCATAGAGAGGGAGAAATCATTTGTTTATGCAAGTGAAGTGCGTGAAGGGGAGCTGATTCTCAGTCTGGCAGAATCAAGAAAGGACCCTGAGTGCTTGAAAAAGAAATTTAGAGAAATGTGCAATCCACAGATGAATATTACAATGGAAAGGCACACATTTAATACAAGAGATCGAAAACCTGGTGAATCAATCAATTCATATGTCAGCGATTTAAAGATAAGAGCAAAGACCTATAACTTTGAAATAGTCTGCGAGGAACTAATCAGAGACAGGTTGTTCTGTGGCATTTATGACAGCATGAGGAAGGTGCTTCTGTGCAACAGTAACTTAATGCTAGCGAAGGCCATATCTACTTGTCTGATTTATGAAATGACTGAGGAGAACAGCAATAATTTAGCCACTCCACAGCAGCCTACCATGAGCATGATGCAGTCCAGGTGGGATCTGCAAAGAAACAATGGCTGGAGACCAAAAGGAAGAGCCAGCCAGATCAAACTACATCATTGTTCATTTCAAAGGGAAACAACCGTGGAGAAGATCATGATTTATCTTTTGCCCGCTCTAATATTTTTTCTCTTGTTGTGTGTCTTAGTCATTTTATTATTATGGAATGTGGTTTTTGGTTTGAATAAGGCTTTGGTGCTGATGTTCTATGTGCTCTTTCAATTTCTATTTTATCTTGTAGTTCTTCTGCTTCCAAGACTTGTGAGATCCTTCTTTTATGAACCCCTTTAAATCTGATCCTTCTATGCCTTCTTGTGCGGCTACTATTTTTATATTGTTTCATTTGTTATAATTCTCTAAGACATCAATTTTTTGAATTAACTGATCTTATATCTCTTTAATTTCTTTGTCTCTATCTTTCAGCTTTTGTTTAGTTCATTTATTTCTAATTCTACAGCTTTTTGACTTTCTTCCACTTCATCTGTTCTTTTTCCTATATCTGCTATGGCCAGCTCTTGTTTTTGCATTCTATCTTCTGCTTTTTCCATTTTTATTGTGTTAAATTCTGTTGTTAAAATGTCCTTTAATATCTTCATTTGCTCATTAAATTATTCTCTATCTATTAACTGTTTATCTTTTTTACTTTCCTCTTTTCTGTGTCTTTATCTTCTTCTTTTTCTTCTCTCCCTATCTCCTTCTCTTGTCTTCTGTTCACCTCTTCTTGCCGCGATGTCATCTGCCCGCTTCTTTCTGTCAGTTCAATTTTGTCCCATTGCTGGGCTCCCCTAGTCGTGCATGTGCGGTTGTGCATTTTTTCGTGGCTCAGTGAGTCATTTTTGTAGTTCGTTCCAAGGAGGGCCGTTGTCCAGCTGGGCTTCCAACGGCTTCGGGGATCGAGCGTTCTTTTTTAAGGTAAGGCCTACCTCTTTTTTTTGCTGTTTTCCTGTTTTCTTCTCTATATGTCTCTCTGGTCTTTTTTTTTTGGTGCTATCTCTTTATTTTTCAAGCCTTCTATGTTTTTTTTCTGTCCAGCTTTGTTTCTTCTTTTTTTCTTTTCTCTGTGGAGGGCTATTCTTCTCTGGCCACTACTCCATCGGCGTGACATCACACAGCCCTGAAGAGACCACATCATCCGGTGCACACAGTGGAAGAGGTTGATGCACAAATGGCTGGCTCAACTATATTCTCAGTCCTAGGAGTCCAAGAAATCCTTTTGGCAGATCGTGTTTGACAACAAATCATCATTACTGACCACATTCAGCACTTGTTTTGGTTTGGTATAGATTTCTGTGGATGCCATTTGGAATTAATTCGGCCAGTGAAGTGTTCCAAAAATTCATGGAACAGATTTTTACCAGGTACCCCTGTGCCTATTCCAAGTTTAATGACTACATCTATGGTAAGCCAATGACAATAGATTGAAGAACCCTATACACATAGCACCAGCGAGGTTACAGAGGATGATGCTCAGGCTTCAGAAGTACAATATCACTCTGGTATACAAGTGTGGAAAGGAGATGCACCTAGCTGACATGTTGCCTCATGCCTCCAGAGACAACAGGTTGAGGAGGAGGACAATTTTAATGTAATGACAGTTACTCACATATCCTCATCTCGCCTGAAAGACCTAAGGAGACACATGGCAGAGGACATTACTTTCAAGACCCTTGGCACTTTCATCAAGGCTGGTTGGCTGAATAAGCAGCGTAGTCTGCCACAAGCAGTGTACCCCTACTTCCTGTTCCATGATGAGCAGCTCATTGAGGAAGGGATCGTAATGAAAGGCCAGAGAGCTGCGATTCCCAACTCATTGCAGAAGACTTATGTCAACATCTAGGTGTAGAGGCAACAAAATGGAAGGCGAGGGACATAGATTTTTTTGGCCTGGGATGACTGAGAACATCGACCAAGAGGTTCAATCTTGCTCAGTGTGCAACTGCACTAAGCAGAAGGAACTATTACAGCTTCCTCTGGTTCCAGACTCATCTTGGTCAACTCTGGCAACTGACATTTTCGAGTGGCAATGTCAGCAATACCTAATGTTGGTTGATTCATATTTGGGGTGGTTCACAAGAGACCTATTACATGATACTGTTTTCAAATGGATGCAAACTCCACAGGGCTCTGACTGGACTGGTGTGGTAGAAGAAAGCTGACAGGAACCAAGGTCATACCTGGTCTGATCGGAATGGAAAGTGTACATGAGAAACCAACAACACATCCTTCCTGTAATGGAGCTGGTCCCAGTTCAACGCGGACTTGATGAGTCTGTGTACCAGAACGTGGGACTTGAGTCTAAAGACAGTGGTACTCCCTCAGTAGCCACACCTGAGATAACAGACAGTACACAATCTGAGGTTGAGGTACCACAGGCCTCTACCTCCACAGAGGGCTATTACAGGATATGCTCCGGGCACATCTGTAAACCGAACCCCAGTACAAAGACTGTTCCACATTGGTTGTGTTCTTTGTGTAATGTTAACTTGTGAACTGTGTTACATTGGGGGTTACTAAAGAAAGGGGATGTAGACCAGTCACACGGCACCCGCTGCAATCGTGTTCCAGCCTCCGAACTCGTGGCAGCGGTCTGCATATGTGCGAGCACAGGATTGGCTGGCGGGAGTTCAATGGAGTCCAGGCATGGTATGGCCATACTTACCTGTAAATAGTAGTAAAAAGTTATTCTTTTAACCTCTCCTCTCAAGTCGTGTCGTTACTACCACATCGACAAACAATTGTGAAGAAATTGGATCAGTAAAAATCCAGTTGCATTTATTTTTTAGGCATTAATAGCAGAGGAACCACAATTTTAACATGTGCTGCAACGTGTTCACAACATTTTGGCAAAATCCCAATACGCGTGGTTCATCATAACACTGATGTAATTTCCAGGTTGTCTTTTGTCTATGTACAGTACTGACATTATCAATGTAGATAGAAGAATTTATTTGCTTTAAGATCAAAAGTTCAGATTTTTAATATAGTTTAACAAAGCATATTATACTGAGAATAGTGAATAGTTAAAAGGGACATTTCTAGTATACAAAATTTATATTTAATAAATCAGAACTTTTATGTTTTATATTACTAAAATGTTAATTACCTGCAGCATGGTGTATGAGCATGGTTTCCACTTATTCCTAGTTCAGTCACAGCAACAAGCAATCCTTTGGCTCTTTTCCTTGCCCAGCTCACCCAATGGTGACAAACAGCCCTACCTTCATTCGCACACTCCATAGCACTCAACTTCCTCATCAGGATCACGACATTCAATTGTCGCAGTAGTATGCTCCTCTTGGGTGAGTGTTGCACTTTATTTTTGCCTCATTATCAAGGCCTTTGATCTTCTCTTTTCATTTGTAACACTTGGCTTCTATCTCCCAATGGTGGCACAAAGACCTTGTCTTTTCAAATGTAGAATTGTCAGTATATCTCTGTTAGATACATATTTACCTTCTGAGCTCCATTCTAGAGTCTTGATCACAATTCAGGCTAATACTCCAGTTTAAGAATGACAATTGTGTGATTGGTTATGGTAATGTTCTGATGTTAAACCAAAACTTCAGCTATTGTCTCAAGTGGATGCAAAAGTCCCGTGGCATTTTTTTGAAACAGAATACGGAAATTATTTCTGATGAGTGGCCAATATTAATTCCTCAAAAAACAGAATACTATCTCACACTACTGTTAGTGAGAGTATGCTGTGTGTTAAATTTGCTGTGGCATTTCCAGCATTACAGGAATGACTATGCTTCAGAAAAACCCCTTTGTCTCTAATGTGTGCCAGGTTAACTTTGGGTGTGAAAAGCTTTTCCACATGAAAATCTTTCTCTAATTTTAATCTTCTAATTGATTTCTCTCTCAGAAGGACAATAGTAATTCTATAAATAGATTATAGTTCATATTTGTTGATTTGTATCCTGCATAGAGTGCAATCAGCTAGAAAGAGTACAATACTGGATCCACTGTTAGGGAATGAGACAGCAGGTGAAAGAAGTATGTGTAGGGGAACATTTTGGGTCCAGTGATCATAATACCATTAGTTTCATGTTAATTATGGACAAGTTTAGGTCTGGGCCTTGGGTTGAGATTCTAAATTGGAGAAAGGCCAATTTTGAGGAAATGAGGAAGGATCTAGAATGTGTGGATTGGGACAAATTGTTTCTGGGGAAGGATGTGTGAAGTCAGTGGAGGACTGTCAAAGGTTAAATTTTGAGAGTACGGAGTTTGTATATTCTTGTTAGGATCAAAGGCAAGGTTAGAAGTCATAAGGAACCTTGGTTTTTGAGGGATAGTGGGGATCTGGTTTGCAAGAAGAGAGAGGTGTATAACAGGTATATGCTACATGGAGCAAATGAGTTATTTGAGGAGTATAAAAATGCAAGAAAAGCCTGAAGAAAGAAATCAGGGGGCGAAAAGCAGATCAGAGTGGTCAGCTTTATATGGAGCCAAAAAAGATGGAAGAGGTCTTAAATGTTTATTTTCATCAGTATTTACTCAGGAAAAGGACACAGAGGTATGGGAAGTAAGGAAAATGAACAGTGAGGTGCTAGAACCTATACAGATTAAAAAGGAGGTAGTGGTTGCTGTCTTAAAGCAAATAAGGGTGGATAAATCCCCAGGGCTTGACACAATATTCCCTCAGACCTTATGGGAGGCTAGTGTAGAAATTGTAAGGGCTCTGACATAAATATTTAAAATGTCCTTACCAGGGGTGTAGTGCCAGAGGATTGGACGGTAGCTCACATTCTATTGTTTAAAAAAGGCTCCAAAAGTAATCCTTAAAATTATAAGCTGGTGTACCTGATGTCAGTAGTAGGTAAACTATTGGAAGGTGTTCTCAGAGATTGCATATACAATTATTTGGATAGCCATGGACTGATTAGGGATAGTCAACATGGCTTTGTACATGGTAGGTCGTGTTTAACCAATCTTGTAGAGTTTTTAAAGGAGGTTACCAGGAAAGATGAAGGAAATTGTGAATATTGTCTACATGGAATTTAGTAAGACCTTCGACACTACATGGGAGGTTAGTCATGAAGGTTCAGATGCTAGGTATTCATGGTGAAGTAGTAAACTGGATTTGACAATGGCTGGACGGGAGAAGCCAGAGAGTAGTGGTGGTTGACTGCTTCTCAGACTGGAGGCCTGTGACATGTGGTGTGCCTCAGGGATCAGGGCTGTGACCATCTATTTCAAAGATCTGGTTGATAAAGTGGTAAATTGGATCAGCAGGTTTGCAGAAGACACTAAATTTGGAGGTGTTGTGGACAGTGAAGGATGTTTTCAAAGTTGGAGAGGGATCTGGACCAGCTGGAAAAAATGGGCTGAAAAATGACAGATGGAATTTAATGCAGACAAGTTTAAGGTTTTGCATTTTGGAAGGACAAATCAATAAAGGATGTACCTGTTGAATTGTAGGGCATTGAGGAGTGCAGCAGAACAGAGGGACTTGGGAATTACCTGAAAGTGGCATCGCAGGTGGATAGTGTCATAAAGAGAGATTTTAGCATATTGGCCTTCATAAATCAAGGTATTGAGTATTGGAGCTGGAATGTTATGGTAAAGTTGTACAAGACTTTGGTCAGGCTAAATCTGAAGTATTGTGTGCAGTTTTGGTTACCTAACCACAGAAAAGATATCAATAAGATAGAAAGAGTGTAGAGAAAATGTACTAGGATGTTGCCTGGACTTTAGGAACTGAGTTACAGGGAAATCTTAAACGGGTGAGGCCTTTATTCCCTGGGGTGTAGAAGAAAGAGGGGAGATTAGATAGAAGTATTTAGAATTATGAGGGGAATAGACAGAGTAAATGTAGATAGGCTTTTTCCACTGAGGTAGGTGAAATGGGTTAACCGAGACACATGGGTTAAAAGTGAAAGGGAAACGTTTAGGGGGAACATGAGTGGGAACTTCTTCACCCAGAGAACGGTGAGAGTATGGAACAAGCTGCCAGATGAAGTTATGAACATGGGCTCAATTCTAACATTTAAGAGGAATTTGGACAGGTACATGGATAGGAGAGGTATGGAGGGTGATGGATTGCGAGCAAGTCAGTGGGACTAAGAAAAAAAAATGGTTCGGCATTAGAAAGGGAAAAGTGGCCTGTTATTTTTGCTGTGATGTTCTATAGGTATCTATATTTTTTTAAGAGTCACTGTTGACTGTCTACTTTCTATTTTATTCTATCCAGCTGTATAACCATATAACCACTTACAGCACAGAACAGGCCAGTTCGGCCCTACTAGTCCATGCCGTAACAAATCCCCACCCTCCTAGTCCCACTGACCAGCACCCATATATTTGTGACATCCTGAGGGATAAGCATTCCATAAAGGTAAATGCCTCAAGGCTCTTCATGAGGTCTTGTGTAGCGAAGTATTCTATACTGAGCTACTATAGATGTCAGTGTACACGCTGTGGAGTCTAATGCAAGACTGACACCTCCAGGTGTCAATTTCCCTCATTTTCCACAGCACGTCCACCATTTTGGGAACTGGTTCCCTTGCTGGTAAGTAGGTCGCCACATGACCCCCCACCCCCACTTTCCCAGAAACAGAAATCCTGCTGCGGACCCCCAAAGTCTGTATATTATTTTTTGGGCAGCCTTCCTCTCCACTGAGGGGCCTGAACCACAACTAATTTATCCAGATCTAAATGGCCAGGTTTGAGGTGGTCAAATGCAAAAGCTTCCTCTTTACCTCTGATGTCTAAAATGTACATCGAACTGAAGCGGGATCCTATGCGTGTCAAATGTCTGGATAGTACTGCAGTTTGCAGCTTTCAGTGATGGCCCAGGTTTTCTGTTACGTGTGTCATGCCCCTAAGGGGGAAGCACGCTGATCTCAGCCCCTGTATCCACCAAGAAATACTGGCCAGAATGTTTATCCTAGACATAGAATTTCAGCACATGCCATGACTCTTCGAGGGACACTGAAATCCTCTTCGGCCAGCAGCATGTGGATATCTTGGCAACTGCTCCAAGAAAGCCTGCTCAAACGTGAAGAAGGGCCTTGTGTCTGAAAATTAGTTATAAAAGTTTGTTTTCCTATTATCTTTTGCCATCTTAACTACAAGAAGAAATTTTAATGGAAAGAATGTAACTTGAAAAGGGGATGCAAACCAGATTAAATTGTGGGAGGAGATCGAAGAGATTCATAGAGAAAATTGTAAGATAATTGATGCCTTCTGTGATAGTACAGATCTATCACCAATGTACATAGTGTATATAGTTACTGTATCTAGACTGTGCTTACAGCGATTGGCTGAGAGCTAAGCCACACCTATTGTTTGGGCCTTAAAGGGTTGTGTCCCTAGCCAGGTCGGATCATTCCGGACTGGTCGGCCACCTGTGAAGAGCTCCGGTCTTTTGCTAATAAAAGCCTTGGTTTGGATCAACAAGTCTTTGGTTCTTTCGACGAGCTCTACACCTTCAAAGAAATAAAAGGATTTGTTAGAATCGACCAAGAGAATTTGTCCCCTCTCATGAGAAGTTCAGTTGACTATAAAGCACATATCTTGAAATGAGAAGTAATCTGACTCCTACTTCTGGAGACTGGAAAGGCTGTGTTTGTTTACTGTTGAGCAGAGGAGGCTGAGATGGGACCTGAATGAATATACAGAATGATGATAGACATAGATTGGATACATGATAGAAAACAGTTCTACAGTGCATAAATATCAGAAAACCAAAAGACATAATTTAATGAAAAAGTCAGGAGGTTCAGAGAGAATCTGTCCAAGGGGGTGGTGGAGGCAGGTACTCTCAACCCTTGAAGGTATTTGAAAGAGCACTTGAATTGACAAGGAATAGACACTAAAAGCCAAGTGCTCGTAAATGGGACTAGTTGGAGATGAGTACTTGAAGGTGTGCTGAAGAGCCTGTTTCTGTTTTGTATTATTTGGTCTCCATGTCTCTTAGTTATGAAAATGTGAGTAAATAGGTTGAGAAGTAAGCCACTGCTCCTCATACCTGTTCTGCTACTCAATATGATCAAGATCGATCTGCCCCAGGCTGAATATATTCCTCTATTCCAGTTCTCCATAGACCTCAATACCCTGAAATTTCATAACATGTATCTACTTCCTCTTTAAATGCTCCCATTGATCAAGCATATACATTCCTCTGGTATGGAGTATTCCAAAGATTCAGCATTCTCTGCAAGTAGTCTGCATGCTTCTGTAGTGTTACTTCCACCACTGTTGTGATTGAAGTTGGGTGGGATGGGATCATTTGTTTACCACAAATGTAAAAAGACCATCTGCATAAATACTGCAGCTACAACCACAGGTTAGATAATGAATGTTGTTTAATGAATGACAAATCTCATTGATTCCCAAAATTTTCCCACAAAGTGCTTGGGGTGTGTGATGAAATTCACCAGTCACCTGCATGAATACAGATTAGCAACATTCAGACCTCCTCATCAATCAGCCTGCTTGATTGGTGCCCCCATCCATTATTCACATTCTCTACTACAATTGTAATATTATTGTGGTGTGCAGCAACTAGTACCACTGTGACCACTGGAATCGCAGTGGACACGACAAAATAACCACACAAGCATTTCTAGAGTGAATCAAACGAATTTACTCTTCGCCCACATAACATTTTAAAAGCTAGAATCGTATGCTTGAAATGCACTGATGTCATCACGCACTGACGTCACATGGCGGTTTGATGCTTCCTGGAATTTGTAGTGCCACCATAGCACTGCTACACAGCACCCCCCCCCACCCCACAAGAACTGGCAGAAAGGTTTGTCTGTCCTTTAGATTGTCTTCCTTTGCAGTGGGGAATACTTGTTCACATGAGCTGGTTTATGCCTGTCAATAGTGAAAGATTGTGGCTTCCCTCCAATGTCCAAAATACAGGTTGACCGAGTTTGAGTATCCTATAATGTACTTCATAGGGTGCCCCTAAAGGTTGACTAAGTGTTCTACTTCAGACACAATTTTTGAGGTCTTCAGGTACAACAGTGTGCTCCATATGACGATGGTGGTAAAGGGGTAAAGTTTCCTATAGTCTCTCTTAGCCTGCTCAGTAGTTCCTTAGAATCATCGCTGAAGTTGGAATGGTAGGAGACAAACTCCCCTGGAACCACCAATGACACACAGTACACGAGATCCGCAGATGAAGCTTGCAAGTCCTCCTTTGGAGTTGTTCTAATGCCCAGTTATACCCAGGCAGCTCATCAGCCCAGTCCAGGTGCTCTAACCGAGCCAGCAAGGCAGACTTGAGATGTTGATGAAATCTTTCTACCATTCCATTGGCCTGGGGATGATAGGCATTCGTATGAAGAATTGTACCAAGCAAGCGAGACAAGGCCGTCAACATCAAGGTAGTAAATTGTGGTCCTCTATCCAAAGTAACATATATTGGTAAACCAAAACAAGACATACTGAGGAACTCCTGAGCACAAGTGTCTATAGTAGCATCTACCATAGGCAAGGCCTTGGGCCACCATGTTAACCTGTCTATTACTGTAAAAAGATAACAGTATCCTCTTGAAACAGGAAGCCGTCCAATGATGTCCATGTGGACTTGTGCAAAACACTAAGTAATAGCCAGGAAGGACTGCAGTGGTGCCTTAGTATGTCGCTGAACTTTTGCTTTTTGGCAGGCAATGCAGGACTTCACTATTTGTGTCATGTCTTTTTTAAGATCATGTCACACGAACCTGTCCAAAACCATATGAACAGTCGATTTAATCAATGGATGTGAGAGACTATGCACAGAGTTAAATACTCGATGTTTCTATGATGCCAGAACTATTGGGCTTCGGTGTCCCGTTGATATATCACAGAGGAGTAGTTTGCCATTAACTCCAAAATGGACATCTTTCAATTGCAGGTTCGTGATTGCATTCTGATAAGCATTTGTCTCATGGTCATGTTCTTGGGCTGCGGCCAAAGCTGTATAGTCAATACCTTGATCTACAGACAAAACCTTGAGTGGAGAAGAGTGGGAAAGTGCATCAGCTACTATATTTTCTTTTCCGGAAATATGTAGTATTTTTGAGAAGATTCTGAAATGAATGATAATTGCCATTGTTGTCGAGCTGAACAGGGCCCTGCGACCTTTGAAAATGCAAATGTTAAGGGCTTGTGGTCAGTATACATAGTAAAATATCTGTGCTCCAAAAAATAAATGGCCAAAAGCTCCTTATCAAAAGCACTGTATTTCTTCTCTGCTTCTTGAAGATGGCGGCTGAAGAATGGTAATGGTTTCCATTGCCTGTTGACATATTGATGAAGTGCACCGCCTTCAGCCATACTGCAAGCATCTGTAGAAAGGGTGGTGGCTGCAATTAAAACTGGGCAGCTGAGCACAGTGGCATGAGCCAGCAAATCTTTCATCTTCAAGAAGCCATTGTTTCTCTCTTCAGTCCAATGGATGGTTCTGGCATTTAGGGCCAGTAAATTGAAAAGAAGTTTCATGATATGAACTGCCCCCGGAGGAAACCGACAGTAAAAAATTTACCATACCCAAGAGTTTCTGCTGGCTTTTAACCATAGCCGGTCTTGAGTACTTGGTAATGGCCTCAACTTTGGATGGCAGCAGAGTCATGCCCTCTTGAGTAATTCTATGCCCCAAGAATCAATAATTTCTTGTCCAAAAACCTACTTATCCAGATTGATGGTTAGTCCAAAGTTTGAAAACAAACAAAAAGTGTACAAAGATGTTCCAAATGTTCTTCCTTAGTCCCACTGGCCACTAAAATTTCATCTAGGTAAATGAAGACATTGTTCATACCATGTCCTAAGACATCCATCACCCTTTGGAATGATTGAGTGGCATTCTTTATCTGAATGGCATTCATAAAAATTCCAATAACCCAAACAGGGTAATTATTGCTGTTTTTGGAAAGTCTTCTGGTTCTACTGGTACTTGGTGATAGCCACACACCGCCTATTTTGGAGAAGATCTTCGCTCCATGCAAATTAGCTAAGAAATCCTGAATATGAGGTATCAGATAACGATCCAGGATGGTGACGTCATTAAGCTGCCTGCAATCTCCACAAGGTCGCAAACCTCCATTGTGTTTCTGGGCCATATGTAATGGGGATGCCCGAGGGCTGCTGGACCTAAGAATTATGCCTAGTTGCTCCATCTTGGAAAGCTCTTCCTTAACTAAGCGTAGCTTCTCTGGAAGCACGGCACTCTTTAGCATGGATAGGAAGGCCCTTATTACATATGTGATGAGTAACACCGTGCTTTGCAGTGGAGGCAGAAAATTGTACAGTAGCAGCAATCTCAGGGAAATTTTCCAACAGCTTGGAGAATTTGTCTACTGGTTTACCTAAAGTTTGAAGGCACAGAGCAGGGGTATTGGCATCTGCCAGAGAAATAGTCTGTAAAGTAGTTCCATCTATCAGCCGACACCATTTTAAGTTGACGAGGAATGAATGAGCCTGAAGAAAATCTGCACCAAGCAAAGGTTGGGATACTGCTGCTATAATAAATGGCCAAGTGTAGAGATAATTCTCGAACTTGACATTCATCTTCCTGGTGCCAAAGGTTGGAATGTTGGAACTGTTAATTGCTCATAGTTGCAAGTCCGGGGTATGATGGCATGTGTCAAAACCGATGAGTGGAAATACACTAACTTCTGAACCCGTGCCCACCAGAAATTTTCACTGGGCCAACTGGTCCCAAACATACAGTAGCATGCAGGTTTCTTGTCAACCACCACAGCCCTTACTGGGGGTTGGCCTGGGTATTTCCCACAAATGGCAGGGTGGAAGGCACTTGTGGGTATTTATTCCCTAACACCTGGGGTAATAACACCAAGACGAGGCATCCACAGGCTGCTTGCTTGTCTGGGCATTGCCTGCCTATAGGGAGTGTGACATGGGGTCAATATTGGAGGGGTTGGTTGTGCAGATTTGTCTTTCCTTGCTGTGCTTTTTAGCCAGCCATAGAATGTCTGTCTCTGCCATTACAACCCTTGGGTCTTTAAATGAACACTTGGATAACAAGAGCCTAATATAATTTGGCATTCGCTCCAAAAAGAGCTGCTTGAATAATATATTGGGCCTTTCGCCAGCTGCTAGGAACAGCATTTCATCCATTAGTTCTGAAGGGGCGCGGTCACCCAACCCATCAAAATGTAGTAGTTTGGCTGTCCTTTCCCTATGGGATATACCATATACATGTAATAAAATTGCTTTTAAAGCATCATATTTGCTGGTATGAGGTGGATCAATAGGAAATTGCTGACCATCTTAGCGATGGCCTGGTCCAGGGCACTGACAAGATGGTAATAACGAGTGGTGTCGAATTTGACTTTGCTTAGGTGAAATTGTGCTTCAGCCTGTTGGAACCACAGTTCAGGCTCAGCTGTCCAGAAAGGTTGTAGCTTCACAGCAATGGCTACAGAGTCTATGTTTGTCCAAAAATTTGTTTTTGGATTCATCGCAGTGGACAATGATGAAATAACCATACAAGCCATTTCTAGAGTGAATCAAACGGATTTACTCTTCATCATCCGTGCAACCTTTTAAAAGCCAGAATTGCACGCTTGACATGTGCTGACGTCATGACGCACTGGTATCACATTGCCGGTTCAATGCATCCTGAAAGTTGTAATGCTGCCATAGTGCTGCTACACCACCATATCTGTAATCTCTGCCACATAGAAGACAAGGATAGCAGAAACATGGCATGCACATCTGAAAGATCTCCTACAAGACAAGCACCATTTTTCATTTGAGATTTCACAGGTTTGTTTCATTGTTGCTGAATTTAAAAAAAAATCTAGAATTTCCTATTGAATCTCACCATGGACAAACCTTCTGCCTGTTATTATGACTTTTGTACTCTGACAATAATTTTGAACTTTGAACGTCAACTTCCTCAGAGATCTATAAGGTTAGTGCAACATGATTTCAACACCATCAACCAGGGTTTGAATCCGACACTGCCTGTAAGGAGTTTGTACATTCTCCCTGTGGCTGTGTGGGTTTCCTCCGGGTGCTCTGGTTTCCTCCAACTCTTGAACATATTGGGTATTGGGGTATTTGCACAGCATGGGGTTGTGGGCCAGAAGGGCCTGTTACTGTATGTCTAAATTCAAATTCAAATTGACAATAAAAATCTTTGCCAGTGATGTCAATATTGCATCGTAGGATGGAAAAGAAATGCGAATTATACCATTCCATGCATTTCAGGAAGCATTCCTTGAAAAATGAGAACCTGTTTGGGCTCGCTCAATTGCAATTTTCAAAACAGATATTGATGGATAGGAAAGGATATTAAAGAATCTGGAATCAAGATAAGAAAATTGGACCAAGAATACAAACCTGCCATTGTTTATGTGAGTGAAGGAACATGCAAATGTACAAAGCAGGAACAGTAGCTGGCTACTTGGTCCTCTATCCTCTTGCTCATTTCCAAATGATGATTAATTTGATTGGGTGCTCAACTGCACATTCTTGCCATCCCTGGTTAACATTCCACCCCATTTTATCAGGAAGTCTGATATGAATAAAATGTAAGTGATTCATTAGGTTTTGAGTCAAAAGGTCAGTGTTGATCCTTTGAGGGTATAACTGCATCATGCTGAACTGGTTCTACACTTCCACCATCTGGAATCAATTGGAATTGCTTGTTTGAATGCCAGCAAAAATGTGAAATATAATATTCATTAAATGATTGTGATTTCTTTCTAATTGATATCAACTTTCAAATCTTTGAAAAAGTTTAACCTATTTCATTGAATTCCTGGAAAATTATGGTAACTATCTGTCCTAGACAACAAAGCTATTACTACAATAAGATTGTGTTTTCTTTAAATTTCGGAGAAAGGGTGAATTTTAAGCTCCATATGATACATTGTCCTAGCTCAGAAAATTAGAAATTATAAACAGTTTCTGTGCCCAATTTGTGATCATACAACTTCATCTTCCAACTGCACCAAACAGATGTCTTCAATTTTGACACTAAAAATGTGTGAGACTGGACCAATGAAATTGTAGCTATGTTATGAGAACTAAGTTGACAGCTGTCAACACAAAACCCCAAGTATCTATTAGCATCAATCATTTGACCATTATTTTTGAAGCAACAGCAAATCTGTAACCCTATTGGCTAATCTCAATATTTCAGATATCGTCTTGTTTGGTGTTATTAGGATCTTGTTGACTGTAAATGCCTTTCACTGATGTGTTGAGGATTGGGAATTACCAACCTGTTTCTGATCTGCACTACACAAAAGTGCCGGAGAAACCCTGCAGGTCAAGTAGCATACATGGAAGGCAGGTTCAGGCCTGAAACATCAACTGATTTTGCTACCCATGCATGCTGCTGACCTGATGAGTTTCTCCAGTACTTGCTGGTATTTTCATGATTTTCTCAGAGAACTACCTTGACCATCTAACGTCTTTGTATGTGACAACCTACAAACGTTGATTTAAACTGAAAACACTATCAATTTCTTTTTGCTTTTAATCCTTTCAACTTTTGTCACAATAATCTCTTGGTTAAATGAAGTTGACTTTCTTCTTCCCCATGCTTTTTGAAGATTTAGCTGCTAGGCTTATGGAGTCAGAAATATTCTTCTAAGATCAACTTTCAAAATTTTGTCTTCTAATGAATTCAAGGCTTTTGCACATGTCCACTTGAAATTAGATCAAGACAACCAACAATGATCACTTCAAATGGAGCACTTTGAGCTGGAAATGAAAAATACTTTAACTTTGGTTGCCTCAGTAATAAGAGATACCAGGTAGTGTAGATCATTATTGGTACTCATGGTCCTCCACTTGGGGTAAAATGACAAATATTCCCATCTCTGATTACCCTCTAATAGTTGGAAAAGCATATTTATAAATATCAGATTAAGGGCACAGAATGTTAATTGCTGAAGATGCATGCTTTTCAAAGGATTAACAGCTAGGGACCAAGTGAATATAACTACAATTGAACCATCTGCTATCTTTAGAAAGGAAGAGGAAAGAAATAATAGAATGTACAAAGCTGGTTATTGTTGATAATTTTATTGAAGATTTGTAGGTCCAAAAAGTTAAGACATGTTTGATGCTCACCTCTCTTCTCATACAGCTGCACATATATATTATTTTATATGTTCAAAGGAAAAATCTCTGGTATATTAATAAATTTAATAAAATAGCAAATTGTGTTCTGGGAGTTTTAAATCTTGGGAAAGGAGAACAGGGATGGGGGCCAGGAATGAAAGGGGGAAGAGTGACAATACTCGTCAGGGAAAATATCACAGCTGTGCTCAGGCAGGACAGACCAGAGGGATCGTCTATTGAGGCTATATGGGTGGAGCTGAGGAACGGGAAAGGTATGACCACCTTCATGGGGTTGCATTGAGAATTAGAGGAGCAAATCTGCAGAGAGATAATAGACAGCTGCAGGAAACATAAGGTTGTGATAGTAGGGCATTTTAATTTTCTACATATGTACTGGAACTCCAAAACTGTAAAAGGGTTAGTTTGCTTGAAATTTGTCAAATGTGTTCAGGAAAGTTTCCTAAATCAATATAGAGGTACCAACTAGAGAGAATGCAATACTGGATCTTAGGTAACGAGACAGGACAGGTGATAGAAATATGTGTAGGGGAACATTTTGGGTGCAGTGATCATAATACTATTAGTTTCAAGTTAATTGTGGAGAAGGATAGGAGTGGGCCTTGGGTTGGAGAAAGGCTCATTTCAAAGAAATGAGAAAAGATATAGAATACGAGGATTGGGATAAGTTGTTTTCGGGGAAGAATGTGTGAGGTAAGTGGAGGACCTTCAAAGGTGTAATTCTGAGAGTACAGAATTTGTATGTTCTTGTTAGGATCAAAGGCAAGATTAGAAGGCATAGGGAACCTTGGTTTTCGAGGGATATTGGGTATCTGGTTTGGAAGGAGAGATATATAGCAACTATAGGCCACATGGAGCAAATAGGAATAGGAATTTGAAGAGTATATAAATGCATGAGAAACCTCAACAAAGAAATCGGGAAGGCAAAAAAAAGCCATAAGGTTGCTTTGGCAGAAAATGTGAAGTAAAATCCTAAGGGTTTCTACAGGTATATTAAAAGCAAAAGGATAGCAAGGGACAAAATTGGTCCCCTTGAAGATCAGAGGCGGAGATTTTAAATGTTTTTCTTTTCATCAGTATTTACTCAGGAAACAGGCACAAAGTCATGGAAAGTAAGGAAAACAAGCCATGAGATTATGGAATCTATACAGATTAAAGAGGAGTGCTTGCTATCTTGAAGCAAATAAGGGTGCATAAATCCCCATGGCCTGAAAAGATACTCCCTCGGACCTTGATGGAGGCTGGTGTAAAAATTACAGGGGCTCTGGCAGAAATATTTAAAATGTCCTTAGCCATGGGTGTAATGCCTGTTCTTTAAAAAAAGGCCCCAAAAGTAACACTAGAGATTATAGGCCAGAGAGCCTGATGCCATTAGTGATAAATTATTGCAAGGTTATAGCGTTGCATTTACATAGGGTGGATCACCTACACATCCACCCCAAGTAACACGGGGGTTAAAGGGAAAGGGCAAGGGTGTTTGAGTCACGGGTTTTGGTTTTGAGTAAAGGAGTTCGCACTGAGACATTGCTCGACTCGGCTTGTTGCTTTCACACTTCTCGCTCAACACAGCCAACCTCCATTGCTTGTTGTGGCACACTGTCATATTGGTGAACCTGATGGTTAAAAAAAAAATATGAACAATGCAGTTTCCCTGAAGCTACCAGTATTCTGGACCACTCAGTCACTAAGTATGGTTTCAGCAGTCAAAGGCCCAGTTCCAGGTCCAGACATTTTTGCAGATGAAACCAAGTATTACTACGTTGTGGCGGTGCTCAACTAAGAAATAACAGACCAAATAGTTGATTTTCTACAGCAGCCTCCAGAAAGTAACAAGTATGAAGCACTCAAGGCCCTGTTGTTAGAGATATTCGGCCTATCATGCCATGAACAGATCGCATATTTACTCCATATGGACGGTATGGGTGACCAGGCGCCCTCAGCATTGATGAGTGATATGCTGGCGCTGGCAGGCGGCCATTGCCCATGCTTGCTTTTTGAACATATATTTCTAGAGCAGATGCCCGAAGATATCCACCTTCTTTTATCAAATAAGGACCTCACAGATCCATAAAGGGCAACCACATATACAGACGTTCTTTGGCACACAAAACAATATGGCATAGCCACTGCTGAAGTTAGTACTGTATTGCATACAAGGACATGACTTCAATGCACCCCAGTGACAAGACTGGCAGTGCCAATGACCAGTGTTAGCAACAATTCCGGTTGGTGTTTCTACCACCGAAGGTGGGGATCCGTGGCCTGCAGATGCTGACCACCATGCTCGTTTCTGAGAAACGAGCCAGTTATGGTGGCTGGCCACCAGGATAGCCTCTTGTATGTCTGGGACAGACACTTTGGTCACAGTGGGGCATGGTTTGGATTTTTTATTCATCTATTTAGATGATATCCTGGTAGCTAGCCTCTCCCACTAGGAATGCCTGGCACACCTGAGAATTCTCTGCCACCATATCGATGATTTTGGACCCACAATCAACCTGGAAAAGTGTTAATTTGGGTGGTGAACTATCAATTTTTGAGGACATCCTATCAACTGCCACGGTGCCATACCATTACTATGTAAGGTGGAAGCCATCTGACAATTCGCTTGGCCTGACATAGTTAAAGGACTGCAGGTATTTGTTGGTATGATTATTTTCTACCACCGATTTATTCCATCTGTGGCCTGGATCATGCAACCTCTTTTTTCCCTGATGTCCACCAAATCCAAAGAGGTTGAGTGGTCAGCTGAGAAGAGGAAGGCTTTCAATGAAACCAAAAATGCCGTGGCCAAAGCTAAGCTCCTCATCCACCTATGAGAAGATGTCCTTATGGCCCCTACAGTTGATACCTCTGAAGTGGCTGCATTCTGGAGCAGTTGGTTGATGGCCAATGGAGGCCATAACCTTTTTCAGCCCGTACCTGTGACCACCGGAGATGAAATATAGTGTGTTTGACAGGGATTTGCTGTCACTGTACCTGGAAATCTGGCATTTTTAGTATTTTCTTGAGGGTAGGGAGTTTACAATCTTCATAGATCACAAACCCCTAACCTTCACATTTGTTAAAATGTCAGACCCATGGTCTGCTAGCCAGAAACGTCACCTGTCATACAATTCTGAATCCTATCAAGCACATCTCACAGAAAAGCAACGTGGCTGCCGACGCACTTTCACAAACTGCAACCCAGAGAGTGTGCGCCTTGTCACTGGGAGAGAACTTTAGCAAAGGCATGACAGGACAAGGAGATACCTATGTACAACACTGCGGACACTGGACTCCACTTAGAGGATGTGTCCATCGGACCAAGGGGTGTTAAAGTCCTGTGTGACATTACAATGGGACAACCCTCTCCCATTGTTCCTGAATCCAGGAGATGCAAATTATTTGACACTTTGAACGGGTTAACCCACCCTTCAATCTGAGCAACTGTCAAAGTACATTCCAGTCACTTTGTGTGACACAGACTCCAGAAACAGTAGAGGCACTGGGCCAGAACATGCACACACTGCCTAACATCCAAGATACAATGGCATGTAAAGGCCCCACTACAGCCTTTTCAGCCAAGATATAGGAGGTTTGAGCATGTGCATGCAGACATCATTGGCCCACTGCCAGTGACCAGAGGATCAAGGTATCTGTTTACGAAAGTGAACAGATTTACCAGGTGGTCTGAGGCAGTTCCCATAGCAGACATGATGGCAGACAACTGTGCCAGAATGCTCATTGCAACCTGGGTTGCATGATTCAGACTCCCTGCCCACATTACTTCGGACAGAGGAGTTCAATTCACATCAACCATATGTTGATAGGAACTCAGCTCCACTTTGATGACATACCACCCACAGTCAAACAGCCTGGTGGAACAGGCACCTAAAATCAGCCCTGATGGCATGCCTCTGAAGACCAGACTGGGTGGATGAACTCCCCTGGGTCCTTCTGGGCATCTGCTCAGTACCCAAAGAGGATTTGGTGGCACATTTAGTGGTCTATGGCACTATGCTTATGGTACTGGGAGAATTAATTTCAGCATCACGCAAGCAAGAGGATGCATCAACGGAGATCCTTGCAAAAGTTATGGAGAGGCTAGGGAATTTAGCCCCAATATCCACATCGCACTATGGAATAGTGTGATCGTATGTACCTGATGACGTGCAACAGGGTGGTTTAACGTTTGTCTGTAGAGGACCACACAGAAAACCCCTACAATGGCTATTTGAAGGGCCTTATAAAATAATTTGGCACAATGGGGTGACCTGTGTCTTACACATTGGGGGCGGGAAGAAACTTTCATGGTGAACCGGCTCAAGCCAGCACACCTTGATATTAACAGTCAATTATGATTCCGACCCCTCGCAGACAAGGCAGACCTTGTAAAAAGGGCAATCAAGTGACCACTACCACCACTGATGCCAGTTCTGTGGGGGGTGGGGGGAGGTGCTGTAGGTTGCACCTACATAGTGTGGCTCATCTACGCAGCAACTGAACTGGAGCCAGCACTCATGGACTGGAAAGCAACTGATGGCATCTAGCAGGATTTTATATGCAGGCAAGCCTCACACAGGTAGCCCGCGTTACTTCCGCCCCAAGGGACACGGGAGTTGAAGAGAATGTGTGTGGGTGTTTGAATCATGGGTTTTTGTTTTGAGTAAAAGAGTTAGCACTGAGATGTCGCTGGACTCGGCTAATTTCTTTCACACTTCTCGCTCAATACAGCCAACCTCCATTGCTCATGGTGGCACACCAGCATAGGTGTTTTAAGAGATTGGATATACAATTATTTGGATAGCCATGGTCTAATTAGAGATAGTCAACATGCCTTTGTGCATGCTAGGTTGTGTTTAACCAATCTTATAAAGTTTTTCAAAGAGGCTACCAGGGAAGTTGCTGAAGGAAAAGCCGTGGATTTTGTCTGCATGGACTTTTATAAAACCTTTGACAAGCTCCAACTTGGGAGGTTCATCAGGAAGGTTCAGATGCTAGGTATTCATGGTGAAATAGTGAACAGGATTAAACAATGGCTGGAAGGGAGAAACCAGAGAGTAGTGATGGATGATTGATTCTCAGACTGGAGGCCTGTGACAAGTGGTGTGCTTCAGGGATTGGAGCTGGGACCATTATCATCTATATCAATGACCTGGATGATAATATGGTGAACTGGATCAGCATTTTGCAGATGACACTCAGATTGGAGGTGTTGTGGACAGCAAAGAAGGATTTCAATGCTTGCAGATGGATCTGGACCAGCTGTAAAAATGGGCTGAAAAATGTCAGATGGAATTTAATATACATAAGTGCGAGGTGTTACATTTTGGAAGGACAAACTAAGAAAGGATGTACACCGTGAATGGTAGGGCACTGAGGAATGCAGCAGATCAGAGGGACCTGGGAATACAGATACATAAATCCCTGAAAGTGACATCACAGGTGGATGGTGTGGTAAAGAAAACTTTTGGCACATTGGCCTTCATATTCAAGGTATTGAGTATTGGAGCTGGGATGTTATGGTAAAGTTGTATAAAACATTGGTGAGGCCAAATTTGGAGTATTGTGTGCAGTCTTGGTAACCTAACTACAGGAAAGATATCAATAAGATATAAAGAGTGCAGAGAGGGTGGCACAGTTGGCATGTGCAGCATGATTGGCATGGTGGTTAGCACAACGTCTTTACAATGCCAATGATCGGGACTGGGGTTTGTGACAGAGTATTTAGAGGTGGCTTGGGAGGAATTGCTAGAGCATCTTAAACATACATATTTCAAATCACAGAATTTCTTCAGGACTTTTACAGGGTGCTTTTTGCAGAAAGAGCAACCAAGTTGCAGGATACAGCTGGCCTGGGAGAGCATTTGATCTTTGCAGGCAGACTCATAACAGTTTTGCTCTTAGAGAGGGAGGGAGTGAAACAGAGAAGAGAGACACAGAAATCAGTCCAGAAGGACAAAGATGGCAAACATTTGGAAGGCTGTCTGGACAAAGGAGAATACTGTCTGTCTGAAAGGGGACCTGAAAGAAAGAGGATCATCTGGAGAATCCTGAAGGGGGCAAGTTTCGTCAGCAAGACTGATTGAGAAGGAATCAGTTCCGGATGTCCTGGAAAAGGAATCTCTCTCTGAAAATCCTCCTTAGTGGTAACCATTTGCCTGTTAAGCACCAAAGACTGGTGAACTTTGTTAATGCTAACTTCTGTGCACAGTACAAGAATTGCGTGCAACCAGTGAGATTGGACTGTGATCCAAGGAACTTTTCTTAAATATACATTACACACACCTATGTTTAGTATTAGAGGAGGGATTAAATAGGTTAGGTAGGTTAAGTAAGTAGGTTAAGTAATAAGTTAAAGTTTAATTCTGTTTTCATGTTCAAATATAATTAAAAACTACTTTTGTTTAAGTAACCTTGTGTTGTGGTGCATATCTATTGCTGCTGGATTTTGGGGTCCTCTAGACTCCGTAACAGGTTTGAATCCCGCGCTGTAAGGAGTTTGTATGTTCTCCCTGTGTCTGCATGGGGTTTCCCAGGGGGCTCTGGTTTCCTCCCACCATTCAAAAACGTAAAGGGGGTGCAGGTTAATTGGTTATAAAATGGGCAGTAAGGATTCATGGGCTGAAATGGTCTGTTACAGTGCTATATGTCAAAATTAAAAGAAAATAAATTTAAATTTAAATTTACTAGGAGGTTGCCCTGACTTCAAGAACTGAGTGACAGGGAAAGCTTAAACAGATTAGGACTTTATTCCCTGGAGCGTAGAAGAATGAGGGGGAATATGATAGAGATATTTAAAATTATGAGGGGGATAGACAGAATAAATTTAGATAGGCTTTTTCCACTGAGGGTAGGTGAGATACAAACCAGAGGACATGGGTTAAGAGTGAAAGGAAAAAGGTTTAGAGAGAACGTGAGGGAGAACGTCTTCACACAAAGACCTTGACCTTGACTACTGATTATGAACGTTGCCCAATTACCCTGTGACTGCATGGGTTTCCTCTGGAATTTTCAATTTCCTACCACAGCGGCACGGTTGGTGTAGCAGTTAGTGCAAAACCTTTACAGTTCCAGTGATTGGGATTGTACCAGGGTTCAAATCCTGCGCTCTCTGTAAGGAGTTTGTATGTTCTCCCCAATTATGTGTGTGTTTTTTATGGGGTCTCTGGTTTCCTCCCACCATTCAAAATGTACTGGGGGTGTAGGTTAATGGAGGTGTCACTGACAAAAGGCAAAGGAGGAAAAACCCAACACCCAACCCCAACCAACCAATTTTCCCTTGCAACCGCTGCAATCGTGTCTGCCTGTCCCGCATCGGACTGGTCAGCCACAAACGAGCCTGCAGCTGACGTGGACTTTTTACCCCCTCCATAAATCTTCGTCCGCGAAGCCAAGCCAAAGAATATTTAATGGGGTATGAATTTGGTGGCACAGACTCATGGGCCAAAATGGCGAGCTCTCCACTGGCCACCGTGACAGAGGTGCACCAAAGAAAAGGTACAAGGACTGCCTAAAGAAATCTCTTGGTGCCTGCCACATTGACCACCGCCAGTGGGCTGATAACGCCTCAAACCGTGCATCTTGGCGCCTCACAGTTTGGCGGGCAGCAACCTCCTTTGAAGAAGACCGCAGAGCCCACCTCACTGACAAAAGGCAAAGGAGGAAAAACCCAACACCCAACCCCAACCAACCAATTTTCCCCTGCAGCCGCTGCAACCGTGTCTGCCTGTCCCGCATCGGACTTGTCAGCCACAAACGAGCCTGCAGCTGACGTGGACTTTTACCCCCTCCATAAATCTTCGTCCGCGAAGCCAAGCCAAAGATGTCTAAATTAAATTTAAAAAAAGCAAAGAATTGAGTCAGTAGCCTAATTGACCTCTGTGAATTGTTCCTAATAAGTTGATGAGTGGTAAAATCTGGGGAAGGGGATTGATGAGAAAGTGGGGAGAACAGAAATAGGGTCAATGTTGGATTAGTGTAAAATGGGTGACTGGTGCTCATTGCGAACTCAATAGGCCAAAGGGTCTGCTTTGTGCTGCATCACTCCATGGCCCTAATAACAGTAACATTTAAGTTGATTGAGTAGAGCCAATGAACTTGAATCTTTATTTTCCATTAAGTGCATTTTTGAAGATTTAGCTGTTTGGCCTCACTGAAAAACAATAAAGAATTACTCATGTTTGAAATGTTTAAAACTTGTATTTTAAAGATTATTCACAATGCTTCAGCTTCAAGACTTAAAAGGAATAAGCAGCCTACCACAATTCATTGAAACTAAAATGGAATATTACAAACTGTACAAAACTTTGTTAGACTGCAATTGAACTCTGTTCACAGATGATGTAGTATCCTTGACGGTCCTGACCCACCTACAGAATGATGCCTCATACATAAGGCTGTTTTTCATTAACTTCAGCTTGGTGTTCAACAGATCATACCTCAGGCTGGTGGATAAACTGTCCTTGCTGAGGCTCAACACCCTTCTCTGCCACTGGATTCTCGACTTGATTAAAAGTCTTTTCTGGTTGGCAGCAAAACCTTAAGCCCTATTATGATGAACACTGGTACACCTCAGGTCTTGCTCAGCCTGCTACTGTCATGCTGTTGACTTACATTTATGCTGCCAGTTTCAGTTGCAATTGAATCAACAAATTTGTGGATAATAAAACAGTTGTTGTCCACATCAATAACAATGATGAGTCGCTGTGGTGTGCTGTTAGACAGAAGCAAACACACAAAACCAAAGAGGCTGTACAACAGGCTTTAATCGACAAAGACATCCACAGAGCAGGGCCGGCTGTACTGCTGTAAACTGGGAGTGAGTCTTCCGAGGGCCGGCTCAGGCTTATATCCCGGAGGGTGATTGACATCCAGCCGGGTAGGGCTTGATCCATTCAGGTCGGCTGATTGACAGCTGGCCAGGTGTTGTCCTGTCCCCCATACTCTCCTGGAGGTATAGAGGTTTCCCCCTGAAGAAGGCTGGTGGTATACCACCACATTCACCTTCTTTAAAATTTTCCCGGGGTGGGGGGTGCAGTAACAAAAGAAAAATCACACACAATATACAGTATTTACAGGTTGAGATGATCCGGCGGCCGTTGGAGTCTCTGCGACCGTCGCAGGACTGGCTCCTGGTCACTGGTTGGAGGGGGTGTGGGGGGGGGGCTGGCGGCGGGGGTTGGAGTGACTGGCATGGTGCAGCATGGGGGGTGGCTGGAGGGGCCGAAGTGAAGGTGTGTGTGTCGTATCAGATGAGTGGCAGGGGCAGTTTCATCCCCCATGGCTGAAGTGGGCCTCTGGTGCCCCAAAGCTGCCCGGGGTCGGGAATGTGTGCCAGGTCGGCGTCATCCTGGGTTGGAGGATGCTGTGCTATGGTAGATGCTCCTGCTGGTGCCAGGTCCCTGGTTGAGAAGGTGTCCTCCCTGCCACTGCCGAACTAATGTAGCTATGGTTCACGTGTAGGAGGAAAACCTGCTCGACCAGGTGGTTCGGCCTTGTGTGCCCATACGTGTTTATGCAGGAGCACCGGTCCTGGGGATGCGAGCCATGCTGGGAGGGACATTCCAGTTGCCAATTTCCTAGGGAATGAAAACAGGTGTTCATGAGGGATCTCATTGGTAGCCATGCATAGGAGTGACCTAATGGCATGAAGTGCCTCGGGCAGGGCATCCTGCCAGTATTCTACAGACCACCCTTTTGACTTGAAGGCCAGGAGATTTGCCTCCCAGATCACCCCGTTTTCGCGTTCCACTTGCCCATTGCCTCTCGGGTTGTAACTAGTTGTGCGACTAGTCGCGATGCCCCTTGCAGTCAGGTACTGACACAGTTCCTCACTCATAAAACTAGACCCCAGATTGCTGTGAATAAATGTGGGATAGCCAAACATGGCCCTGATGATGGTGGCTGTGGAGGTGTCCGGGCAAAGGATAGTGAAGGGGAAGCAGGAGTACTCATCCACTACTGTGAGGAAGTAGACGTTTCGGTTCATGGAAGGCAGGGGCCCCTTGAAATCCATGCCGAGGCGCTCGAAGGGCCAAGTGGCCTTTATGACATGAGCCTGGGGTGGGTGAAAGAAACGAAGTTAACACTCAGCACAGACCCGGCATACCACAGTCATACGTGATGGTGTACGGGAGGTTCCAGGACTTGATAAAATGGTACAACTGGGTGACGCCCGGGTGGCAGATGGATTCGTGCAGTGCCTGCAGTTTGTTGTCGTGGAGAGATGCGCAGGTCCGGGAGAGGGCATCAGGGAAGTTGTTAAACTTCCCCGGACGATACTGGATGTCGTAGCTGTAGGTTGCCAGCTCGACTCTCCAGCGCAAGATTTTGTCATTCTTGATCTTGCTCTTGTGAGCGGTGTTGAACATGAACACCACGGCCCGCTGGTCGGTGAGGAGGGTGAATCTCTTGCCAACCAAGTAGTGGCACCAGTGGTGGACCGCTTCCACCATCGCCTGGGCCTCCTTTTCAATAGCAGAATGCCCTAGCTTGGAGCCATGGAGGGTTCTGGAGAAGAAGGCGATGGGGCGCCCCCCTTGCTTGAGAGAGTAGCGGCGAGGGCTACATCGGAGGCATCGCTCTCCACCTGGAAAGGGGAGTCCTCATCCACAGCCTGCATTGTGGCATCTGCGATGTCTGGAGGAATTTCTCCAGGTTGGCATTGTGGTCCTGCTGGTCGTGGCTGCAGGTGGTGATGCTATCCAGGTATGGGAACGTCGCCTTCAGCTTGTGCCTGTCTACCCATCCGATCCATCTCCCGTTGGAAGACGGAAACCCTGTTCGTGACCCCAAAGGAAACTCAGCAGAACTGGTACAGATGCCCATCCGCCTCAAAGGGTTTGTCCCGTGGGTGGATGGGGATTTGGTGATAGGCTGATTTCAGGACAATCATGGAGAAAACCCAATAGCGGGCTATCTCATTGACCATGTCAGCTATCCTCGGCAGGGGGTAGGCGTCTAGTTGGGTGTACTGGTTTATGGTATGGCTGTAATCCATGACCATCCTAGGTTTACTTTTCCCTTTGACCACCAGGACTTGGGCTTTCAAAATTGCTGGGCTCTATGACACCTTCTGCCAGAAGCCACCGCACCTTTGCCTTGATAAAATCTCTGTCTGCATGCAATAGCACCTACTTCTGGCACAAATTGGCTTGCAGTCTGGTGTGAGGTGTGAGAAGAGTGCGGGGGTGGGTGGGGGGGTGATGCGCAGTGTGGAGAGACTGCAGGTTGGCCAGGACTGGTAAGTTGGTGTTCTGTGTAGTGTGAGTGGAGGTTGGGGCCCCCCGAAGGCAAAGGTGACGCTCTGCACGTGGCGCTGGAAATCTAGGCCCAGGAGGACTGGGGCACAGAGTTTGGGCATGACCAGGAGCTTGAACCCCGTGTATGTCTCTCCCCCCAGTTATATCGGCTGAGCAGCGCCCGAGGGTACCAACAGTCCGGTCCTTGGTGGCGAGAGAGATAGAGAAAGTGGTGGGGTGGATTTTCAGCTTAAGGGAGTGGGCCACGCTTGGGTGAATGAAACTTTCAGTGCTGCCACTGTCGAACAGGCACTTTATTACATGCCCGTTGATTTGCACGTCCATCGTGTAGTGCCCGAGGTTATGGGGAATGTTCCTGGTCGGAGTGGTGGCTGCTAGGACCGTCTCGGAGTCCAAGTCATCGTTCTCTGGCTGTGGAGGGGAGTTGTGGTCATGGGTGTCCTCTGCAGGCATCGTGCGAGGTGAGTATCAACCGGTAGTGCCCTCTGTAGTCGTGGAGTGTGGTGGACGGCTATTAATGGCATCTGGAGGCGTGGGGAGCATCGATAGGGCAGCCTGCTCATCCCCCATGTTGACCACGTCATCGTCGGAGGGCCCCGGTGTCTGCCTCTGCCCAGCCCAAGATGGCGGCGCCACGTGGGAGGCTGAGGCATGGCTGGCCTCCTTCCCCAGCTGTGTTCATTGCACCGGGGAAGTGATGTCATCGCAGTCGGTGGAAGTGATTTCACTCCGTAGGCCGGAAGTGATGTCATGCTGTAAGCCAGAGGTGACATCACTATAGTCTTCGGCTGGCAGCGCTGGCGAGGGCATGAGCTGGTCCAGATGCATTGGACACATGCGGCGATCGTTGCCTGCGGGGCCGGAAGTTGTGCCGCTGGGGTCAGGGATGCCAGAAGTGGTAGCGGGGGCAATGGTGTTGCCTGGCACGCGCATGTGGTGGGGTCCGCGGGGGAGGTGGGGAGGTGGTAGAGGGCCGCTGAGCTGCCGGCTGGCTTTGAGAGGCACACTTTAACAAAGTGGCCTTTCTTGCCGCATCGGGGGCAGTATAGCAATATTAGACAGGCAATTTGTAGTGAGCTACGGTCTACAGTCTGACCCAAACCAGGACCCACAGTACTTGCAGGGGCGCTGGGCTCCCGCTGCAGCAATGTTTTCTTCCTCAGCTTGGCCTACGGCCACAGCAGAGTATGAGGCAACCACTAGGAGGCCTGGGGGAGCCTGGAGTCTAAGACTTCTGTGTGCAGGGCTGCAGTTTCCAGGGTTTGGACTACTTCCATTGTCTTGGCCAGGGGGTAGATATTTTCTTCCATCAGCTTCTGCCGGATGGCTCTCGAGCGTAGACCTCGGATGAAGGCATCCCAGATCAGTCTATCAACCTCCTCTTCATTTACCCCGAGTTCAGCCAGACACGGTCGGGCCAACTCACGCAGGTGTCCCAGGTAATAATCAGCCATCTCCCCGGGTTGCTGGGCTCAGGTATTTAGGAGGTACCTTGCGAAGAACTCATTCGTGGTGAGGGTTTGTACAAGGTCTTGAGAGTGTCCATTGCCTCTTCGTATTTGGAGCAGGTTTGGTTGCCTGGAAGGCACAAGGATCCAGCTTGGATGGAGTAAAATGACCTTCATTTGATCAGAGTCCAGAATGTCGTCTGTGTGCGCCTCGATGATTGCTTCAACCATGTGCCTCCAGATCTTGAAGCATGTTTGGGCTTCCGGGTTGTGTGGGTCAATTTTGAGGCACCCACGACTCAGGAGTTTTTCCATAGCAGCCTTGGAAAAATGGTTTTGTCAATTAAGTTGAGGTGCACTGTTAAACAGAAGCAAACACACAAAACCGAAGAGACCATACAACAGACTTTAATCGACAAAGACATCCACAGAGCAGGGCCGGCTGTATTGCTGTAAACTGGGAGTGAGTCTTCCAAGGGCCGTCTCAGGCTTATATCCCGGAGGGTGATTGACACCTGACTGGGTGGGGCTTGATCCATTCAGGTTGGCTGATTGACAGCCGGCCAGGTGTTGTCCTGTCCCCCATACTGTCCTGCAGGTACAGAGGTTGCCTCCTGCAGTAGGTTGGTGGCGTACCACAGTTGCATTACAGAGAAGAGGTAAAATGGTGAGAGAACAACAACCTGAATCTCAATGTGGTCAAGAAAAGATGATTGTGGGCTTCAGGAGGATGAAAGCCGATGAATTTCCATTACACATCAATGGTTCCATTATGGAGAGCACAAATTTCCTTGGTGTGCACATAAGGGATGACATATCCTGGACTCATGACACCTCATAACAGCAACGCTCACACTTGCTCAGGAGGCTGAGGAAAACAAGGCTACCAGTCCTTATCTTGACAACTTTTAAAGGAGCACAATGAGTGTTCTGTCTGGTTGCATCATTATGTAGCAAAAGTCTGTACAGAAGGTCATTTAAACAATCAAGACAGCATTTACTGGGAGCATCATCTAAATAAGTCTCAAGGAATTATAGAAGACCCTTTCCATCTAGTGAATAGTATCTTTAAACCACTATAATCTGGAAGAAGGTATAGAAGCATCAAAATCAGGACTGCTAGGCTGGGGAAAGCTTCTTCCCGCAGGCTGTGAGAATGATAAATGTTATCATGTAACAGTAATCATCCCAAATATTTTTAGATTTACTTTGATTACTCATGTAATCATTATGTACTGTGTATTGTGTGCTTTTGTATGTGCACCATGGTGAAGAAGAATGATTTATATCTCACATATTTTAATGCTTTTGACTTGTATCTCAATGCTAATGCTTTTAACAAAAAATGGCTGACAAACTTTTAGTGTGACATAAAATGGCTGAAAAACAGTTAGACAGCTGCAAAAAATGACTTTGCAAGCCTGCTTTGAGAATAGACACCAATTGTGCGATCTTGACAATGAAAAGCAAGATAAGTCAGTGTGGTGCTTGTGGTGCATCAAGCAGACACAAAACATTGGAAAGACTGTACTATAGGCTTTAATCCACTTAAACTCAGTACACCAGATGTAGTATCTCAATGGTTCCACGTGTGTGACTGGCCCAGGAGGGGCTGGCACAAGTTTATATACAGGTCGGTGATTGACAACTGGCCAGGTGGAGTCAGCCTCCCAGCTTGTCTACCTGCAGGTACAGAGGTCGTCCCCTGCAGTAGGCTGGTGGTCACACGGCCCAGTTCTGTGGTTATATCACCACAGTTAGCATAACATCATACTATTTTGTCTTATGAAAGGTAAACACCAAAAACCAGGTACCAGGGCTGGGAAAACATTTTTTCATATATAGAATTATGTAATATTGAGGGTCATTCTGCCCCTTTCTCATTTGAAATTGTATAAATATAGAAACAACCATCTATATCTTTGAAGTGAGAGCTGAGATTTCAACATGTCTGACTGAGACATCTACTGACTAGTCATCTTCACTTCCCGTATACAAATTGAACATTTATAAGAAAACCTGCATACTTTGAAGAAATATTTTTGCTGTGTATTCTTTTGCAGTCTGATTTCATTTCAGAGGTGCAGGCTGACTTCCACATTGGCGGAGTCAGCAAGGATCTTGCAGAAATGACCGACATGGATGGAATAAATGGCAATAGTGATACTGGGATGTTGGATGGAGTTGACAGTACACCTCTGGGACCCTTGAGCCCGGACTTCATCACCCACACCCAGAAACACTGTGATCCCTCTTCCAAGGTTGATCTGATTCCATGCCAAGATCCACAAAAGAACCAAGAGAAATAAAGCATACAGGTCAGTGGAGAAATAAGGTTTAAGGTTACGTGACTGCAGTGATTAGGTTATATTGTTGCCTGAGGTTAAATTTAATTTTAATATTTGGCCATAGAGGCTCGGTAAAAAGGCAGGAGATAAGATATGGGATGGCAAATCCCTGTACCCTGGTTCAGAAAATGTGTAATACTAAATGTGTAAAGATTTTTGATTGCTGTCGGTAGCGTTAACAAGGAGGTTGGGTATTGAGACCTGGCCAAAAGGGGGAACATTGTCATTACAAGATGTTGAAAAAGCTGAAAAATCCTGATGGGACAGAAATGTATGGGGATAGCATTATGTACACGAGAAGGTGCACTAAAAGACTGGGAGATTTTGCAGGCAGAATGTGAATGGTATAATAATCAAAAGAAAAAGAAAATGAGAGATGAAACATAGCTAAGCAGCAAATGTTTAATAAACAGATAATGAAAGAAAAAATCCTCGGGTCCGTAATCAGGCATGTCAACACTATTTTTGCAAAACGATGAGATTGAGGAGTTAGATGGTTCATTTTGGGCTTTCCCACCCCGTCTCTGCCCCAGGTCCAAGTGGCTGTCTTGCCTCAAGCCTTGCAGTAGCCACAGAACCAGTCCAGATTCATCCAATAACTGAGCATATTACATACATTAGACTCCCACCAAAAACCTGAATACGATGTATCAATAGCTGAAGCGGTAAATAAAACACAGAAACAAAGAAACTAAAGAAGACGAAATGAAGCAAAAACAATACCCTATCCATCTGGTTCCAAATCCCCCCGGACACCAGCAAAATCAAGAACATACATTACCAGTATCTACCCCATGGAAACTGCAAGAAATATTGTTAATTGCTCATCATGCTCCTGTTTAGAAGATTGAGAGGGGATCTCATAGAGACATATAAAATTTTGGCAGGACTGGACAGAGTGGATGCAGATGGGATGTTTCCAATGATGGGAAAATCCAGAACCTGGGGCCATGGTTTGAGGATAATAGGACCAAGATGAGGAGGAATTTCTTTACCCAGAGGGTGGTGAATCTGTGGAATTCATTGCCACAGAGGGCAGTGGAGGCAGGTTCATTAAATATATTTAAGAGGGAATTAGATATATTTCTTCAGTATAAGGGTATTAAAGGTTACGGAGAGAAGGCGGGGACGGGGTACTGAACTTTAAGATCACCCATGATCTCGTTGAATGGCGGAGCAGGCTCGAAGGGTCGAATGACCTACTGCTCCTATCTTCTATGTTTCTATGTTTCTATGATAGAAATAGAGACCTAATAGGTTTTGTTAACTACATGAGATCAACTCAAAACATGTACGGAGCCCAATCCCAGGATTTATTCTCTTTATGCCATGTCATATTAAATCCAGAAGAAAATGTAAAGTGGAAGGTGGCTATATGGGCTCCAGCTAATCCTATAGTCTTTTGAGGAGCTTACACAGTACAGGCTGCAACCAGCTGAACAGATAAAAACAATGCTCAAAGCACTACCAGACAGTTTAAAATGACCAATAGATATGAGCAAGGTCCTCGAGTGTAAGCCACTCCCCAATGAGTCAGCACAAGAATTTTGGGAACGATTTACAGTAGCATATCAGACATATGCTAGAGACCAGATATTCAATAATGGTCAGCCCTCACCCCAGTTCAATGCAATTCTTATGCAAAGTCCACCTGGCAATACAGCCTATTGATTAAAACTAATTTAAATTGGGCAGACAAAACAAAAGATCAAGCTAGAAGAGCTATGATGGCTTTCTGGTCTGGCAATAAAGATGAAACCGAGACCACAAAAATCCCGAGTGAAATATAAGTTTCCTTCAAGAATGCAAAGGAATGATGATAAGGTAGACAATTGGCAATACCCACATGAATGAATACAGGTTCCAGCTCAGCGTGCTTACCTACCTCAGAAAAGAAATCAGGGACCACCCAGTCCAGATAATATCCAGCCACCATCTCACCGTAATGTTTGCTTTAAATGTGGTAGAGAAGGACATTGGCATGTTGATTGCCCCTCTAACAGACAAGATGATCACTATCAGGCACTTTTTTCTCTAAATAATCCTTTCTGTTCCTGACTGGAAAAAGAAAGAGATCTTTACTGTTTATCCTCTCATCTCATAAGGAAGTAGTGATGAACCAATAGTTATAGTGAAGGTGCAGGGTGTCTGTCTTCCATTTTGATTGATACAGGGGCAACTCTATCTACCCTTGATCAGGAATTCGTGGAGGAATATGGATTCCCTATTTCCAATCGCACTTAATCAATAGGCTGTATTGCCAGGTGGACTTTGCATAAGAATTGCATTGAACTGGGGTGAGGGCTGACCATTATTGAATATCTGGTCTCTAGCATGTGTCTTGAAGGAAATCCAGATCATTATTTAACTATGGAGCCACTACAGGTGACTTACGATTGTATTACATGTGTCTAACATTTACCATTACAAAATGTCTAGGATGCAATTTAGCTGGGTGAGATATTCTCACAGGATTAGGGATTCAAATTACGTGCAGTGAAAGAGGCTTGTACATTAAAATGCCAACAATGCAAGCAAGACAATTAACTATTATGAGCCCCCTCCTGTAGCACGACCAAGAGCATTCAACACCAGAGAGTGTACAACACACTTTTATTTAGTAAGAATGGCACACGTGGTCTATGGACTGAACTGGGGTTTTGGAGGGGGTCCAGGGTTTATATCTGGATATGCTGGGGCAGAGTCAGGGGAGGAACCAGTCCTTAAAGCATTGCACCAGTAGTGAATTCTCAGTTCACTACATTCACTCCTTCCTTTTGAATGAAGCCTACGGGTGAAAACAGAGAACATCGGATAGTCAAAAAATATTTACAATATTTACAAGTTCAACCTGTCAGGAGGTCTGGAAATGCAGGCAGAGCGCCACAGTGTCGGCTGGCCCTGGGCTTCCTGACCCTCCTGTGGTTCCGGGGCCTCAGGGCACGGATAATCTGGCTCTGGTTGAGGGGTGGCTGGAGCCACTTCCTGCAACAGCGCACCTGAGCCCCTTGGCGTTTCTCCAGAAACCCTGAGTAGGTCAGAGTCCTGGCCCCTTTGAGATGGTGGATTCTCAGTTCTGGCAGGTGCCAGGTCCCTGATCTAGACAGTGACCTCCCTGCCATCCGGGTATGGCATGTAGGCATAAATTGGGTTGGCATGGAGTAGATGCACCTTCTCGACCAAGGGGTTGGATTTGCTCTTCCTCATGTAGCAACGGGTTTTTCAACGTCGCTGCTTTCACCGAATGGCCTTGCAGGAAAGCCATGGCATGCAATCCTGGCACCGAGAGGCCGTGGGTTTGGATTTTGGGCTAGGCTCAGTCGGCCCTTCAGGAGTCATGCACACGTTGGACCTCTCAGCATTCCTCCTTGCCCTGCAGAGTTTCACCAGTGCGGAGTAGATGGATTCGTTAGCTGGACATCGAGCTCTTGAGTGCTGTTGCTGACCACAGAAACATCCCTTAGCACCCGAGGCCACTGCCGTCAGAGCCAATGCAGCGTGTGGTGTTGCTCCTGGACCTGGGTCCTCATGAAGGGTGCTGCCACCTTCCAAATTGTCAGCCCCCATTTGGACCATCTACAGAGACTTGGCTAGTAGTACATTGTCAGGCAGCGCCACGCTGGCTTTCTCCAGTAACCACAGCCGAATCTATTTGGACCACACCCACCAACAAGAGAGTCCCGGATCTGCTCATCCTCCCGTTCACGGGCCGTGCCATCCTCATACCTGCAGTTCCTTGCGAGTGCTCGTAACATGAGGACATAGTCCTCAATGGACTCACCAGGCCGCTACTTCCGTTGTGAGAGCTGATGCCTCACTAGGATGACATTTTGGGGCCTCATGTAGTGGACCTTCAGCTTCTCAACAGCCGCTACGCAAGTTGTACAGTCTCTAATGATCGGAAATCCTTTAGGTCTGACGCAAGAAAGGAGGACCGACCTCTTGAGCTCATCCATTGAGTAGACCTCTTGCATGGCCGATAGGTACAATTGGAAGCACTCCAGCCAGTACGTAAACTCTTCAGGGGCTTCCGGGGAAAGAGGGTTGATGAGGAGCATCGTGGGCTTCAACAGCGCTTCCATCCCGTTCTTTATTGAATAAAATTGTTGTGCGACAGAGAGCACTCAAGACCAGAGAGAGTACAGCACTCTTTTATTCAATAAGAATGGCACACGTGGTCTGTGGACTGAACTAGGGTTTTGGTGGGGGTCCAGGGTTTATATTGGGATATGCAGGGGGCAGAGTCAGGGGAGGAGCCAGTACTTAGACCATTACACCAGTAGTGAATTCCCAGTTCACTACATCCCGCCAGTGGTGGTCAATTGATTTGCCTCCTAACCCAATATTTTCTGCACTCCCTAACCCATATGTTACAGTTTGTTATGATCCCACTGGAACTAATCATGAACTTCAACAACTCTATCAATCAAAGTTCTTCTAGTTGGGGAAGTTAATGGACCACCAGGAATGGCAATTATAGCAAAAATGTCTTCAAAAATATGGTGGCAGATGGGTTTGGTACTTCCTCACGTGACTCTTATGGTTAATCAGGATCATAGAGCGAAGGAACTTGGAGTGCTAATGCAGACTATGGTTAATCTTGCAGATCTAAATACCACAAGAAGACAAGAATTCTCACAGGGAGCATTGATGTACTGGTCAACATCTCAAGAAGTCTACGGCAGCCGACAACATCATCGTCTATCAAGAACAGATGTTTTGGGGGAGGTATGGTCTGCATCACCTTATGAGGTATTTCAATCTGAAATATATTCCCCCATTTGTTATGGGCCCAGAGGACCCCAAAATTCAGCAGCAATAGAAATTCACCAAGACAAATGGCTACTTAAACAGAAGTTATTTTTAATTTTCTTTAAACGTAAAAACAGAATCAAACTTTAAATTACTACTATTAACTTAACCCCCTTCTAATTCTAGGCGCACATGTATGTAATGTGTATATGTTCAGAAAAGTTCTTTGATTCACAGTCCAATCATACTTCTCACTCCTCCAAGTTCACCGGTATCAGGCAATTCTTATACTCTGCACAGAATTTAACATTTATGAATTTTCACCAAGCTTTGGAGTTTTAAGGTAATTGTTTACTGCTGAGGATGGTCCTTGTTGGTTTCAGAGAGAGATTCGTTGTTTGTTAGACACACACACAAACTAATTTACTTCCATCATTCACTTCAGTGCCTTTCCAAAGAAACTTGCCCCATCAGGGTTTTCCAAATGATAACTGCTTCTTCCAGGTCACCACAGAGTTCCTCTTGTTTCCCTTATTTCTGGAGAAACACTCTAGCCAGCCATTTCCTTTTGTAAGGACCACAAGGGTTTTCACCAGGATGAACTCAGAACTCACAACCCATCTTCAAAATGGGGTTTCAACAGCTTGCCAGCTTGACATGTTCCAGTCTCAAAAGCCACTGCAAAACTGAATTCTCTCTCCAAAGAATCACACGTTTTTCTCTCTCTCTCTGCTTGCAAAATTACATGACCTTCTTCTAGGGCTCCAGACCCAGTCTCTGAAAGATCTTATCAGCCTCTGAGCATGGACTGTTTCACTTGTGCTTGCTTTTGAAGTTCCTTAGCAAAGTATTTCCAAAATAGTTTTTATTGTCTTTGCAAAGGCTCTTGGTGCCTCAATGTCTCACTTTCAGCAAAGCTGTTGCATTTTAAATGAGATCTGTTTTGTGAAGTGTTTGTGTTTTAAGAACCCCCCACAATCTCTCTCTTTAAAAAATATATAACATAAAGTATAATATATCCCATCACAAATTGCTTACAATGCAACCACATTTTAACTTTAGCAAAACAAGATTTAAAGGACAACCCAATTGATAAAGCTACAATGTGGTTTGTTAACGGAATAGCTTTTGTTGATGAGACAGGACATTTCCATTCAGGTTATGCTATTGTTCAAGACACAACTGATATCATAGAGGCCTCAGCTTTCCACCATCCTCTCTCAGCACAGCAATCTGAATTGTTTGCCCTAACACGAGCCTGCATTAAGGGAACAGGGATGACACTTAACATTTATACATACTCTCGGTACACTTTTAGTGTAGTATATGGTTTTGGAGCCCTTTGTCAACATTGGGTTTTTTAACATCTTCAGGGACACTTATTAAGAATGCAACTTTTCTGGCTAACTTGCTAACATCCCTTTTCCTACCCACACACCTTGTTGTTATTATTAAATGTGATGCCCACACCAAAGCCCAGGACTCTATTTCCCTTGGGAATGCTCATGCAGATTCAACTGCAAAAGCTGCTGCTATAAACGATCCCTTCATCGTTTATCCAGAAAGCTACATGATGCTAAATAGAATGGTCTTGCCTGATATGGAAAATGTATTAAAGCTTCAGGAGGATGCCCCTGATAAATTTAAAAGACTATGGAAACAGCAGGGATGCCTAAAGGACCAGGAAATGTTCCCCCGCTGGACAAATTTGTGTACCATATGTATTTTTACCTATATTACTTAATTATAATCATACTATAAAGGAAGGAATGATGAAAGTGGCATTACAGACATGGTGGCACCATAATTTAATTGCTGCAGCAAAAAAAGAGGGCATCTGAATGTATCATCTGTCAGAAAAATAATCCTGGTAAGTCTGTTGCATGTATGCTAGGAAGGACTCAATGACCTTCTGGCCTATTTGAAATGTATACGGATTTCATTGAATTGCCTAGAGTACAAGGCTATAAGTATTGCCTGGTGATACTGGACAGAGTTGATCAGTTGATGGACAGAGGCTATACCCACTCACAATGCCACAGCTGAAACAGCAGTTAGAATTATTTTGTGAGAAATAATACCAAGGTTAGGATTGTCTACCATTATTAGCTCTGATAATAGCCAACATTTTCTTTTTCTTTTCTTTGGCTTGGCTTCGCGGACGAAGATTTATGGAGGGGGTAAATGTCCACGTCAGCTGCAGGCTCGTTTGTGGCTGACAAGTCCGATGCGGGACAGGCAGACACGGTTGCAGCGGTTGCAGGGGAAAATTGGTTGGTTGGGGTTGGGTCAACATTTTACTGCTAAGATAAATGAAGTGTTATGTAAACATTTCAGAATTAAACAGCAGTTTCACTGCTCCCACCATCCACAAGCAGCAGGAATGGTGGAAAGAGCAAATGGTACATTAAAAAATAAACTTGCTAAATTAGTAGAGGAGATCAGATTAAATTGTCTAAAAATCCTGGCTTTAGCTCTTTTCAAAATGAGAAATACTCCTCATAATGGCTTAACACCAACTGAAGTTTTATTTGGAAAGCCAATACGTACTCCTTGGACAGCTGCCAAGGATGTAGAAGCTTCTTTGGATCTGCATGCTTTGAGTGAAAGAATGATTAATTATGTCCAGCAAATAACTGAAATTTTTGAGACTTTACATCGACAGGTGCGAAATAATCAGAGGAAAGATGATCAGCAAGGAGACTATATTCTGATCTGGAACTGGGAATGGAAGAATTTGGCACCCAAGTGGAGAGTTTCGTTCCAGGTTCTACTTACCACGCCGACAGCAGTGCAAGTTGAAAGACAACCATGTTGGATTCACCACACTCATTGCAAATGAATTGTCCTTAAAACTGGAAAGTATGCCATACCAAATGACAATAGCCCCAATCAGACTTTTGCATGGCAAACATGGACATTTATTTCACATAAAACAATTTTATAAGTTAATCATAAATGATAAAGAGGAGGATGATTTGTATCTCACTTATATTTTAATGCTTTTGACTTATATCTCAATGCTAATGCTTTTGCTTTTAATACAAGATGGCTGACAAACTTTTAATGTTACATAAAATGACTGAAAAACAGTTAAACAGATGAAGAAAATGACCTTGCAAGCCTGCTTTGAGAATAGGCACCGATTGTGCAGACTCTGTAAGGACAGATAGGATAAGTTAGCATAAGTTAGCATAACATCATGCTATTTTGTCTTATGAAAGATAAACACTAAAAAGCCAGGTCCCAGGGCTGTGAAACCATTTTTCATATATAGAATCTTGTAATATTAAGAGTGAGGGTCATTCTGTGCCTTACTCATTTGAAATTGTATAAATATAGAAGCAACCATCTGTATCTTTGAAGTGAGAGCTGAGACTTCAAGGAGATGTCTGATTGAGACATCTACTGACTAGTCATCCACATTTCCTGTATACGAATTGAACATTTATAAAAAAACCTGCATGATTTGAAGAGATATTTTTGCTGTGTATTCTTTTGCAGTCTGATTTCATTTTAGAGGTCTGGGCTGACTTCCACAATGGTCTGTTTTATCTGGTTTTATTTGATAATAAACTAAAGTCCATTTCTGGTTACCTGTTGCAGGAAGGATACAGATAATTTGAAAAGGGAACAGAAGAAATTTACAGGGATTCGAGGTTTTAACTGGATTCATGGCTATAAACGATGGGGAAAGGTTAGATAAACTTAGAATTTTTTCTCTGGAGCATCAAAGGCTGAAGAGAGACCAGAGAGAAGTTTATAAAATTTTGAGAGGCTTTGATAGCTTAGACAACCAGAATAGTTTTCCCAGGGTAAAAATGTCACATACTGGAGGATGTGCACTTAAAGTGAAGAAAGTAAATTTTAAAGAAGATATGTGGGACAAATGTTTTACACAAAGTAGTAGTTGCCAAAACAAGGTTCCTAGAACAGTGGTGGGATCAGATATGATAACATTTAAGAGGCTTCCAGATAGACACATGAATTTGCAGGGAATAGAGAGATGTGCATTATTTGCAAGCAGCATCATGTTCAGGAGAGATACATAGGGTAAAGGCACTGTTTATGTGCTTTACTGCTCTTTCAACTGAAAAACACCTTCTTCCTAATGCAGTTTATGCTGAGAGAAAGTACTGATAATATCCAAAAGTGGCAAAACTCATAAACATTGCCAAATGTTTTAATTTCATCCTTTTGTGAGAGTATACATTATTTTTATATTGTCCCTGTACATTTGTCAATTGATACATCAAACAATAACATTAAAGGCTAATAACATGAGTGTGAGCCTCTGCTCTTTTCACACAGTAAACCTTACAGTGTACTCCATACATGAACCTTCATCACCTTCAGTGCTGCAATGCTATAAATGTACTTTAACACAAGCGCCTCCTCCCTGTGTATTATCATGTAATTACATTATGCTGACATTTATTCACATATGTCCAAAGTCTTGTCTCATTAGGCAATTTCTTGTTGTATTGGCCTCAATAAAGGTAATATGCCATTCTAAATATAAGGGTCACAAACAGATTTATAAAATGCATGCAGGTCAAGTTCCCTGCAATAAAGAGCTTAGTTATTTTGACATTTATCAAAATATTCACATGTTGAAAGCTAGATTCCAATGCACCATGTTTTGAAAATGAGTTATTTTGGCAAGATTACTTGTTTAAGTAAATCACAATAAATTCTTGAAATATCTGAATGGGTGCCAAGTGAAAGTTTTGATTTCTGAACTACTAGTTGGTGGAGCTCACCCTGTCCTGAGCAGTTGGTAACTTTTTTAATTGAATGAACATCTGTATTTTTTAAAAACTTGTATGATTTATTTAAGAAGAAAGTGGGTGAAATTAAAAGTTTAATGGACTGTTGCTCTAGTTTTGTAAATGAGATGAAGGGCATTGGATTACTTGCTTTTCAAAAGCCAATGTTAAAATTCTATATAATACAAGTAGAGTTAACTATGGATCGAATATCACGCCAGGTGTTCCAAAGCAGTTCTTAAAGTTATACTGTCTATAAACTATGCAAGTACTTTAATAAGAAAGAAATAAACCCAGGCAGTCAATTGGACCATTTATAATAAGTTACATCTCTGTTGCTGCTAGTGGATTACCTTCTATATTTTGAGCACCACATTTGCCCGCACAATGGGGTTGTCTCTTTGTTGCACATTCATTTTATGTTCTACTTTCTCCTATTGTCCCAACTCATTGCCAAGAGGCCATTGAACTGCTATTTTCTATGGCTATTCCCAGACTCACCAGAACCTTCACCAGCACGATGGGTGTGACCAGTGAATCCCAATGTATGAGTAGATCTCCTCGCTACCTTTCCAAATACACAATCCCTCAATCTCAATGATTTGATTCAATTTGCTCTTATGATTGCCATGCATATACATTTTCCTCAACTACAATAGGCAATTGGATTAATCTGCATCTACCAGGACTCTAACAGTTTACTCACACCAAAATTGTATGTTAAACTTGCAGTGTGAGGGTACAACAATGTATTATGGTCTAATGGGTGATGCAAGCCAGATATACATACATAATACACCTTTGAGGCTTTGGGTGTCCACTACATTTGTAGCTTCATTAGGAGCAGAAGACAGAATATCATTCAACAAGAATAACCTGGGTGAAGATACAGGCTGCAGAATTGCAGTTTTACCTGTGGCTGTTTTAGCCTTCAGCAGCAGGCAATAACTCTTTTTCATCAGTACAATTTGGAAAACCTCCTACAACTCTTGTAGAGATTCATTGATGATAAATTGTTCATGTGCACCACCTAGTGTTTTTATATGAAAAGCTGATGGTTTATGCTCAGTTCTGGCTATCATTGTTGATCTGATAGCATTAATTCTTAACTTGTAAATGACAAATTTGCTAAACAATACACCTAACAATACATTGCACTCATTATTTGATAATTAAGTTTGTGATTTAAGAAATGGGACTCATTACAAGCATCACATGTTACCAACATTATTTTTGGCTACACCATTTCTAGAGAAGTTGCCAGTTCTGCCTATTGAAGCCAAGAAAGTAGAATGAAATCAATGGAAAATGTAGTTGATTCTTCTAACAGATGATTTAATTTACCAGATTTCTATAGGGATATGAGATGATGGAATGATAAAAACTTTGTTTCTGTTTAACAGCAATTGTGAACAAAAAATAAAGAAGGTTAAGGGCAGCAGATGAATGGGGACACCACTTTGCAAGTTGCTTTCCATCATGACTTCAAATTTATTAAGTAAAAACACAATGCTGGAGAAACTCAGCAGGTTAGTGTCCTTCATATAGCAAAGATATAGATAAATAACCAATGTTTTGGGCTTGATCTTCACTGGATCTTTAAATCGAAGAGCTCCCATCCCAAAAACATCATGGGAGTGCTTTCACCAAAGGATTGCAGCAGATGAAGAAAGTACCTCATCACTACCTTCCCAGGGACTATTCAGAACAATCAATGAATGATTCCTATTAGATTAAAGAATAACATAAAAATACGATGGTGTAGTTGATGAAATATAAAACTGCTGACATGCAATCAAATCTGTATTGGGGATTATACTTTCTTACCTGCTAACAACAATCTATATGCCATTGCTGTAAGGAGGGACATTGAAGTTCATTGCAGATCACAATTAAGATTTGGAGTTTATAGAATAGCATTACTACACAAAATTAAGGAAATAATTTGATAATTCAGGCTCCTGTATTTAACTGACCTTTCTAATCCATATATGTTACACAAACTGAATGATGCCTTATCAATTCCTATTCTCCTTTGAGGTGAAGTGTCTGATAATTGTGGCATGAAACCTTAACCCCTCTGTATGTTGATAAAGGCTGTAAAAAATGAGGGGATAATTGGTGAAAATTGGATTCTGAGCTGAGGAATCCAATCAGTGGCCTTTTTTACATAAGAAATGTATCTTGCCATTCTAGTACCATCTGTTGTGAGAGGAGTTGGAATGGGATGGAAGAAACAAGATTCAAGATTCTTTTAAATTTTATTTTAAAATTTAGACATACAGCACGGCAACCGGCCATTTTGGCCCATGAGCCCTTGCTGCTCAATTACACTCAATTAACTTACAACCCCTAGTATGTTTTGAATGGTGGGAGCAAACTGGAGCCCCCGGAAAAAAACCCATGCAGACACAGGGAGAATGTATAAACCCTGTGCAGACAGTGTGGAATTCGAACCCCAGTCCCGATTGCTGGCACCGTAACAGCATTGTGCTAACTGCTACACTAACTGTACAGCACTTTTATTGTCATGTAATAAAACAGAAAATGTAATGTTATGCAAAAATTCCTTTAGTCCACTATAAGACAGACAAAGATTTGCTATCAACAAAAATTTCTTGGCATTGTAACTTTTGGAAGATATTGGAAATGTGAGTTTTCGAATGTCCAAATATCAAATTCAGATTGTGAAGGTTGCCTTGGCGGTATCCAGGAAGTGTATAATGGTTAGTGGAAGTCTGACTCCCAATTAAATACCACACGATGGAATTGCATTCCCTTGGAGAAATTCACTTACAATCTAAAGGGCGAACATGACAGATTCATTAAAGTGTGGCAGCCGTATCTGAAATACATGGGCATGTAGATTGACTAGCTCCCTCTCCCTGTGAAATATGGATATAATAAAAACCTTTCATAATAGGGTAAAGATCGGAGTTAAGGAAATGGAACATTGCACAGGCGATGTGCATGTTTTCTTTTTAGCCCATTTTATAGTTTGTTTTCTTTTAGTTTTGTTTTGTTTTTTAGTTTTTTTTATTTCTTACTTGGGTTATTTAGTTAATTAGGTTGTTTCTTTTTTTTAGGTCTTCAGTGGGGGCTCTGAACCCCATTTGTATATGTATAATCGATATGGCTATGTGTTTGGGGGCAAGAGGTGGATTGTTGACATTACCTTATGAGTCTGTAAAAAATAAAAATATTTTTTAAATGCTTGGTGTCCCTTAAACAGAGAAAGAAGCAAAAGAGTTCTCCCAGAGTCATTGAGTGTCCATGGATTGACCTCCAGCACTCCCGCAACCACACAGCCTTCAGTCCAAACCTTCAGCAACCCAAATACCAGATCAGGAAGCCCTTAATGTTTCAACATCCTCTTGCATCTCTGTTCTGATACCTGGTTCTCGCTTCAGCCAATCTCCAGCAATATGCACTGATGCATGTCCCTTGCTGCAGTTGCCTGCAGCTCACAAGGGTTCCTTACCTTGAGTCCGCACCAGAGCCACCATTACAGCAGGTCCAGCAGCACCACCATTATTCTAACAGTTGCATTTGCTGGGATTGTGGATTCAGAGAAGCACTCCCTCTAAAAAAAAAATTCTGCCACATTCAATCTGCAGCAGACTCTGCAGTCATAAAAATCATAGATTTATCAAAACATACAGCATGGACAGAGGCCTTATGGGCCACTGAGTCTATACTGAACATTTGTTCTACTCTGGTCTTGTTTTATTCCTTCCACATTTCTATTAACCTTTCCCAAATTCTACTATTCACCTAGCTTCTTGGACAAATTTGGGAGGAAACCAGAGAAATTGAAAGAAAGCTACATGATGACAGGTAGAACACGCAAACTCCCCACAGACAGTACTGGAGATTGGGAACTGTGAGCTCCAGAATTCTATTTGGATTCTACTAGGAATCCTATTAGATTCCTCTACCAAAGTATCTTCTGACAGTAACATATTCAAGCAACCTAATTCCAAAAAAACATGCTCCTGACAAATTTTGCTATGAGATAAATAAAAATCAGATGCAATGCATTCTAATGGTTACACCTTTTTCCACAGAAAAAGTAGCTATCAATGGAGTGGAATGTAGATGTTGAGATTCGAGCACATGCTATAAACATTACAGAAGGGCATGTCTGATCAGGAAGAAGCTGGTCACAAATATCTTAGAAAATGTGAGTCCTTGTCTGTTTGTAATGCTGCAGGAAAAAAATAGGTTTGTGTCTGTCATTATTGTGTCATGAAATGCCTTAACTATTGACAATCTTATTTCACCTCTCTTGGACTTGGCCACAGATAGATGAATTTGTCCAGCCACAGTTCTGCTGGAATTCTCCCTCACTGAGCTACAATCCTGATTGGCTAACAATTGATTTCCAAATCAGTTCATTGCAAAGGTGTAAACTCCAGTAAGAACAGACTCTTTGTCACTTGGAGCAATGAGAAAGCAAAAAAACACGGTGGGGTTCAGGCTGTTGGTAGGAATTGGATTTGGAGATGAAAAATCTAAAAGGTAACAGGGTGGGGAATTATGGAAGATCAAGAGTTGATCAAGATGGAGGAAAGGAAATACAGAGCAACTAAAGAATTTCACTTTCTGCCTTGGAGTGGGAAATAAAAATAAACAAATTTTGAGTGTAAAATATCTGCTTTATTTGATTGAGTGCCAACATCTGCTCTCCAAAGGCAATTCCCTGCAGCTTTGGCCATGGTGAACATTTTAATTTGGGGATCAATGGGAAAAAATTTTTCATGCAGTGTGGTTAGAATGTAGAAAACATTGCCTAACTGAATGACGGAAGCAGGTACTCAAACAACATTTAAGAAAAATTTAGATGAAATATTTGGCACATGAATTGCCAATGAATAGGAAGCTGGCAAATGGAAGTTTTATAGATATGTACTTGATGGTCAGCATATTCGCATCAAAGGGCCTGTTTCCATGCTGTGTGACTCTATATCTAAAATACTTCCTTGAAAATTTGCCACAAAGTGCATTAAAATGGATGCTCTCAGAGGGCTCTTGGACATTATAAATATTTTCCTTGGGGGGAAAAAGGCATTCAACTTGAAAAACTATATTTCAAAGTGAGGTATGCTTATCTTTTTTGATTCTAAATGGGACTAAAAAGTTGATATCTAATTCTTCTTTGCCACCTATTATTTCCAAATAAGTTGGCTCCACCAGAAAATATTTGTTGAAGTAATTTGGCACAAAATCAAATATTGGATTATAGGGTGGCTATTCCAAAGGTGGACATGATCATAGGTTACCATTCACATACATAGAGTGTGTTTGGATTTGTTATGTGTGTATCTATATATATATATTAGCAGAAATGAGTAAAATGGGATCCACACAACTCTTCAATAGAGTAAAGGAAATTAAATTTGCCACAAACCTCAAGTGACAGGTGCTCAAAAGCTTGGCCAAAAAAAATGGAGCTTCTCGGAATAGAAAAATACAGTAAGGCAGAGGCATTCAGAGAGGGCATTCCAGAGCTTTGAGTAGATGAAGCAGCAGACTTGAAAATGTGCTAGACTCCAGAATTGTAGATTTCAGAATATTGTAGAGATAAAGGAATTTACAGACATAAGGTACAGCAAGTATGAAAGATTTGAACATAACATGTGATGCCCATTTGGAATCAAGTTTGCAACTGCTAAACACAAATTTTTAACAACAATATAAAATTGCATAACACTAATAAATCTTGAAAATATCAAAGCCACATCCTCCTTTGGATTAATACAAATTGTTAGTGAGAAGTCAGAGGATTTTGAATGATTTCTTTGCCTCGGTATTCACTAGGGAAAAAAAAATATTGAGCCAGTTGAGGTAAAGAAAAATAGTGGGGAGGTAATGAAGCATATAAGGATAACCGAGGAGGTAGTGATGGCTGTGTTGAAAAAGATAAAGTTGGATAAATCTCTGGGACCGGACAAAATATTCCCAAAGACACTCAGGGAGGTTAGTGGACAGATAGTGGGGCCATTAACAGAGATATTTAGGATGTCACTGGCCACGGGGGTAGTGCCAAAGGATTGGAGGGTGGCACATGTGGTTCCGCTGTTTAAGAAAGGGTCTAAATGTAAACCTGGGATTTATAGGCCCGTGAGTCTGATGTCTGTGGTGGGCAAGTTGATGGAAAATGTTCTGAGAGATGGTATTTACAATTATTTGGAGGTACAGGGATTGCTAGTGAGTAATCAGCATGATTTTGTCAGGGGTAGATCATGCTTGACAAACCTGATTGAGTTTTTCGAGGGGGTTACAAAAAAGGTTGATGAAGGGAAAGCTGTGGATGTTGTCTATTTAGACTTTAGTAAAGCTTTTGACAAAGTTCCCCACAGGAGGTTAGGAAAAAAGGTGGAGGAATTAGGTATAAATGAGGAGGTAGTGAAATGGATTCAGCAATGGTTGGATGGGAGATGTCAGAGAGTAGTGGTAGAAAATTGTTTGTCCAATTGGAGGGCAGTGACTAGTGGAGTTCCTCAGGGATCGGTCCTGGGTCCACTATTGTTTGTATATATGTTAACGATCTGGAAGTAGGAGTGGAGAATTGGATAAGCAAGTTTGCGGATGATACAAAGATTGGTGGTGTTGTGGACAGTGAGGAAGATTACCATAGATTAAAAGGTGATTTAGGAAGGCTGGAGGTGTGGGCTGAGAAATGGCTGATGGAATTTATACAGATAAGCGTGAGGTGTTACATTTTGGAAAGGCAAATCTAAATAGGTCATATGCATTAAATGGTAGGCTATTGAGATGTGTAGAGCAACAAAGGGATTTAGGAGTGATGGTAAATAGTACCCTCAAGGCTGATACTCAGGTAGATAATGTGGTGAAGAAGGCATTTGGAATGTTGGCCTTCATAAATCGGAGTATTGAATTCAAGAGTAGGGAGGTTATGATGAAATTGTACAAGGCATTGGTGAGGCCAAATTTGGAGTACTGTGTACAGTTTTGGTCACCAAATTATAGGAAAGATATAAACAAAATAGAGAGAGTGCAGAGAAGGTTCACAAGAATGTTGACAGGATTTCAAGGTTTGAGTTACAGGGAAAGGTTGTGCAGACTGGGGCTTTTTTCTCTGGAGTGTAGAAGATTGAGAGGGGACTTGATAGAGGTGTTTAAGATTTTAAAAGGGACAGACAGAGTAAACGTGGATAGGCTTTTTCAATTAAGAGTGGGGAAGATTCAAACTAGAGGGCATGGTTTAAGATTGAAGGGGGAAAATTATAAGGGGAACATGAGGGGAAATTTCGTTACTCAAAGGGTGGTGGGGATGTGGAATGAGCTTCCGACAGATGTGGTCGAGGCGGGATCATTGGTTACATTTAAGGAAAGACTAGATAGTTACATGGATAGGAGAGGACTGGAGGCCTATGGACCGGGCGCTGGTCAGTGGGACTAGGAGGGTGGGGATTTGTTATGGCATGGACTAGTAGGGCCGAACTGGCCTGTTCTGTGCTGTAAGTGGTTATATGGTTAAAGTAGTGAGAACATCATCTGGGTGGCATGGTTAGTGCAGTGGCTAGTACAAAGCTATTACAGTGCTGGTGACCAGGGATGAATCTGGAACTGTCTGAAAGGAGTTTGTATGTTTTCCAATGCTGTGCATGGGTTTCTTCTTGATATTCCAGTTTCCTTCCACATTCCAAACATGATGGGTAACTATGCTAATTGGTTATATGGGTGTATTTGGGCCATGTTGGCCGGAAGGGCCTGTCACCATGCTATTATTTCTATATTAAATCATTTTATTATTTCTTTTTTTCTCATCTTGCCATTTAACCTCAGAAACAAATTATTTTCCTACTGTTAAGAGGAGGTACTGATGTTTAATCAACCAATTGAAGAATGATGATGGGAGTTTAGCAAGTATTCAACATTCAGGAATATCCTGCCAAAGATCCTAGTTAGGAACTAGTAAAATCTCACCAACTTTGTGAGCTGGCTGAGGCTCATCACAGTAGCGAGATAGAGTATGTGGATCCTGGATGATTGCTAATGCTCTCCGACAGTGGTGGGGAGAGTTTTGCCTGTGATGTACTGGGCTATGAACACTACCTTTTTCTGGGCTTTCCACTCAGGTATTCGTACTCGCATACTAGGCTGTTATGCAGGCATTCAGCACATTTTCTGCTTCACATCTGTAGAAGTTTGTAAAGGTTTGTAATGACATACTGAACCTGCATAAACTCTTGAGGAAGATGAGCTTTCTTCATAATGACCTTCATGTGTTGGGTTCAGGAAAGATCCTCTGACACAGTGACTCCAAGAAACTTAAATTTGCTCACTCTTTCCACCTTTGACTCCCCCAATGATCACTCTGGTTTTCCCTTCCTAAAGTCTACGTTCAGCTCCTTGGTTTTGGTGACATTGAGTGAGAGGTTTTTGTTGAAGTAATGTAAGGGATGAAAAGAGATACTGCCCAAATTATTCAATTTTCTCAACTTCATATATCAACTCCTGGCTAAAAATGTTTCTAGAAATGATTGAGCTATTCATGAATTGTAGTCTAAGATGTATTTTGTGTTGCTCCATCAAGGTTATGTGTTGCAGATATTATATTATATTTCTGTACAGAAATAATGTTTGGTGATGGAAATCATAACTAGTGCATTTCTTTTCTTTTCTTTCTTTCTTTGGCTTGGCTTCATGGACGAAGATTTATGGAGGGGTATGTCCACGTCTGCTGCAGGCTCATTGGTGACTGACAAGTCCGATGCGGGACAGGCAGGCACGGTTGCAGCGGTTTCAAGGGAAAATTGGTTGGTTGGGGTTGGGTGTTGAGTTTTTCCTCCTTTGTTTTTTGTCAGTGAAGTGGGCTCTGCGGTCTTCTTCAAAGGAGGTTGCTGCCCGCCAAACTGTGAGGCGCCAAGATGCACGGTTGGAGGTGATATCAGCCCACTGGCAGTGGTCAATGTGGCAGGCACCAAGAGATTTCTTTAAGCAGTCCTTGTACCTCTTCTTTGGTGTACCTCGGTCTCGGTGGCCAGTGGAGAGCTCGCCATATAACACGATCTTGGGAAGGCGATGGTCTTCCATTCTGGAGACGTGACCCACCCAGCGCAGTTGGGTCTTCAGCAGCGTGGATTCGATGCTTGCAGACTCTGCCAGCTCGAGTACTTCAAATGTTGGTGATGAAGTCATTCCAATGAATGTTGAAGATGGAGCAGAGACAGCGCTGATGGAAGCGTTCTAGGAGCCGTAGGTGATGCCGGTAGAGGACCCATGATTCGGAGCCAAACAGGAGCGTGGGTATGACAACGGCTCTGTACACGCTGATCTTTGTGTGTTTCTTCAGGTGATTGTTTTTCCAGCCTCTTTTGTGTAGTCTTCCAAAGGCGCTATTTGCCTTGGCGAGTCAGTTGTCTATCTCTTTGTCGATCCTTGCATCAGATGAAATGGTGCAGCCGAGGTAGGTAAACTGGTTGACTGCTTTGAGTTCTGTGTGCGTCTCGGATGCCCCCCCAAGTTCTTCAACATGGTTATCCAACTGCACGAAAACCAGCAAGGTTGGGTCAGATACAGCAATGAGCTCTCTGAACCCTTCTCCATTGACAACGGCGTGAAGCAAGGCTGCGTCCTCGCACCAACCCTCTTTACTATCTTCTTCAGCATGATGCTGAAACAAGCCACGAAAGACCTCAACAATGAAGACACTGTTTACATCCGGTACCGCACGGATGGCAGTCTCTTCAATCTGAGGCGCCTGCAAGCTCACACCAAGACACAGGAGCAACTTGTCCGTGAACTACTCTTTGCAGACGATGTGCTTTAGTTGCCCATTCAGAGCCAGCTCTCCAGCACTTGGCGTCCTGTTTTGCGGAAACTGCCAAAATGTTTGGCCTGGAAGTCAGCCTGAAGAAAACTGAGGTCCTCCATCAGCCAGCTCCCCACCATGACTACTAGCCCCCTCATATCTCCATCGGGCACACAGAACTCAAAACTAGTGCATAAAAGCTAATTAAACATAGTAATAAGCAAGTGGAACCAATTTATGAATGTGGGAATGAAGACAGGAGAAGTCAGATTTCCTCACCTTGCCAACAGAGACTTTGCCATGTGGTCAGGAGCTCCGGGTACATGCCATTATATCCATTGGCTGATATTCTTTTACTCTAAGAAATGACTATCACAGCAAATTGGACCCATTGTAATCAGACAAATTGCGCCAGGATGGTGAAGAGGGCTTGATAACAAGCTTGTGGTTTAGAATATCTATACTAGGTTTTCAGTTGGCTTTCACTCTTTAAAACTTGGGTGATCAGTTCCCACTAGTTAAGTTCATAGAGATGTCTAGCAGAGAGGCTGATGCACAGTGAAAGAAAATAGCTGGACCCAATAATTTCAGAGGTACTTAATCATTATGTCTTTAGTGTTAATTCACAATGTTCCATGCTGTGATTGTTTTGCAGCTCCAATGAAAAAGTACTTTAACAGCAATATCTCTGAGCATAACTGTAACAGGTACTAAATCTCTATTGACAGGAGATGTTTTCCCATTGAAATTAAAAACAGCAATATTGATACTTTTCAATGCATTTTGAAATAGAATGTTGAAACTCAGGAACATGTATTTCATATATAAGTAAATGATCAGGATTGATACTGTGATGAAAAATGGATGCATTCAGTATATGGAATGAACAGGTAATAAACAAGAATAAAAAAACCACACTGGTCACTACTTTTTTGGTTAAAACTGAGAGTGCCACATTTTTTTGAAGATTTGAAAACAATGAAATGTGGAGGAATTTCACACATGAATATAAACTGATAATGGCTCTGGATTTGTCTGCAGAGGTATACTGCTCTCCATCATGTTTGGGACACAGACACTTTTTCCTTGATTTGCCCCTTTGCTCCACAGTTTTAAATTTGTAATCAAGTATAATTAAAGTGCACATTCCAGATTTTATTCAAGGTTATTTGTATATATTTTGCTTTGACCATGTAGAAATTAAATATCTTTTTTTACAGAGTCACTCATTTCAGCGCACCATAATGTTTGGGACATTTGGCTTCAAATGTACATTTGTGAGTCCTCAAGTATGTTTAATTGCTTCATTGGTGCAGGTATATGAAAGCTAAACTGCTTCTAACCTTTTGATCACATTTGAAGTCTATAGTTGCCACTTTTCAACATGAGGACCAGTGTTATGCCAATGAAGGTTAAAGAAGCCATTATGAGGCAGAAAAACATGAATAAAATAATAAGAGACTTCACACCAACTTGAGGACTACTAAAATCAACAGTTTGAAACATCATTAAGAAGAAAGAGAGTACTGCTGAGCTTAGTAATTGCAAAGTGACTGGTATTCCAAGGAAGACCTCCTCTGCTGATAACAGCAGAATTCTCATCATAAGGAAGAAAAATCCCCAAACCTTTGTTTGACAGATTAGAAACACTCTTCAGGAGGCAGGTATGGATATGTCTACTGTCTGCAGAAGACTTCATGAATGGAAAGACTGAGGCTACACTGCAAGATGCAAACCATGACAAAGTTGGTATGTTTGGATCTTGGGCAGTTCCTTGCCAGCACTCTAATACAGGTCTATCTTGGTTACATCTGTCCAAAAGACTTTCCAGAATTTTGCAGGTTTTTTTAGGGTGGCACGGTTAGCATAGTGGTTAGCGCAACACCTTTACAGCCCCAGCAATCGGGGCCGGTGTTCGAATCCCGCGCTGACTGTAAGGAGTTTGTATGTGTGTTCCCATGTCTACGTGGGTTTCCTCTGGTGGCTCCAATTTCCTTCCACTGTTTGAAACATACCAGGAAGCTAATTGGGTGTATATTGGGCGCCTTGGACCTGTGGGCTGAAATGGCTTGTAACAGTGCTTTTTGTCTAAATTTAAAAAATTTAAAAACCTCTTGGCAAACTGTAATCTGGCCATTCTTTCTGTGTCTAGCTTGTGGTTTGCATCTTGCAATGCCGCCTCTGTACAGCACAACTCAGATTACCCGAAATGTTCGAGACCTGGCCTATTTCGGATAAATGTTTTTGTTTGGATAACTGATCATTTTTTTAAAATAGCCCAGTAGCAACAACAAATCACTTGTAACAGTGTTTAAATAACATTAAACATCAAAGTTAGGGTTTTTAAGCATTAAAATGTAAGCATTTTTTGGTGAGCATTAATTCTCACCAGAAAAATGCAGGCCACTGCCGATTATGGACACCTCCCCACTGAAGTCCTTCTTTTGCTGGGAGCCCAAGAGTCCTGCTCCTGCTGTGGAGCTTAAGATCCACTGCTGCCACCACTGGGAGCCTGAGGTCTGCTGCAGCCGCCACAGTGAGGGCAAGGTCTGCTGCTACCGCCGCCAGGTTCCTGAAGTCCCCAGTCAGTTTGGCTCCAAAAAATTTTGGATAAATGAGGAATTCTGATTTGTTTCGGATATCCTCATTTATCCATAATTTTAAAAAAAAATTAGGTTAACTGAAGATTTCAGAAAATACAATTTTGGAAATTCGGAGGTGTACTGTATTTCTTTTCATGAAGTCTTTTGCAGACAGTAGTCATTGATATATCCGCAACTGTCTCCTGAAGAGTGTTTCTGATTGTTTGGTCATATGTTTGGGGATTTTTCTTCATTATGATGAGAATTCTTCTGTCATCAGCAATGACGGTCTTCTTTAGAATACCAGTCCCTTTGTGATTACTAAGCTCAGCAGTATGCTCTTCCTTCTTAATGATGTTCCAAACTGTTGATTTAGGTAACTGTTGATTTTGGGCAATATTTCTTATTGTTTTATTCTTGTTTTTCTGCCTTAGAAAAACAAGGCAGGTGTAAGAGAGCTAGGCTTACTTTGACAAATCAAGGTAAAAAAAAAACATTCTAATAGCTTCTTTGACTTTCAATGGCACAACTCTGGTCCTCATGTTGAAAAATGGAACTACAGATTTCAAAGGAGATCGAAAGCTTCAAAGTAACCCTAGCTCTCTTACACCTGCACCAATGAAGCAATTTAACATACCTGGGTACTCACAAACACCTGCGAAGCCAAATGTCCCAAACATTATAGTGCCCTGAACTGAGGGGGCTATGTATAAAAAGTGCTATAAAGATCAAAACAAATTGTATATAAATAACCTTGAATAAAATCTGGTATGTGCATTTGGACAAATCAAGGTAAAAAAAACATTATTGAGGGCATTTTATGTAAAAAAGATTCCTGGAAGGATTTCTTGCCCATAAGTTTAAATGAAAAAATAGAAATATGTCCTTTCCTCTGCATCTTTCACAGTATTTAACCCCATTTCCTCATTACTCTCTGAATATCTGTTACTTTCTGTTCCATTCTCTATCTAGATTATCTAAATGATCTATACCTTTATTTTACATAATCTAGGGTTTTTTTTTACTGTCCCCTTTTCAAACTATAAAAAGTAAGATCTGTATCTAAGTACAGGGAGTGACTTTGCATTGAATATGAAAACATTCACAACAATGCAGCCCCTAGCACAGCAGGGTATGAAAACTTCAAATTTCTAAGTTTAACTGCAATCCTTCAGGCGTCAAAAGGTATTGCCAATTTTACACATTAAGGACAAAAAGAACAAAACCTTCTCCCGACATCACAACTGTTGTTACTCTGTTAAGATGCCATGCTACTGTCTTAATCTTGAGAGGAAGACAATGCACATAATCTATAAATATTAGTTTTGCTATTGGAGTCAAGTGGCAATTTTCTTCCTTTTAAAGGGTATGCTTTAAAGTTAATATGCTTTACATTTTTTTTTTTTAAACAATGTCATATCCACACGTCTTGATCTTGAACAAGTAGGCTTGGACGGTGACTGATTATGGAAAGAAAGATTCTCGATAGTCTTCATGACTTGGTGTTGAGTCCAATTGAGATTCACACAGATGTAAACTTATCGATTCAAATAACCATTACATGAGATAACATATTAACTGATTTGTGTAACATACCAACATTTAGCTGGAAACATACAGTTCTGTCAACATGTCAGGCAATATTAGTGAGTACAGCAATAGTTTTAATGCTTCAGGCTGAGTCACTTCATCAGGATGGTGTGTTTGACCTGAGATATTAATTCTATTTTTCTCTCCATTAGTTTTGTTTTTACCTCAAATTTCTATGATATGCACATTTTTATATATTAGCAATGATTTAGTTTGTATGATGATCTAGATAAATATATGAAAAGATTTTCTAATATTTAATAGGGAAAGAGCACAGTAACTGCTCCTTTCGATAGAATGTAGTTTATAGGTGGAGTTTTTTTTATTGAAATTGATTTCCTAAATACTTTTATCACAATTGAGTTAACTTAAGTGTGTCAGAAACACTGGAAGACCTAAATTTAAAACATTAAACTGTATCACCTTCTTGGATATAGTGCATAAAATCTATATTATTTATATAATGCCTTTGAACCTAAAACAGTGTATAAATGGACCTTGTTTCTTAATTATTAAAACCTTTGCTTTAAAATTAGCTCAATATATAGAAAACTTGAGAGTAAATTATTTACACTTGTTCACAAAGAATATTTCTAAAGAATATCTCAATGTGGCTCTGTGCTTTTAAAGCTTGAATTTGTATCCTCATTTTGGTGAAAGGCGTTAAAAAACCAACATGCACAGATGAGGATACTGAATTTTTTGCTTTCATGAGTCTTCTTTGCAAATAATGTTGCTGTTCATGCAAAAAAGATACTAAGTATGCACTCATAAAAACATCTTCAGATAACAGGGCACTGGCAAAACAAAAGATATCCAAGATGCAAGCCTTTGAGGGTATTGAATTTCCAGCTTTTCAAAGAGGAGTCTATTTTCTGTTCCTGCTTTGGCTCTGGTCCAATTAAATTATACAAGCTGGAATTAGTCCAACAATTCCCAACAACAAGCCTAGAACCTAAGATCACAGCTGTGGTGTAAAGTATATCTTAAATTTGGCAGCTTTGCAAAGCTTTTCAAAATCAGATGTGTGAAAATAATTATTTAACATTCTCATTTTCAAAGAAAATTATTTATTAATGATGAACTAATACAAGGGAGAACATTATTTTGAAGGAATGATTTAACTACTCTGTGGAATTATCATATTTTTAGACTCCTCAATGGTTCTAAAAAGCTTATCCAGTAAATAGCTGGACAATATACTCCAAGGAGGTCACAGGTTCAATTCCTGGTGTATGCTAAATTGTCTGATGTCAGTCAGTCAGCTAAATGTTATAATTTTGCTTTGTGCCCTTGGGTTATAGAGGAGAAAAGCAGCCACTGACATGATATGTCTACACTGCAATCTGATTAGAAGCATGCATATAACAATATCAAAAAACGGACAGATTGACTGTTTTAAAATGGCCATTAACCTTCCGTCACTTACCATTATGACCTCCAAAGGATAGTCACCACTTCAGTTTACTGAAGAGTAAAATGGACAGAAAAGATTTTTAATAGTTTGTTGGGGTCTGCCTCAAAGGTGTATATTCTGGAATATTTTTCATTAAATTTTGGCACATATGTATATATGAAAATATTCCATCTGTAGCTCCTTTACACAATTAGTAAAACAGATTAAAGTGTTAATACTATAATTAGAATAAAATACTGTCTTTTCTTACATTTTTAACCAAAGTTTTCTAAAGAAAGACAAAACTAACAGTCAACGGTAATCAGTAGAGACTACCTACCTTCAAGAATTAATTTTTATAATTTCCCTTTTCGGAACATTTTCAAATGGATAATAAATGGCCAATGACCTTGAATGAGAAAGTTAAGTTAAATAGAATTTAATATTACTACCTTAAAAAAACCCAATTCTTCATAACCTAGATTACTTGAGTAAGAACACAACAGGTGAAATGGCAGGTATTAGACAAAGTGGTGTATGATCTTTGTCCAGCTCTTTCATGTGTATCTACTCACTCCATTCAATTCTGTGTGCTTTTTTGAAATGGTCATGGGGTCTACTTGAAGACAAGCCAGAATTTTTCCAGAGGTGCAAACTGGCTGAGTCAAGAGAAGAGCAAAAAAATGGGTTCAGCCAGTATGGAGAAAGCATCAGATTTTCCAGCGCTGCCGTGGAAATCCTGCTATAGGTGGTGAATAGAGGGAGTTTTTATTTTTCCAAGGAAAGAGAAGATTCTTCTGATTATATAGCTCTAGAAGAGGTCTCATTACAATCCCATCATTGTGAGATTAACCTTCACAATATTATAACAAAACTGAAAAATAGTTTATAATTTTACCAGAGATATCAAGATTTTTTTTTTTCTTTTGCGTTTCGGTAGCATGTTTTTGAAATTCTTTTTCAGTAGCAGTTATCTTTTTCTCTAAGTCTTCAATCTCTTTAATTCAAGATATTCTTTTTAATCTTTTCCAACACCTCTAATCTAATGCACACAGATCCTCTTGGCTTTCTTCAATCTCCTGCCAGTATTGCTTCTCATTCCAATCCAACTCCTCCTTAACAGATTCACATACTCATATATCTCAGCTATTCTATCATGATGGAGACATCCTGTCAATACTTCAAAACTGCTACTAAAGCCCAATCTCGTGTAAAAACAGGTGCTCACATATGATATGCTCAACCTTCTCTGTGTGTGTGTAGCTTATGTGCTGCCTTGTTTGAAAAGCAGAATGGTAACCATCACTCGCAAGGACAGAAGTATCTTCATAACAGTTGGCAACACTGGATGAGACTGAGTAAATTAGTGAAATATATAACAATTCAATCACACAACTGGATATCTGCATATAATATACTATACACTGCTCAAATTTTGAACTGAAGTCACAAACCATGTCTGTACAGTGCAATTCTTGTCACCATGTGATGTAACCTTCCAGTAATTTCATTGTTTGATCACTGATTGATCAAATGCTATCATAAAAGATTAGCGAAGGATAAAAGATGCCTTTTCCACTCAAAGTGCTGTGTCTGTTCATACAATAAGCCTTGCTGATTATCTGCTGGCAGGCACTCTTAACTCAATCGAAGTAGCCACAATTTTTACTCACTTGAAAATAATGACTTGCACATTGGGTGCACACTGTTGCACAGAAGGTTGTAAGGGTACCTCTTGGCTCCAGTGATTGAAGTTCAACCTTCATCTTCATTGCTGTTTGTGTGAAGTTTGCACATTCTCCCTCTCATTGTAGGTAACAAGTTGTGCAGATTTCCAGTTTCAACTCACATTCCAATGATCTATTGATTGGTGAGTTAAATGGTGGCTGGAAATTAGGGCCAAGAGAGTCAGGGTAGAGTCAATGGATATGTGAGAGAAAATAGGTTGACATGAAATAAATGAGGGAAAAAGATTGATGTAATTACTGTGAGAATGGGTATAGATTCAACTGGCTCTAATGGCCTCTGTGTTGTGATAAAAGATGAAAACTTGAATAGCAATGTTCACATTATTCCATACATTTACAGTCAAAGAAATAGCATTGTAATACAGGGAACACAGAAGGCAAGGTCCTATAAAAGTAAAGTAATAAATAATCAATAATCCATTTTTACTTGTGTTGATTGAATGATTAATAATGGCCATAACTGGTGGGATAAGATCCTAGATAAATATCATATTATACTTTCATATTTGGGGATGCTGGTTGGGGAATAGATGTTACATTGACACTAGGGTAGATTTCTTTTGCTTTCTTTTGAAATACCATCCATATTACTTCAATTTTACACTCTCAGGACTTCATAGTCTGCATTTGTTGCTTGGCTTTTGCAGGAAACCAGTGATGAGAATGCTATTCAATGAGATGAATTCCCTAAGACGAGAATTATGATCATCAGCTCAGTTAGAAAAACAGAAAGGTTGTGCATTATTAAAATGTTGTTGCTACAGAAACTTGGGTGTCATTGAAAGCAAACATGCTTTTGTAGAAAATAGTTAGGAAGGAAAATTAAGTGCTAGTTGAAGGATGTGAATACAGACACAAACCTTTTTATTGCTGTTTTCCAGCAAGTTGTACTTCAATTAAAAAGAGAAACCATAATTGGAGTTTTGTAAGCAGCTTTGTTCTTGTAACTGATGAAAATATATACTTGTCATGGAGGTAATGCCGTGAAGGTTTACTAATTTGATTCGTGTCATGGTGGGACTGTTCTATCAAAAGAAATTAAATCAACGATGCTTGTATAGACTCAGGTTAGAAGAATAAGAGGGATCTAAATGAAACTTATGAAGCATTATTCTTATAAAATAAATTCTGTTCTTTGGGTGGGGTGGGTAGAACAAAAGGTCACAGTTTCAAGTTACAGGACACAAGGGATTTGGAATGAAATGAGGAGAAACCTGTTCAGAGGATGATAAATCAGTAGATATTGTGATGACTGTAAAGGCTAAGACATCAAATTTATTTATTTAAGAAAGAAGTAGATTTAAAGAACATCAATGTGCATAGGGACAGCATGGGAATATAGCTCAGTGTAGAGAAAGAAGGTCAGCCACAACTGACTCCTGCATCTGCCTTCCAATATTTCTCATCTTTTATGCTCATAAATGATAGCATGCTCCAGAAAGAATTAATCCTGATGGTGAATTTTCACTAAAGTCACCCATTTGTGGATATTTGCAGAGTATATTTAAATTTAATTGCTTATTTCAGGTTTAATGATGCTAACAAAACATTCTAAAAGCTTTAGGATGTATTAAAAATGACCACAGTACAATAACATATTATGACACTTAACCTTATTTTCAAGTCACGAACAATTATTTACACTCATAAAAATCATGGGGAGTGGACTGATAACCATGATAAAAATACTAATTTCCTGTGATTAATTCACTTTATCTGTCATACTCAAAATAAATCAGGAAATATTTCAAATTGTGGCTGATTGTGCTCTTCCATTATTTTATGAAAGTAGGTTTTCACAAGTTGGACCAAAACATTCAAAAATACCTCTTCATTAGGGATAAATGATTCCCAAAATGTCCATTGTACCAAGAGGCTGATTGAACTCCTTGTATTTGAGCGCTCTTCAGCCAACTGAATTTGAATTTTATATTCCAATATCTACATTTCAAATGAATTTGTCTGTTATGAAGTTGTCATGTTGAATTGCACCCTTTCTCTTGTGGGGACTCTGCAATGTGATGAAGCGAAAAGACATAATTACAAAGATTTATGTTGTTTATAAAGATGATCAATAAAAATATAGTCAGAATATGACAGTTTAGATCAGACAATCTTAACATTAGCTCTATGGCCACCCTGGGGGCCACAGCATATTTAAGGGGGGCACAGGCTGAAATGATAACATATTAATATTTTTCTTGTAGTCAATAGGACAAAAGTATGGAAGAAACCAACTAAACTTGACTGCTTCACAGGGAAGGGGGCCCATAATATTTGAACAGAGGTTTAATGGGCTAAACCCAAAAAAAGTTTGGCAAAATAGTTGGTTTAGATTGTGAGGTTAAGTAATTTCTACATTCCTTTAAAATTATTCTTGACCTCAAATCCTGCTTCATCTGAAATTTGTATTTGGTCTCAACTGCCAGTGAGCACCATGGAAGGTCACACTTTAAAATAATTACATTAAAAATGGAATTGAATTATGATGAATGTATAGTCCAATTATCCTCCATTTATACACACTGTTTTCATGTAGAATTATATTTATTCTACGCTGTGTATCAATTCTGACTGAGTAATAATGCTCATAACAAACCTTGCACAATTTGTGTAAAGCAGAAATCCAAAATTCCAGACTGCTCGGGGGATTGGGTAGGTCCTGATTTTCGAATTATCCAGATTTGTGGACGGTCTTTTAAAATTCAAATTTAAGGAGGAATAAAGAAAAGTTGAACAGGTAAATTTTGATAGTTTATTCATTAACAAATATAGCATGCTTTATTAATACATTAAAACAACAATTTTTAAAGAAAAATAAAGTGGTCACCTACTGTTGCTGTGCAACTGTGGTGCTTACACATGTACGCACACAAATGCCTGCTAAATTTTAAAAGTTTGAAAGTTTCAGAAAAGTCCTGATTCTTGGGTTTTCCAGATTTCTGGCATCTGGATTTTTGGACTTCTACTGTATCTCAGTCAGTCTGATGTTTATTAGGCAAAAATCTGAGCGCATGCCATAATTAATGTTAGTCATTGTTTTATTCAAAGTAAAGAACTGTCACATTGTTGTATCATTTCTAGATCTGTCTCTTTTTTTGGATTTGATTTAATTCAGAACATGGCTTCATTTTAAATGAGCAGTATTTTGGAGTTCTTTCCTACCATTCCACATTTTCCAGCTAATATTCTTCCTGCGCTACTGATATTCTTTTGTCTAGTAGCATTGTTCCTTTGCTGAAGAAAGGAAATAAGGACAATTAATGATATTGTAGGCCAGTACTCACATCAGTGGGAGGGAAACTGTTGGAAAGGATACTAAGGGATAGAATTTACGCGCATTTGGAAAGTCACCATGGCTTTATGAGGTGCAGGACATGTCCAACCAATAGAATTTTTTCAGGAAGTGTTTGATGAGGGCAAATCAGAGGATGTTGTGAAAATGGACTTATATAAGGCATTTGACAAATTCCCTCATGGAATGTAAGGTATCCAACATTGAATTGATAGTTAGAATTCTGAGTTAGGACGCACATAGAAGACAGAGGTGGAAGAGTGCTATTCTGGCTAGAGGCCCATGACCATTGATGCACCATAGGATTGGTGTTGGCACACCTGTTCTTTATGATATACATAAATGATTTGGATGAAAGGTTGGAGAGTACATTTGCATGATTGGTGGAGTTTTGGACACTATCAAAGAATATAACAGGATGTGGATCAATTACAAATATGCACAGAAATGGCAGATGCAGTTTTATCAAGACTAATGAGAGTTATTGTATTTTGAGAGGGGAATGCATATATTAAATGGCAGGACTTAAAAACTTTGATGGGCAGAGGGATCTGGGGTTCGAGATCCACAGCTCTTTGAAAGTGGACAGCATGTAAAAGAAAGCTTACTGTATGCTTGCCTTATTTGGTTAGAGCATTGAGTATAAAATTAAGGAAGTCCTGTTGTAGCCTTATAAAATGTTGGTTTGGCCGCATTTGGAATGCTGTGTATAATTTTCATTGTCCCATTACAGAAAGTTTTTTGCCTTGTTTAGAGGATATGATTTGTGGATTAGAGGTTGGACCAAATTGGGTTGTTTTCTTTAAAGCATAAAGGAGGCTCAGGGGGGAGACCTGGTAGCTAATAGAATCATGAGCAGCAGTGTAACTCACTAGAGGACATAGATTTAAGGTAAGACAGAGATGCAGAGCATTATTTCTTACAGATTTGATAGGTGCCTGGAATAGGCTGTCAGGAGCAGTGGTGAAAGCAGATACAATAGTAAAGTTTAAGAGGCTTTCTGATACAAGTGAATATGAGTGAATATAGGGATAGCTGTTGAGTAGAAACAACAGAGTTTTTGATTGATTTGTTCAGCTCAGACGTGTGCCGAAGGACCTGTATTTTCCCATGTTCTATTTTCAAATCTTTATTATCTCCAGGCCTGATTTTTTTCCAAGGTTTTAACCCCTCCCCCTATCTATACCATCTATTTAATTCTACAAATTGCAATTCCATGGACATGACTAATATATCATTGCCTAAGTTCCATTTCCTTTCTCCTCATTTATCTATGAATTTTAAGATCCTTATCCTGGTCCTCAAATGTCATAATATTAATTTGATGACAGCCTTTATCCTAAAGCACAATCCCTTGCTCTTTTAACAATGGTATATTGTATTCCTTACTTTCTGCCTTTTTTGTACTTTCAAACCTTGCGCCTCTTGATAATAATCTATATTCTATTTCTTCAACCTCAATGTTTCAAAAACTGAATGGACTTTTAAATTTTTTTCTATCCCCAGTTTCTGTTTTTGTTTCATTTCAGGTCTGTGAAGAATTTTAAAGTGGGTAATGAAGATGCAAATTGTCTCAAAATGAACTAATTTTATTGATGCTAACTTACAAGATAATTAAAAAAAATAATCAATCTATTAATTTTGTATTAAGCTATAAAACTGAATAGTGCTGCTGGATCTCTGGAAAGATTGCCATTTTCATTTGGTCCACCTGAGGACAGTGTCGCTGTACATTCTTGCTTCTGTACAAACTAACAGTGTTTTTGAGGCAGTTCAAATAAACTTTATACCTGCTGCACTATAAAATACTGGCAAATAATGGAAGTTAACAGACCAAAACAGTTCAAAATATCCCATATCCTAAAAAAATTCTCCACATATATGGAATGTCAAGGGCTGAGAGTTGCAAAATAATAGACAACTATCAATCAACGAATTACAATATAGGGGCAGTGTGATAGTGTCATCTAATTTTACTCTTTGTCCTTTCCCTATTTTTAAGGTATTTGCTCCATGATGTGGGTTTATTTATAAATGATTGATGAGGGAATCTAATTAAAATCCTCACGCAGCAACAGGCAGGATTGTGCTGCTCATCAGTCAGTGTTTCAACAGAGAAAAGAAGTAAGCTGCAGTGCTTGGATCAGTTTGTTCTTGATATCTGAATTAGTCCAGTGCAATATGGACGTCAGGGAGCAGATGGAGTTCACTGCACTCTGCAGGCAGAACAAAGTACAAATGTCTTGATTATCACCCTAGTTATCATCATTATGCTTGGGTTCGGTGTCCTATGTAGTATAACCCCATCCATATGAATAGGATCATCAATCTTAATTGAAAAGGTAGTCTTAAAGAGCTAATTGTAGTGACCAGTTCACATGTGCCTTGATCTAAGACCTTCCTAGCCCTTGTAACCTATTCAGCTTGTACTACCAAATAAATGTTTGTTTCACTGCTGCACAGAATCTTCAGTATATCAGGAATTGAAATTGACTTAAATATGGTTCAATTAAAGCCTCAAACTTACTTGAAAACAGAATAAATTACTGTTAATTAATTCATAAGGAAAATAAATATAAATGTATAGGCTGGGTCTATTTTCCCAGATGCAAAGGAGGCTGCGAGCATGAGGGTATATAAAATTATGAGGGGTGAATGGTCAGTCTTTTTCACTAAGATAGGGGGTGTCTAAAAGTAGAGGACGTAGGTTAAAGATGAGAGTGGAAAGATTCAGAAAGGGCCTGAGGGGCAACTTTTTCTCCAAGAAGGTGATGTATAGTTTCCAGAAGCTATAATGTCTGGTACAATTATGACATCAAAAAGACAGGGATATGGATAGGAAATGTTTAGAGGGATTTGGGTCTAATGCAGTCAAATGGGACAAGGTCAAATAAGCAACATGGTTAGCATAATCCTATACTAGAACTGCTGCCTCGCAGCTCCAGTGATCAGATTCAGTCCTGGCTCCAGGTGTTGCCTTCATGGAGTTTGCTCATTCTCTCCTTGAATGTGAATGAGGGAAGCAAAGATATAAGATGAGTGCAAATAGGTGCTTGTTGGTTTGCTCAGTCACATAGGGTTGAAGGACTTTCATTTGTGTTTTATGAATCTACAATCAAATAATCTAGATTCTAGATGAACATGTTATGACAATGAAGGTCAGTTACCCTACCCCCCATTCAAATCTGCATTTGGAGAAATTTACAGAAAACAATTAATGTTGCAACTTTCATGTGTTGGGGAAATGAGAGTTCTTTAGTACTCTGCTATCACAGAGAGAACTTACAAACTATACTAGTGCATAATATTAGGATTGAACGATCATGCTAAAACCATAGAATATTACAGCATGGGAAACAGGCCCTTTGGCTCTTCTAGTCTGTGCTGAACTATTTTTCTGCCTAGTCCCACTGACCTGCACCCAGTCCATAGCCTTCCATACCTCTATCATCCTGTCCATATTCTTAAATGTTAAATATTAAAATTGAGCTTACATTCACCACTTCAGCTGGCAAGTCGTTCCACACTGTCACCACTCTGTGTGTAAAGAAGTTCCCCCAATATTCTCCCTAAAATTTTCCCCTTTCATCCTTAACCCATGTCCCCTGGTTTGTATCTCACCTACCCTCAGTGGAAAAAACTTACCTACATTTACTCTGTCTACACCCCTCATAATTTTAACTACCTCTGTCAAATCTCCCTTCATTCTTCTACACTCCAGGGAATAAAGTCCTAACCTGTTTAACCTTTCCCTGTAAGTCAAATTATTTTTGTTCATTTTTCTTTATTTCATGTTACAAATTAACAGTAATTTGTTTTCTACTAATTTATCAGTTTTACATTAAAAATAAATGTAATTTGTCAATTTCTATTTGCTTGAAGCATTTCTGATTATAAATGACAATTAAAAGCAGTGAAACAGGCATTTGTGGCACAAAATATCTTAGGATTCAAGGATATTATTGCTTTAGCTACAGCTGGCACCAGATACGAAGTGTATCCTTCTGTCCAATCCATTACATTATATAACATCATGAATTTATCCATGGGTCTGTATCAGGTGGGTCTGGTCTGACTGGACTGTTGCAATGCAATGCATATGTATAGGAGTATAGATAGTTCTCAGTGTGAGTTCGCTCAGTATTTTTCATTAATTGGTAAAATTTACTTGGGTTTTTAATGTAAATTTTTTTCTTCTTCAATTTGAAACAAAATTAAATCCTTTGGAAATGTTTTTGCTGATCTGATTATTAGAGGCATTAAAAAAATGAACAAGAGTACTTTGACCATACTTCACAGGCAGCCACAGTGGAGAAGCTTTGTATTTGAATGGACTTTGGGGTGCTCTTGGAGTGCTAAAATATTAACTGCAATTGTGAATGAGCACAATCCAACTCATTATAGGAGAAGTTTGAAATGTTTTTTATCCTAAAATTGTATGATCTTAGAAAACACAAAACTTATTTCTCCATTATATATCATTTATTACTTCTCAAATATGATAGAAAATATTTCTTTCTTTAGTCTCAGGTGACATTTTCAAGTTTTAAAGTTTTTTCATCCTTGTTTTTCCAAAGTGGTGGAAAGTGAAGTATGCAAAGAATATAGCAGTATTACACCTAACATATAAACTGAAGAGAAAATGTGAAGACCAATCAGAAAAAGCTAACCTGACCAAAATGACTGACACCATACATAATATGTACAGTATATAATATGTAGAGTATATAATTTTGCAACAGCTGAAATTGGAAAATTGGTTTGTCCTATATAGAATGAATCAAAAGACAGAAGAACAAGGACCTATGATAAATCATATATTCTGATTCTTGTCACATAGAAAAGTTAAATGCCAGCAAATAGATTTTTAAAATAAAACATGGAGCTTCAAAAACTGGAAACTTGTGTTTTCATGCAATATCTGCAAAACAATGTGCAAGGTATTAAAAGAATATAGCAATTGCACAATTACGGTGATGAGACATAGGAAAATCTTTTACATTTGGGCAACTGGGACACCAGAGATGTTCCCCTCAGGTCATGGATCCTTTGCAGCTAATGGCAGTCCAAAAGCAAACTAATCAGACATGCCAAGGCCTCTCACTTGGATGACCTCATATAAACCAGTCTTCCTAGCATCCAGTCTGAACATGTTCACTCCAGAATAACACATGTCTGAACATAAGCATTTCTCCAACAGAAAAGCTACTTGAAACAAGAATAATAATATGAATCTGTACATTTTAAATCAGAAAAGCTAGTGTAATGATGTAGTAGCTTTTATAGATTTAAATTACAAAAATGCACTTTTGATTTTCATACTCATCGTTCTTTATAAAAGCTTTATCTGGAAAAATAATTAACAAGGGTGCAGAGTAGTCTGGCTATCTAATAAATAACCTGTTCAATTCCTTTTAATTAACTTTGAATCTGTTGTAAATATTGGCTGCCCCATCCACAACTGCATGTATCATGCCTGTACGAAAGTTGATTATTACCTCCTTAATGTCAGGAGCATATTGATTACATTTCTTTATATATTTATTCTATTTTGCAGCTTGATAAATGAACATTATTTTATTTTCCCATCATTTTAAAGGCGAGATCATCTAAAACAACAAATATGTTTACTTGCTTCTGCCCTCAAACAGTAATGCAGCAATGAACTCAATAAACTTTCAATGACACCCTAATTCTGTAATAATCGTATTGACCATGAAATTCACTCTTGTCTGCAGTCTGGCAGCACAAACTTTGACTATCAAAAAAAGATTATTCAAGACTTCAGATCTGGAAAGCAACTTAATTTTCCAGACACCAATGATCCCTGTCCTAAATATGCTTTTGAAATCTGGATTGCCTTCAGCAGGTAGATTAAGGCTTGGGAAGCTATCATTAAAGCTTCACTGATATTTTGCAAATCCACTAAAATGATGAGCAGTAACAATTCTCAGCATCGAGGCTGTAGTTTACACTCAGACAGCAGACAATGTGGTTCATGACTCCCACATCAGGCTCACAAAACCGAGACTCAGTCCTAAACTCTGCATTGGAAAAGGTAAAGAGGAAAAGATAGGAAGATGTTCTTAAACTCTTCTTAAACATATGGTATATTGCCACAACTACTGAGAATCCCTGGCTCATGAGTGCTCAAAATAATGACACTCAGTACCTCCAGCATTTGCACATAAGCCTAGTGTAAATGGTGGTGGGAAAAGTGCATCAACTGTCAAATTAGTCTTCTGTCCATTTTGTTAGGTACTTTCAACCCCATCTGTAGTCTCACCTCAGAATCTGAACAACTAGAATAGAAGCAAGTCACTTTTGATGCTGAGAAACTACTTAGGAAGAGAATTTATGATGTAGTTAGCTATTTTCTAGCAATACTCCATGGAATCCCATTCGTTACACCAACAGCTCTGTACAAATTTAAACCATTTGTAGAACAAGGCCAGCAGTGTTTTATTAAAAACATCGATGATCCCACAGAGGTCTGTGTCTAAGATGGTCAGGTGCCCATGCTTAGCAGCCCTGACAGTGGGAGTTGTGGGTTCTAGGAGAGTAGCAGATTGGCGCAAGACTCCCAGAGCAGGAGATCACCACCCTGCCAAGAAGGTAAAATATGGAAGAAGACCCTATAGGGTAGGAAGATCAGTGTAGAGCTCAGCTGTCAATGAACTTGATCCAGGCTGGAGACCAGCTCATAAGAATCAGGCATCGGGGCCAGGATTCATGAGGGTGCCAATGGCAAACAGGGCAACTGAAGGGCCTCTAGTATTAACAATTTCAGTTTGGAACCAGGGGCCAAGGAAGGTGACTTGGATTCCTGGAGCTTTGGTTCACCTCTGGAACAGACAGGAGGCCATGCGAGTATGGAGGTCATAGGAGCGCAGGAGGTAGTGGCATTGGAAGAAGTGGTTGGATCCACAGACACTATTTCTAAGTGTCTTCTCTTTATCTTTTTGGTAGAGGTGTCAGACTAGTGGGGTCCCTTGTGTGCTTTTACGGGCAACAAAAATAAAGACATTGTGCATTAGATATATGACAATAAACCTTATTATTGTCACCAGTCAACTTTTTTTTTCAATATTAGGTAACAAACAGTCGAAGGGCCCAGGCCTGATACAGCAGTTTCCCCTTTACTTCCAATGGATGCTGAATGTCCTACTGAATTTCTCCTGCACCTTTGTGTCATTACATGTAACCACAACTCTGCATGAAAAAACTTGCCACCTTTAAATTTCCCCTTCTCACCTGAAATATTTGTCCTCTGTGGCATGATCAATGACCACTCGCAGACATGAAGCAAGAATCAAAGGCTTTATTGATCAGAAAACCCAGACATGCCTCTACATGCTGCTGGCTCACGTCCAAGGCAGGTATGAGGGAGGAAACTAGGGCTCTCAGCCTTTATTAGGGGATCTTATGGGGAGGGGCTACAGGTATAGAAGTTGGGCCAGCCAGCCTAGCCCAGTCAAAACATGCCCTGACATACCTGCAGTACCGTGTTCCACCACATTCACCCCTTTTTTTGGAATGAAGTCTGGCAGGGTGATGCGGAGCAATGTCCATCTGCACGTGTCTTGTAGTCCATACAGTTCAATGGTTCAGCTACTCTAGTGGTTTTATTTGGTGCCGAGATCTCTAAAATTCTGCTGGCTGTATTGTTGGTTCTAGCGGAATGGTGGCTTGTTCGCTCAGCTGGGTGTTTGAGGGCTGAACAGTCTCTTTGTCTACCGGGTCTGTAGGGGGTGGGAATTTGTTTGTAACAGTGTGGGGAGGGGGGCTGTGTTGGAGGTGCGATCACTACTTCGTCAGTCAGGTTGATCCCTGGGGATGACTGGTCGCTGCCCGTGGGTATCGGGAGCATCTTCTGTGTCGGGACCCCTGCTCATGACATTATATTGTTCCATCTGTCCAGGTACCTTACCAGTGCATACTGGGGCTTTGCATGCAGAAGGTTGTAGTGAACTGGGATTCACTAGAAGTGAGATGTAGTAACGACTAGTCCTGCCTCCCGGCTCCTCCCCGGGGGCTTGTATATAACCCTGGTTTCCCGCCTAAACCCAGAACCCCTCTGAAGCTTGTTCATGAACCTTACCTGTGTTGTAAGCTAATAAAAGTGTTAGTTCTCCCTCCAGTCGAGTGTGAGCTTTTATCTACACAATTTTATTAGCTTACAAACAAAGATGGAGGCATTGCTCAAGCCCAGTATGCTGTTAATAGACCCCCAATCCCCTGACGGTGAGGAGTTCACATATTAGCTCAACTGCTTCCAGGCCTACCTGAACGTGACCAGGGATGTCTTCCAGACAGACGAGCTCTGGAGGTCTGTGCTCATCTCAAGGGTAGGGACAAAGGGGTATGCAGTCAGCTGAGACCCAACATACGAGGCCGCCATTGAGGCGCTGAAGGTCCATTACATGAAGGCCCTGAACGAGGTTGAAGCGAGGCACCGACTCACCCTACACCACCAAAGACCCGGAGAGTTGATTGATGACTTTCTGCTGGATCTGTGGATGCTGGCTAAGAAGTGCAGGTATGAGGCCACTTTGGGCCACATCCAGGAAGATGAACAGATCCGGGACACTCAAGTCACAGGGGTCTGCTCAAGGTATGTGAGGCAGTGACTGCTTGAATTGGGAAGAAAGGACCTCACTAGTCATGTCAAGCTGGCCAAATCATTGGAACAGGCCAGTCTTGAGAACGACGACCTTGAGGCCAGAGGACTCGCGCTCTCAGGAGAGAACCTCTAAGGACCGGTGGCCCCTACTCTAATGGCTGTCACTTTCTGAGTCCAGGAGTGCTTTTTCTGTGGCAAGGGACAGCACCCCCATTTTTGCTGCCCGGCCAAGTACTCAGCGTGCTCCAGCTGTGGGTAGAAGAGGCATTGGGTGAGGGTGAAGGGAGGTCTGGGGAAGTCCATTGTCTGTGCTACTCCTGGATCCGATTCCAACCCCAAGCATTCTGTGCTGGACTCACCTGAGATCACCTGCTGTGTAGCCCGTCGCCTACAGAAATGGCATGAAAAGACTTGGTGGTCATCTTGCAATGGCCCATTTTTTAATTTAGTCATCAAGGAGGAAGGAGGATGCCCATCTTGCCTCACCACGAGGTTTGCACCAGCTTACCTGCACAGGTCGACTCATGTCAGAGGGGGCCACTCGAGGGAAGAACACAGTGTCTTCGGCAACCTGGCATCACTGGTCCTCAACCAGAATAGACTTCACCAGCTCAGCGACCTTATTCCTGGTTCTCCTCTTGTGTCAATGTTACACATGAGGGGGCTTGCAAGTTCTGCAGGACAGTCATGCATCATTTGGTTCTATGGTAAATATGCAAAATTTCTGGAGAAACTTCTACAGCTTCCATAACAGGCAAAGAAATTTAACCAATGATTGGGGCCTGAGCCCTTCAAAGTATGAGCAAAAGCAAGCAGGAGCCATTAGAACCTGGGGTTCTCTGGTTATGTTTTATGCTTCTGCTGAGATGTGTTCTGGCTTATTTTTAATTATTGCCCTTAATTTTAATTGTCTACTTGTGAAAATAATGTTGACGGTGAAGTTAAATGGACATTTGACCAAGTGCCTGATTGACACAGGCTCCACGGAAAGTTTCATAGACTCATGGACCTTGCAAAAATATAACTTAAAAATGTACCCTTCTAATTACATAATCTTCTTAGCGTCCCAGTCCCTTTCAGTGCATGCACAGAAACATTGTACAATTCATCTGTCATTTGAATTTTGTAAATTTCACATGCACATTTTAGATGAATAGTATGCTTAAGTAATGTTGGGTCTGGACTTCCTGTGTCACCTTAAAAGCGTGAACTTGGAGTTTTCTGTTCCCCTTCCCCCAGTAACGGTTTGGAACGGAGAGCCCTAAAAGCCAGGACCTACTTGCAGCATCTCCATCCCGAACATTGACCCCCTTCCCCTATTCTCAAACCTGTCTGCTGACTGTAAGCCCATTGCCATCAAGAGCTGGAGGTGCAGCGCAGCAGACAGTGAGTTTATAAAGACGGAGACCCAGCGCCTGCTGGAGGAGGGGATCATCAAACCTACCACCAGCCCATGGAGAGCACAAGTGGTGGTAGGAAAAGGGGAAAACAAGTCCAGGTTAGTGATTGATTATTGCCAAACAATTAACAGATACACACTCCTGGACGCATACCACCTCCCTTGTATTTTGGATGAGGTGAAAGATATCGCGCAGCAAAGGAGGACAAAGGGATTAATCAAGAGAGCAAAAATAAATTACGAAAGTAAGCTTGCAGCAAATATAAAAACCAACTGCAAAGGCTTTTATACATATGTCAAGAGGAAAAGATTGGTGAAATCCAGAGTAGGTCCTTTGCAGTCGGAATCAGGGGAATATATAATGGGGAATAAGGAAATGGCAGACCAATTAAATTCTTACTTTAGTTCTGTTTTTACAAGAGAGGATACAAATAACCTCCCAAGGATGTTGGGAAACATAGAGACTAATGCAAGGGAGGAACTGAAAGAAATCAGTATCTCTAAGGACATGGTCTTGGGGAAATTGATGGGATTGAAGGCAGATAAATCTCAAAGGCCTGATAATCTACATCCTCGGGTACTCAAGGAAGTGGCCATTCAGATAGCAGATGCTTTAAGAATTATTTTCCAGAACTCGATAGACTCAGGATCAGTACCCATGGATTGGAGGGTAGCTAATGTTACCCCACTATTTAAAAAGGAGGATAGAGAAAAAGCAGGGAATTATCGGCCGGTGAGCCTTACATCAGTAGTGGGCAAAATGATGGAATCCATTATTAAGGATGTAATAGCGGAGCATATGACTAGCAGAGAAGGGATCGGACGGAGTCAACATGGATTTACAAAAGGTAAATCGTGCTTGACAAATCTTTTGGAATTCTTTGAGATGGTGACAGGTAAAATAGATGGGAGAGAGCCAGTGGATGTGGTGTACCTGGACTTCCAAAAGGGCTTCGATAAGGTCCCGCATAAATGACTGGCTTCCAAAATCAAGCCTCATGGGATTGGGGGCAAAGTATTGATGCGGATTGAGAACTGGCTGGCAGGTAGAAGACAGAGAGTTGGGATAAATGGCTCGTTTTCTGAGTGGCAGGCGGTGACCAGTGGGGTACCACAGGGATCTGTACTGGGATCCCAGCTGTTCACAATTTACATTAATGATCTGGATGAGGGGATTGGATGTAATATCTCCAAATTTGCAGATGACACTAAGCTAGGAGGGGTTGTGTGCACGGAAGAGGGGATCAGGAAGCTCCAGTGTGATTTGGATAAATTGAGGGACTGGGCAGATACATGGCAAATGCACTACAGTGTGGATAAATGTGAGGTTATCCACTTTGGTAATACAAATCGGAGGGCAGATTACTATTTGAATGGCAATAGATTAAGAGATGGGGAAGTGCAGAGAGACCTAGGGGTACTTGTACATCAGTCTCTGAAGGCGAGCATGCAGGTACAGCAGGCGGTTAAAAAGGCAAATGGTATGTTGGCCTTCATATCAAGAGGGTTTGAGTATATGAACAAGGATACTGCAGCTGTACAGGGCCTTGGTGAGACCACACCTGGAGTATTGTGTGCAGTTTTGGTCACCTTATCTAAGGAAGGATGTTCTTGCAATGGAGGGAGTGCAGAGGCGATTCACCAGGCTGATACCTGGAATGGCAGGAATGACTTATGAGGAAAGATTGCGCAAATTGGGATTGTACTCCCTGGAGTTTAGAAGATTGAGAGGGGATCTCATAGAGACATATAAAATTCTGGCAGGACTGGACAGAATGGATGCAGATGGGATGTTTCCAATGATGGGAAAATCCAGAACCTGGGGCCATGGTTTGAGGATAATAGGCAAACCATTTAGGACCTAGATGAGGAGGAATTTCTTTACCCAGAGGGTGGTGAATCTGTGGAATTCATTGCCACAGAGGGCAGTAGAGGCAGGTTCATTAAATATATTTAAGAGGGAATTAGATATATTTCTTCAGTATAAGGGTATTAAAGGTTTCGGAGAGAAGGCGGGGACGGGGTACTGAACTTTAAGATCAGCCATGATCTTGTTGAATGGCGGAGCAGGCTCGAAGGGTCGAATGACCTACTCCTGCTCCTATCTTCTATGTTTCTATGTGTCAGGTCTATTCGACCATTGACCTGAAAGCTGCCTATCACCAGCTTCCAATTTGTTCTGAGGTCCGCCCATACACAGCAAATGAGGCTAATGGTCGACTCTATCAGTTCCGGATGGTCCTTTTCGGTATTACCAATGGGGTCTCTATTTTCCAGCGGCAGATGGACAGGATGGTGGATGAGTACGGGTTGAAAGCTACCTTCCCCTACCTCGACAATGTCACCATCTGTGGCCACACTGTGGCAGACCATGATGCCAATCTCCAGAGCTTTCTCCATGTGGCGAGAGCCCGGAATCTCACCTACAATTCAAAGAAGCACTACATGGCTGGTAGAAGATTTACACTCCTCAGGGACCAGCGCTGTCGCATTCATGTTCAGCAACACCAAGAGGGGAAAAATCAGGAATGACAAAATTGCTAGGTGGAGGATCGAACTCTCTACCTAGTTTTAACATCGCCTATCAGCCAGGGGCCCTTAACAACCCTCCAAATGCCTTGTCCAGGGGATGCTGTACTTCTGCACACACAGGTGAACTGCGAACCATGGACAATGAGCTCTGCCATCCAGGGGTCACCCGCATGGCTCATTTTGTCAAGTCCCGCAATTTGCCTTACTCAATAGAACACATCAGGGAAATGATTAGGTCATGCCAGGTCTGCGTTGAGTGCAAGTTGCACTTTTTTCACCCCACGAAAATGCACATGATTAAATCATTCTGGCCCTTCAAACAGCTCAGCGTCGATTTTAAGGGACATCTCCCCTCCATGAATGGAAACATCTACTTTCTCTCGGTCATCAATGAGTATTCATGCTTCCCATTTGCCATCCCATGCCCAGACATGTCTGCCTCATCAATTTTGAAGGTCCTAGACTCTATTTTCACCCTGTTCGGGTATCCCGGCTATATTCATAGCGACTGGGCCTCAACCTTCATGAGCAACAAGCTGCATCAGTACCTACTGGTGCAGAGTATCACATCCAGAAGGACTACCAGTTACAACCCCCGGGGAATGGGCAGGTCGAAAAAGAGAACGCCACGATCTGGAAGACTGTCAAACTTGCCCTGAAGCAAAAAGGCCTTCCAGACACGTGCTGGCAGGATGTCCTCCCCATTGTGCTCCACTCAATTCAGTCTCCACTCTGCACTCCAACTAGTGCTACTCCTCATGAGTCCATGTTTACATCTGACAGAAGGTTGGCATCAGGGACTACACTCCCAGCCGAGCTCACTAGTCCTGGTCCGGTCCTTCTCAAGAAGTACGTGAAGAGAAGCAAGATCGACCCCCTGGTGGAAAAGGTTAAATTGCTCCATATGATTCCCACGTATGCCTACGTGGAGTACCCGGAAGGCAAGGAGGACACCATCTCCATCAGGGACTTGGCACCCATCAGAACAGTGAGTCTGTTGACTCAGGTGCCCCACAAGCTACTGAGCTTTTTTTCCCCACCCCAGGGGATCCCGTTCTGGAGGTGAGTGAACACTATCATCAACCTGGACCCCCATCCCACTACCCTTCCATCATAGGTGGACCAGGAGACTCAAGGAGCCCAAAGCCCTCAGTGCTCGGCACTCCACCAGGATCTCCAGACCTCTTGACCACCTGAATGTTTCAATAGTATTGTAAATATTTCTCTTCTGTGTCTATTACCGGCTTCAGTTCCTTGTTCTCTTCTTTCACAGACGCTTAATTCTGAAGGAAGGGGTAAATGCATTGAACTGGAATTCACCAAAAGTGTGTGTACTAATGACTGGTCCTACCTCTTGACTCCTCCCCTGGGGGCCCGTATATAACCCTGGTTTCCTGCCTAAACCCAGAACCCCTCTGAAGCCTGTTAATGAAACCTACCTGTGTTGTAAGCTAATAAAAGCGTCAGTTCTCCCTCTAGTTGAGTGTGAGCTTTTATCTATGATACAGAGATGCACTTCTTCGACCAGTGGGTCTGCCTTGTGTGTTCTAACCTGCTTCTGAGAAGCACTGACACTGGGGTCGTCAATCAGACCAGCAGCGTGATTCCCAACACTGACGTGCTAGGGAAGAACCATTTTTCATGGGATGTTACATTAGATGTTGTACAAAGTAGGGTCCTCGTGGCATGCAGCGCTTCTGGAAGGAACTCGCCACTGGGATACGGGCATCCCTTTCGACCTGTGGGCCAAAAGGACTGCTCTCCACCTGCCCATTCCCATGGGGGTTGTAGTGGTGGTTCTGCTCGTAGCTATGCCCCTGGAAAGGAAGTATTGCTGCAACTCCTCACTCATGAAGGCAGAATCCCATTTGCTATGAGGTCGGGTCAGATACAGCAATGAGCTCTCTGAACCCTTCTCCATTAACAATGGCGTGAAGCAAGGCTGTGTTCTCGCACCAACCCTCTTTTCAATCTTCTTCAGCATGATGCTGAACCAAGCCATGAAAGACCCCAACAATGAAGACGCTGTTTACATCCGTCACCGCACGGATAGCAGTCTCTTCAATCTGAGGTGCCTGCAAGCTCACACCAAGACACAAGAGAAACTTGTCCGTGAACTACTCTTTGCAGACGATGCCGCTTTAGTTGCCCATTCAGAGCCAGCTCTTCAGCGCTTGACGTCCTACTTTGCGGAAACTGCCAAAGTGTTTGGCCTGGAAGCCAGCCTGAAGAAAACTGAGGTCCTCCATCAGCCAGCTCCCCACCATGACTACCAGCCCCCCCCCCACATCTCCATCGGGCACACAAAACTCAAAACGGTCAACCAGTTTACCTATCTCGGCTGCACCATTTCATCAGATGCAAGGATCGACAATGAGATAGACAACAGACTCGCCAAGGCAAATAGCGCCTTTGGAAGACTGCACAAAAGAGTCTGGAAAAACAACCAACTGAAAAACCTCACAAAGATAAGCGTATACAGAGCCGTTGTCATACCCACACTCCTGTTCGGCTCCGAATCATGGGTCCTCTACCGGCATCACCTACGGCTCCTAGAACGCTTCCACCAGCGTTGTCTCCGCACCATCCTCAACATCCATTGGAGCGCTTTCATCCCTAACGTCGAAGTACTCGAGATGGCAGAGGTCGACAGCATCGAGTCCACGCTGCTGAAGATCCAGCTGCGCTGGGTGGGTCACGTCTCCAGAATGGAGGACCATCGCCTTCCCAAGATCGTGTTATATGGCGAGCTCTCCACTGGCCACCGTGACAGAGGTGCACCAAAGAAAAGGTACAAGGACTGCCTAAAGAAATCTCTTGGTGCCTGCCACATTGACCACCGCCAGTGGGCTGATATCGCCTCAAACCGTGCATCTTGGCGCCTCACAGTTTGGCGGGCAGCAACCTCCTTTGAAGAAGACCGCAGAGCCCATCTCACTGACAAAAGGCAAAGGAGGAAAAACCCAACACCCAACCCCAACCAACCATTTTTCCCCTGCAGCCGCTGCAACCGTGTCTGCCTGTCCCGCATCGGACTTGTCAGCCACAAACGAGCCTGCAGCTGACGTGGACTTTTACCCCCTCCATAAATCTTCGTCCGCGAAACCAAGCCAAAGAAGAATTGGGGTACCTGAACAGAGTGAATACTGTGCAGAGTACTTTAATGACCGTGGATGTGGTCGTGTCAGGGCAGAGGATAGCGAACAAGAAACGTGAATACTCATCCACAATGCTCAGGAAGTAGATGTTCCGATTCGTTGATGGGAGCGGCCCCTTGAAGTCTATGCTGAGATGTTCGAAGGGATGAGTTAGGCTCTCTCTGGTCTGTAAAATTGTGGTTGCATTCTGCACAGACTGCACAATTGCGAGTCAGCTCCCTGACTTCCTCCACAGAGTAGGGGAGATTATAGGCCCTCACAAAATGATAAAACTTTGTGACCCCCAGGGTGACAGAGGCTATCATGGAGGGCATGGAGGCAATCAACGCACCCTGGCGCAGGTTCCCCTAAACAAGGCATTGGGTGGCTCATTGAGCTTTCACGGCCGGTACAAGATCTCATAGTTGTAGGAGGACAGCTCAATTCTCCACCTCATGATCTTGTCATTTTTGATTTTACCCCACTGTTTATTGTTAAACATAAAAGCGATGGTCTATCAGCAGGGTGAATAGTCTGCCGGCCCAGTAGTGCCTCCAATGGTGCAAGGCCTCCACTATAGTTTGCGCCTCCTTCTCAATGGTGGAGTGCCTGCATTTGGGCCTTGGAGAGTGCAGGAAAAAATGCCACTGGCCTGTCTGCTTGGTTCAGCGTGGTGGCCAGAACAAAGTCAGAGGCATCACTTTCCACTTGGAATGGGATGGATTCATCAATGGCATGCATCCCTGTCTTGGCAATCTCATCCTTGATGTCCCCAAAAGCCTTATGGGCCTCTGCCGATGGTGGAAAGATAGTGGTTTTCACTAGCAGTTGGGCCTTGTCTGCATATTTGGGGATTCATTGGGCATAGTACGAGAAGGACCCCAAGCACCTTTTTAAAGCCTTGGGGTTCTATGGCAGAGGTAATTCCAGAAGGAGCCACATGTGCTCACGGTCAGGGGTGATGATGCCATTCTCCACCATGTACCCCAGGATTGCCAGCCACTTGGTTCTAAACACACACTTTTTCTTATTATATGTGAGATTGAGGGCCTTTGTGGTGGTTCTTGTTGTGTTCCTTCTGTTCATGGCCACAGATGGTGACATTGTCATCCACCATGTGATCCATTCCCCTTTGGAACACCAACATCCCATTCATGAGGTTAAATGGGACCCGTAGGAAATGGTAGAGTTGGCCATTGACCTAAAACGCAGTGTACGGCTGGTCTTTTGGGTGAATCAGGATTTGGTGATACACCAATTTTAAGTCTATGGTAGAGAAGACCCTATACTTGGCGATCTCGTTCACCAAATTAGCTATGCGGGGCTATGTAGGCATCCAGTAAGGTGAACTGGTTGATGGTCTGACTGCAGTCTATCACCATCCAGTACTTCTCCCCACTCTTCACTACCACTACTTGTGCCCTCCAGGGACTGTTACTCAGTTCTATTATGCCCTCCCACAGCAGCCACTCCACCTGCATCTTAATGAATTCCCTGTCCTCGGGGCTGTATCACCTGCTCTTAGTGGCCACAGGTTTGTGGTCTGGAGTGCGTTTTTGGAACAGCAGAGGTGAAGGGACCCGGAGGTTGGCCAGTCTGCAGGTTGGGAGCCCATCCCAGCATTCGGGTGAGTGATTGGGCCTCTTTGGGGGAAGGGGAGGGGCCTCCCTGAATTGGTTATTACTGAGTGAGGGGGGATGGAGCCCATCAAATTGCATTAGCACACCCTTAAGCTGGCACTGGAAATCCAGCCCATTATGATGGGTGTGCAGAGGTGGGGCATCACCAGTAGTCTGAAGTTCTTATATTTGGTGTACCCACAGTTAGGGTCATGGTTCATCTCCCACAGATTTCTGCAGAGATTGGGAAGCTAGTGCCACTTTGCACTTGGCTTGGGACACGGTCAGGGAATAACATTCGGCAGTCCCTGGGTGTATGAAACTCTCGGTGCTTCCCGTGTTGAACAGGCAGCCAGTGGTGTGACCATTTACCTCAATGTCCACCATCAATTGTCCCAGATGGTGTGATCTACTCTGGTCCAGTATGATGAAAGCCTGGAAGTTCGGTTCTTAGCAACCAGAAATGATGATGGAAGTGGGTCGGCCAAAGAAGGCGATGTGAGTTGTGGTTCGCATGCAACTCTGCTAGAGAGGGGCTTATATCAACATACCCTGGCATAGTGTCCTTCTCTCTAGCAGTTCGAGCAGGTTGTGCTACGGGCTGGGTAGTACTTTCATGGGTGTTGGCTTTGGCTACAGTAGTTGCACCTCGTGTGCTCGCCAGTGGCAGTGACATTCAGGGGCCCCAAATCCCAAGATGGCGCCACCTGTTCTTGCCACCTGGTGGCTGTGTGACCTGCTGCGTAGGCCTCCACGTTCTTTTGAACAGTCTCCATTGCTTTGGCCATCTGCACCACTTCCTGTAGGGACCGATTGCTTTTCCCAGGAGTTGTTCTCGTATTTGATTGGAGCGGGATCCAGCGACTAACCCGTTATGGATAAGCTCCTCCTGGTTGTTCGCGTGCATACATCATGTTCCTTGGGGCTCCGTCTTGCTGCCAGAGTAGAGCCTCTTTGTATCCAGTGGCATCACAAATTGATTGGTACGCTTGGTGACTCACAGCTGTGAAGAGCAGGTTGTACCGATCATCATTGGCTGTGATTTCATGACGTCTCAGATAGGCCTTCAAACAGTGTAGACACATATCAAACTTTACGGAGGCCTCTGGATCCTTTGGATCAATCTCCAGCTTCTCCAGTCGGATTGGCTTGTTTCTGGGACTTTAAAATTTCTGATCAATGAATTGTGGCACAATCAATGACCATTCAGAGACATGCAAGAGTCAAAGGCTTTATTGATCAGAAAGCCCAGACATGCCTCTACGTGCTGCTGGCTTACGTCCAAGGCAGGTGTGAGGGAGGAGACTAGGGCTCTCGGCCTTTATTAGGGGATCTTATGGGGAGGGTCTACAGGTACAGAAGGCGGGCCACCCTGTCCAGCCCAGTGAGGACATGCCTGCAGTACCGTGTCCCACCACATCCTCTAGATTTCTTTTAAAGCTTGAATGCATGTGTTGTTCTGTTAATGCCTCTACTTGAGAGTTGTGAAATTTTGATGCTGCATTGCAGGATTAGCTGATAAAGAAATTCCATACGTGATGAATGATGGTAGTTTTAACAAGCAGGAAGACAATATTAGAAGTTGTAAATAAAATTACACATGCTGGAAATCTGAAATGAAATCTCTGAGTGGGAGATACAGACATATGAGACATATTGTGGAAAAAAAAACAAAATGCTGGAGAAGTGTCCTTTAGGTGAAGATACTTAACTGACATTTCGGGCTTGAGTCCTTCATCAAAGTATGAGAAATGCCAGTTGGTGTCGTGTCCGAATAAAAGAGTGGTGGGGGGGGGGGAGGGGGCAGTGGCAAAAGCAGAGATAATGATGAAGAAAGGAAGGAAGGGACAGCAACAATGAGGGAGAAGAACTGGAAAGACAGGAAAAGGGAGAGGGGGAAAAACAAGCAGGTTTAATGGTAAACAGTAAAGTCAATGTTAATACCATCTGGCTGGAGAGTGCCCAGATGGAGAATAAGGTTGTTGCTCCTCCAATCTGTGGTTGGTTAGGGTGGGATAGTGCACAAGGCCATGGACAGACGTGTGTGCGGGAGTGTGACTTGGAATTGAAGTGGTTGGCCACTGGGAGGTTGCTATTGGAGTGGAGGTGCTGATCGAAGCGATTTTCTAGTCGGTGACCGGTCCTTCTGATGTGGAGGAACCATTAATGGTGAGATGAAGGCAGATGGAATCAAATAGGGGAGAACATGTTGGCGGACTGTCTGGGTAGTAGGTTGGTGGAAAATGGGTGCTGGGGCTAATGTGTAGGAATGGGAAGAGGAGTTGAAATAACATTTTTTCCCAACCTTGTATAGTGGCAGGGGTTTTGAATTAACTTTTCTTTTTCTTGTAATTTGTATTTCAATATAATTGTATTGTTTAATTTTTCTATTATTGCAAAAATATCTTTAAAAAATTACATGCAAAAGGGAGCTCGAGATGCCCATTGTGAACAAAGAATAGGTGCTCTGCAAATGAATGTCTGGCCTGTGCTTAGTCATGCAAATATAGAAACAGGTAAACTGGGAACTCCAAATAGAGCAGATGAGGTTGCATGTAAATCTTTGCTTCACCTGAAAGGACTGCTTAGGACCCTGGATGATAGTGTGGTGGTGTAAGGGTGGTGCAAGAAAAAAAATTCCACCTCCTTTGTTGCAGATCAGGGTTAGGGAAGGGTGGGAGGATGAGGAAGGATGAGTAGATCAGGGAATCACTCAGTGAGTGGTCCCTCCAGACCATGGAAAGGGGTGGAGAGGGGAAAATATGACCTGTGGTGCGATCCTGTTGTAGTTGATGCAAATGATAAACAACCACCCTACTAGCCTCTGTATCCACCCCAATGCCTTTTGTTGCTCCTAGTGGTGTGCATTAAACTTCCACTTCTCATATGCACACTAACCTGCCAGTTCTTGGCCTTTTCCACTGCCAGGGTAAGGTCCAATGCAAATTTAAGAAATAACACCTAATATTTTGCCTGTATAGTTTACAGCTAATTTCATGAGCCTTAATCTCTTGCATCACCCTCTGATCCACCTGTAATTTTCCTGTCTTTACTCTTGATGCACCAATTGAATAAAGACTGAAGTAATCAAAACTAAAGGCTTTTATTTGCAAGAGATGGACAACATCCCTGTGTTGGATGCTCACACTGACCCAGACTTAAACTGGAAGCAGGCATGACAGCCTTTATGGGAAAGAAAGGGAAGGAGTCACTAGCCGGCCAGTGTCAACCAGGAAAGGTTATGTAATTTACATAAAATTAATATGTACAATAGTGGTTTCACCACAACTTCCTTTCCCAATTCCACCCTCATAAAATGCTTTATCACCTTTTATCATTCCCCCACCCAATGATTTCCATCCACCTTGACCTGGTCCATCCACCACGTTCCAACATTACACCTCCCTCTCACCTTCCTGATTTATCAAAAGTTCCCATTTATCATCTTTCTCGCTGTCCCCCGCCCTTTTTTTTCTCTTTGTCTACTTTCCCCCTAATTCACGTTCCTGTCTTCCCACTCCTACTGGATCCCGTCGTCTTACCCTTCTCACGCTCTTCTCGACTTGGCGATCTTCCTTCTCCCCTGCCAGTGCTGATACGCGCTCTCGACCCGTGACGTCGACAAATTCTTCCCCACGCCCGCAGACGCTGTTCGTCCCGCTGAGTTCCTCCAGCAGTTCATTTAACTGTGGATAAAAATAAAACTGTCAGCTGTTCTTGAACATTGACCTCTTCTCTGATTCCCACTGTGGTTCCGTCCCATTGCAACGTGAGGTCTTGAGCAATTTTGCTTTTTTTTATTTCCAACTGCAACGTTGGACAAAGTGAGCCTCCAAGTCCCAGGGTACATTGCGCAGGGCATGCGCACCCATCCCCCCTTTCCCCCTCCCTCCCGGGCTGCCTTCGTGGAAAGCCCAGGCACAGTGCTCGCGCCGCAGCATCTCGCGACCAGTCAGTTAGTGGTGGCGCGGCTGCGGAGCGCGCTGCACAACTATGCCCCACACTGACCGGCTGAAGGATTAATTTGTGAGGTGTTTTTTTTTTAAAAAAACGAATTCTATTATACGGTTATTCCAAAAAAAAAATTAAAAATGACTAAAACTGCGGAAGGGTCGCGGGAAGACCTGTCTAAAATTGCGGACGAGGATCTGATGAAGTGGAGTAAGGAGGAGCTGGTGAGGAGACTTCGGAGATCGGATGCCGAGAAGATGACGGTCATGATCGATCACAGCAACCTGATCAAAGAAGTGAATCGGCGGTTGCAGGTGCACTTGACCGAGATCCGGGGGCTCAAAGACGTCAACCAGAAGCTGCAGGAGGACAACCAGGAGCTCAGGGACCTGTGCTGCTTCTTGGACGATGACAGGCAGAAAGGCAAGAAGGTGTCGCGGGAGTGGCAGCGGCTGGGCAGGTACACTGCGGGGGTGATGCGCAAAGAAGTTGCCTTGTACTTGCAGAAAATGAAGGAGCTGGAGGCCAAGCAGGACGAGGTGGTGAGGGAGAACTTGGAGCTGAAGGAGATGTGCCTCATGCTGGACGAGGAGAGGTGTGTGGGCAGCCGCTGCTCCATAGACAGTCAGTCCAGCCTGCTGCACCTGAGCGCCACAAGTGGTTCCAGGGACGTGGGCGACGGGAGCAGCACCTCCAGCTCGGGCAGCACCGACAGCCCCGAGCACCACAGCCAGCTGGCGGGAGGCAGCCCCGAGCATCTCCACAGGCACCGGGCGCCCGGCGGAAGTAGCCCGGAGCACCTGCAGAAGCACCGAGGAAGCAGCCCCGAGCACCAGAAACACAGCCTGAACACCGGCAGCCCTGAGCTCCTGCCCAAGCACCTGAGCGGCAGTGCCGAGCACCTCCCTAAGCACATGATCAGCTCGAGTCCTGAGCACCCAAAGCACATGATGATTGGCACCTCGACTCCGGAGCATTTGCAGCAGCAGCACCGGGGTGGCAGCCCTGAGCGCCCTAAGCCGCACCATGGAGGCAATTCCGAGCACTTTAAACACCTGGGCAACAGCAGCAGGGAAGGGACTCTGCGAAGAACGTCGACAGGAGCCACAGCAGACGAGTTTACGCCTCATCACAGAAGTGTATACAATGGGATGAATGGTGGGTTGGTAGACCTACTGAAACCACAGGTGTTTTTGCAGAGACTGCAAGCTCATAGCCACAAAATCTGATACACTTGGGGGTTTAGCGCATTGATTTCAGTGGATTAAAAGAATGAGTTGTTAGGCCACATGCGCCAGTAACGCATGTGTTTAATAACGGTGGAAGCTTTCTCATGCATGTTCATTTGCTTGAGATCAAACCTGTCTTTTGTAGTATTCCCATAAATTGTTCATTTAAAAATGAGCAGATAGCACCACAATGATTGATAAAATCAATGCGTTCCCATTTTTCTATTAAACATCCCAATTCCTATTAAAACCAAAATACAAACTAGTTTCAGGCAGAATCAATATGCGTAAGAGTAGCACTTTTGGTTGGTGATAAATCATGAGATTTTTTTTCAATTTCAGACGCATTTTTGTTTTGATGCACACTTAATAAATGACAGCCATTTATTTTTCCAACTAAATAAGTAATTTCAATTGCATGGCAAATCGATGCCCTTCATATGTGTAAATATGTGCACAGTACATTAGACTGACAATGCATGCATTGTGTGAATCTATTCATGTACCAATTTTGCTGCTAAAACTGGATTTAATTTTTTTCCATATCAACATTAAATAACTGCATTTTTAGTAAAGATAGCTAAGTGTGGTCCTAACTGGGTTTTTGGATCTTTGGTGCTGTGTGCATAATTTTAAAAATACAGTGTTTTTCCAAAAGTAAAAGTCATTTATTAGATTACTTGCAGTTAGTTAAAATGCAGATTATTTAGGAAAAGCTGAATGTATTCCTTGTTCTGATTTGTGTTTTTTTTTTTGGCATAAAATTACCGTATATAAAACAAACCAATATCACTATTGTCGTAAATAGCTGATTTAATTTTGCAGTCTTGTTCAAATGTACAAATTGTAATATAAAATCCTTTTTAGGTGTAAGTACATTTCATAGACTTTCACTCAAACTGGCTTTTGTAGTTAACTGGAATTAAAAGGGGGAAAATTGCATAAAGTTCCAGAGGCATCTAACTTCTCCAGTCAGGTAAATGAAATGTAATAAATGTTTTTGTATGACAGTAGGCTCCAAAACAAACTCTTTCAGGGTCAATGTTGTACTGTTTGTTTGAAAAGGTAATACCAGGCTTTATTGCTATGTCTTCCAATTTGTTAATTTGTGGAACATAATTCTTATAATCTGTAATTTTCCTGAATGTTTAATTTTGTTAGTTATTGATGTGATTTGAAGAAAGTCATGAAGGGGAACTGCGACATTTAAAACCAGGGTGCAACAGAAATATCATTATAAAGCAGAGAAAATTGGGGTCAAATATGTTGTGGCTATTTACTGTTAGGTCTACTGAAAATATTGATCCAATCTTGGCTTCAATTGAAATTCAGGTTGCTTGTACAAGTTGAGGCATAGGTTATTAATTTGGTTCCAAACTCTAAAACTTGATGCCTAAAGCTGAACCTTTATTGCTTTTGAATTTCACCACAGGTTTGAGGTACAGTGATCTTGTCCATTTCTAAATGGTTGAGATGTACCCTTCCACTCCATCACAGTTAAATTCTGCTTTGATTGACTGCAGGGTTTGAGATGACTGACCCATAGATATTGGGAACTTCACAAGAACAGCAAATGTCCATAACAATACAATCAAATCATGGCTATGTATTGTTAACTCATGTCCAATTATAGTTTATTGGTGGCCTGAAAGTCCTTTACATTGGTGGTGATGATGTTGTTTTCAGATGGATGAAATAATATGCCAAAAATGCATAAACTAAGTTTTGTCTAATGTTTCATGGATATTTGTTATGAATATTTTGGTTTCTTTTAAGAGATACTATTTAAAAACCAACCCAATTCCTGATAGTCAAACAAAACTTCCAAAGAAAATGCCTATTTTGATTGATTCCAGAGTATAAGAATGCCCCGTATAAAATTAAGATGAGGTAGAAATTGGATGACTGTATGATGTCAGAATTAAGGCATATTGTTGTGAACATTATTGTTGAATTCCTCAACTGTAATATATTGGTGACTAATTTTGATGCTAACTTGGTGTGATATAGTAAAACATTGTAAATTTCTATATAGCCTTATTTAACATGGAACCATTATAATACCTGCTTAAGTTATGGAAGTGGAATGTCCAGAATAAATCAAATTATAGCTAATAACTAAAATATTGTGATATAATATGCAATCCAAAATAGTATCTGCTTTGTTGTAGCTACATCTGTTTTTCCCAAAACGTAGGTGAATAACTTGAGAGTGACTCAGCTGATTTGGGGATGGGAATTTAGGGGCATAATTGACTATTGTAAATGCCACGTGATAACTGGTATGAACGACAGTACTTCTACTGACAAGACACAAATGAAAGAGGAATTGTAACATGGGCCAAGATTTGGAAACTCCAAGTCAATTAGATAAAGAGCCAACTGTCACCACGATAGACTTCAGGTTTGAAAAGTTCAAAATGGAGTATTTAGTGCCAGAGGTTTTTTTTCTTTCTAGATCCACTCTTTGCTATTAGCTTATATTTTTATCTTTTCTGGTGGTATATTCCAAATAATTTTAAAACACTCCAGAAAATTATAACTTGCCATTGTTTCTGTGAAAATATTTGCATTTATTTAAAGCAGTTGATATTTTTTGACACGTTCTGAAGTGTTTTACACTCAGGAAGGTAAATTTTCCACATTTTACTCTCTGTTATAATGTTAGAAACATGAAAGATAACTTGAGCAGGTGTTAATCAGATAGTTTGTTTTTGTGATTTTAGATAAGGAATAAATGTTGGCTAGAATGACTGGGGGTTTGCCTCTTCAGGTAGAGACCAAAGTTTAATATTTTATTTGAAGGACAGCAACTGAAAGGAGAAGCAGTGTGTGTTTAAAAATGTAAAAATTCTATTTATAATTAGATAAAAGTTTAGAAATGTATTTTAAATCACCTTAAGACTATAATTAATATCAAGGTGAGAGCTCCAATATGCCTGCTTATGCTACATGCCCTTAAAATTCATTGTGGGAATAAAGTTTGTAATTCTGTTGGGAGAGAATAAATATCGTTGTTGTTTAAAAAGAAAATCACAAATGTGGATTAATTTCATGGTATTAAATCAAATCAAATAGAATTTTGCATCTAAATTTGAAAATTTCAACTGGTATGAGAATCACAAATATGTTTTTTTTAAAATCACCAGAAATGTTGCGGGGGTAAAGCACAGAATTTTGTGGTTTTTTTTAAAAAATATATTTTTCACAGTATGAACCATATGAACCATATTAACCAAAATACACACAAACATTTCCCTCATGAATATACACAGTGTCATTTTCTTCCCTTTTCCCTCCTCCCTTCCCTCCCTCTTTCCCACCTCCCTCCTTACCCACTAAACGTTCAACATACACAATACAATAAACCCATTAAACAATGTCATCACACAATGAAAATAATGAAGAAAATTGTGTCATCTACTTTTACACACTGGGTCATTTTGTCATTTTAGGGGGTGGAGGTCCACAGTAGGCCCTCTCTGTTGTGGTCCATGTACGGTTCCCAAATTTGTTTGAATACTGTGACATTATTTTTTAAATTATATGTTATTTTTTCCAATGGAATACATTTATTAATTTCTATGTACCATTGCTCTACTCTCAGGCTCTCTTCTGATTTCCAGGTTGACATTATACATTTTTTTGCTACAGCTAAGGCTATCATAATAAATCTTTTTTGTGCTTCATCCAAATTGAGGCCTAGTTCTTTACTTCTTATATTACTAAGAAGAAAGATCTCTGGATTTTTTGGTATGTTGCTTTTTGTGAATTTATTTAATACCTGATTTAGATCTTCCCAAAACTTTTCCATTTTCTCACATGCCCAAATTGCATGTACTGTTGTTCACGTTTCCTCTTTACAGCGAAAACATGTATCTGATACTGTTGGGTCCCATTTATTTAACTTTTGGGGCGTGGTATATAACCTGTGTAACCAATTATGTTGTATCATGCGTAACCTCATGTTTATTGTGTTTCTCATAGTTCCGGAGCATAGCTTTTCCCATTTTTCGTTTTTTATCTTTATGTTTAGATCTTGTTCCCACTTTTGTTTGGGTTTACAGCTTATTTCATCATTCTCTTTCTCTTGCAGCTTGACATACATGTTTGTTATAAATCTTTTAATTATCATTGTGTGTGTAATCACATATTCAAAGCTGCTTCCTTCTGGTAACCTCAGCCTGCTTCCCAATTTGTCCTTCAAGTAGGTTTTCAGTTGGTGGTATGCAAACATTGTACCATGAGTTATACCATATTTGTACTTCATTCGTTCAAAAGATAATAAGTTATTTCCCAAAAAAACGATTTTCTATTCTTTTGATCCCTTTTCTCTCCTATTCTCGAAAGGAAAGGTTATCTATTGTGAAAGGGATTAGTTGATTTTGCGTCAATAACAATTTTGGTAGTTGGTAATTTGTTTTTTTTCCTTTCTATGTGAATCTTCTTCCAAATGTTGAGCAGTTGGTGCAGTACTGGTAAACTTCTATGTTGCACCAGCTTTTCATCCCACTTATAAAATATATGTTCTGGTACCTTCTCCCCTATTTTATCTAGCTCTAACCTGGTCCAATCTGGTTTTTCCCTTGTTTGATAAAAATCTGATAGATATCTTAATTGTGCTGCTCTATAATAATTCTTAAAGTTTGGTAGCTGCAAACCCCCTTGTTTGTACCATTCTGTTAATTTATCAAGCGCTATCCTCATTTTCCCCCTTTCCATAAGAATTTCCTTATTATTTTCTTTAGCTCATTGAAAAATTTTTCTGTTAAGGGAATTGGTAACGATTGAAATAGGTATTGTATCCTTGGGAAGATATTCATTTTAATACAATTTACCCTTCCTATCAGTATTAGTGGTAAATCTTTCCAATATTGTAAGTCATGTAATTTCTTCATTAATGGCTGATAATTTAATTTGTATAGATGGCCTAGATTATTATCTAGTCTAATACCTAGGTATCGGATTGCTTGTGTTTGCCATTTAAATGGTGATTCTTTCTTAAACTTTGTGAAATCCGCATTATTCATTGGCATTGCTTCACTTTTATTTGCGTTGATCTTGTACCCCGATACTTCTCCTTATTCCTTCAATTTCTTATGTAATTCTTTTATTGATAATTCTGGTTCTGTTAAGTATACTATGGTGTCATCTGCAAATAGACTGATTTTATATTCCTTCTCTTTTATTTTTCTCCCTTTTATTTTATTTTCTGTTCTTATCAGTTTTGCCAAGGGTTCTATAGCTAAAGCAAACAGTGAGCGAGATAGTGGACATCCCTGCCTAGTTGACCTGCTTAATTTAAATTGGTTCGATAAATATCCATTTACTGTCACCTTCGCCAATGTTCCCTTATATAATGCTTTAATCCAATTAATATATTTTTCTGGTAGGTTGAACCTCTGTAATACTTTGAATAAATAATTCCATTCTACTCTGTCAAAGGCTTTCTTTGTGTCTAAAGCAACCGCCACTGTTGGCGTTTTATTTCCTTGTATTGCATGAATTAAGTTAATGAACTTACAGATATTGTCTGTTCATCTTTTCTTAATAAATCCAGTTGATACACAGTCAGCCAATCTGTTTGCTAATAGTTTTGCTATTATAATCTGAGTTAAGTAGAGATATTGGTCTATACGATGCTGGTGTTAGTGGATCTTTCCCCGTCTTTGGTATTTCTGTAATTATTTCTGTTTTACTTGAATATGGCATGTTTTGTGTTTCTTCAATCTGGTTCATTACTTCCAGGAGAGGAGGAATTAATAAGTCTTTAAATGTTTTATAGAATTCTATTGGGAGTCTGTCATCTCCCGGCATTTTATTGTTCGGTAGCTTTTTTATTATATTCTGTATTTCCTCTATTTCAATTGGTTTTATCAATTTGTTTTTCTCCTCTTCTTGCAATTTTGGTAGTTCAATTTTAGCTAGAAACTCATCTATTTTGTCTTCTTTCCCTTCATTCTCAGTTCGGTATAATTGCTCGTAGAATTCCTTGAAGTTTTCATTGATCTCTGTTGGGTTGTATGTAATTCGTTTGTCCTTTTTCCTTGATGCCAATGCCGTTCTTTGAGCTTGTTCTGTTTTAAGCTGCCAAGCAAGTATTTTGTGCGTTTTTTTTCTCCTAGCTCATAATACTTCTGCTTTGTCTTCATTATGTTCTTCTCCACCTTATATGTTTGTAGTGTTTCGTATTTTATTTTTTTGTCCGCCAATTCTCTTTTTGTTGTATCTTCTCTTGTTGCTAGTTCTTTTTCTGTACTTACTATTTCCCTTTCCAGCTGTTCTATTTCCTGATTGTAGTCCTTCTTCATCTTAGTTACATAACTTATTATTTGCCCTCTGATGAAAGCTTACATTGCATCCCATAATATAAATTTATCTTTCAATGATTCCGTATTTATTTCAAAGTATATTTAATGAATCAATTAATTCTCTAAAATCCTGTCTTTTAAGTAGCATGGAGTTTAACCTCCATCTATATGTTCTTAGTGGGATGTCCTCCAGCTCTATTGCTAATAATGGGTGAGTGATCCGATAACAATCTAGCTTTATATTCTGTTTTCCTAACTCTCTCTTGGATATGGGCTGACAATAGGAACAGGTCAATCCTTGAGTATGTTTTATGTCTACTCGAATAATATGAGTATTCCTTCTCCTCCATATATCCAAAAGTTGCATTTCCTGCATTGATTTAACCATAAATTTGGCTACTTTGTTCTTTCTGCTAGTCTTTTGTCCAGTTTTATCCATCTTTGAATCCAAATTAAGGTTAAAGTCCCCTCCTATCAATATATTCCCCTGCGTATCTACAATCTTCAAAAAGATATATTGCATAAACTTTTGATCTTCTTCATTAGGTGGATATATATTGACCAAATTCCCGAGTTCTGCATATATCTGACACTTTATCATTACATATCTCCCTGCTAGATCTATTTTTTCCTCCTCTATTTTGATTGGTACATTTTTATTGATTAATATAGCTACACCTCTTGCTTTTGAGTTATATGATGCTGCCATTATGTGCTCTACCATGTCTCTCCTTAACTTATTGTGTTCCACTTCAGATAGATGCGTTTCCTGCACGAATACTCTATCTATTTTTTCTTTTTTCAGTAAATTTAATAGCCTCTTCCTTTTGATTTGGTTATGTATTCCATTAATATTTATAGTCATATAGTTCAAAATGGCCATTTCATACTTTGTTTACATCTCATTTCTGCTTTATCACCACCATCTTTCCCCTTTTCCCCCATTTCCATTTCTCAGTTTTCTTTTTTTGAATGCACTGTATGACAACACTTCTAAAACATAAAATATTTCAACCGTTCCAACATCTAAAATTCCCTTAACCCCAAGTGTTCCCCCCCCTCTCTGAGTCGCCCCTTGTCCCTTGCTGGGCAACCACAACTCCCCTCTCCATTCAGACTGCGAACCCGTTCACAAGTGTCAACTGATTTCGCAGTGACTGTTATTCTCTCCCACCCAACCCCCTCCAGAAAAGATTTTTAACTTCCCATTACAACAAAGCTCCCCCTCATTTCTTCTCTTTTTCTTTTTCTGTTTTATTTATTTATTATCAATTAATTAATTTATTTTTAACCCCTCTTTTTTCCCCCTTCTCCCTTACTTCCCTCCTTTAGTTCTTACTTGTACATTATTTTTACTTATATATAGTTTGTCGTCGTTCTTTGTTCTTGTTACATCTCTTCATCTCTCTTTCTGTCTTGCAGGCATTCTGCAAATTTTCGTGCTTTCTTTGGATCTGAGAACAGTCTGTTTTGCTGCCCCAGGATAACTATTTTAAGCACCGCTGGATATCTTAACATAAGTTTATAGCCTTCCTTCCATAGGATCGATTTTGCTGCGTTAAACTCCTTCCTCTCCTTTAGGAGCTCAAGACTTAAGTTTGGGTCAAAAAAAATTTTTTTGACCTTTGTATTCCAGTGTTTTTTTGTCTTCTCTCATTTTATTCATTGCCTTCTCCAATATATTTTCTCTTATCGTATATCTCAGGAATTTTACTAAAACGGATCTTGGTTTTTGTTGTGTCTGTGGTTTCGGGGCTAATGTTCTATGTACTCTTTCTATTTCCATTCCTTCCTGCATTTCTGGCATTCCCAGAACCTTTGGGATCCATTCTTTTATAAATTCTTTCATATCTTTGCCTTCGTCATCTTCCTTAAGGCCTGTTATCTTTATATTGTTTCGCCTACTATCGTTTTCCATTATATCCATCTTCTGAGCTAACAGCTCCTGTGTTTCTTTAACTTTTTATCACTTTCTTCCAATATTCTTTTTAAGTTGTTCACTTCCATATCTACCAACGTTACAAGTTCTTCCACATGTTCTAATCTTTTCCCTACATCTGTTATGACCAACTCTATTCTACTCACTTTTTCTTCAGTACTTTTCATTTTTCTTTTCATTTCACTAAATTCTTGTGTCAGCCATTCTCTTAATGGTTTCATATGTTGTTGAATTTTTAAAAAAAATCTATGTACTGTCCATTCATTTTTACCTCTTATTCCTCTGTGTTCTCCTTCTTCTTCTGTGTCTGCTCTTGGGTTTGTGTCTTCTACTTGTCTTCCTTGTATCTGTCTCTTCTGACTTTCTTGTTGAGCTGCTTGTCTCAGTTTGTTGGGTATTTTTTTTTCCATGGGGTCTTGATGTTGGTCCTCTTCTTCTGGGTTGGTTATCTGTTGTGTTTCTAGTTTCCTTTTTTCATTCTCACCCCTCCCTTTCCTGTGGTTTTCTTTATCTTCCAGCTGGGAGCCCTGCTGTCGGGTCTCTCTCAACTGTTCGTGCTGTGAAGTTTCACTCCACAGCTGGTCCCCCCTCCCGTCGGTGTCGTCTTTGTTGTGCGCATCGCGCATGCGCGATTCCTTGTGCATGCGCAGTTGCGCTCCCCTGTTTGGCTCCATGAGCCATTTTTGCAGTTCTGCAGTTAGTGGGTCGTGACCCTGTGGGGTCTCCACTAACTTTGGGGAGTGGGCTCCTCTTTCCACAGCGGGTCCCTGCTTTTTCTTGCAGGTAAGGCCTTCACCTTTCTCTTCCGGCGTCTTTCTTTCTTTTCTTCCCGTTGTTTTTGGCTTTTCTTTCTTAGGTGCCATTTTCTCCACACCTTTATTTTTTATTTGTTGTGATTTGTGTGTCTGGGGCTTTGTTTTTTCTTCACATTTTTCCTTCTTTTCTGGAGAGGGCAGGTATTCTCCTACCGGCCGCTTCTCCATCACATGACTCCTCCCAATCCCATGGTTGAAGTAAAAACACACAATGCCGGAGAGACTCAACAGGTCAACAGTGCCCTTTATGTAGCAAAGGCTGAGATACATAACTAGTGCTTCCGGTTTGAGCCCTTCATCAAAGTATGAGAAAATGCTGGTGAGCGTCAGAATGAAAGAATCAGAGGGGGAAAGGGGAGTGGGGGGAGTGGCAGGGCAGGAGATGAAAGATGAAGAAGGGAGGGAGGGGACATCTACACTGAGGGTGAGGTGGAAAGGTAGGAAATAGGGAGGGAGAAGAAAAGTCAAACAGGTTTAATGGAAAGCAGTGATGTCAATGTTCATGCCATCTGACTGGAGGGTGCCCAGATGAAAAATAAGGTGTTGTTCTTCCAATCTGCAGGTGGTCAGTGTGGGACAGTACATAAGGTCATGGACAGATGTGAGCGCGGGAGTGTGACCTAGAATTGAAGTGGCCACTGGGAGGTCGCTATGGTTGCAGGTGGAGAGGAGATGCTGAGCGATGTGATCTCCCAGTCTGCGACTAGTCTCTCTGATGTAGAGAATGCCACAAAGGGTGCAATAAATAAGTCCTCTGGATGTACAGGTGAAGTGTTGCTTCACATGGAAGGGCTGTTTGGGGCCCCAGACCGTGGTGAAGGAGGAGGTGTGAACGCAAGTGTTGCACCTCCTGCGAGCACGGGAAATGCCAGAGATGTGATCGGTGGAGAGGGATGAGTGCATAAGGGAATCGTGGAGAGAACTGTCCCTGCAGAAGGCCAAGAGAGGAGAAACAGGAAAGATGTGTCTAGTGGTAGGATCCTGAAGTGAGTGCTGGAAATTTCAGCAGATGATGTATTGGATATGGAGGCTGGTGGATGGTAGGTGAGGATTAGGGGCATTCTATTTGGTTGTGTCTGAGGGCAGAGGGGGCCAGGGCAGATGAACAGGAAATGGAGGAGATGCTGGGTAGGGCTGAGTTGATAGTGGTGGAGGGGAAGCCATGTTTGTGGAAGAAGGCAGGCATTTCAGAAGCTCTGGACCAGTTATCTAAAACTGATTTTCACATCAACAATAAATTTAATTTTGCTGCTTTTTATTTTTCAAAATTGGCCAATCAACATGTGAACATTCAAGTACCAGATGCGTTGGGTACTTAGTATAAAGAGGATTAATTACATATTTGACCACCTGATGGATATAACCTTTTACAAGATTTTTGAAGCAATACAGGGCAAAAAATATGTATCCAGAAGTGCTTGTTTCACCTGCTGCATTGTTTAGGTTATTGTGACCAGTTTTTTTTTAAACCACAGACCATAGATAAACTTTATATCATTAATTTTTAAAATATTTTCCTTGAGGATCTTGTGTTAACTTGTGAGTAGTCTTAATTTCCAAAATGAGGTCAATATTTTCTTCATTTAAGTGAAATTTTCAGTTCATTTTTGCTTGATGAAAGGTGATAATGATTGAGCAATTTTTTTTTGCAAGACAATTGTGTGAACCCAGAAGAACTGCAGATAAAGTAAATCATAAGTGTAAGAGGAGCTACTAATAGAAATTCCAGCACATTATTAATTTGTTCCATTTCAGAAATATTTATTGATGATTTTTGTCTGTATTTTTGATCAGTGGTTGTCTAAATATCTCATTGTTCGTTAAAACAGAATCTCCAAAAATATATTTGTCCAGTGTGATATACAAGTAAATATCTGATAATCAGCTTGGTGGTGTGATGACTAGAGTTATTCTGATTGTCCAATTCTCTGTATTATCCTGAACTCAGTATTTTACTTTATTCTTTGCTTTTTCAAGACTTGTGTATTTCAAGCCTTTGGTGTACTGTATGGCACAATGGTCTTGTCCATGCTTTTAAAAGAGAAAAATATTGTTAAGGAGTAATTTTTTGTTAATTGCCCTAGTTTTCTGTCCTCCAAGAAAGCACATTGATTATTGGGATATTTTTGTTACCAATAACAGCACACTGCATGTATGAGCCTGGCAATGATTATTGACAAATGGTGCCATCTTCAATAAGTCTGCTTATGATTTAACATGAAGGCTATGCATCACACATGAAGAATCATTACACAGTAATAGGAAGTTTGAACTTTTGGTTAATTTTATTGCTTTATGTTACTGAGGGGTGCTGAATTGAATTGTGGTGCTACCTTTGACTGGAAATAAGATAATTTGACAAATAATGTGGATTACACCTTGTATCTTAGTCTTTATGCTTAATGCCACAGTTGACAGTGAATTAAACATTAAATATCAAAGGTGTGTCAGAAGATGTATTTCTATCTTTTTAAAACTGAACTTTTATAATAGTTATTAGTTGCATTCCAAAACTGCAGAGGTGTGCTTCTTCAAATGCTTTACTTTTGTGGTTACCTTGTTTTTGAGCAACTGAACTGGATTTTTTGGTGAAGTACACTGTATTTTAGTTTTACCTTTCTCCTGCCACATTAGTTTTGGAAGATGGTGCCTTCTGGTTGTGGCATGATTTTTGGAGGCACTAATTTTCCTTCAGTAGTTTAACCAAGTTAGTTTTTTTCATCATGTCCGAATCTTTGTCAGTTAACAGTGGACACATTAGTCAAATGAATTCTAATTTCATCTGACATCCACACAGATGTACTTAAACCAGTTGCCACTGGATTGTGCTTGTGGTCATAGATCCTCATTGATTTTTCCTTCTGAGCTTAATTTCTATCACCCTTCAGATGGTCTCATTAAAATCACCTGAATGGTTTAACTTTGCATTAATTTAGCAGATGAATAGAGGAGCTACTTATTTTTTGTTTTAGTACTGTGCTGGAAACTCTTAAAAGATTGTGATCATAATCAAAAGAAGTTTTTTTTTCTCTCTGGAAATCTATACAAATCCTGGTGAAAGTGTCTATCTTTGAACTTTACATAAAATAGTACCATTCATGAGGTAGGAATACAATGTAATTTAAAAGGAAAGAAAGCCTGAAGCTGGCATTTAGAAATCATAGGGGGAGAAACTGGAGGGTGAAATGGTTTGGATTTGCATAATCTAAGGGAGAAGAGCATGGAGCATGTATATTACAAATCTAAAATAGGAAAATGATTTGGAGTCGTATTTTCTATGGTAGTCGTACTGATAAATGCAATGTCACCAAAGTGGCAAAAGTTTAATGTGTGATATGAAACATTTGATAGTTTTATAGGGTTATTTTGTAGTTTTGATCAAGAAGGGAGATGAGGATAATCCAGGGAGCTATTGGCTGTAGAACCTCATCATTGTTAAGGAAGCCTCTGTATATGTCAGTGTGTAAGAGTGGTGTAAAAGATGCTCCACCCCCCCAGAATTTCCACTTAAAATGTAGGTTTTGAACTACTCTTGCTGTATGAGACTACCCCAAATCTGACACTTACTGCTGAGAGCTTATTGCCCCAATACTCCTTCATCAACCATCCCACTGTCACAATATTTTAAAAGCAAATTATCCAGTAAAAATTTAAATTTTATTAGCACCTTTTAAAATAAACCACTGTGGGGCATGGCAAGATGGCGTAGAGTCTAGACGTGTAATCTCGACCTCTCTGGCTAGACTTTTAAGTACCCGCTTTTTAACCCTTTGTTTTCAAGTTTAAACATTTTAAATTTTAGCTTAAAGTATTGAGGAACTATTATGGCCATTAATGGTAAAAAGATTAAACCTCAAGTGCAGAAGAAGTTACATTTTCAAAGTGCCGAAGATTTGGGGCCTAAACGACTTGTTACAGCTTCAGGTTTAATTTCTTCAGTGTCTAAACCACAAAGACTGCCTGTGGGAGCTGAAAAAAAAATGTCTACTACTCACCAAGTGAAGAATGGCGCTGGAATTACCCATTCTCTGGAAGAAGGTGCGTGTTCCCAAGAAGTGGATCCCAATCTGGAAGCCTTTCGATTTTAACGAAGGGAGCACGCAGGAAGACAACTCCATTGTTTGAAATGCATCAGGAAGCATTGCAACCTGAAGATATCGATTTTGCGAAAAAAAAACAACGAGCTACGGAGGGAGAACAGTGGCGACCCCCTGAGGAAGTCGGGGTGCCGTCACTGGGAGTCCAGACCCGCAGTAAAACTTTTAAAATGCCTTTTGTTAAGTTGCAGCAGGAGCTGCAGTTACCTGGTTCTGCCACTATGTCAGAGAAAGCAGGGCTGAGCTTTTCTGAGTTACAATGTAAGCAACTAAATGCAGTCATTCAGCCTTTAATGAATGAGATGGCTCAAATGATAAGTTCAGAATTGAATACAGTTAAAGCACGTGTGGATGCATCTTATGAAGAATTTAAAAAATTTCAGTCTGCTTTTTTGGACTGTAAACAGCAAGTGGTTTCTAATACCGAAAAAGTGTTGAAGGTTGAAAAATCAGTCGCGAGAAGGAGTTAGAGAGGAAAATAGACTACTTGGAAAATCAAAGTAGAAGGAATAATGTGAAAATCGTTGGTTTGCCAGAAGGTATAGAAGGACAATATCCTCTTCGTTTTTTTAAAGACTGGATTCCACAAGTATTACGGCAAGAATTTTTCTCTGGAGGCTTGGTACTGGAAAGAGCTCATAGAGCTTTAAGAAGAACACCTTTACCTGGTCAGCCACCGAGACCGATAATAATTTGATGTTTGAATTATCTGGACAGAGAAGCAATACTTCGACTACCAGTACAAAATGTGAGACAATGACAAACTCTGTTATTGATTCAGAATAGCAGAGTTTTTTAAATCCAAATTTGAGTCAAGAGGTCATTCAACGTCGACATCGATTTAATCCAGTTAAATAAGCTTTGTGGCGTAAAGATTATAAGTCTACTTTTCGCTACCCGGCAGTGTTGAAGGTGTTTTATGGAGACCATCAATTTCGGTTTTTTGAGAATGATCGTGTAGCAATGATTTTTGCTGATTCATTGCCAGACATAAGAGGACAAAGACGTAGTTCACCACTGTCTCCTAAAGAAAAATCTGCTTGTTCTGGAAACGGAAGAAATGGCAGAAATGGGAAAAACGGGAATGGAAAGAGTCCAACTTTTTCTGAAATGGGATCTCCGAGATTGGAATCTCTTAGATGAATAGAAGAATTTTCTTATTCTTATTCTACTTTTTTTTTGTTATTATGATATTTTGATGTTATTCATTGTTTTTCTGGGGAAGAAGAGATTTGCTCTAAGTTCTTTACTCGTCATCAGCCACTGGTGGGTGACCCACACCCAATTTTTGTTTAGGGATTACTACCTTTTGGTAGTTTGTTATTTGGGGGGGGGGATTTTTTAAATTTTTTAAAAAATTTTCATTTTAGTTAGCTTTTAATTTCTGATTTTTTTTTCTTCTACTGGAGGGCCTATATACGTGGATTTGAGTTTTCATATAAAGATATTATTGGTATTTAGTAATAATAGTAGATATGTCAAAGTTGAGGTTTGCTACTTTTAATGTTCGAGGTTTAAACAGTCTGATCAAGCATAAGTGAGTCTTGACGTATATTAAGAAAATGAAAATTGATGAATTGATGTTGCTTTTTTACAAGAAAAACATTTGAATCTGAAGGAAAGTATGAAATTAAAGAGGGACTGGGTTGGGCATGCATATTCTTCTTCATTTAATTCTAGGTCTAAAGGCGTAGCAATTTTGATACATAAAAATTTATCTTTTGAATTACAATCAATGGAGGAAAAGGCAGGATGTATTCTTAAATTGAATTGTAAGATTTTTAGTGAATTTTGGAATTTACTTAATATTTATGTTCTAAATGTAGATGATGAAATATTTATTTCAGATGCATTTTTATATTTGGGTCAGGCTAATGATAATATTTTAGTTGGTGGTGATTTTAATTGTGTTTTGGAACCTTTATTAGATAAATCTGCAAAGAAAGTTAAGAAATCTAAGATGGCAGTTCAGGTTCAAGCATTGATGAAAGATCTTCATTTAGTAGATATTTGGAGATGTCTTAATTCGACAGAGAAAGATTTCTCCTTTTATTAATTTAGACATGAATCGTTTTCAAGTATTGACTTTTTTTTAGTATCGGAACATTTACAAGGGAAGATCCAACAAGCGGAATATAAAAGTAGGGTGATTTCAGATCATTCTTTGTTATATTTTACATATTCAACTTCTGATAAAATTCAAGTGGCCTATTGTTGGAGATTTGTTAAAAAATACAGAATTTATTGATTTTTTGAAAAAAAACAAATTAATTTTTTTTGGAAAGAAAATTCTAATTCTGTTCAAAGTAAGTTTGTATTATGGGATGCTATGAAAGCTTATTTGAGAGGACAAATAATTAGTTATATTTCTAAAATAAAAAATAATCGATTAAATCAGAGTCTTGAATTAGAGAAACAGATCGATGAGTTAGAAAAGGAATTTCAGAAAGGTGCTACAGAAGATCAGAAAATAGAATTATCTAGGCTGAAATTGAAATATAATACCTTGCAATCTTATCAATTTGAATGTGTGATTAATAGGACTAAACAACGGTATTACGAATGGGGAGAGAAGTCACACAAAGTATTGGCGTGGCAATTAAAGAAAGAACAGATATCGAGGACTATTAATGCTGTTAGACGGAATTCTCTTATTACTTATAAACCTCGTGAGATTAATGATGAATTTTGTTCATTTTATAAAAAGTTATATACATCTGGAGAAAAACAAGAAATTGGATCGATTGATTTTTTACTATCACAGTTGAATTTATCAATATTAGAGGATGTAGATATACAGGAGTTAGAGGAACCATTTACTGATTCGGAAATTAAAATGGTTATGATGGAAATGCCGAACGGTGAATTGCCTGGTGATGATGGATTTTCGGTTAAATTTTATAAAATTTTTTATGATGATTTCTCTACAGTGTTGGGGTGTATTACGTCAAGTTGGAGAACATTATGAATTACCTGAGTCTTGTTCTAGAGCTTTAATTACAGTAATCCCAAAGAAAGATAGAGATCCTTTGAAAGTATCTTCATATAGATCATTGTTAAATGTAGATAATAAAATAATAGCTAAAATATTAGCGATTAGATTGGCTAACTTTTTACCTAAGTTGATTCATATGGATCAAACAGGTTTTATAAAGAATAGATATGCTTCAGATAATATTCTGCGCATGATTAGTTTGATTAATAGATTTTGACAATCTTCAGATCACCCGATGGTGATATCTTTAGATGCAGAAAAAGCATTTGATAGAGTTGAGTAGAATTTTTTGTTTAAAGATCTGGAGAAATTTAAGTTTGGTCCTTTTTTTATTGGTTAGATTAAGGCTTTATGTAGTAAACTGGTAGCTAGAGTATTGACAACTGGCTTGATTTCGGAACCTTTTAAATTGACTCGATCAACTCGTCAAGGTTGTCCTTTATCACCAGCTTTGTTTGCGTTAGTGATTGAACCTTTAGCGCAGCTGATAAGACAAAATACACAGATACAAGGTATGAAAGTTTTAGATGAGGAGTATAAAATTAATGTATTTGCTGATGATGTATCGGTGTATTTAATAAACCCAGCTCAGTCACTTTTGCACTTGAAGGAGTGTTTAATACAATATGGATGTCTTTCTGGATATAAAGTTAATTGGGAAAAAAGTGAAATATTACCAGTAAATGAAGGATATTATTCAGTTTATAAGAATATTATTAATTTGAAATGGACTGATCGAATTAAATATTTGGGTATAATTCTGAATGTTGATTATCATTCTTTATATAATTGAATTATATTCTGTTAATAAAAAAAATTAAAACTGATTTGATTAAATGGAAAGATTTACCTATTAATTTATTGGGTAGGATAAATACAATTAAGATTAATATTTTTCCGCGTATGCAATATTTATTTCAATCTATTCCGTATTTACTTGATAATTTTTTTTTCGAGATTTGAATAAAATGGTTAGGGAATTTTTATGGAGAGGTAAATTTTCAAGAGTAGCTTTAAATAAATTAACTTGAAAATATGAGTTAGGGGATTACGTTTACCACATTTTCAAAATTATTATGAAGCAGCCCAACTTAAATTTATTAGTTCATTGATGGATTTGGAACGGCCTCCTAGTTGGGCCAAAATTGAGATGGCAAATATTTCTGAATTTGAAATACATCCATTTTTGTTTAGATGGAATATAAATTTGTTACAACAATATAATTTGCCTATACTAAAACATTTAATGAAGCTATAGATTAAGAAAAATAAAATGATAGGCTCTAGGGGTGAATTATCGGCTTTGACTCCATTGTATAATAATCAACTTATTTCTTTTTAAATACATAATTGAAGATTATTGCATTGGAGATTTAAAGGTGTGAAAAATTTGGGACATTGTTTTAAAGAGGGTAAATTTTTATCTTTTAATCAGATGAGAGACAGTTTTGGTATTGAATTCTTTGTTTCTCTATTACCAAATTTGATCTTTGGTAAAACGTACATTTGGTAGAGATATAATTTTACCTGAAATGACTAAATTTGAGATTTTTCTTATGAAGGTACCAGAGAAGGGTTATATTTCATCTATGTATCAAATATTACAGGATGGTATGGATAAAAAGGATTGGGATAGGTCTAAAAGTAAATGGGAAGCGGATAATGGTTTTATTTTTTCTGAGGATGATTGGTTAGATATTTGTTATGATAGTGTAACTAGATTGATAAATTCACGTTATGCAATGATTAACTATAATTTTTTTACATCAATTATACTTAACACCTGAAAAATTATAAAAGTATGGTTTTCATGAATCAGATTTGTGTTTTAGATGTGGTAATTCTGTTGGAACTTTTTTCATGCTGTTTGGTCATGTATACATATACAATCTTTTTGGAAGAAAATTCAATTGTTTTTAGAATACCTGTATAAGATTAAAATGCTTCTCGATCCGACAGTGTTTTGTTGGGTAGTTTGCAACCTTTGAAAGGTTTGGGATTTGATAAGTTTCAACTTGCTTTTGTATGTTTAGCTTTATCTGTAGCAAAAAAATATATTGCTAGTACGTGGAAAGATACAAATATGATTGATATTAATAGATGGCATAATGAGATGAAATATTGTTTAACATAACATAACAATTACAGCACGGAAACAGGCCATTAGGCCCTTCTAGTCCGCACCGAACCAAACACCCCTTTCTAGTCCCACCTCCCTGCACAATGCCCATAACCCTCCATCTTCTTCTCATCCATATACCCGTCCAACCTTTTCTTAAATAATACAATTGACTCCGCCGCCACTATTTCTCCCGGAAGATCATTCCACACGGCTACCACTCTCTGAGTAAAGAAGTTCCCCCTCATGTTACCTCTAAACCTCTGCCCCTTAATTCTTAACTCATGTCCTCTTGTTTTAATCTTTCCTCCTCTTAACGGAAATAGTCTATCTACATCCACTCTGTCTATCCCTTTCATAATCTTAAATACTTCTATCAAATCCCCTCTCAACCTTCTATGCTCCAAAGAATAAAGACCTAATCTGTCCAATCTCTCCCTATACTCTAGATGCTTAAACCCAGGTAACATTCTGATAAACCTTCTCTGCACTCTCTCCACTCTGTTTATATCCTTCCTATAATTAGGCGACCAGAACTGCACACAGAACTCCAAATTAGGCCGCACCAACGTCTTATACAATCTCAACATCACCTCCCAACTCCTATATTCCATGCAATGATTGATAAAGGCCAGCATACTAAAAGCCTTCTTCACCACCCTATTCACGTGAGTTTCTACCTTCAGGGAACGATGTACCGTTACTCCTAAATCTTTCTGCTCTTCTGTATTCCTCAATGCTCTCCCATTTACCACGTATGTCCTATTCTCATTCTTCTTACCAAAATGAAGCACCTCACACTTATCAGCATTAACTTCCATCTGCCATTTTTCAGCCCACTTTTCTAAGCAGCCCAAATCCCTCTGCAATCCTTGAAAACCTTCTTCATTATCCACTATTCCACCTATCTTAGTATCGTCTGCATATTTACTAATCCAATTCACCACCCCATCATCTAGATCATTAATGTATATAACGAACAACAATGGGCCCAATACAGATCCTTGAGGCACACCACTGGTCACCGGCCTCCAACCTGACAGACAATTATCCACTACCTCTCTCTGGCCTCTCCCTTTCAGCCAATGTTCAATCCATTTGACTATCTTAAAATTTATACCTAAAGACTGCACCTTCCTAACTAACCTTCCATGTGGTACCTTATCGAAGGCCTTACTGAAGTCCATATAGACAACATCCACTGCGCTACCCTCATCCACATTCCTAGTCACCTCTTCAAAAAATTCAATCAGATTGGTCAAACATGACCTTCCTCCCACAAATCCATGTTGAGTGCTCCTGATCAGACCCTGTCTATCCAGATGTTTATAAGTACTATCTCTAAGAATTTTCTCCATTAATTTACCTACCACAGACGTCAAACTTACAGGCCGATAGTTGCCAGGCTTCCTCCTTGAACCCTTTTTAAATAACGGAACCACATGCGCAATGCGCCAATCCTCCGGCACTATCCCCATATCTAATGACATTTGGAAAATAATGGAAAAAATTACATATGTTTTGTGTGATAATTATAGTTTTTTTATTAGTAAGTGGTTGTTATATTCAGAATATTTACATTTCAATTTAAATTTATTAAATCTTAATATGTATGCCTAATTTTTTTTAAATATTTTTTCTTTTTTTCTTTCTTTATGGCTCTCCTTAGGAGAGTTGGGTAAAGGGGGGGGGGGGTTTCTTTTTTTTTCTCTCTATATATATAAAAAAATAACATTTATGTTTAGGGTTAATTGTTGTATATGTTATATACTATTTGTTTTTTGAACGAATAAATAAAGTTTAAAAAAAAAACACTGTCATGTTCTTTAACAGGTAGTTTTGAAACCTCTACAGAGCCGATAGCAGTCGGTCTGGGTGGATAGACTCTGTAGTGAGTGTTGAGTCCGCTGTTTCTCAGCTATTGCAAATGATGACTGATATATGCTTTGTTTTCTGTACTAATATTTTAAAGTATATTAGACAAGTTTATAATACATTTTTATTGTTTTAATGTAACATTACTATTAATCCAGCTTTCTAAACATATATTTTAGTCAAGAAATATTTAGTGTTAGGACCGTAGGAGTTTGGCAAGTTCTCCAACACCATGGGGGACATTCTAAACTTCAGGATATTGAGATTCAAATTTTATACATGGCATATAAGATTATCCCTCATTTTGGGGTGACATTTTTAAGGTTCAAATACTGTCTTGTACACTGACGTATTCAAGAGGTTTGAGCAATAATGAGAATCAGGACAAACTTGGAAGCTGGCGGTAGACCTGATTGAAGTTTCTAAAATTATGAGAAGCATTGATAAGGTAGATGGTTAGACTATTTTTCCCCACATATGAAAAGTCAGACATTTAAAAACAGTTTAAAGGAGATGTGGCTGACAAGTTTTTCCATAGAGAGTGGTAGCTGCCTGGAACAGGTTACCAGGAGTCAGGGTTGAAGTGGATATGATAGCAACATTTAAGAGCCTTCTAGATAGACGTACAAATATAAAGGTGTTGTGAATGTCTGTCAAGCTGCCTGTCTCCCCCCCTCTGGCGAGCCTTGTTGTTCTAACATTGGCTGTGCATTATCTCTACTGTTAAGGACGCTCCCCTTTGATATAACTGTACATGCACCTATTGTCTTTCATTATTGTACCATGAGTTTCTGCTAATAAAAGCCATGATTATTTTTTGACCTCTTTGTCTATTTCAACATCTGGCACTTCAATTTTATTAGCAGAAATGGATGTAGCCCTCAAGCCAGAGCGGCTGATCATTGACCAGTCTGCCCTGAGGGCCAGAGAAATTTTCAACCACTGGATTGCTTGTTTTGATTACTATATGGCTCAAAACAACGTGGTCGATGAGACGATACAGTGGGGCCACCTGAACTCTCTGCTAGGTGAGGTCCCTTTCGCCGTAACGCAAGGAGTTACCACTCTGGCTATATCCCGGAAATGTCTGACTGCTTACTATGCAGCGCCACGGAATGTGGTGCTTGCTTGACACCAGTTGTTGACTCGATGCCAAAAACACAGGGAAAGTGATGCTGCCCATGCACTGGCTCTCGACTCACTGGCAAATGAATGTGATGTCAGGGCAGTCAATGTGCAACAACACTGCAATGCCTTGAAGCTGGATGCTTTAGTCAACGGGATTGACTCCAGTTACATCCGACAGAGGCTGCTGGAGACGGAGCCCTTAACCTACGACCGGGCAGTCACTCTAGCCAAAACACTGAGAAGTGCCATGCATTCCAGTGAAATGCTAGAAACCGAAAAGGAGTGCTGGAACCCCGAGGGAAAGAAAAAGGCGAACTCCTGAAAAATGCTACTTCTGTGATAATAGCTGGCACTCCAGACAGAAGTGCCAGGCTCGATTTGCTACCTGCAGCTATTGTGGGAAACTCGGCCACTTTGCTAAATCGTTTAAGGTGAGAAATACTCTCACTGATAAGAAGAGATACACCAAGAAAATGCATCCTGGAGCTGCAGGAATGGAAGACAATTGTGAAAAGGGGGAATCTTCAGACGAGCAGGCTGAATCGACTTCAAGTGACAGCGAGGTGAGATCCCCTGTGATAGCTCAATTGACTCCAAAGCTTGGGGGATGTTACAGACTGGAACGGTCGACTCTGAAGGGGGAGGTAAATGGTGAGACTCTTGATTGTCTAATAGACTCAGGAAGTGCTGACAGCTACATCCACGAGAGAGTTGACAGAGCCTCAAATTTGCGGAGATATCCAGTGAACCGAAAGATATCGATGGCTTGTAGTGAATTTACAAAAACTGTATGGGACAAGTGTAAAGTTACTTTAAATTTGCAGGGACATTGCCTGGCTGATGTGTGGCTCTTTATTATGCCGGGGCTCTGTGCCCCTGTGGTACTGGGGTTAGATATTCAATCTCAGATGAACAGTGTAGTGTTAAATTTTGGTGGGCTGCCTGACACTTACCATCCCCTGTGCTAGTTACTGTGGTCTGTCCACATTAAAGATCAAAGCTCCCTCCCTTTTCAGAGATTTATACCCCGAGTGTCAGCCGATTGCCACAAAGACCCATTCTTACAGCAAAGAGGATTGTGAGTTTATCAAAGCTGAGACCCAGAGATTTCTTAATTGAACCCAGTAAGGGTCCATGGCGAGCCTAGGTGGTAGTTGTGAAAAATCACACTAAGAAACGACTGGCTATTGACTACAGCCAGACAATCAACAATTACACCACCCTGGATGCCTACCCCCTCCCACGCATCAATGAAATGGATAATCAGATAGCGCAATTCAAAATGTACTCCATTATCAACCTCAAAACAACTTACCACCAAATCCCCATTTTAAAAAAAAGGAATGACCCTATACCACCTTTGAGGCTGATGGAGGGGGGGGGGGGGCGGGTTATACCAGTTTAAAAGGGTACATTTTGGAGTCACTAATGGTGTGTCAGTGTTTCAGAGGGAAATGGATAAGATTGTTAGGACGAATGAGTTACAGGGTACGTTTCCCTATCTGAATAATGTCACTATCTGTGGGAAAACACAGGCTGAGCACAACAACAACTTAAAAACTTTTTTAGGAACAGCTAAATTTTTTTTTAACAACCTTACATTTAACGAGGGCAAATGTGTGTTCAATGCAGCAGAGCTACCCATACTGGGTTACATTGTCCGCAAGGGCGCAATCCGCCCCGACCTGGAAAGAATGGCCCCCCCTTAAGTTATCACCCCCAAACTCAGCAAAAGCCCTTAAAAGGTGTATGGGATTCTTTTCCTACTACTGCAAATGGGTTTGGGACTATGCCATGAAGGCACGCCCTCTGTTTGACACTAAATCTTTTCCTCTCCAATGGCGTTGAAGGCTTTCGAGAGAATTAAAGCTAATATTGCCAAAGCTGCACTCTCGTCCATTGACGAGGATGTCCCATTCCAAGTGGAAACTGATGCCTCAGATTCTGCCTTGGCAGGAACCCTTAATCAAAAGGGCAGACCTGTGGCATTCTTCTCCCGCACGTTACGCAGACCTGAACTTAAACATCCTGCCATAGAAAAAGAAGCCCAGGCTATTATTGAAGCTATTCGCTACTGGAGATATTTTCTAGCCGGCAGAAAATTTACTCTTGTCACTGATCAGAAATCTGTAGCCCTCATGTTCAGTACTAAACACAAAAGTAAAATCAAGAACGCTGGCGAATGGAACTCTCAACTTATAATTATGAGATCCAGTACAGACCGGGCAGGTTAAATAATCCCTCTGATGCATTGTCACGATCTGCTGCTGGTGCTCAGCTGGAGGGGCTAAAAGAGATCCATAGCAGACTGTGCCACCCAGGAGTCACGAGATTCTTCCAATTCATAAGGGCTAACAACCTTCCTTACTCTCTGGAAGAAGTCAGGAAACTGACTAAAAGCTGTCCTGTTTGCACAGAATGCAAAACGCAATACTTCAAAGCTCCAGAGGCCACTCTCATCAAGGCAACCCGACCTTTTGTGAGGATTAGCTTAGATTTTAAAGGGCCGTTACCTTCCAACAACAAAAATGTATATTTCCTTACTGTAATTGACAAATATTCCAGGTTTCCCTTTGCGATACCCTACCCTGATGTCTCGTCAGTGTCTGTCATTAAATTACTTGACAGAATTTTCAGCATTTTTGGTTTTCCCAATTACATTCATACCAATAGAGGGGTTCATGAGCACTGAACTGTGGCGAGCCCTGCTACGAAAAGGAATTGCCACCAGCCATACCACGAGCTACAACCCGCAGGGCAATGGGGAGGTTGAAAGGGCTAATGCTACAGTCTGGAAGACCGTTAATCTTGCTTTAACAACACATGGTTACCCTGTAACCTGGTGGCAGGAGGTGCTGCCTGTGGCACTACATTCTATTCGCTCTTTATTGTGTACTGTAACAAATCAAACACCTCATGAATGTATGTTTGCCTTTCCTAGAAAATCAGGAACTGTGATGGACTGGCCAGCCTGTTTACCTGAGCCTGGAACCATGCTGCTGAAGAGCCATGCTTGGGCGCGTAAAACACCCCCTAGTCCAACCAGTTCAGCTACTGCATACTAACCCCAACTACGCTCATGTTAGATTCCCAGACGGGAGTACTGACACTGTACCCCTAAGAGATCTCACCTTGCCTGGTTCACCCCTTCCTCGCACCCCTACTCAGAGTGAGCCTGAGAGGTTGGACTCACACCCCCCAGCCTGTGACCCCTAGTCAGCTTTCAGTTGGCCATGCTGGGGCTCCACTGCCTCACGCTGGCGATTCTGGAGCAGGTCCAGAAGTCATTCCTTCCCACACTACTGACCCAGGACCTGTATCAGTTCCCAAGTTTGCAAAGGAGCCACCTGTTTTGAGACGAAGCACCAGAATTCGTAAACAACCTGATAGGCTGACATATTCATAAAACATCTCATTATATTTCAATTGCTTGCTAGATACTGGCGTATTTTGGCTGTTAGAGTATCTCAAGGCCAAACATGTTATCCATGTATCGCTTGCTTCAGTCTTTCCTAGCAGCTGTCCTTTTGATTTTAACCCTTCTTCTGCCGGGGGGAGACTGTGGTGAATGTCTGCCAACCTGCCTGTCTCCCCCCCTCTGGCGAGCCTTGTTGTTCTAACATTGGCTGTGCATTATCTCTACTGTTAAGGACACTCCCCTTTGATATAACTGTATATGCATCTATTGTCTTTCATTATTATACCATGAGTTTCTGCTAATAAAAGCCATAATTATTGTTTGACCACGTTGTCTTTGTCTACTTCATCAACTGGAACTTCAAAAAAGAATGGAGGGATATAAATTGTATGCAGGCAGCAGAGTTTGAGTTTAATTTGGGCATCATTTGGTGCAGACTCATGGGCTGACAGGCCTATTCTTGTATTGTAGTGTTCTATGTTTTGTGTCTATATTTTTGCCAATGTGGAACATTTGGGGGGAATCTCTTCAGGTTTTGTAACAAAAAAGTCTTGAATGAATCTGGGATTTTTGGAATATTCATCACTTGTATTAAAGCAAGTATTTCTATAAATTTTATGTTAATGTAAAAATTAGAACTGAGAAACTTGAAAGGGTTTGAGGGGAAGAGAAAAATGTACCTCAAAGAAAATAAAGTGCTTTACTGTTGCATCAAAGTAGGTGATGATAATGCTATAACACAAACATGATGTTTAAAATAATTGCATCCTAAACTTAAAAATCATGTCAGATAACACTCCAAACTGCATAAGATGTAAAGCATTTTTCAGCCTATAAATTAGCAAATAATTTTATTGAATACATATATAACTCAAATTCATCAGAATTAACCACTTTTGATTGAGAAACAAATTATAAAACCATGTAAAATAAAAGCTGTACGAAGGCTGAGTTGAAGTACATTGCAGTAATATGAAAACTGATTGTGGCAATCTTTTAAATTCTACAAGCTAGACCAAAATAACATCATAAATTTTCCAATTTGTAAATTTTGATGAAATAATTTGTTAAGCATTCAGTCTCTGTTCGATATCAACCACTTTGGAGACCCCTACATTTAAAAGAACAGATTTAACAAAACCCTACAGGCTTTGAAGTGTCTGTGAACTGACTGCAGGTTGAAGACGGCATGTTTCTAAATTGAATACATTCTTGAAGAGAGAGGAAACCCAGGTGCAGAGGCCATGTGACCAGCAGATTCAAGACTGAATACACAATTTTTAAGGAGATAGCACAGGAGCAAACAGCTCTTGGAATAAACAGTGTTGGATTAGCCTCATGTGGTTATAGGCAATCTGATTTTCTTGTGTGTCAGGTGACTGAGAATACCACTATGTAATCGAAAAATGAAAGTCTCTTTGTTCGGCTGACTCGTGGAAACGGTTCTGAAAGCAGAAGAAATACTGTGCTTGGATAGTGACAAGTGTGAGGGTCACATAAGTTTGGCTGACCCATAAAAAGGGTTTTGGAAGCTTTGTGAGCATCACTTGCTTTGTGTTCCCTATTCCAAAGAGCGGAGTTTTGGTTGTCACTAGTCTAAAAAGGATATTTTGCTGGAAGCGTCTCAACAAGGATTTCATGAATTAACATCTGTCACCCCTGGTCTCTCTCACTCACTTCATGAACTGCTAATCCCATCTAAGGTCTGCTTTTCGCATCAATTTCAAGCCTACATGTCAACCTGAATTTCTGAAACTTAACTGCCTTTCGAGAATGGTGGCTTGAGGTATTACACACACATACACACCACACACACATGCTCATAGTTGGGGGTTAAGTTAGATAAGTATAAATACATTCGATAAGGTGTTATTGTTGTTAATTAATAATTAAAATATTATTATAAATATAACACCATCTGAGCTAATTTCTATTACTGCTGTCTGGTATATAACAGTTTATAAATGAAATGCAGTGATTCTGAATCAGACTGGCAAATAAAAAGGGCAAAGTTATTTGTGACACAAGTTCACGACAATAAATTCTGATTCAATAAAGTAATGTGGTGACAATGACTGAAACGTGGCTTAAATGCTGTATGTCTAAATTTAAAAAAAAAAGGGGGGACAGGACTGGGTACTTAATATTCCTGAATGCCAAAAGTAAATCACAAAATTCTATAAGACACCATGGTTGAAGTAAAAACACAAAATGCTGGAGAAGCTCAGGAGGTCAAACAGAGTCTTTTATATAGCAAAGGCAAAGATACATAACTGACATTTCAGGCTTGAGCCCTTCATCAAAGTATGAGAATATACCAGCAAGTGTCCAAATAAAAAGGAGGGGGAAGGTGGGGTGGCAAAAGCAGTAGATGATAGGTGGAGAAAGGAGGGAGGGGACAGCACCAATGGGGTGGGGGGGGGGGGCTACTGGGAAGTTACTGAAGTTGCAAACAGAGCAGAAGTGCTGAGCTACTCTACCTCCCAGTCTGCGACCGGTCTCCCAGTGGCCAACCATTTCATTGATTTTATTGCTTTCCATTAAACCTGCTTGCCTTTTCTTTCCCCTCCCCCTTTCCCTGTCTTTCCAGTTATTTCACCCAGCCAGCCCTGCCATTCCCCCCTCATTGTTGCTGTCCCCTCCCTCCTTCACTATCATCTCCTGCTTTTGCCATCACCTCCCCTCCTTACCCTCTCCTTCCTGAATGGAATGTATTCAGAAAATAGGAAAGACAGATCAGATTGCTTTTCTGATTAATCAAGATATAATGGAGTTAAAAGGAGTGCATGTTCTTGAGAGGCTAGACATAAAAGCCATTATGCGACTGGCACCATCTGTAAGCTACAAACTAGTGAAAAGGAGTATGAGCCGTCTGGAGGGAAATTGGTGCAGGAAATAGGAAAGAAATACTCAGGTCCATTACCTGAGCATTGATAAGAATGGTTGATAATGATGGTTACATTTTTGATTTACAATTTTAGAGTGAAATGTATATGATATGATTTAATTTATGTTACTAATCAGAAGACTATGTATAAAGCTTTTTCTATTAAATTCAATAAAAATATTTTTAAAATAATGTTATGACATAGAAGATTAATTTTTGAAATATGTTCCTTGATCGGTCTGCTTTTCACCCCTGCGAGGAAGGAGTTTTTGCTGTGTTTGAGGAATGAGGGGGACCAAGCAAATTAAGATTGAGGGAGAATAGGACAGTAATAGGTAACATAATATAAATGGAACTCTAATATCTTCTGCAAGCATGTTAATTTAATGGATGATGAGAGTGGGATCAAATTAGGCCCAGGAAAATCATGATGTACATGCAGAGGGCATAGCTGGAACAGTGAGAGTTTACATAGTTTTTAATCATTGAAGAGAAGGCTACCAGAATTTCAATAGAAGTGATGGTAGTGAAGATAATAAATTGGAAGGGAGTAGGGTGGTGTCAAAAATCAATAAGGAAAATAATAAAAATATGCTGTTCCAAAAGAAAACAAGTTACCTGGGCTGAGTGAGGTGCATCCTGGATTATTGTGCAGAGAGGGAGTGAAAATCATGGAAAGACATAACCTTGCAATTCTCCCTTAATACAGGAGAGATGCCAGACATGTTTCTAAATCTAAGTTTTGTTCCCAAAGGGACACAAAGGCCAGGCAGAACCCCAACAAAGTAGCTGTCTTAATCATATTGATGTAGAAGTGCTTTTTAATAAAAAAAATAAGTTGACTGCTTTGCAAATACTGATTGTTGGTAATTATACTTTCTAGATGAACTAGCAAAACAACTATTGGACATGTTAGACAATAACAGGCGAGCCTTTGTTACATGCATATCTGATTTTTTTCTATCACTCAATTTCAACAAAAATCATATGAGGTGTTGAGTGGATGGCCAGTTAATTTTAATCTGGCTTGCATTTCTTTCCAAGTTAATAGAGCTAGTTACATTTAAGTTCAAATTTACTTCTTATCTGGTCGTACAACCAGTCAAAACAGTGTTCTCCAGACCACATGCAGAATAGTGCAAACACATGTACAGACCTAACACACATACAGACAAATGATGCATATAAACAATACATATATTAAAATAAATATAATGTTAATAGTTGAGTAAGAGGGTTTGTATGAACAGTTATCAGTTGTTCGGCAGTCTCACTGCGTGAAGGAAGAAGTTGCTTCTTAGCCTGGTAGTTCTGGCTCTCATACTCATATCACTTTCCTGATGAGAGTAGCTAAAAGATGCTGTGCACAGGGTAGCTAGGGTACTCATTGATTTTGCATGCCCTCTTTGGACAAGATGTAAAGGTTAAAACTTTGGTTTTTTAACTCTTAGTTATTTTTTTCTGTCTCTTGGAGACTATTGTTTGTAGTGTTACCATAGTGACTATGATATAATATGTCAAAATATCTGCCCTGATTAATGGCTTGCTCCTTATTCGACAACTTGTGAAGGAAGCGTGAGCACGTGATATTTTTCTTTGAATTTTTCTGTGTATCTTTTTAAACTTTGAGTAACTTTATATACATTTTATATCTCTATCATTATACAGTAAATGCTTTGTTATTCATCATTATAAAAGTTTTAATGTAAAGCTATGCAAAATGTTTATCTACTTTATCAATGAATAAAAGCTGCATAAAGTAACAGCCACAGAGTTTGATTTATTGAATTAAAGAGATAAAAATTCAGAATATCGTACCCCATGCTTTTGGAACATGATACTTTGAAATTAGGATATATTAGAATAAGGAAAGTGTCATCTATATTTTGATACAAAAAAAAATAATTCTGAACTTTGTTCAGAAGAAAGGCTTGTAAAAATTGTCTAAAAGAATTATCAACTTAATTTAAAGAAAGTGGCATCTATACTGTAATAACAGAATATTTCAGAAGACCATGAGAACCTGTCTGTGAATTGCACAGTTTGAAATTGAGCCAAAAGCTGGCCAGACACCTGTGACCTTGAAAAGATAAGCCAAAACTTTGGCAGCAGAATTGGCAGGAAGCCCAGAAGATTTTATTATAAATAATCAGATAACTAAGCATGTGTGCAGGCCTGCTGCAATCTCTTAAAGGGTCCAAAATACAAAATTTGTTTGCAATTCCAAGGAACCAGGAGAAGCCAGGTTGTAGTGTGAAGAACCCAAGGTAAATAAGAAGTAGTCTCATCAGGCAAAAGACCTTGAGCATACAGCTCCTCTCAAAGAACTGTTTGATCATGAGTTGAGCCAGCAAGATGGACCGAAAATGCTTGGCAGGAGGTTGGAGCCAGTAGCCAAAGACAAAATAGCTTCAATGAGCAAGCAAGAAGAGGAATCTGTCAAGAAACTGCAGGCCTAATTAGCTGGGACTGGAACAGATGAATGTATGTGGCAAAGTTCCACTGGTGCTGTACCAAGAGAAATACAGAAGATAGAGACTCAATCAGCGGTATCATAAAGTTGAGATATGATTCCTGATGATAGCATTTCCAAGGTTATGAGTGCAGGAATGTCTTCAAAGGCATCTAGAGCAAGTACAGCTTCACATGCTTCAAGCATATCAGCTATGCATGCTAAGGCGCAAACACACTTGGCTACTGTCTGCACAAGAACAATGCTGGGAGAAAAGATATGCTTTAGAGTATAAGGAGGTTCAAATGAAGTATCAGCAACTGAGGCAAGAAGCCAATATCAAGAAACACCAAGAAGAACAAAATAGATTATTGAATAGAGCAAAGAAAAGACTAGAGTTTGAGAAACAACGTGCTATGAATATGACCCAAAGTGAAAGCATTAGCTCAGGCTTCTGCAAGATTTGCCACTCAAAGTGACATACCCAAAGGGCTAGCACCTCATCTTCCAGCAGATCAATGGGTAAAACAGCCACAAAAAGTAAATATACTCAAGCAAGGAGCCACAGGTGTCACTGCGAGTGCTCAAATGACAATGACCAATCCTATGGAAAGAACTAGCAACATCTAATCTCCCCAGAGCGCACAATATAAGGATCTTCCTGAAAGTAGGGTATTTCAAAAAAGTTCAACCATGTGAGTTGATCATACTCAACCATTGATGTCTCTTCATGTTTCTGGAGAACCAGCTACAAGTCAAGGATCACCACCATTGCCATCACTTACAACCCAAGGATTCTCATCAATACTATCACTTACAACTCAACGTCCTGCACATATAGCACTAGTTTAAGATCCGTTTTCTCCATTCACCTGAAGACAACCAGTCACAAGCCATGGGGGACAAGACAATATAATATCACTCATAGCAAAACAAAATGAATTCTCTGTTATATTGACACAGCAACAAGGTTCATATGGTTACCAAAAAAGGAAATTCCAATTTTTCATGGCGATCCATTACATTATCTGACATTCATGAACTCTTTTGAACATCACATTGAAAGTAATACTAAAAATGCTAAAGATCTTCTTTATTACTTGGAACAGTATACTGGAGGACAGGTGAAGGAGTTAGTCGAAAGTTGCCAATATATGAATCCAGAACAAGGTTTTTAAAAAGGCAAAAGAATTATTGCTTCATCATTATCGCAATGAACATAAAATCACAAGTGCCCACATAGACAAGATACTTCCTTGGTCAGCAATAATATCAGAGGCTTTACAAACATATGTTCTTTCTGAGAGGATGTAGTAACGCAGTGGGAAGTAGTGCATATTTGAAGAGCTGAATTTGATTGCTAATTTGTTGATTATTATAAACAGATTGCCTTATAAATTGAAGGATTTATGGAGAACCAGTTACAGAGCTTAAAATGTTTCCCAGAAGGGACACCACTTTTGAGGACATTGTACAATTTTTGGAATGGCATGGGCATGTTAACATTGTACCAGTATTTGGAAATATTAAGGCTACTTCAATAGCTCCTAAAATTGTAAAGAAGTCTAAGTCATTGTCTCAACAGAAACCAAAGAGAAGTACCTTTTTACTCTGTGTCAGATACAAGCACAGGAAAAAACAAGGAAACAAAGGAAAAGGAAAACTGTTTGTATTGAAAAGATAAGCATGCTTTAGAAAGATGTTCATGATTGGAGAAAAAGTCGCATGATGAGAAATTAACCATTTTAAAGGAGAATTGAATATGTTTTGGCTGCTTGTGTAAAGGACACATCAGTAAAACTTGTAATAAGCAACTCAGTTGTGATATATTCAGCATCCCAGGTTACCGCATACTCAACGAAGTAAAGTTGAGAAAGAAGTTAAACAATCTGAATCTAAGACTAAAGACACAGTCAGAAAGGATGCTTCAGCTTTGATTCAGACAAACTGTCTTACTGGGGCCGGTGACAAAGCCATCTCAATAGTTCCTGTGAAGGTTAAAGTAAAAAAGGGGAGCTTCGTACTGAAGACCTACACACTTCTTGATCCAGAATGTACCTCATCATTTTGTACTGTTGAATTAATGAATAAACAATCTTCATGGGAAAAGATCACAGATCTTATTGAAGACAATGAATGATGAAAAGAACAGATTTAGAGATTGCTGGATTAAACAGCAATGAATTTTGTGATCTTCCAAGTGTATATACTCAGAACACTATGCCTGTGAATAAGGAGAATATTCCACATCAGGATGATATCAAACAGTTGGCTCATCTAAAAGATGTTTGCTTACCTAAGATTGATGCCAAGATCGAGATGTTAATTGGATTATATGTTTCAAAAGCTCTTGAATATCTAGAAGTAATAAGGAGTAAAAATGAAGGTCCTTATGCTGTGAGAACGTTGCTTCGATGGACAACTAATGGACCATTAGGAGGAAAAATGAATAATGATCAGGAGATGTTGAATGTGAATGTCAACAGAATTTCAGTTGTGAAACTTAATGATCTATGGGAACAACAGTTTAAAATTGATTTCCCTGACGGTCTCAAAGATATTCAAGAACCTTCAAAGGAGATGAGCAATTTCTGGATTGAGTTTCAAATTCTGTTAAAAATATTGATGGTCATTACTGTAAAGTATTACCTTTGAAGAATTTTTTGCTGAATATGAAGAGAAAATTCAAGAGAAAATTCCTTTGTATGCCTGATAATAAAATAATTGCAGAACAGTGTATGCTGAATTTGAAGAGAAAATTCAAGAGAAATTCTTCTTTTCATTTGGAATATACAAATGTCATGTTGGACATGATAGCCAAAGGTTATGTCGAAAAGGTATCAGAAGATATCTTGGAATGCAAAGATGGTAAAAAAATAGTATTTACCTTATCATGGAGTTATACATCGACAAAAGATGAAACTACACATAATATTTAATTGTGGAGCATCATTTCAAGGAGTTTCATTGAATTTTCAACTTCTACAAGGTGCAGACTTGACCAATACTTTAATAGGTGTTCTGATAATATTTTGTAAAGAGCCTATGTTGTAATTGCTGCAGATATTGAAGCGATGTTTCATCAAGCAAAAGTTCCATCAAAAGATCGTGATTTTTAAAAATTATTGTTATGGAGGCCGAATGGAGATTACAGTAAAAACATGATTGAATACAGAATGACAGTTCATCTATTTGGAGCAATTTGTCACTGAGTTTGGCTCTCATAAAATGTGCTGAAAATAATGAAGAGCAAGTTAGTTCTCAACATCAGAAAATATTTATATGTTGATGTTTGTCTTACTTCTTTGGTTTCAGAAAAAGAAGCAATAGATCTTTATTATAAGTTAAAAGAGACCCATAATAAAGGAGGTTTCTTCCTTATGAAATGGATTAGCATCAGTCAAGATGTGTTGCTGTTATTCCTGAGGCAGAAAGAGCAAAGGAAATAAAACATCTTGATTTGGATTGTGGCATTCTACCTGTCAAAAGAATTCTAGGGGTAAATGGTGTGTTCAATCTGATGTTTTCAAATTCAAAATTGTTTTGAAAGAACAGGCTTTAACAAGAAGAGGTATTCTTTTGATCGTTTAAGTTCAATATATGATCCTTTGGGGATATTGGCACCAGTAGTATTAATAGCCAAGAAAATTCTGCAAGAATTGTGTAGAAGAAAATTTGTATGGGATGAAACTATACCAGAATCCATTGCATAAGATTGGATAAATTGGATTGAGAATCTTAAAATGTTAGAAAATGTTGAAGTCAACAGATGTTTGAAACCAGCAGACTTTGGATTTGCCACATTTGCTTAGTTACACCACTTTGGTGAAGCAAGCGAAGGTGGTTTTGGTACTGTCAATTATTGTACTGCAAAATAACCAAGAGTGAGTACATTGTGGATTTGTAATGGAAAAAGCTAGAGAACCTGCATTAAAGCCAGACATCATACCTCAAATCGAATAGACTGCCACTACTATGGTGAGCAAAATGGATACTATGTTAAGAAGAGAATTACAGATGGAATAAGCAGACTCTATATTTTAGACTGATAGTACATCATTGCTTTAATATACTAATAATAAAACTGTAAGGTTAGGAATCTTTGTGACTAACAGAGTTAATGAAATAAAAAAAGGTTTTGCATGCTAATGAATGGAGTTATGTTAAAACAGTGGATAATCCAGCTGATATGGCTTCACAAGGATGAAAAGCTCAATCTTTTCTGAAAAGAACCGACACATGGATGTCTGGTCCTCAATTTCTTTTGCAATCTCAAGAAGATTGGCCTCAAAATCCAAAAGAGTTGAAAGAAATTTCAATACAGGATCCTGAAATCCAAAACACTAACGTAAATAGTATTCAAATACCTAATGAAAATGATCTGATCACTCAATTAATTTGCTATCACTCTTCATGGTTTCATTTGAAAAAGGCTGTAGCATGGATTCTTAGGTTAAAAATTATGCTTTTAAATCATATCAAGAAAGAGAATCTGAAGACTTGAAAGAGCTGTTACCCTAACAGTTGATTCGTTGGCGAATGCTGAATTGGAGATAATTTACTTTTGTCAGAAAAAAAGGGTTTGATAGCGAGATATCAAAATTGAAGAGGGATCTGAATGTTACAAAAACAAGTCGTGTTTGCTATTCTTGTAAATGATGTATTGAGAGTAGGAGGAAGATTGGACATATGCATGAGAGAACAGGTCATGGTGGTTGTAATCATGTATTATCACTTACTATCAGAACTGCACCAGAAACATTGATCAAAAGAATTATATCAAAATGTGTTAAATGTTGATGTACAAATGCTAAACCTGGACAATAACAAGTGGCAGATTTGCTACAGGACAGAATTTCACCTGATGAACTCACATTTGCAGATTTATTTTGGAAAAGATGGATTAAAGAATATCTTTCATCATTACAAGAATGACAAAAATGGTCTAAAGCTAAACACAATTTTATATGCAGAGATATTATAATTATGGACAATTCTTCACCAAGAAATTCTTGGTTTCTGGAGAAAATTGTGGATACATTTTCAGACAGGAAAAGTCTAGTTTGGCAAGTGTGGATTAAAACCATGACTGGTTACTTAAATAGACCTATTACTAAAATCTGTATTTTACAGGAAGCTGAAAGTTTTGATTTCTAATCTTATATTTACTATATTTACTTTGTGTATCTGTAATAGAAATTACATATTAGACATTAATGTCTATTATAATAATTAGGGGCTGGAATGTAAAGGTTAAAACCTTGTGTTTTAAAAGTTTTAGTTAATTTTGTGCTGCCTGTCTCTTTAAGAAACTCTTTTTTGTAGTGTTATCATAGTGACTATGATGTAATATGTTGTAATGTACACCCAGACTAATGGCTTGCTCATTATTCAACAACATGTGAAGGAAGTATGAGCACATGATATTTTCTTTGAATTTTTCTATATATCTCTCAAGTTTGAGTATCTTTATATACATTTTATATCTATCATTATACAGTAAATGCTTTTTTATTCATCATTATGAAAGACTAAATGCAAAACTATGCAAAATGTTTATCCGTTTTATCAATTAATTAAAGCCACATAAAAGAACAGTCACAGAGTTTGATTTATTGGATTAAAGAGATCGAAATTTGGAATATTGTAGCTCATGCTTTTGGAAAATGATACTTTGAAATTAGGATATGTTAGAGTAAGGAAAGTGTTATCCATACAAGGATCCTAATAAATTCCATCCATGGTGGGGGGAAAACTTCAGTTATCCACTTTGCTGCTCTTATTGTCTTGTGGATAGACCTCTGATCTGAATCTCTACCGCAACCGTGTCACACTGTGATACAGCTGGCGAAGTTGCTTTTGGTAGAGCTCCTGTAGAAATTTGATAGAATAGTGGCCAAAAGCCTTGCCCACTTCATCCTTCTTAGGAACTGCAGTCATTGTTGTGCCTTTCTGAAAAATGAGTTGTTATGTTTCCAGGTTAGGTCACTTCTTAAGTGGACTCCAAAAAACTTGGTGGTCTCCACACTTTTCACTACCAAGCTATTAATATGTCGTGGAGGGTGATCATCGCTGGTCTTCCTAAAGTCCACAATCATATCCTTTGGCTTGTGCACATTGAGACTCAGGTTGTTATTCTTGGACCATTTCACAAAATTTTCCACCTCATTGTTGTTGCTGATGAGGCCAACTATTGTCATGTCATCTGCAAACTTGATGACTCTGTTGGAGCTGGATCTGGCATTGCAGTTGTGGGGTCAGTAGTGTGAACAGGAGCGGGCTGAGCTCATAGTCCAGCATGATAAAGCTCAATGTTCTGCTGCCATCCTGGTAAAAACTGACCTTTCTGATAAGAAGTCCAGAATCCAGTTGCAGAGATCGGTGTTGAGTCCCAGCAAGAACAGCTTCTTCATCAGCCTCTGGGGTATGATTGTATTCAACACCAAGCTGGTCAATGATCAGCAGCCTGGCAATTGAGGTATTGTTCTCCAGGTAGGTCAGGACAGAGTAGAAGGACAAGGATACAGCATCATCAGTGGAATGGTTCTGTCTGTAGGTGAGTTGAAATGGATACAGTGTCTCAGAGGTGCACTTTGATATGTTCCATCACCAGAGGCTTGAAGCAATTTACAATGGTGGAGGTCAGCACCACTGCATGGTAGTCATTGAGGCTTGTTACTATCGCCTCGTTGGAACTAGGATGATGGTGGCTTCCTTGAAACCCATGGAGACGATGGATTGCTGTAATGATATGTTGAACATCTCCATAAGGACCTCCTGTCAGTTGTTCTGCAAAGTCCTTCAGTGCCTGACTGTGTATATTGTCTGGTCCCGCTGCCCTGTGTGGTTTCACCCTGAATTGTATTCTCTCACCTCAGCCACAGCTATGCAAGGGGGTTGTTCTTCAAGATTTACCTTGAGGATTGCAAGGAGAGTTCAGCCCTGACTGAATTTAATGCCAATGTGTCTCCTGTCCTGAAGGTGACATCTCAAGCTCTAAGAAGTGCACGGACCTCTGTGACCAACCATGATTTCTGGCTGGCCCTAGTTGCGTAGCATTTGTGCTCCATGACATCCTCGATGCACTTGGTAATGTAGCCAGTCACTGAGCTAATTGTGCAATTTAAAAAAGAAAGCATTAATTTGTTTCCAGTATCAGAAAATCATGTACTTCATATCAACAGCTAGTTAAGAGTCCATTATGTTATGATCCTTTGTCGGACACAAAGTGAAGGTAATTTCAAATACCTTGAAGGCATAGCTGATATTTCATGTTCTGTTTATCTTTATTTATCTGAAGTGATCAAATTATTTATTGCTCTATTTATATTTTTCTAAATTAGCTAAACTAAATAATTTTGAAAACTTTTAATAGCTGCAGTAGCAGAATTACTTTTGCTCCGATACCAGCAGCATGCATAGCAAATGAAATGAGATTGAAAATCTTGGAAAAGCTACAATACTAGCTATTCATTAAAATATGTCTATTAGAAATGTTTGAAAACATTAATCATATAGCTACAATAAATTACTAAGGCTAAATGACTTTGTGATCTTGCCATTAAAACTCCTGCTTATCGTAAGTTTTATTCTCAATTTATTAGTGAGCTTAATATTTTTTCAAGCTATGGTTAAAACAGAAATTTAAATAATTGAACAGGAATAGCAGTTATTATGAATTAGCATTCCATATAATGGATTAGCTAGTGATGCTATCTTTTCTAAAGACTTTGAAAAGACTCTGAACAAGGTACTTGGTAATTATAATATCGATGAATAAACCTCAGTGATGAATCAGCATCCAAAGGCAGAAATTAGTTTTCTGTAAGCATGATATTGGTTTCCAAAATAGGTTTTCAAAACATAATCTTTGAGCTGTCATTCTGAGCTCAATAAAACCTGAATTTGAGAGCATTTGGAGGCATTATCCCATTTTGAATGATGTTCATTTGTGCAGCTAATTCCAGTTTCTATATCCCATGTGTCAATGTATATTTTACTGTGTCAATAATGATGTTTAATTGAATTTATGGGGTATATTTGCAATGGAATTGGAATGGGGCTCTTCAAAATATTTTTTGGGTAGCTCTTTGAAATAATTTTCATGATGGTTAGAATGAAAATTGTTTTCATGCACAAACAAATTTATTACTGTTTTAACAATCTGCTCTTTACTTAAAGGGGATTAAATTGCCCTGTTTACCTTTGATGAATTGGTGAATTTTTGTTGATGCAGAGGCATAAATAATCTGAGAATACCACAGACTTGAGATGGTTAGGCTTATATAGAATGTAAAGTTGGATGGTAACAGGTGTCCTGGAAGCCAGGAGAAAGTAAAACTGGAACCTTGAGCAAACAGAGCAGCTGTAGGAACAAGGAGGGGTCTTGCAACATCCAAGCGTAGAAATGTTTTGGCCTAGGTCCCTTTATTGAGACTGAAGCTGCGGAGGGGCTAAGAGGTTAAGGTATTGGATAGAAGGTGGAATAGATGGAGAGACAACTGAGAGGGTGAAAATAGGAAAAAAAAATGAACAGGAGTAGGTAATGAAGAGATGGAAATGTTCATTTATTCACAATCTCTCCTCCCTTTCCATCTTTCTGGTCTTTCCACTTCTTCCACCTTCCTTCCAATTACTCTTCACCATTCCCCTCCTCCCTTCCATGATATCACCTCTGACAACTTTAGTCTCAGTGAAGGTTCCTGATCTGAAACATAGACTATTTCTAACCATGCATGATGCATGTCCCACTGAGTTCCTTCAACCTCTCATAGTTCGCTCAAAATGATTCCAGGTTTAGGCAAAAGCAATATAATCTTCAGTTTCTTCAAAAACGAGAACAGTTTATTTTCAATAATTATTTTTCAACCTCATGCTGCAAGGGTTGAAGTCCCTGAAATCCTGCTTCCAAAGGACATTCATTTTTCTGGTACCCAAGAAAAGCAAGGTAATGTGCCTCAATGACTACTGGCCAGTGGCACTGATATTTACCATGATCAAGTATTTTGAGAGGTTGGTTATAAAAATATCAACTCCTATCTCAGAAATGGCCTGGATCCACTAAATTCATCTAGCATCACGACAGGTCAATGGCAGAAGCCATCTCTGCTTTAGATCACCTGGATCACCAGAACAGACTTCTGTTCATTGTCTACAAATCGGCATTCAACATTATTATCATAGCAAACCATATGACAAATTAAAGGTTCCCAAATAGTATGAATTGACAGCATCTCCTTTGCACTGAACATCAGATCAGGAGATCCCAAAGCTGTGCTTTGCCCCTTGCTCTATTGCCTATACACTCATGACTGCGAAGCCAAGTTAGGCTCCAACTCAATCTACAAATTCACTGATGAAACCACCATTGTTGGCCAATTAACTGGAAACGCTGTGTCAAAATACCAAATAGAGTTCGAGAATCTCATTGTGTAGTGCCAGAATAACAATCTTGGTCTCAACACCACCAAGGACTGCACACCTATTCACATTCATGGGAAGGAGGTGAAGATGATTAGACCTTTAAGTTTCTGGGCATCATATTTCAGAAGAGCCAGCACTTTGATATGTCTTCTTCATAATTGCCTCAATGACTACTTTCTAATGAGTATGAGGAGATTTGACATTTTATCAAATACTCTCAAACGTCCACACATGCACTATAGAAAGTACACTGATTGGTTGCATCACAGCTTGGTTTGGTATTTCGAATGTCCAGGAGCACAGAATATTCCAAAAAGTAGCAAATATAGCCAAGTTCATCACAGGCATTGAATACATGTAAGTGAGGTGCTGTCCCAAGAAGGCAGTCGCAATCCTGCTACTGCAGCTGTTAAAAGTTTTCAAAATTATTTAGTTTAGCTAATTTTGAAAAATATAATTGAGCAATAAACAATTTGATCACCAGATAAATAAAGATACAACAGAACATGAAATATCACACTGGTTGCTACTTTTGGGAAGAAGGTACAAAAGCCTCTTGGTTCAAAAACAGTTTCTTTCTGACAATTATCAGGCTCTTCAATGTTCCTCTTTAAATTTAGATATAGAGAATGGTAACAGGGCCTTTCAGCCCATAAGCCAGTGCTGCCCAATTACACCTGATTGACCTACAAACCCCAGATCATTTCAAATGGTGGAAGGAAACCGGAGCTCCTGGGGAAATCCCATGCAGACAAGGGGAGAACATACAAATTTCTTAAATGCAGCGCAGGATTTGAACCTGATCCTGATCGCTGGCACTGTCGCAATGTTGTACTAATCGCTACGCTAACCATGCCACCCAAACGTTTAGATTAGTCATGAAGTGCTTCAACACACAAAAGAACTGTCTGCACTATTGAAAACTTACTTTTTATACCAAGATAACTCTGAATATTTTTTATCTAGCTCATAGTTATTTGCCCTTTTTAATTCAATTGTATACAGTATTGCGGTGTTTATTTTACAAAGTAATGACTCAGCTGCAGCAAGTAAGAATTTCGGTGCAGATGCATATCTTTCAATTTATATGGTGATAAACTACTTAACATTATCATCATCTTTTCACTTTCTGGTTTCAAGGAAATTAATTATTGAGGATTATTTTAAATTTTTTAAAATTAAAAAATTTAATTTTTATGTTAATATTAGTATTTTCTTTTTCCATTACTTTACATCTTTATTTAAAATTCCAGTTGTTTTTCTTGATATTTTTCTTGTGGACAGCTTCAATTCCATTTGTGGCCAGTTGTTTGAGGGTAAATGTTATTTCTTAAGATTTATTTATTACTTTATTCATTTTTCGGTATTTGGGCATTGTTGGCAAGCCTAGCATTGATTACTCATCTCTGCCCTTGAGAGGGTGATACTGAATTACCACTCTGAATCACTACAATCTTGATGGTGTTGTTGGAAATGAAGTTTCAGGATTTAGATCCAGTGATAAAAGAATGTCTGCTGTATTTCTAAATCAGGAGATGTGCATCTTGGCTGAGAACAAGTGTATGTGAAGAACAGAAGGATGAAGAGAATGAAAGTGGGGCCACTAAAGGATAAAGGAGGCAACATGTGCCTGGAGGCAGAGGAGGTTGGGGAGGTCCTAAATTAATATTTTGCTTCAGTATTCACAAGAGAAAAGGACCATGATCAGTGTGAGGTCGAAATAGAACTGGCCTGTGTTCTGGACAATGTGGAAATTAAGCAACAGGAAGTGTTGGATCTTCTAAAAAATATCAAGATTGATAAGCCCCCAGGGATGGGTAGGATATTCCCAAGTTGCTGTGTGAAGTGAGAGAAGAGATAGCTGAGGCAGTCGCTATTTTTGAATCCTCTTTGAAGGCAGGGGAGATGCCGGACGATTGGAGAATAACAAATGTAGTCCCCTTGTTGAAAAAAGGTAACAGAGAATCCTGGGAATTATAGACTGATGATTCTTGCATTGGTGGGGTGCAAACTATTGGCTAGGATTCTTAAGGATAGGATCTATGAGCACTTGGAGGAATACATTCTACTCAAGGATAGTCAGCATGGCTTTGTGAAGGGAAAGTCATTCCTCATGAGCCTAATTGAAATTTTTGAAGAGGTAACAAAAGAAATTGATAAGGGTAGGGTGGGAGATGTGGTCTACGTGGATTTTAACAAGGCATTTGACATGGTCCCCCACGAGAGACTCATCCAGAAAGTCATGAGACATGGAATCAGTGGAATCTTGGCTGTGTGGTTTAAAAATGTGGCTTGGAGATAAAAAAAAACCAGAGGAGTAGTGGAAGAAAAGTATTCTGCCTTCTGCCTAAAGGTCGGTGACTAGTGGTGTGCTGCAAGGGTCTGTTCTGGGACCCTGTTCTTAGTGATTTTTATAAATGATCTGGATGAAAAGGTCAGTAAGTTTGTGGATGAGACAAAGGATGGAGGAGTTGTGGATAGAGCTGAAGGTTGTTAAAGATTACAAGAGAATATAGAAAGGACGCAGAGTTGGGCAGAAAAGTGGTAGATGAATTTCAATCTAGATAAGTGTGAGGTGATGTATTTTCAAAGGACAAACCAGAAGGCTGAGTACAGGGTTAATGGTTGGTTACTTAAGAGTGTGGATGAATAGAGGGACTTTAGGGTTCAAATCCATACATCTCTCAAGGTCGCTGCACAGGTTGATAGGATAGTTAAGAAGGCCTATGGGATGGTGGACTTCATCAATAGGTGGATTGAATTCAGGAGTAGAGAGGTTATGTTGCAACTCTACAAATTTCTGATGTCCACATAGAGAGTATTGTGTTCATTTCTGATCACCTTATTAAAGGAAGGATGTGGAAGCTATGGAGAGAGTGCAGAGGAGATTTGCCAGGATGTTGTCTGGATTGGTAAACAAGTTTTATAAGGCAAGGTTTGGTAGAGCTGGGATTTTTCTCTTTGGAGCATAGAAGGATGAGGGGAGCCTTAATAGAAGTATATAAGATTATGAGAGGCATAGATAGGGTGGACAGCTAGTGCTTATTTTCCAGAGGAGATATGTACAAAGTGAAGAGAAGGAAGTTTAGGGGTGACATCAAGGGTAAGGTTTTTATGCAGAGAATTGTGGATGCCTGAAATGCCTTGCCAGGGATGGTGGTGGAAGCTGAAACTTTAGGGGCATTTGAGAAACTCCATGACAGGCACATTGATGAAAGAAAAATAAAGCGTTAATGGGTAGGGTGGGTTTAGAACTTTTTTAAGGAATATATGGGTTAGCACAACATTGAGGGCTGAAGGGCCTGTACTGTGCTGTTGTGTTCTATGTTCTATAGCCCTTTTGGCTGATTGTTGGGTTTGATTTTGTTGCTGAAATCTGGTTTGCTATATTTTTTTTATTAGAGTTGCAGTTTCCTTTAGTAGCATTGCAGTTACACAGACTATCCTTGAGCTGCTTCTCTACTATACCACACTAATCACTACACTGATGGTTGAGTTCAGATTGTTGGAGTTGAAAAACTGCAGTGCATTTTGTTGACAGTGTATGCTGCACTCCTTATGTGCTGGTGAGAAGGGATGAATATTTAGGCTGATGGATAATGTGCCATTGAAATTGGTTATTTTCCTGGATGGTATTAATTATTTTGAGCTGAATTCATCCAGGAAGGTGGAAAGTTTTCTGTCATTCTAACTTGAGATAGTAGATGGTGAACTGCTCAGGATATTAGCAAATTTGACTTTCAGAATAACCGGTCTTTGACCTGTTGGATGGTAATTATGGGGTACATGCAAAAGTTTTTAAACTCTCTCTTATTGGAGAAGATAAATAAAATACTCAAGTCCTGTTTTATCCTTTAAATTTACCTCTGCTAACATTTCGATAACCCAGATATACTGTAGAGGTATGCTAAAATGGTGTAACTGGAACAATCTCTGCAACCTTGATCCCCTCCACAAAATTCCTGGCCGTTGATGCTTCCCTTTTAAATTCCAGAGCAAAGCCAGAGAAGTCCCTGATAGCAACAGTCAGTCGGATAAGCACAGTGCTGCTATTTTGTACTGCTGTCAAACCCATCTTGGAAAAGGAGAACTATCTGTAGCAGCTGGGTCTTGGATGCAGTGGAAATCTGATGGGAAATGAAACAGCAAATGCTGAAAATAAATAACAGGGCATGTACCATCACGGGATAGAGAAGTGGAGTTGGTTTCGCAGATAATGCGATAATGAAAAATCAATTATGTGAAACATTACTAATGGGTCAGATTGTATTCAGTTGAGTTTGAGGTCTCACTCTGGCAGCTTTATTATGAGGTGTAATATTTTGTGAACTCTGATCAGGCCTGTGGTAGCAGATTCCAAGGCCCAGTCCCTAGAGTATAATCTGTTAACAAACCAAATCTAAAATTATCAGTTATCTGAATATTTGAGACATTTAAAACATTTGAGATATGGTTTAAATCTAAAAACTATAAATAATACATTTATTTCATATATTTATAGATATAAATTCATTGTTTATTATCAGTTTATTTAAAAAACAGACCCCTTCACTTTCTTCCCTGTCTAGGTCAACAACAGCTTTCAAATGGCAAGTCACTTCAGCTATCAGAGACATGATTGTTATAAAAATGAGAGGCCAGGCCTAAAGTACTGATTTTCACGCATATAATGCGTGTATTATCTGCACATTTTACAAACCAGGTACCCCCCCCCCCCCCGCACATTATATGCACATACACGCAATACGAGAATATTTTTACATGTTGAAAGAATGTGCACAATTAATAGTGGGTGTGGGAAGTTGAACCGACAATTTATAGCAAGCGTGGGAATATAATAGTGGCATTGAAAGAACACACACAATTAATAATGGCCATGAGAAAGATGCGCCGACAATTTATAGCAAGTATGGAAATATTATAGCGATTATGAGAATATAATCGTGGCAATGAAAGAATGGGCACAATTTGGATTTTGGGAATATCTCTTTGTGCTGAATGCCAAGTATTCCTATAAACAGTACATTCTGGCTAGGGCACTGCACCTTAACATGTTAATTGCCTAGACCTGTCCCTGAGGGAGGAGATAAACATATCAAGTGCCTTTGATTTGAGACATTAGAATTAAAATCCTGCTTAATTCTTAAGTATGTCTTCAATGTATTTAACTGATTCCTCTCCAAAGCTTGTTAATGTGTTGCAACAGGATATCATCTAGTTTATCGGTGATTGACACCTCAGGGGTAAATTGATTGGGTGTTAATCACAGGAGATTAACAGTGGTGGCAGATACTGGTATGTCCTTTGCCTCGTGTCCTATTTAAATGCAAATTTATTTTTCCAGTCAGAATTTAGAATACTATATGTGAGTGCATGTTATATGAAAATATTTTTACACAATTTATGATTTTCTGCCTGTTATATATGTGTGTGCGATATAGGAGTGAAAATATGCTACATCTGGTGGAACAGGAATAGAGAGTTGCTACCATCTGATTTCCAGTGGATTCCTGTCTTCTGAGCTGCAAAGCCTGGGGTAGAAATTATTAATGCACTGGCCTATAAAGAGGAAATAGCCGCCAATTTCTTGTATATAAATGAAGGTTTCAACTCTTTCTCCATAGATGTTGTATGACCGACTGAGTAATTCCAATGTTTTTCATTGCATTAATTGTGTCTCCTGACTTTGACCTGATCACTGCTCATGAATTGTTCTGGTTCATGGGATGGTCAGTGCAGTGAAATATCTGACCTCATTGAACATAATCTGACTGAGCATTAATGTTTCAGATCATTATCCAAGGGTCATTGACATGAGATAGTCACTCTAGTTCTCTCTGCAGAAATACAACAAGACCTGTTGCATATTTCCTGCATTTTTGATTTTGAATTTTTTTGAAGTTGGGCATAGACTGAAACAACATGCACTAGTACAGTCATCCCTCCAGTCACTAAAACTAATGTTGTTTTCTACTCAACCAATTTTTAATTCAATATGCCTTTTTTCCTTGGAACCCCTGGGATTTTTCTTCCCTGATGATCCCTTCATGTGTTTTTTCTTCAGTCTTGCAAAATTTGAAGTACACTGCTTCAAATATGCCACTGTAATTATCCTTTTCATTACATAACTTTAACAAATCCACGTGGATTATCCCTGATTAATCTGTGCTACATGAAATGTTGATTGCTGCTATTCAAAATGTTTTCAGTAATTTGCCTACCACCAACTTGGGGTGATTAACTCACAGTTTTTCTGTACATTCCTTTCTCCTTTTTTAACATAGTACCACATTAGTGATTTTTTTCCCCAGACATTCAATGTGATGTACATGGTGATTAGGGTGAAACCAGATCTTCCTCAAATTCACTACCCGTTAACATGTTTCATGGATAAAAGATAGCTCCTTGTTATTATTTTCCTCACAAACCAATCAATGCTGATGGTGTTCCAAGGCTAACGGAGCAAATGTGTCAAACCAACTCCAGCCAAGATAAAATTGTAGAGTAAATACTTATGTGAATATTTATAGTGGAGTTAAAAGTATGTTTTATACATGTGGATGATGTTCTCCCAATTCTAAGTTTAGAATCTCCCTTGTCAGGAACCCAGTGTGAAAAAAAAACAATCTGAAGAATATTTTTGATATTTGGGTAGCACAGTTAGCATAGCGCAGTTAATGCAATGCTATTGCAGTGCCAGTGACTGGGTCTTGGGTTCGAATCCTGTGCTAATTGTATGTTCTCCCCTTTCCTGAGTGGGTTTCCTCTGGATGCTTTGGTTTCCTCCCACAGTTTGAAATGTACCAGGGTGTAGGTCATTCGGGTGTAATTCGGCAGCATGGGCTCATGGGCCCATCTAAATCAGTGGATTTCAAACTTCCCCCAAACTCACATTCTACCTTAAGCAATCCCTATGTCACAAGTACTCTGTGATTTGTTACAAGCCCAAAGGACCCCGAAACCCAGCAGCAATAGGTATTCACCATGACAAATGGTTACTTAAACAAAAGTTGTTTTTAATTATCAAACTTTAACTTATCACTATTAACTTAACTAACCTAACATATCTCCCTTCTAATTCTAAGCACAATTGTATGTAATGTGTGTGTAAATTTAAGAAAAGTTCTTTGGTTCACAGTTCAATCTCACTTCTCATTCTTCCAAGTTCTCTGGTTGCAGGCAAATCTTATACTGTACACAGAATTTAACATATATAAAGTTCACCAGGGTTTGGTGCTTGAAAGGTAAATGTTTACCGCTCAAGAAGGTTCTTGTAGGTTTGCAGAGAGAGATTTTTTGTTCCAGGATTTCCACAACTGAGGTACCACCATTAGTCACCTCAATGCCTTGCTGATGAAACTTGCCCCATCAGGGTTCTCCAGATGAAAACCTCTTTCTTTCAGGCTACCACCGAGTTCCTTTCTGTTCCCCTTATTCCAAGAGAAACACCAGCCATCTACCACTCTGGAGCTTCTGTTTCAGTTCCAACAAACTTCTCCTGGCTTATTACAGTTTTCTGTGTCACACACAGTCAAAGACTCCCTTGTGTCTCTCTCTCTATCTGAGATTCAAACTTGCCACCAGCATGTCTTCTTTCTCACTTGCAAAAACCTCTCTTTCTCACTTGCAAAAACCTCTCCTTCTCCAGCAAACGATAGAAGTTATTCTGCTCCCATCGATTGTTTTAGCTAAACAATAACCTCTCAATGACCTCTGAATGAGCACTTTGCAGAGAGGTCAAAAGCCTTGCAAAAAGGTCCAATACAGACATCCTGGCTCTGGTTGTTCTTCCAAGACAATAGTCCATTCATTTCATGACATAATTTCAATTAGTACCTACTTGTGAAATGTGCATAGCATTCTCCATAGCTTCTGTAAAGTCACTGAATATGAATTTTTCAGTATTTTAAATAAGATCAGTTTTAAAATATGTGCATGTAACCTACTCTAATTTTACCAATTTATCTCCCAAAAACATTCCGAAATATTCCATCACAGATTAGAAAGGGATTGCTGATTCTGATCCTAAAGCTAAAGTAATAACTAATGGTAACATTTAATCAGCACCTTCACTGTCCCGATCTAGTAGATAAGGTTGTCCATTATCTCCAGCTCATTTCCCTCCTAGCTATTGAACCTTTAGCAGAATCCATCCATCTAGGTCCAGACATAAAGGGTTTCAGGATCAATCAGGAAGAACATAAAATCAGTTTATTTGCTGATGATGTTCTGATATAATGTGAGTGAAAAGAAAAAGGTTTGAAAACCACTGTTTTAATCGTACCTAATTGACTGATTATGTACACAGTTTCATAATTCCAAAGGAAATGGGCCAATGACAATTTTTCTCAAGCAAAATATTTCAATAACAACTGGATCTAGAGCAGTAATTCTCAACCTTTCCTTCTAACTCACATACCACCTTAAGCAATCCCTTACCAATCCAGAGCACTTGTGGCTTAGACATTGCTTAAGGTGGAATTTGAGTTTAAAGGGAAAGTTTGAAAACTATTGGTTTAGACCCTGGATTCTTTTCCCAATGTCCTTTTTTTTAAAGCTTTTATTCACACTACCTCTGTGAGAAGCTAATGCTTCAGAATATTACTTTATTCAACTAATCAAGCTTCCATTTAATAAGAGTGCCTCCAATTAATTGAATTGGTCTATGTCACATTTGTGGCCCGAAATGTGAAGTTAATAAAACATTAAACACAAGTTTATCAGGTAAATTTCTGAGTGTCTTTATTCTCCCGTTTCCCTTGTTCTCTTGCTTGTGTTCTTATCTCTCTCTCTCATACCACGTGACTTCCGGTATATCTCATACATATTCATTATCATGACATCCCTCCTTTAATCAGAAATAAACTTTACCTTCAATTACCAATATCCCTCGGAAACATACAAACATCGTAACTAATGGTAATACTATAACTCAACTACATAAAATTTACTTCCTACAGCATTCATACATGCACTTTATGATATAAGATTAAATACTGTCCCAAAGTTCTTATTAAAACTATGGCACAAAGTCTTCGTATCGTTTGGACACTTTCCGGTTTCGTTTCGGCCTGCCTGCGATATTGTCGTCACTTCTCAGTTGTTCACTCTCAGCGTCGGCAATACTGTTTGCCACGGCTTCGCGTGTTTCTGGCGCTCTAGTCACTTCATCAGGAGTGCTGGTAACTGCCTCTGGAACATCATCAGGTCTCTCAGTTTCAACATCTCGTATTAGCCTTACAACCTCTTCGCTCGATGTATCTCTGGACTGGTACCTTTTTACACTTGATACATTTCTCTTATACAGGACTCCAGTCGGAGACTTGACTGTCACCATACTGCCACTTCTGGATACGACAGTATAGGGTTGATGGTAATAAGGTGTGTCTAGCTTACCACCAGTTTCATGCCTCACTAGAACATTATCTCCTGGCATGATGTCTGAGTACTTGGCTCCACGTTTCGAATCTGTGTACAGCTTTGCTGCACCTTTCTTTTCAGCATCGTGGTCCCTCATCTCCTGGTCGTCTCGGATTTCCTTTATTTCTGGCATTTTTGTGCGGATTTTTCTCCCAAAAAATGCTTCTGCAGGACTTTTTCCAGTGGTTGCCTGAGGCATTGCTCGATAGACAGCCACATAAGATAGCAATGCTTCTCGCCAATTTTGTCCTTCAGCGTGTGCAATCCTCAATCATTTTTCAATGGACTGATTTTGTCTCTCTACTTCTCCATTGGCTTGCGGCCATTTCGGAGTTAATTTATGATGGTGGATACCTGTGGTCCTCATGTATTCTGCAAATGTCTCTGAAATGAATTGTGGACCATTGTCAGAGTATAATGTAACAGGTAATCCATATCTTGCGAATATCTCTGCTAACGCTTGTATTGTTTTTTCAGTGGTTGTGGACTTCAACACCACGTACTCATAGTATCTGCTGTAGTAATCTATCACTACCATAATTGATTCACCCGTCGGTAAAGGTCCAAGAAAATCAACAGCTACGTCGATCCATGGTCCTGTCGGAAGTTGCGTACTCCGGATCGGTTCTGGTGGATTACTCCTACTTGTGATTTGACATCCGTGACAAGTTTTAACAAATTTTTCTGCATCTTTATCACAACCTGGCCACCATACCTTGGTCCTGAGGTTTTGCTTGGTACCAACAATACCTAGGTGTTCTTCATGTGCTAAGGATACGATCTTCGGTCTCAATCTTTGCGGAATCACCAATCTGCAACCTCTCAATACACACTGTCCGATGCAACAAAGTTCGTCTCTAATGGAAATGTAAGCCTTGTGAGTACACTTGTCCCATTGTCCACTCTGTATGCATTCTCTTACTTCCATGAGTTCTGGATCACGTTCGGATTCTCTCTCAACTTTCTTCGTAGTCACAGCTTTCGGTGTCGACTGAATAGCTACGAAGCGTACAAAGCTCTCTGTTTCTGTTCCCAATTCTGACTTGGAAGGTGGACCTCCATCCTTCACCAATCTGGACAGCGGATCAGCAATGTTTGCTTTCCCTGCAATGTGGATTACTTTATATTTGTAGGGTTGTAGTCTGAGTACCCATCTCTCTATTCTGGCACATGGTTTGGATCTAGGTGCATAGATCACCTCTAATGGCTTATGATCTGTGATGAGTTCAATTTCAATGCCGTATAAATATGCATGGAACCTCTCACAGGCCCATACAAGTCCGAGTGCTTCTTTCTCTGTCTGAGAGTATCTTCTTTCCACATCTGATAACGATCTGCTGGCATAGGCAATGATTCTTGGTCCTCCATCATGCATCTGGACCAACACGGCTCCTAAACCAACCGGGCTGGCATCCGCTATGACTTTGGTTGATGCCGCTGGATCGTAATATCCAAGAGTTTTTGCATCTGTCAGGCTTTGCTTCAGTGCTGTGAACGCTTTCTTCTGCTCAGATCCAAAATGAAATGGTACACCTTTCCTGGTTAGTTTCCTTAGTGGTTCTGCCACTGTAGTGAAATTAGGAATGAACTTTGCACAAAAATTGACCAATCCCAGGAAACTCCTCACCTCTGTTGCGTTCTGAGGTGCACGTGCCTCTGCAATAGCTTTCACCTTGGCCTCTGCAGGGTTTAGTTCTTTCTGTGTAAGTCTGTGTCCCATGAAGTCCATTTCTGACACACCGAACTGGCACTTGTTTCCATTCACAGTAAGGCCTGCCTCCTTTAGTCTAGATAGTACACGCCTCAACCGTTTGTCATGCTCTTCCTTCGTTGGTGCATAGACTATGATGTCGTCAGAAATGTTGGCAACTCCAGGAATGCCTTGAATCACTTGATGGATTTCATACTGGTAGATCTCCGAAGCTGCATTAATTCCAAATGATAGTCTCTTGTAACGATACAATCCACAGTGAGTCACCAATGTAGTTACATCTCGGGAACCTGGATCCAGCTCTAATTGATGATAGCCCCATTTCAGATCAATTTTTGAGAATACCTTGCTGGTAGTTAGTTCTTGAAGTATTTCCTCCACTGTTGGTATAGGGTGTCGTTCTCTAATTATAGCTTCATTGGCCATTCTCATGTCAACACATAGTCTTATGTCACCCTTTGGTTTGGGCACAATCACTACAGGACTGACCCATTGTGTTAAATGTTCCATCGGTTCAATAATGTCTTGTTCGATCAATTCTTTAGTTTTGGCTTCGACTTTCCCACGAAGTCCAAACGGAGTTCGGCGCATTGGTTGTGCCTTGGGTTTGACCGTTTCATCTACCGCTAGCTTCAATTGTCGACCTTTCAGCTTTCCTACTCCTTGGAAGACTGCGGGGAATTCTTGCTTCATATCCTCGTATGACTGAATTGAATTGACACAAGCTCCAATATGAAGTATTGCCAGGTCTTGCGCTGTGCTTCTACTCAGCAATGGTTCTCCCCTCTCTTCTATGACCATAAACTCTGCTTCGGTGTACTTATCTCCAGCTTCAACAGTTGCAGTAAAACATCCAATGGTCTGCAATGGCTTGGTTGCTGTGTATGGATACAGTTTCTTGGAATACTTCTTTGAGGTACAGATGATCTTTTTCCTTTTCAACTTCTCCCATAAATGTCGATCAATCACATTACTGTCGCTGCCTGAGTGTACAATGACCTGCACTGTCACTCCACCAATGATCACTGGGACCTTCTCATGACATACTTCATTCAACGTAAATTGGTAACAACTCTGTTCCTCCTGGGTATCATCATCGTCACCGTCTATCTGGTGAATGGTATCTTTCTTTCCAGGATACTTTCCCCCAGGCTTTGCCTTTGGAAGTTGTACTCTTCCTCTTCTGGTCTGCATTGGACTTGCTTTTGCACTTCTTTGCAAAGTGGTCCTTACCTCCACACTTTCTGCAAACTTTGCCTTTGGCCGGACAATATGGGTTTTTTCCAAAGTGACCTCGGTTTCCACATCGATAACACTCCACGTCCTGTGTCGACGTATATCTTGGCTGATTATGGCGATGTGAGAGCCTCTTAATTTGCTGGCTTGAGTTGTCTTTCAGGGTCATGGTATGAAATTGCCCTTCAACAGCCTCTAATGCAGCAGCAATGGTTAAAGCATCGGTGAGTTCCAACTCACTCCCTCTTTCCAGTAGACGTCTTCTGAGTTTATCTGATCTGCAGTGCTGTACGACTTGATCCAGTAATTGGTTGTCCATATCAGCTGGCATGTAATTGCATCCAACAGCTAGCTGGCGTAGTCTCGTCACGTACTGAGCAATTGTCTGGCCATCTTCTTGTCTCGTTCTCCGAAACAAATGGCGTTGAAATGTAGCATTCGGTGTCACTACATAGTGTGCATTTAATGCATCTACCGCTTTCTGGTACTCATCCTTTCTTCCAGTATTCAAAAGTGTCTTAAATCTTTCCTTAACTGAGGGTCCTGCAGTGAAAAGAAGTAACGCCCTTCTCTGCACTGTTTGTTCAACTGTACCGGTATCTAGAAATAGGCCACGACTGTCGGCGTAGGATTCAAATTCTTCCAGCCATGCCTTCCACTTCACACTTACAGTGCTTGCATCACCAGTCGGGTCAAAATGAGCAATTCCACTATGTGTTAGAAAGTCACCGTCTGCACCAGCCATGAGGAAATATTTCAGCCCCAAATGTATTGAGTCACAGAGAAAATTCTTATCACCTTGAAGTTGTCTGTAAACCTCTGTAATCTTGTTTAGTCTTTAATTTTCTTCATGCTTCTTTCATCCTCGTCGTCAATGTCACATTTGTGGCCCGAAATGTGAAGTTAATAAAACATTAAACACAAGTTTATCAGGTAAATTTCTGAGTGTCTTTATTCTCCCGTTTCCTTTGTTCTCTTGCTTGTGTTCTTATCTCTCTCTCTCATACCACGTGACTTCCGGTATATCTCATACATATTCATTATCATGACAGTCTATACTTTCTTACACAGCAAGCAGGGAATATTTTGGACACACTATTACTGTTGGATTATAAATTCTTTATCCAATACAAACTCAGTTAATTTCAAGGCCAAGAATTTCTGCCTTGTGTCCCTTTGATGATTTGAATGCATATTAACATTTGCTTTCAAACTCATTTCCATGGAAGCTGATTTTAAAATTATCTGTTAATTAGAGTGACAGTATGGAATATAATTTTTTAAAATACTATTGTACAACATAAAAATGTCCCCTTTGACTCACCATGCCCATCTCTATAAATCATTTGCCTGTATTAAGTCAATTGAGTTCTAAGCGTTTGATTTTCATCTACCTGTCCTGTTGCCTCATAGAAGTTGTGTTTGTATCTGCCTCCTCTCCTCTACTCTAACAGTACTTTTCAGATGCCAACCATTCTTTGTGAGGGGCGGCATGGGGGGGGGGGGAGTGGGGAGCTGCTTTCCCCTATGTTTTCCTTTGAACCACCTCCCTCTCACCTTTAAAGCTATGTCCTCTTGTTTCTTGTTTCAGACAGCCACACTGGAGGAAAAAAATCTTGCCTCTCATAATTCTTTATACCTCTATCAAATCACTTCTCAGCCTCCTTCACTTCAGAGAAACAAATACAGAGCATCCAGTCTCTCATAACTAAAGCCCTTCAATCTAAGCAACATCCTGGTGGATCTCCTCTCCAATGCAATAAACTATCACTTTAATTATATAAAGATGGCAAAAGAGCAAATTTTTCACCTGATCACACCTGAGAAACTTAAATTTATATATATTAATATTATGTTTAGGAAAAAAAAATCATTTACCTAGTTTTAGTAGTAAATGGAAGTCAGTTTCTTGGTCCATTTTTGTATTATTTAAAATGTCACAAAATTATAAGTCACTCAGCTTTTGTGTCTAAAAGATGTTTGTTTAATTTTAACAACTGCCTTAAAAACCTTCAAAGAAGAACAATTATAGCAGTTTATTTTTGATATCATTGTTAGTTTTGTGGGTGAAAGTCAATCCAGGTAAATGTGAAGTAGCATAAACAATGTGTATTATCATTTCATACTGAACATATTTTGGTCTGATTTGTCTTATCCAGGGAAATTTCTCATATTTGATCTGAAACAAGAACAATTCAACAGAAATTCTGAGCTAAGGAGGCAGCTACAGTGCCCTCCATAATGTTTGGGATAAAGACGCCTTTTTTTTCCCTTAATTGCCCCATGTGTTCCACTGTTTAAAGTTTATAATCAAAGAATTCACATGTGATTAAAGTGCATATTCCAGTTGATATTCAATGTTATTTGTCTACGTTTTGGTTTGGCCATGCATAAATTATAGCATGGCACCATAGTGTTTGGGATATTTGGCTTCACAGGTGTTTATGATTACTCAGGTATGTTTAATTGCTAGGCAAGCTAGGCTTGCTTCTTAGCTGTGATCACCTTTGGAGTCTGGAGTTGCCATTTTTCAACATGAGGACCAGATTGTGCCAATGGAAGTTAAAGAAGCTAATATGAAGCTGAAAAACAAGAATAAAATAGTAAGAGACACCGCCCAAACCTTAGAATTACCAAAATCAACTATTTTGAACATTATTTAGAACAAAGAGCGTTCTAAATAATTGAAAAGGAACTATTCCAAGGAAGACCTCCAGAGCAGATGACAGAATAATTCTCACCATAATGAAGAAAAATCCCCAAACTTATTTCTGACAGATCATGAACACTCTTCTGGAGGTAGATGTAGATATGTCAATGACTACTCTCTGCAGAAGACTTCATGAAAAGAAATACAGGGGCTGCACTGCAAGAGGCAAACAGAAAGGATGGCCAGATTACAGTTTGTCAAGAAGTATTTAAAACTGCCTGCAGAATTCTAGTAAAAGTCTTATGGAAGATGAGACCGAGATTAACCTGCATCAGAGTGATGGCAAGAGAAAAGTGTGGAGACATAAAGGAACTGCCCAAAATCCAAAGCATACCACCTTTGGCATGGTTCACATCTCAGTGTAGCCTTTGTATTTCTGTTCATGGAGTCTTCAAGCAGATAGTAGTCATTGACATATCCACACCTGCCTCCAGTATAGCTCTTTTATCCCTGCACCAATGAAACAATTAAAAATACCTGAGTACTCACAAACACATGTGAAGCGAAATGTTATGGTGCCCTGAAATTAGGGGATTATGTACAAAAATGAGCAAATTTAAATCCTTGGGAAACACTAGCTTAGAGGATCTTTCCTGGACCCAACAGACTAATGGCATCATGGAGAAAGCATGTCAGTGCCTCTACTTCCTCAGGAGTGTGCAGAGGTTTGGTATGACTTTGGAAATCCTAGCAAATTTCTACAGTTATGTGGTGGAAAGTGTGCTGACCGACTGTATCATGGTCTGATATGGGGACACTAATACTCCTGAGTATAAAGCCCTGTAAAAACCAATGGACACAGCCCAGAACTTCACAGGTAAAGCCCTCCCCACTATTGAGAACATCTACAGGGAATGCTGCTGTCGGAGAGCAGCAGCAAACATCAAGGATCCACACTACCGGGAGGAGTCACGTGATGGAGTAGTGGCCGGTAGGGGAACTCCAGCCCTCTCCAGAAAAGTTAAAAAAAGATAGAGAAAAAGCAAAGGCACAAACTTAAAAACCAAAACAAAGTGAAAGTAAAAGTGTGAAGAAAATGGCAGCGAAGAAAGAAAAACCAAAAACAACGGTAAGAAGAAGGAAAGATGTCGGAAGAAGAAGGTGAAGGCCTTACCTGTCCGAAGAGGCCCATCGCGGAGAGAGAGGCCCGCTCCCTCAGGTCAGTGGAGGTCCTGGGCTCGGGACTACAAAAATGGCTCACAGAGCCGAGTAAAATTTCGCAACCGCGCATGCGCATGAAAAAAAACACACTGACGGGAGGGGGGAACAGCTGCGGAGTCGATCTCCACAGCTGAGAGAGACACCTGCAGCATAGCAGCAGGTGCAGAACACAGAGAATAATGACAACAAGAAAGAAGAGGGTAAAAAGAAAACAAGGAAACAACAGATGATCAACCCAGAGGAAGAAGAAGAACAGAAAGAAGTGGAAGAAGAAGAGAAAAGCAAGACAATGGATGTATCTTTTTTTAAAGAATATATGGAATCAGTGAAAGAATGGCAATTACAAGAATTTGATGAGATAAAAAGAAGAATTAAGAATGCAGAAGAAAGAATGAATAAAATGGAAGTGGCCATATCAGAATTGGCAAAAAGAGTGGAAAATATGGAAAAACGAGAAACATTTGTAGATATGGAAGTAAAAGACTTAAAAGAGAAATTAGAAGAATCTAATAAAAAAGCTAAAGAAGCACAGGAGCTGTTAGCTCAGAAGATAGATATAATAGAAAACTATAATAGAAGAAATAATATAAAGATAGTGGGCCTTAAGGAAGATGAAGAAGGCAAGAATATGAGAGAATTTATAAAAGATTGGATCCCCAGGGTCCTGTGAAGACCAGAATTACAGGAAGAAATGGAAATAGAGAGGGCACATAGAACTTTAGCCCCGAAACCACAACCGCAGCAAAAACCAAGATCCATTTTAGTAAAATTCTTAAGATATACAACAAGAGAAAATATATTGGAGAAAGCAATGAAGAAAGTAAGAGAGGACAAAAAGCCACTGGAATATAAAGGTCAAAAATTTTTTTTCTATCCAGACATAAGTTTTGAACTCCTGAAGAAGAGGAAGGAGTTCAATACAGCGAAAACGATCTTATGGAAAAAAGGATATAAATTTATGTAAAGGTACCCAGTGGTATTTAAAATAATTATTCCAGGGCAACAAAACAGACTATTCTCGGATCCAGAGGAAGCAAGGAAATTTGCAGAACAACTACAAAACAAGCAGAGAGATGAAGACATGTAATAAGAGTAAAAATGACCACGATCTATATGTATGTGTGTAAAGGGGTATATGTGTGTATATATATATAGTGTGCATACATGAATGTATCCGTATTTAGAGGAAAATATATAGAGTATAGACTAGAATTAATAAGGGAGGGAAATGGAATAGAGGGAATAAGGAGGGAATTAAAAGAGTGACCTTTGTTACATATGAAAATTGAAATCTTTTCTGGGGGGGCTGGGTGGGGAGGAGTTACAGTCACTGCAAAATCAGCTGACGTCTGCGAGTGAATTCGCAAATCCAAATGGAGAGGGGAAATGTGGTTGTCCGACAAGGGATAAAGGACAACTCAGGAGGGGGAGGGGAGAATGGGGTTAAAGAAGTTTTAAATAGGAGAATAGGGAAAATGTTTGATGTTTTAGAAATGTTGACTTATAAAGTGTTCAAAACAAGAAAGCAGAAATGGATGAGAAGGAAAGGTAATGATGGAGAAACGGAAAGGGAAGATAAACAATGTATAAAATGGCTACGCTGAACTATATGACTTTAAATATTAATGGAATACATAACCAAATTAAAAGGAAGAAACTGCTAAATTTACTGAAAAAAGAAAAAATTGATATAGCATTTGTGCAAGAAACACATTTAACTGAATTGGAGCACAAGAAATTAAAGAGAGATTGGGTAGGACACATAACAGCCGCGTCGTATAATTCAAAAGCAAGAGGAGTAGCTATATTAATTAGTAAAAATGTGCCAATTAAAATAGAAGAGGAAATAATAGATCCAGCAGGGAGATATGTAATGATAAAATGTCAGATATATTCGGAGTTTTGGAATCTACTCAATGTATATTCACCTAACGAAGAAGATCAAAAGTTTATGCAAGATATTTTTTTGAAGATAGCAGATACGCAAGGGAACATATTAATTGGAGGGGATTTCAACCTGAATTTGGATTCAAATATGGACAAAACTGGGAAAAAAATTAACAGAAAGAACAAAGTAACCAAATTTATAATTAAATCGATGGAAGAAATGCAACTTTTGGATATATGGAGGAAACAACACCCAAAGGAAAAGGAATATTCATATTACTCGGCTAGACATAAAACATACTCAAGAATAGACCTATTTTTGTTATCAGCTCGTATGCAAGATAGAGTAAGAAAAACAGAATATAAAGCTAGAATATTATCGGACCATTCACCCTTAATATTGACAATAAAGTTAGAGGACATCCCTCCAAGAATGTATAGATGGAGATTAAACTCCATGTTACTCAAAAGGCAGGATTTTAGAGAATTAATTGAAAGACAAATTCAAATGTATTTTGAAATAAACACGGAATCAGTTAAAGATAAGTTTATACTATGGGATGCAATGAAAACGTTCATTAGAGGGCAAATAATAAGTTATGTAACCAAGATGAAGAAGGACTATAATCAGGAAACAGAGCAGTTAGAAAGGGAAATAGTAAATATAGAAAAAGAATTAGCAATGAAGGAAGATACAACTAAAAGAAGAGAATTGGCAGATAAAAAAATAAAATATGAAGCACTACAAACATATAAGGTGGAGAAGAATATAATGAAGACAAAACAGAAATATTATGAACTAGGGGAAAAAACGCACAAAATTCTAGCATGGCAGCTTAAGACAGAACAAGCTAAGAAAATGGTATTGGCATCAAGGAAAAAAGACAAACAAATCACATATAATCCAAAGGAGATCAAGGAAAACTTTAGAGAATTCTATGAACAATTATACCAAACTGAAAACAAAGGGAAAGAAGGGAAAATAGATGAATTTCTAACTAAAATTGAATTAACAAAACTATAAATAGAGGAACAAAATAAATTAACAGAACCATTTGGAATAGTAGAAATACAAGAGATAATAAAAAAATTACCAAATAATAAAACACCAGGAGAGGATGGATTCCCAATAGAATTCTATAAAACATTTAAAGATTTATTAATTCCTCCCCTCCTGGAAGTAATCAACCAGATTGATAAAACACAAAGCTTACCAGATTCATGTAAAACAGCAATAATTACAGTAATACTAAAGCAAGGGAAAGATCCACTCGCACCAGTGTCATATAGACCAATATCTTTACTTAACACAGATTATAAGATAATAGCTAAACTATTAGCAAACAGATTAGCAGAGTATGTACCGAAAATGGTAAATCTAGACCAAACTGGATTTATTAAAAAAAGATGCACAACAGACAATATTTGTAAATTTATTAACTTAATTCATGCAGTAGAAGGGAGTAAAGCGCCAACAGTAGCAGTTGCTTTAGACGCAGAGAAGGCCTTTGACAGAGTAGAATGGAATTATTTATTCAAAGTATTGCAAAAATTCAGTTTACCATAGAAGTATATTAATTGGATTAAAGCATTATATAAGGGGCCATTGGCGAAAGTGACAGTAAATGGATATATATCAAAGCAATTTAACTTAAGCAGGTAAACACAGCAGGGATGCCCACTTTCACCTTTATTGTTCGCGTTAGCTATAGAACCACTAGCAGAATTGATAAGAACAGAAAATAATATAAAAGAGATAAAAATAAAAGACAAGGAATATAAAATCAGTTTATTTGCGGATGATGTTATAGTATACTTAACAGAACCAGAACTATCAATAAAAGAATTATATAAGAAATTGAAGGAATATGGAGAAGTGTCGGGTTACAAGATTAACGTAAATAAAAGTGAAGCAATGCCTATGAATAATGCGGATTTCTCAAAATTTAAGAAGGAATCACCATTCAGATGGCAAATGCAAACAATAAGATACCTAGGTGTACAAATAAATAAAAATCTCGGCCAACTATATAAACTCAATTATTGTCCACTAATGAAAAAATTACAGGACGATTTAGAGCATTGGAAAGATTTACCACTAACACTAATAGGAAGGATAAACTGTATTAAAATGAACATTTTTCCAAGGATATTATACCTATTTCAGGCATTGCCAATACACCTGACAGAGAAATTCTTCAAGGAGTTAAAGAAAATAATAAGGAAATTTTTATGGAAAATGGGGAAACCGAGTATAGCACTAGATAAATTAACAGAATGGTATAAACAAGGAGGCTTACAACTGCCAAACTTTAAAAATTATTATAGAGCCGCACAACTAAGATACCTATCAGATTTTTATCAAACAAGGGAAAAGCCAGATTGGACTAGATTAGAATTAGATAAAATAGGGGAAAAGATACCTGAACACATATTATATAAATGGGATGAAAAAGTGGTACAACATAGAAGTTCTCCAGTATTACATCATCTACTCAATATTTGGAAGAAGATTCATGTAGAAAGAAATAAAACAAATTATCAATTACCAAAACTAATATTGATGCAAAATAAGTTACTCCCTTTTACAATAGATAACCTTTCCTTTAGAGAATGGGAGAAAAAAGGGATCAAAAGAATAGAAAATTGTTTTTCAGGAAATAGATTATTATCCTTTGAACAAATGAAAGATAAATACAATATAACTCAAGATACAGTGCTGGCATATTACCAATTGAGATCCTACTTGAAGGACAAATTAGGAAGCAGTCTGAGTTTACCAGAGGGAAGTAACTTTGAATATGTGATTACAGATACAATGATAATCAAAAGATTTATAACAAATATGTATATTAAACTGCAAGAAAAGGAGAATGAGGAAACAAATGGTAAAACTAAACAAAAATGGGAACAAGATTTAAATATAAAGATAAAAAAGGAAACATGGGAGAAGTTATGTTCTGGAACGATGAGAAATACAATAAATACGAGGTTACGTATGATACAATATAACTGGATACACAGGCTATACATTACACCTCAAAAGTTAAATAAATGGGACCCAACAGTATCTGATAGATGTTTTCGATGTAAAAAAGAAATGGGAACAACAATTCATGCAATCTGGACATGTGAGAAAGTAGAAAAATTTTGGGAAGATCTAAACCAAATATTAAATAAAATTACAGAAAACAATATAGCAAAGAATCCAGAGATCTTCCTCCTAAGTAACATAAAAAAACAAAGAATTTGGAATTGATTTGGATGATGCACAAAAAAGATTTGTTAAGATAGCTCTAGCCGTAGCAAAAAAAATGTATTATGTCAACCTGGAAATCGGAAGATAATTTGAAAATACAACAATGGTATATAGAAATGAATAAATGTATTCCATTAGAAAAAATAACATATAGTTTAAGAAATAATATTGAAATATTTGAACAAATATGGGAGCCTTACATGAAACATAATAGTGAAAACCTACCGGGGACATTCACTACCTAAATTAACGAAAGGAGAAGGAAATGAAAAGAATTGACTCAGTGGAATTTCTGGTGTATTTTTATTGAATGACAACATTGTTTGACTAGTTTAATGTATCCTAGATTTTGTACTTTAAATGGACGGGAGGGGGGAGGTAGGGAGGGTGGGATGGGAGGAGGGAGGTGGGGAGAAAATGGCACTGTATATATTTGAAAAGGAAAAAGTATGTATCATGGTTAATGTGGTTTATGGTGTGAAAAATAAAAAATTTAAAAAATAAAAAAGGATCCACAGTACCTAGCACATGCTCTGTTCTAGCTGTTACCATCAGGAATGAGGTATTGGTGCCACAAGACTCGCACCACCAGGTTCAGAACAGTTGCTACCCCTCTACCATCAGATTCCTCAATAACAAATTCAATCAGGGATTCATTTAAGGTCCCTTACTTTTTCTCTTTGATTTTTTTCCCCTCTCTGCATTACACAGTTTGATTTCATTTCTTAATTTCTTTACATGTGTTCGTTGAGTACAGTTTTTTTTCCACTACCATTAAGTGGCAATTCTACCTCGCCTGCAGGAAAGAGAAAATCAGGGTTGTATGTGATGTCATATTCTGACAATAAATCTGAAATATGATCTGTATCATTGAGTGATTATTTCATCAATATCATAAAACTAAAGAGTTATCAAATGTAAGCCCATAAATTAATGTGATAGCCTGAAAATTCAAAATCCATGGGCATGAGCAAGAACACAGTTTAATATGGATTCAATTAATGAATAAGAGCTACTCAGGGAAATGTTGTCATAGATTAAATTGACATTCATAATTGTAACACAATCAGCCTTGTCTATTTGCATGATACCTGTGGTAGAGTAATATAGACCTCACACAAATCTTTCAAAGACAACTGCTTGAATTCTACTGATCTAAAAGCATATTACTTAATAGGGTGGCATGGTTGGTGTAGTGGTTAGTGCAATGCCTTTACAACACCAGTGATTGGGACTGGAATTTGAATCCTGCATTGTTTTTAAGGAGTTTGTACGTTTGTGGGTTTTCCTCAGGGGCTCCGGTTTCCTCCCACTGTTTAAAAAGTGTACAGGGGGGTGTAGGTTAATGGGGTGTAAATTGGGTGGCACAGACTCGTGGGCCAAAATGGCCTGTTACCGAAAGTTATATCTAAAGCCTTGCACTTGCCATGATTTCACATGGAAACATTATGAAGATTTATATTTGTGTAATGCTCATAACTGTACCAATGAGCACTGATGCCATGCCCTGCATGTAATATGTAAAGCTATATTGTTATAAGTTTTGAAAAATACCAATTCAAAACATCAGCTTATTAGTTCTAAATGAACATCCTGAATAGGGTGTTATCAATTTGGCAGATTCATTTTTAAGTGCTTTTGAACAAATAGTAACTGTCATATGTTCTTTCTATGGATACCTAATGTAAATGTTTATTTGTAGATTGTGCAAACAAATACAAATTAGATGTTAGAAACACAAGGTTTATGTCCTTTTCATTCAAGGACTTCATGTGAACTTCTCTACAACTTTTTAAATGCTGCAACAGCAGTTAGTCACATGATATAATCCTTGCATGACAAAGCATAACTATTCTTTGCAACACAGTACATACACAAGTCAAGAATGGATTTGTAATGGTTACAAATGATCTATATTGTGGTTGCTGGAAATATGAAATTAAAATTTTAGATCAATAACTTCTTATCAGTTTGATGGTCATTAATCTAAAATATAAATTTAATTTTACCCTCTTCAGATGCTTTCTAACCTGCTGAGAGTTTACACAGATTTCTGTTTGATATTAAAGCTTCTGTATTGTGTGAAAATGGATCACTTGGGACATGAATGCTATTCAATTAGTGTTCTTGAGGCAATTCAGAATACTGAATCAGTGACTGATTTGGGTTTACTCAAGCTATTTGCAATGGTACCTCTCCTTTGTAATGTGTCAGTAAAAACTTAATAAAGGAAAATTAATCATTTCGTAAAATGATTTATATTTTACTTATCCTTGTTTCTGTCCAATCTTCATATCCCTTGATTTACTCAACATATAAAATTCTCCCCTTGGTTAACTTTTGGTCACTTATGAATCATGTCTGTATTCCTCTCCAAATGACTTCCTTCACACTAACTTGAAATGTTTTTTTGATTATCGTAAGTGTTGTTATTTTATCTCTAATACTGGAGCAAAAACTGTTTTCTTCATTTACAAGAGCCAGGATGTTCCGAAGTTGTCATTTTGTGTCAATGTAGTAACAAGCACATCCCCCCCCACATCTCCATCGGGCACACAAAACTCAAAACGGTCAACCAGTTTACCTATCTCGGCTGCACCATTTCATCAGATGCAAGGATCGACAATGAGATAGACAACAGACTCGCCAAGGCAAATAGCGCCTTTGGAAGACTACACAAAAGAGTCTGGAAAAACAACCAACTGAAAAACCTCACAAAGATAAGCGTATACAGAGCCGTTGTCATACCCACACTCCTGTTCGGCTCCGAATCATGGGTCCTCTACCGGCACCACCTACGGCTCCTAGAACGCTTCCACCAGCGTTGTGTCCGCTCCATCCTCAACATCCATTGGAGCGCTTACATCCCTAACGTCGAAGTACTCGAGATGGCAGAGGTCGACAGCATCGAGTCCACGCTGCTGAAGATCGAGCTGCGCTGGATGGGTCACGTCTCCAGAATGGAGGACCATCGCCTTCCCAAGATCGTGTTATATGGCGAGCTCTCCACTGGCCACCGTGACAGAGGTGCACCAAAGAAAAGGTACAAGGATTGCCTAAAGAAATCTCTTGGTGCCTGCCACATTGACCACCGCCAGTGGGCTGATAACGCCTCAAACCGTGCATCTTGGCGCCTCACAGTTTGGCGGGCAGCAACCTCCTTTGAAGAAGACCGCAGAGCCCACCTCACTGACAAAAGGCAAAGGAGGAAAAACCCAACACCCAACCCCAACCAACCAATTTTCCCCTGCAACCGCTGCAATCGTGTCTGCCTGTCCCGCATCGGACTTGTCAGCCACAAACGAGCCTGCAGCTGACGTGGACTTTTTACCCCCTCCATAAATCTTCGTCCGTGAAGCCAAGCCAAAGAAAAAGAAAAGAAAAAGAAGTAACAAGCAAATTACAAGTGTCCTACCACTAAATGGAATGATGGATTCTGGACCAAAGTAATGATGATGAATCACAGTTGCATTCAAAGGCATAAATGTTTTCTAATTCTCGCATGACTTTTTAACATCAAGAACAAGCCTCAGCTAGCAGTACTGTACATCACAGAAACTGGCTGTTTAGCTCATCACATCCAAACCGATCTTTTTGCCATAGAACTAATGGCTTATCTGTTTATCTATATCTGAGGTTCTGATGAATTTATCAACAGGACTTATTTTAAATGATCTCTTAAGTTTTCCCAGGCTGGATGTCCACTGAGCCTGAAAGCAGTTGTAAAGCAGATGAAAATCAAAAGTAAGAATTTCCTGCAACTTTAGCTGTGAAGTAGATGATAGGTAAATGCGAAAATAAATATTTCCAATGCTAATATTTTTAAAAGCTATAGGACTTTTAGTTAGAAGTTGAGGAGATCAGTGAGTTCTTAATTTCTAAATGAAATCAATGCATGTGTGTATTGACTAATCACTCTGTGCCAATCTTTCCAAAATTCTGCTGCTCATTTTTTAGTTTTTGTTTGTCAGAAGTACTGGTATGAGTCTGGTGTTTCAATAGCTTGGCATTTTATGTTTAGATGAAGTAATATCTGAGATTTGTGCTCTTGTTGTATGATTCTCTAAATACTTCTCCTTATTGTTCTACTGAATGAGTTTTTTAATCCACTTTGAACTCATATTTTCTAAGCAGCATCGATTCACTGATATACTCAGTCACTATAATACATAACCTTGCATTTTGCCATTATAGAATACTGCACATTGCATTTGTCTTAATGTCATGAGGCCTCAGAGATATGTTTCCAGGTTGAACATATTACCAGCTAATGGCATTTCCTGAACATCTGGTCATGTATATCCTTTTCATTGATTGAGCAGCGTGCAAGTGGATTAATATTAACTTTAATTCCTTTAATCTTAAAATTTCATTTTAAAATCACTGCTGGCATGTGTGCTATTTAAATATGTTCTTGTTTTGCTTGTCATCAATCACCCTATTAACTTGTGAGGCAGCTTTGAGTGATCTATAGATCCTAAGGTCTCTTTGTTTCTCCACATTGTTAAGAATACTGCCATTAACCATGTATTGTGTTTTCAAGTTCAACCTTCCAAAGTACATCACTTCACACTTATCTGGATTGGTCTTCTGTCACTTCTCTGCCTAACTCAGTATCCTGTTGTAACCTAAGACTTCTGCACTCTCCACAATACCAACAACCTTTGTATAATCTTCAAACTAACTGACCTGCCCCTTCATTTCTTCATCGGTCATTATAAAAATCATGAAGAGCAAGGGTCTCAGAACAGATCCATGGAGAACGCTGCTTGTTACTGACCTCCAGTCAGAATACACCATCTATCACCATGCTCTGCCTTCTGTGGCAAGCTGATTCCACACAGTCAAGATTTCATGGATCCTAGGCCTCTTGACTTTCTGAATTAGCTTATTATGGGGAACCTTATCAAACTTCAGGCTAAAATCCATATATACCACAACCACTATGCTCCCTTCATCAATTTATATTGGCACATCCTCAAAAAACTAATTTAGGCTCATGAGGCATAGCCTGCCCATCACAATGCCATTCAGACTATCCCTGAGAAGACTATGCTTCTCTAAATACTCATAAATCCTGCCCCTAAGAATTGTCATCAATAGTTTACAAACCACTGAACAAAAATTCACTGGTCTATAATTTCCAGGATTCTCCCTATTACCTTTCTTAAATAAGGGGACTATATTTGCCATTCTGCAATCCTCTGGAACTTCTCCTCTGGTGAGGGAAGATGCAAAGATTATCGCTAACATCTCAGCAATCTCTTCCCTTGGTTCTTGTAGTAAGCTGAGATATATTGTGTCCGGTTACAGAGACTTTTCTATATGTGAATGTTTTTAAGAGGATCTAGCATTTCCTTTTTCTTAATCTCAAGCTGCTCCAACACATTAGCCTGTTTTACACTGATCTCACAATCATTGAAGTTCCTCTCCAGGTGAACAATGAAGCAAAGTATTCATTTAGAACTTCCCCAATTCCTCTGCCTCCTGCCACATGTTGTCCCTTTAATCCCAAAGCCATGTATTTTGGGTATATTGAATTGAGGCCCTTTTGTTTTGTCTTGAGATTATGTAAAAGTTGCTTGACAATATTTTGAAGAACAAGATTATTAGTGCCCTGGCACTGTTCAACTAGTACACAAGAATGTTATGTGGCAAATATAAGAATATTTTGATAATAAGTTAATAAAATATATGTTTAAAAAGGGGGGAATTAAGATTAGGTAGTTAGGTCACTTTTCACAAGCAAACATTAAATGACAGAGACAGAGAAACAGAGAGGGAGAAGGAGATAAAAGCTCCAGCAGTCAGTGAAAGGCTGTCAAAGTGAACAGCCTGCTGAATACCCCATTTTAAGATGGGGTTTGAGCTCTGAATTCAGCCTATTTGAAATCTCTGTAGTGGCTGGGTTGTTGTGTTTCTTCTGAAATGGGGAAAAGAATAACTATTTGCAGTAACCTGGAAGAAGGCACATTTCTTTGGAAAGACACTTTAGTTTTTGATTGAACGAAATCAGTTTGGGTGTCTAATGATCAACGAACATCTCTCTGCACCTACCAAATAAGTTCCTGACTGGTAACAACTTAAGTTAAGGCATCAGAGCCTGTTGAATGTAATAACTGTTTAATTCTGTGCACAATACTGAATACTGCCTGATACCAGTGAACTTGGAGAAATGAACAGTAAATGACTGGACAGTGAAAAAGAACCATGCACACACACACACACGCACACACACACACACACACACACACACACACACACACACACACACACACACACACACACACACACACACACACAGACAGAATTTGGAGGGGGTTAAGTTTAGTAACTTAATAGTGATGAGTTAAATATTGATCTTATACTGTATTAAGAAAATAAAACCAATTTTGTTTAAGTTGCCATTGTCTTGGTGAATTTTTGTTGCTGCAGGTTTTTGAGTCCTTGGGGTTCATAACAGTGCTTATATAACAGTGACTGTACTTCCAAATTACTTCATTGGCTATAAAGGCCTTTTAATCATTCTTAGATAATGTGGTGTATTCATGCAAGTTTTTAATTTGACAACCACAATGTCATAGTTGATGGAACTGGACGGTTAAATCTGTTTTCATCCTTGTGAGATAATTTTATAGAAAACTTGATACCCATCATTTATTGATATTCATGAGGCACATTGAAGCAAGTCCCTATGGTGGATCTCAAATCTGTGGAAGTTGATATGTTTGTCATTGTAAATGTGTTTTACGTAAGATAGTCGAACAATGTTAAACGCGTATATCGCATTGGAAACCATTTTTGTCTCCAGGCTTTTGACCTCTGGATCATATAAATGCATTTACTAAGTTTCCCATATAGATAACTCAAGCTTCATAATTATAGAGCTTGTCAAATGCTGCATATCTTCAAATTCAATTAAATTTTGTACAGGAATTACTATTTCTGAAGCGAGTGTTTCAAACACAGCTTAAAAATATTTGTCATGTATTAGGAAATGGTATTTATTTAACTCTATAATCAGCCTTAAACTAATCTAGGTCTTAAATGGACACTTTGATAGCACACAACATTGATCATTGTTCATCTTAGTGATACTAATGCAGAAGATGCATGTTTATGAGCCTGAAAATCCTTAAAAGTTAGAGAAATATTTACATCCGGTACAGCATGGATGGCAGTCTCTTCAATCTGAGGCGCCTGCAAGCTCACACCAAGACACAAGAGCAACTTGTCCGTGAACTACTCTTTGTAGACGATGCCGCTTTAGTTGACCATTCAGAGCCAGCTCTTCAGCGCTTGACGTCCTGTTTTGCGTAAACTGCCAAAATGTTTGGCCTGGAAGTCAGCCTGAAGAAAACTGAAGTCCTCCATCAGCCAGCTCCCCACCATGACTACCAGCCCCCCCACATCTCCATCGGGCACACAAAACTCAAAACGGTCAACCAGTTTACCTATCTCGGCTGCACCATTTCATCGGATGCAAGGATCGACAACGAGATAGACAACAGACTCACCAAGCAAATAGCGCCTTTGGAAGACAACACAAAAGAATCTGGAAAAACAACCAACCGAAAAACCTCACAAAGATTAGCGTATACAGAGCCGTTGTTATACCCACACTCCTGTTCGGCTCCGAATCATGGGTCCTCTACCGGCATCACCTACGGCTCCTAGAACGCTTCCACCAGCGTTGTCTCCGCTCCATCCTCAACATTCATTGGAGCGACTTCATCCCTAACACCGAAGTACTCGAGATGGCAGAGGCCGACAGCATCGAATCCACGCTGCTGAAGATCCAACTGCGCTGGGTAGGTCACGTCTCCAGAATGGAGGACCATCGCCTTCCCAAGATCGTGTTATATGGCGAGCTCTCCACTGGCCACTGTGACAGAGGTGCACCAAAGAAGAGGTACAAGGACTGCCTAAAGAAATCTCTTGGTGAAGAAGATGGCGACAAAAAAAGAAAAATCAAAATCAACGGTAAGAAGAGAGGAAGAGAAGACAACGGAGGAAGAAAGAGAAGGCCTTACCTGTCCGAAGAGGCCCGATGTGGAGAGAGAAGCCTGCTTCCTCAGGTCAGTAGAAATAGGACTACAAAAATGGCTCGCAGAGCCGAGTAAAAGTGCGCAACCGCGCATGCGCGACTCCTCGCGCATGCGCGATGCACATGAAAAAAAAACACACCGACGGGAGGGGGGACCAGCTGGGGAGTCGATCTCCACAGTCGGCAACGACAGCTGCAGAACACCTGCAGCAAGAAGAGACCACAGAAAACAATGAAAACAAGAAAGAAGAGAAGAAAAGGGCAACAAAGGAACAACAGATGGCCAACCCAGAGGAAGAAGAAGAGGAAGAATACAGTGAAATAGATGAAGGGAAAGGCAAGGTAAATGATATACTTGTTAGAGGATACATGGAGTCATTTAAAGAATGGCAAACGCAGGAATTCAATGATTTAAGAAGAAGAATAAACAACACAGAAGAGAAAGTGAATAAAATAGATATGACCTTAACAGAAATGGGAAAGAAAATGGACAAGATGGAAGAGCGGGCAGTAGCAGCAGAAATGGAGGTAGAAGACTTAAAAAAGAAATTGGAGGAATCTAATAAAAAAACTAAAGAGACGCAAGAACTACTAGCTCAAAAAATAGATATAATGGAAAATTATAACAGAAGAAATAACATAAAGATAGTGGGCCTTAAGGAAGATGAAGAAGGCAAGAATATGAGGGAGTTTATAAAAGAGTGGATCCCTAAGACTCTAGGATGTCCAGAACTACAGCAAGAAATGGAAATAGAAAGGGCACATAGAGCATTGGCCTCTAAACCACAACCACAACAAAAACCAAGATCTATTTTAGTAAAATTCCTAAGATATACTACAAGAGAAAAGGTACTGGAGAAGACAATGGAAAAAGTAAGAGAGGGCAACAAACCACTGGAGTATAAAGGGCAAAAAATCTTCATTTATCCAGATATAAGTTTTGAACTCCGAAAGAAGAGAAAAGAGTTCAATACAGCAAAGGCGATTTTATGGAAGAAAGGGTATAAATTTATACTAAAGCATCCAGCGGTATTGAAAATATTTATTCCAGGTCAACAAAACAGACTATTCTCGGGTCCAGAGGAAGCACGAAAATTTGCAGAACAATTACAAAAATAGACTGAGGGATGAAGACGGGTAATGAGAGTAAAAATGATCACGATTGATATGTATGCGGGTAAAGAGGTATAAGAGTGAATAGAGACAATGTGCATACGTGAATGTATCTGTACTTAGAGGAAAATATAGATAGTATAGACAAGAATTAATAAGGGAAGGTAATGGAATAGAGAGAATAAGGAGGGAATTAAAAGAGTGACCTTTGTGACATATGAAAAGTGAAATCTTTTCTGGGGGGGGCTGGGTGGGGGGAAATAGCGGTCACTGCAAAATCAGTTGACGCTTGCGAGTGGATTCGCAAATCCAAATGGAGATGGGAGATGTGGTTGTCTGACAAGGGATAAAGGACAACTCAGGAGGGGAAGGGGAGATTGGGGATAAAGAAGATAGAAATAGGAGAATAAGGAAAATGTTGGATGTTGTAGGAATGTTGTCTTATAAAGAGTTGAAAATAAGAAAACAGAAATGGAAAAGGAGGAAAGGTAATGATGGAAAAACGGAAAGAGAAGATAAACAAAATATAAAATGGCTACGCTGAACTGTATGACTTTAAATATTAATGGAATACATAATCAAATTAAAAGGAAGAAACTACTAAATTTACTGAAAAAGGAAAAAATTGATATAGCATTTGTCGAAGAAACACACTTAACTGAATTGGAGCACAAGAAATTAAAGAGAGATTGGGTAGGACATGTAACAGCAGCATCGTATAATTCAAAAGCAAGAGGAGTGGCTATATTAATTAGTAAAAAGGTGCCATTTAAAATAGAAGAGGAAATAATAGATCCAGCAGGGAGATATGTTATGATAAAATGTCAGATATATTCGGAGTTTTGGAATCTACTTAATATATATTCACCTAACGAAGAAGATCAAAAGTTTATGCAAGATATCTTTTTGAAGGTAGCTAATACGCAAGGGAACATACTAATAGGAGGGGATTTCAACCTGAATTTGGATCCAAATATGGATAAAACGGGGAAAAAAATTAACAGGAAGAACAAAGTAACCAAATTTATAATTAAATCAATGCAAGAAATGCAACTTTTGGATATATGGAGGAAACAAAACCAAAAAGAAAAGGAATACTCATACTACTCGGCTAGACATAAAACATACTCAAGAATAGACCTATTTTTGTTATCAGCCAGTATGCAGGATAGAGTAAGAAAAACAGAATATAAAGCGAGAATGCTATCGGACCATTCACCCTTAATATTGACAGTAAAGCTAGAGGACATCCCTCCAAGAATGTATAGATGGAGATTAAACCCCATGCCACTTAAAAGACAGGATTTTAGGGAATTTATTGAAAAACAATTAAAAATGTATTTTGAAGTAAATACGGAATCAGTGGAAGATAAGTTTACACTATGGGACGCAATGAAAGCATTCATTAGAGGGCAAATAATAAGTTATGTAACCAAGATGAAGAAGGACTATAATCAGGAAACAGAGCAGTTGGAAAGGGAAATAGTAAACATAGAAAAAAAATTAGCAATGAAGGAAGATACAACTAAAAGAAGAGAATTGGCGGATAAAAAAATAAAATATGAAACATTACAAACATATAAGGTAGAGAAGAATATAATGAAGACAAAACAGAAATATTATGAACTAGGTGAAAAAACGCACAAAATCCTAGCATGGCAGCTTAAGACAGAGCAAGCTAAGAAAATGGTATTGGCATCAAGGAAAAAAGACAAACAAATTACATATAATCCAAAAGAAATTAAGGAAAACTTTAGAGAATTCTATGAACAATTATACCGAACTGAAAACGAAGGGAAAGAAGGGAAAATAGATGAATTTTTGACTAAAATTGAATTACCAAAACTACAAATAGAGGAACAAAATAAATTAACAGAACCATTTGGAACAGTAGAAATACAAGAGATAATAAAAAAATTACCAAATAATAAGACACCAGGAGAGGATGGATTTCCAATAGAATTCTACAAAGCATTTAAAGACTTATTAATACCGCCCCTCCTGGATGTAATCAACCAGATTGATGAGACACAAAACTTACCAGATTCATGTAAAACAGCAATAATTACAGTAATACTAAAACAAGGGAAAGATCCACTCTCACCAGCGTCATATAGACCAATATCTTTGCTAAACACAGATTATAAGATAATAGCTAAACTATTAGCAAACAGATTAGCAGAACAGGTACCGAAAATGGTAAATCTAGACCAAACTGGATTTATCAAAAAAAGACGCACAACAGACAATATTTGTAAATTTATTAACTTAATTCATGCAGTAGAAGGGAATAAAGCACCTACAGTAGCAGTTGCTTTAGACGCAGAGAAGGCCTTCGACAGAGTAGAATGGGATTATTTGTTCAAAGTATTGCAAAAATTCAGTTTACCGGAGAAGTATATTAATTGGATTAAAGCATTATATAAGGGACCGTTAGCGAAAGTGACAGTAAATGGACATGTATCAAAGCAATTTAACTTAAGCAGGTCAACGCGGCAGGGATGCCCACTATCACCTTTATTATTTGCGCTAGCTATAGAACCACTAGCAGAATTGATAAGAATAGATAATAATATAAAAGGAATAAAAATAAAAGACAGGGAATATAAAATCAGCCTATTTGCGGATGATGTTATAGTGTACTTAACAGAACCAGAACTATCAATAAAAGAATTATATAAGAAATTGAAGGAATATGGAGAAGTGTCGGGTTACAAGATAAACGTAAATAAAAGTGAATCAATGCCTATGAATAATGCGGATTTCTCAAAATTTAAGAAGGAATCTCCATTCAGATGGCAAATGCAGGCAATAAGATACCTAGGTGTACAAATAAACAAAAATCTAGGCCAATTATATAAACTCAATTACAATCCACTAATGAAAAAATTACAGGACGATTTAGAGCATTGGAAAGATCTACCACTAACACTGATAGGAAGGATAAACTGTATTAAAATGAACATTTTTCCAAGGATACTATACTTATTTCAGGCATTGCCAATACAACTGACAGAAAAATCCTTCAAAGAATTAAAGAAAATAATAAGGAAATTTTTATGGAGAGGGGGGAAACCGAGGATAGCACTAGATAAATTAACAGAATGGTATAAACAAGGAGGCCTACAATTGCCAAACTTCAAAAATTATTATAGAGCCGCACAATTAAGATACCTATCAGATTTTTATCAAACAAGGGAAAAACCAGACTGGACGAGATTAGAATTAGATAAAATAGGGGAAAAGATACCTGAACACATATATAAATGGGACGAAAAATTGGTACAACATAGAACTTCTCCAGTATTACATCATCTCCTCAATATTTGGAAGAAGATTCATGTAGAAAGAAATAAAATAAATTATCAATTACCAAAACTAATATTGACGCAAAATAAGCTACTCCCTTTTACAATAGACAACCTTTCCTTTAGAAAATGGGAAAAAAAAGGGATTAAAAGAATAGAAAATTGTTTTTCAGGAAGTAGATTCTTATCCTTTGAACAAATGAGAGATAAGTACAATATAACTGGAGATACAGCGCTGGCATATTACCAACTGAGATCCTACTTGAAAGATAAATTAGGAAGCAATTTGAGTTTACCAGAGGGAAGTAACCTTGAATATGTGATTACAGATACAATGTTAATCAAAAGATTTATAACAAATATGTATATTAAACTGCAAGAAAAGGAGAATGAGGAAGCAAATGGTAAAACTAAACAAAAATGGGAACAAGATTTAAATATAAAGATAAAAAAGGAAACATGGGAGAAATTATGTTCTGGAACGATGAGAAATACAATAAATACGAGGCTACGTATGATACAATATAATTGGTTACACAGACTATACATTACACCGCAAAAGTTAAATAAATGGGACCCAACAGTATCTGATAGATGTTTTCGATGTAAAAAAGAAATGGGAACAACAATTCATGCAATCTGGACATGTGAGAGAGTAGAAAAATTTTGGGACGATCTCAATCAGATATTAAATAAAATAACAGAAAACAATATACCAAAGAATCCAGAGATATTTCTCCTAAGTAACATAACAAACAAAGAATTTGGAATTGATTTGGAGGATGCACAAAAAAGATTTGTTAAGATAGCCCTAGCCGTAGCAAAAAAATGTATTATGTCAACCTGGAAATTGGAAGATAATTTGAAAATACAACAATGGTATATAGAAATGAATAAATGTATTCCATTAGAAAAAATAACATATAGTTTAAGAAATAATATTGAAATATTCGAACAAGTATGGGAGCCTTACATTAAATACAATAGCGAAAACCTACCGGGGACAAACATTACCTAAGTTGATGGAAGGAGAAGGAAAGGAAAGAATGGACTCAGTAGAATTTCTGGTGTATTTTTATTGAATGACAACATTGTCTGACTGGCTTAATGCAACCTAGATTGTATACCTAAAATGGATGAGAGGTGGGGGGTGGGGGAGTGGCTTGGGAGGAGGGAGGGGGGGAGAAAAAGTCACTGTATATGTGTGAAAAAGAAAAAGTGTATATCATGGCTAATGTGATTTATGGTGTGAAAAATAAAAAAAATTTAAAAAAAAGAAATCTCTTGGTGCCTGCCACATTGACCACCGCCAGTGGGCTGATATCGCTTCAAACCGTGCATCTTGGCGCCTCACAGTTCCGCGGGCAGCAACCTCCTTTGAAGAAGACCACAGAGGCCACCTCACTGACAAAAGACAAAGGAGGAAAAACTCAACACCCAACCCCAACCAACCAATTTTCCCTTGCAACCGCTGCAACTGTGTCTGCCTGTCCCGCATTGGACTTGTCAGCCACAAATGAGCCTGCAGCTGACATGGACATTACCCCTCCATAAATCTTCGTCCACGAAGCCAAGCCAAAGAAAGAAAAGATGTGGGGAGGAAATTTCAGAAGTTAGTGTTTGGGTACTTCAAAGTAGGGTTAGCTGTAGTTGGATTACTAATGCTGAGAATGCACAGAAAACTAAAAGTTTAGGAATGCAGAGACAAAATTGTGACATTGTAGCCAAAGTATTCAGAATCAAGGACTTGATGTTGGCTTATTTTGAATGCTGAACAATTATATCTTGATTGGGTGAGACTGGAGTAGTTATATTGGTGAGAATGATGGAATACATAATTCTCTATTAATTCTTGAGCTGTGAACATCACTGACAAAGCAAGTATTTGTTTTCATTTCTGAGCTTGTGGATTTTGGTTGACTGCCACTTTTGTTAACTAAAATGTATGGGTTCAAACATGGATGGATCTTCTGAGATGTTAAATTATGAATAGTTACAACGCAAATAACCAAAGACGATTTGATAGTTATTAAACCTTTCTCCTTGAAACTATTGTAATAATTTAAAGGATATCTTGGAATAAATACCCTAACCAGCGTGGGTAATTTCAATTCTTAATAATCTTGCATAAATAACTCTGCTGGAAGCTTCAAAGTTCCTTTTTTTCAAAAAAAAAGAAATGTGATATAACATTTTATTTTAATTTAATTTCGATATACAGCATGTTACAAGCTCAAATACATCTATATGTCCAATTAACATCCTAACCTCATACATCTTTTGAAAGTGGGAGGAAATAAAGGATCTGGAGGAAACCAACTCAGTCACAAACTCATTACAGATAGCAGCGGATTCAAACAGGTTGGTGGCATAGGAATATTTTATCACCTCTATATTTTCATATTGCATCACCACTATGCTTTTGCCTCATTGGATGATCACATTCATGTCAAAAACGAATGAAACAGCCATCGGAAGGCCATCAGGACAGATTGAGAACAGGATATCAGGTTATGTTGCCTGAAGTGCAATCTTCACTCATAGGCTGCTGCACTTTGCAGGAACAGAAGTCCTTGTGGATTTTGAGAATCATGCAGTTTCCAAACAATAACTGTGATAATGGGAATAGTGTATGGGCATTTTCAAAGTTTGTTCATTGGATTCTGTGTGAGGATTATACATTTGTACTCCTTCTCAGGTGTTAATGTACAGTATATGTTCCAGTGAAAATAATGCTCAAATGATATTCCATTTATTTGCATATTATTGAAGTGTAATCAAACCAAATAATTTTATAAGCATAGTACCTTCGTCAATTGTAAAGATAAAGTTCTATTATTTTCATTTAATACTACATTTTAGAATGTAACATACATGAAATTCTTTAACTTTATCCACCATAAGGAAGTTTATGAGTCGCCACTTTGTCCAGTGCCCCTCACAGAAATGAGGCCCCAGTAAGGAACAAACTTGCAACCCCTGGTTTACAAGACCAGTGCTCTAACCACTGAGGTATCAGATCCTCTAATTTAAACAAAAAGTTATTGATAACTCAAAGATTGTACTGCAGAAAAATAAAATGTACAACATTTTTTTAGATATCTCCTTGACAATATCATCAGTTGTAGGAATCAAAGCAGACTTTTTCAATATAAATTATAGAAAAGTGTAAAAACATATGAAATTGATATAGGCAACAAGGAACATGAGAGGTACTTCATGAGTATAAGAAATGCAAGAAAAAACTTGACAATGAAATCAGTAAGCTAAAAGAAGGCATGACGATTCTCTTGGAGTCAGTGAAGGAAAATCCCAAGGGCATCTATAGATAAAGAGTAAAATGATAGCAAAAGACAAAATTGATATTGGAACCCAGAGTGGGTATTTCTGCATGGAGTCAAAAGAAGTGGAAATATTAAATAGTTTTTTTGTAAAATGTATTTATTTAAGAGATGGACAAAAAGTCTATAGCAATGAGGCTAAACAGTGAAGGTATGGGATGTAATGATTACAGAGGAGGTGGGGTTTGCAGTCTTGAAGCAAATAAAGGTGGATAAATTGTTAGGGCCTGACAGAATATTTCCTTGTGAGCCTTGTACAGAAGTTGCAGGGACCCAAGCAGAGGTATTTAAAACATGTTTAGCCATGGGTAAGGTGCTAGATGATTAGAGGATAGTAAATGTTGATCCACTGTTTTTTTTAAAAAAGGCTCCAAAAATAATCTGGAAAATGAGAGGCTGCTTTGCTTGACATCAATGGGTAAGTAATTGTAAAATATTTCAAGAGACTGGATTATCTAAGTATTGGATAGGCAGGGACTGATTAGAAATAGTCAGCATGGCTTTGTGCATGATAAGTCATGTCTAATCAATCTTGTACAGAGTTTTTTTGAGAAGGTTACCAAGAAAGTTGATGAATAAAAATTAGTGGATGTTATCTACATGGAATTTAGTAAGGAATTTAACAAGATCCCATGTGGAAGGTTGGTCAGAATGGTTCAGTTGCTCAGTAGACAGGATGAGGTAGTAAACTGGATTAGGCATTGGCTTTGTGGGAGAAGCCAGAAAGTGACAATAGAGGATTTCCTCTTTGACTGGAAGCCTGTGACAAGTGGTGTGCCTCAGGGATCAGTGCTGGGTCCTTTGTTGTTTGTTATCTCTGTCAATTATCTAGTTGAGAATATGGTAAATTGGATCATCAAATTTGGAGATGATACTAAAATTGGAGATGCAGTGGACTGCAAGGAAGGCTTTCAAGCTTGTGGTGGAATCTGGACTAGCTGAAAAAATGGGTTGCAAAATGGCAGATGAAATTTAATGCGGATAAGTGTGAGATGTTGCACTTTGGTAGGACTTGTACAGTAAATGGTTGGACACTGTGGAGTGCGGTAGAACAAAGGGATTTTGGAATACAGAGATATAATTCCTTGAAAGTGGCATCATGAATAGATAGGGTCATAAAGTGAACTTTTAACACATTGATCTTCATAATCAAAGTATTAAGTACAGGATTTGGAATATTATGTTGAAGACGTTGGTGAGGCCAAATTTGGAGTGTTGTGTGCAGATTTGGTTATCTACCTACCAGGAAGATATCAATAACATTGAATGAGTGTAGGGAAGATTTATAAGGATGTTGCTGGATCTTGAGGAACTGAGTTGCAGGGAAAGTTTAAATATGTTAGGTCTCTTCCCTAGAGCATTGGAGAATAAAAGGAGATTTGATGGAGATGTACAATATTAAAGATAAATGCAAATGGGCTTTTCCACTGAGGTAGATGAGACAAAAGAGAGGACATGGGCTCAGGGTGAAAGGTGAAATGTTTAAGAGGAACATTAGAGGGATCTTCATTCAGAGGGCAATGGGAGTGTGGAATGAGGTGCCAACAGAAGTGATGTGGGTTTGATTTTAACATTTAAGAGAAATTTGGGTAGGTACATGGATTGGTGAAATTTGTGGGATATAGACCATGTGTATGATGATGGAATAAGGTGAAAAATAGTTTGGCACAGACTAAATGAGCCAAAAGACCTATTTCTGCACTGTAGTGCTGGTTAGACATGGAAGGGGGGCAACTAAATTTTGGTAAGAGCTTCCACAGACCATCTCTACCAACAGTGTCAAACTCAAGCTATAAGCACCATCAGGAATAACTTCAATGTGGATGACTATCTCACTTCTGCAGCTACAGTAAAAGAAGTAATATTTCTTTAACATGAGTTAATAGCGATTTGTTTGAAAGGAAGCTTTCAACTTACCAAATGGACAAGTAACAGTCACCAGATATTGACAGCCATATCTGAAAGAGAGAGGGCAAAATAAATGAAGAATGTGGACTTAGATCATGATAATCTTCCTGTTGAGAGGGTGTTGGGTGCACAATGGTGTGTTCAGTGTGACATCTTTAAATTCAAAATCATTTTGGAAGGACTGACCTCACAAAAAGGGGGATTCTATCAACATTCAGTTAAATAGATTATCCTCTATGAATATTGGTACTCATTGTCTTGACTGCCAAGAAGATCCTGCAAGATTTATGTAGGAAGAAGATTGGTTGGGATGATGAGATACCTGAATCCATTGTACAAAAATGGATGTATTGGATCTTTGTAAGCTGGAAGACTTCAAGGTTGACAGATGCTTCAAACCCACAATTTTTGGAACTGCAACATTTGCTCAATTGCATCATTTTGTTGATGCATGAGAAGATGGTGGTAGAACTGTTAGTTACCAATTACTGCATGATAACAAGGATTAGGTATATTTTGGATTTGCAATTAGAAAGTCCAGAGTGGCTCCTTTGAAACCAGTCACTATCCCATGAATGGAGTTGATGGCCACTACCATGGTGAGCAGAATGAACACAATGTTGAAAAATGCAGATCAAACTAACAGACTCCATATTTTGGACTGATAGCACTTATGTGCTCAAATACATCAAGAATAAAACCATAAGTTTTCAAACTTTCATAGCAAACAGAATTACTGAAATTCATGAAGTCTCACATCCAATACAGTGGCGATATTTTGACAATCCTGCCGATGTGGCTTCCCAAGGTTTGAATGTCAAATCTTTTCTGAAAAATGAAATGTGAGTGTCAGGACCTTGATTTCTTCTACAACTTCAAAAGGAGTGGCCTCAAAATCCTGATAAATTAAAACAAATTTTACCAGAAGACCCTGAAATTAAAATTAAGACTGCAAATGCTGTTCAGATAATGTCTGAACAAATGGATACAGTTACCCACTTACTCCATTACTTCTCATCCTGGAATAGTTTGAAAGGGGCAACAGTATGGATGCTTAATTTTAAAGATGGTCTTTGAATCATAGCAGAGAGACAGGTAATCTTGAGACTCAAGAAAAAGGACCTCACAATTAAAGAATTGGTTAATGCTGAGATGGAAATAATTTGCTTTTGCCAGAGGAAGAAATTTGCAGATGAAATTTCAGGTCTGAAAAGGGGAATGAATGTCACGGGCTATTCAGTGCCTCGAAATTCCTGCTTGATGGGGAAGATTGTTGATATTATCCAGGACAAAAGAAGACTTGTATGTCAAGTTCGGATTAAGACTAAAACTGGCTTTCTGAACAGACCAATTACCAAAATATGTATTTTACAAGAAGCAGAACTCATTGATAATTGACTTTCACTTTCTTTTGAATATTTAACTGATATATATTACAATGTTTGATTTTTTTTTTCTAATGGTAATTATTTTTTTAAATGTAATAATTAGGGGCTGGTATTTTAAGGGTTAAAATGCAGTTTGCAAGCAGATCCTGCAAGCAGCCATACATGTTGTTTACATTCTTTGAGTATCTTCTCAGCCAAGGTCTCTCTCTGTGTTTAAGTTAACAATCAGTTTTGATTCCCTTTGTTCTGTGAAGATTGAGGGGCTTGAAATGGTCCGAAAGTTTTTATTGACATTTTAAGTATTGTTTTAAGCATCATTTAATTGTTTAATCATAGTTTTAGTACTCTATAATAAAGTTGTAATAGTGTAGTAACTTATATAAGGTTTAATAAACCGTGTAAAAATCAACTCAACTTTGGTATGGATCTTTTTTGAATGAGTCATAAACAACAACAACATTTTATTCTCCAGGCGGGTATAAAGGAAAATAGTCACAACAAACTAAGTGCCTTGCTTGTTGAGTTATACAATAAGTGATTATAACACTGACCTCTGTGAACCATTATTTACTACTTCTTTCTTTTACAAAGATTTTGCTTTTACTTGAACCTGTGGTGGCGCACATTTCTTGGAGCAAACCGGCCCTGCTTGTATCGCCACGCTGGTGGGGCAGCTGCAAGAAGATGGTGCTGTCAGGGCTTACTGATTGTCTTGTGGCTTAGGCCACAGCTCGCGCCCCGGGCAACATGATGATGTCACTGCTGCGCGGGATGGAACTCCCATTGGCCTTAAAGGGGGGTGCATGAAATTCAAATCAACAGTTCAACTGAAACCTCCACTGTGTCCTGTGGTGTGTTTCTGTGTGTGTAGCAGCTGCTACATTAGTGACCTTGCAGAGCCCAGTCGTTATCTGGCCTCCAACCGTGCATTCATTGGTGATCAGTGCTGTCTCCATGAACCCCCCACCCCCGCCATCAACCTCACACATGGTTCGGACAGGTGGAGGCGCAGTTTCTTCTCAGACAGATCACCTCTGATTCCACAATGTTCTACCATGTGGTGAGTGCCCTCGGCATCTTCGGTCTCTCCTGTCAGCAGCACACAGCCAGGCTGATGCACCTCGATGGCTAGGAGACAGTGCTAATGGACAAAATCCTCGCACTGGCAGAAGGCCACAAACCTTGCCTAATGTTCGAGCAAGCCTTCCTGGAACAAATGGCGAAAGACATCCAGCTCCTACTAGTGGACGAGGATTTCTCGGACCTCCTTAATGTCGCAGCCCGCGCCGACGTTCTCTGGAGAACCAAATGGGAAAACAAGCTGCCATGAATCAGGTCACCAGCCCTGGACCTACCCAACCACAGCCTGCTCCCAGGGCGAAAACGGAGGAGCACCAAACCACCTGGTGTTTCTACCACCAATACTGGGGAGCCCAAGCCCACAAGGGCTGCTAGCCCTGCTCATAGCAGGGAAACGACCAGGCTAGCCGCCACTGATGGCTGCGTCAGTTGGCCTCACAAACAACCTCTTGCACATGGTGAACAAGACAAATGGATGACATTTCCTGGTGGACACCGGAGCAAAGTTGAGTGTGCTTCCCCTGATCACCCTCGAATCCCACACGAGAGTACGAGGCCTGATCCTGCTTCGCATTCGAATGGCTCTGAAGGAGGACCTCCAGGCTTCATCTGCAGAACTCATCTGGGGTGCCTCACTGTCTCTACCAGGGGAGTTCTTTGGAGTGTGCACAGAATCCAGAGGTGAGAACCCAACCCTTCTCGTGCACCTCCACAACAGGCTTGCCTCACTGGCACTCCCACTACCAACCCACCATGGCAAACACATGATGAATGACCCTAAAGAGCTGGCCTCAGCGAAATTTGTGTTCTTCTGGCTTGGCCCGCACCCAACCCCCTTGCAGCACCCATACAAGGGCCAATACAAAGTCCTCCACTGATCGGGAAAGACTTTTACCCTGGACATTGGGGGCAGGGAAGATTTATTCATGGTCGACAGACTGAAGCCAGTGCACATGGACTTGGACAGACTAATCTGTGCAGATGGTCTAACCAAAGCAGAGGGGGTCGGCTGCCCAAGCAGTGAGATGCGTAAACCGGTTTGTGAGGGGTGGCTGTGTGGCGGCACACATCTCTTGGAGCGAACTGGCCCTGCTTGTATCGCTGCGCTGGGGGGAAGCTGCAGGAAGATGGCACCTTTGGGGCTTACTGATTGTCTCGTGGCTTAGGCCACAGCTCACGCCCCGAGCAATGTGATGACATCACCGCTGCGCGGGGCAGAACTCCCGTTGGCCTTAAAGGGGCGCATGCAAAATCAAATTAACAGTTCAACTGAAACCTCCACCATGTCCTGTGGTGTGTTTTGGTGTGTGTAGCAGCCACTACAAACCATTTTATTCAATAATTATCTGGATAGAGTGCCATTCACTCAATCTAGGTAATTATATCTACTTCATTTCCATTCCAGGAGTATCTTGCATGTTACTAACAAATTTCTTTTTTTCCCAGTTGTTGTCTCTTGAATTCTGTAAGGTTGATTAAGTAAAACTTGTCCACTAGAAATTTATTTTACCTGACCTTGATTAACATTTTTTCCCGAAGTTCTTAGAAATGACTGCTTCTATTAGAAATGTAGCTTTTGGATACTAATTGAAGGAAGTGGAGAAGAAAATGGAATGGAAAATTATCAAAAAATTAGCCTTGTATTTCTCCTCATTATATTTACTGTATCACAGTTGTGCAATGGCCTCAAGTCCAGGAACAGCAATATCTATATTTAATCTTCCACTATTGAAAACAGTCACATGAATAACAAGTAATTTCTTTGTTTGTCTCGATCATTGGGAGGAGAGGGGGAAACCCCTCCGTTGGAGGGGGTTGGTGGGGGGGAGGGGTGGTGGTGGGCTGTGGGTAATAGAATCATTGCTTCATCCTCCACTGCAGGATTATCATCCTTAAAGGGGAGGGTGAGCAGCCAGGAGTTGTTGTCCATATTAGTACCAATGATAGAGGCAGGAGTGGGGTGGAGGTCCTGCAAAGTAAGTTTATGGAGTTAGGAAAGAGATTGAAAAGCAGGACCACCTTGTGCCATGAGCTACAGAAGGTCAGAACAGGAAGTTAGAACAGACAAATGAGAGGCTGAGGAGATGCTGCAGGGAGCAGGGTTTTAAATTATTGGATTATTGGAACCTTTGTCTGGGTAAGGGGTGATCTGTATAAGTGGGATGGATTGCACCTGAAATAGAAGGGAACTAATATCCTGGCAGGAAGGTTTTCTAATGCTGTTGAAGGTTGGGGTGGTGGGGGGTAATGGGTTAAATTAAATTCGAAGGGGTGTGGGAACCAAAGTGAAGAGAAAGAGGTGGTTGGCACACAAGTAGATACAGATGGTGAGGAAATTGTGTAGAAGGTCAGGTAGTTAGGGCAAAATTGCAGCCATTGAGAAGAGTTGTGATGCAACAGGAACACAGATTCAAAATAGTAATAAATACAAAGCACACTGCATAGTAAATATAGTGGATGACGTAGTACAGCAAAGTTTGGCAAGTATGATGTAGCCATCACAGAGCCATGGCTTAAGGATGGATGTCATTGGGAGTTGAATATCCAGGGATACACTGCATTGAAAGGATGGGCAGGTGAGCAGAGGGGGTGGTGTGGCTCTGTTGGTAAGGAATAACATTAAATCATTAAAAAGACGTTTCATGGGATCTGAAGATATGGAATCATTGTGGGATGAGTTAAGAAATGGCAAGGATAAAAGGACACTGTTGGCAGTTATATACAGACCTCCAAACAGCAACCAGAATGTAGGCATTACATTACAAAAGCAAAAAGAAAAGGCAATCAGAAGAACAGGTTTATTGTAGTCATGGGGGATAGAGAAAACCAGGTTGGGACAGTATCTCAAAAGGAAGAATTTGTAATGCTTATAAGATGGCTTTTAGAGCATCTTGCTGATGAGCCCACTAGGGAATTGGCTATACTGGATTGGGTGTTGCATAATGCACCAGAGGTGATTAGAGAGCTTTGGGTAAAGGAACATTTAGGGTAGTGATCACAATATGATTAAATTCAATTTGAAATTTAACAAGGAGAGAAATATAATCTTCTACCCACTCATATTCAATGGTTACATGATATGTCTTATTAAAGTTTGAAAAAATGTAGATATAATATTAAAGATGCAAAGTCTGAATTTGATAAGATGTGAGGCCTATTCATTTGTTATTATCATAATTTGAGGATTTAAGCGGTGTGGAAGCTCTAGGAATTCCTTGCCTGGTGTCTGGGGGCCGTTATTTGATTCATGTTTACAATCTATACAGATAATCTTGTTTAGAGGGAGGGGGTTATTAGTAGGGAGAAATTATTTTTCCCTTTTTATTATCAAGAAAACAAGTAAAGGAGGGTTTAACTACAGATTATGGATTACAGATTACAGCTCTTCAGCGCTTGACGTCCTGTTTTGTGGAAACTGCCAAAATGTTTGGCCTGGAAGTCAGCCTGAATAAAACTGAGGTCCTCCATCAGCCAGCTCCCCACCATGACTACCAGCCCCCCCACATCTCCATCGGGCACACAAAACTCAAAACGGTCAACCAGTTTACCTATCTCGGCTGCACCATTTCATCGGATGCAAGGATCGACAACGAGATAGACAACAGACTCGCCAAAGCAAATAGCGCCTTTGGAAGACTACACAAAAGAGTCTGGAAAAACAACCAACTGAAAAACCTCATATAGATTAGCGTATACAGAGCCGTTGACATACCCACACTCCTGTTCAGCTCCAAATCATGGGTCCTCTACCGGCATCACCTACGGCTCCTAGAACGCTTCCACCAGCGTTGTCTCCACTCCATCCTCACATTCATTGGAGCGACTTCATACCTAACATCGAAGTACTTGAGATGGCAGAGGCCGACAGCATTGAATCCACGCTGCTGAAGATCCAACTGCGCTGGGTAGGTCACATCTCCAGAAGAGGACCATCACCTTCCCAAGATCTCCACTGGCCACCGTGACAGAGGTGCACCAAAGAAGAGGTACAAGGACTGCCTAAAGAAATCTCTTGGTGCCTGCCACATTGACCACCGCCAGTGGGCTGATATCGTCTCAAACCGTGCATCTTGGTGCCTCACAGTTCGGCGGGCAGCAACCTCCTTTGAAGAAGACCGCAGAGCCCACCTCACTGACAAAAGGCAAAGGAGGAAAAACCCAACACCCAACCCCAACCAACCAATTTTCCCTTGCAACCGCTGCAACCGTGTCTGCCTGTCCCGCATCGGACTTGTCAGCCACAAACGAGCCTGCAGCTGACGTGGACATTACCCCTCCATAAATCTTCATCCGCGAAGCCAAGCCAAAGAAGAAACTGGATCATATCACAGAGCAACATGATCACATCAGAGAAGTATAACATATTTTGCATAACCGTATTTTATGTGTATTATTTGTATAATTTTTGTATTTATGTTATTTTTGGACATAATGAGTTATGATTTAATTGTTTAATTATTATAATTATAGAATTTGATGTCCTGAATGAAGTAAGTTAATTTAATAATTATGGTTATGGTTCTAATATTGATATGTGACATATATATGATTTGATTTATGTTATCATTAATATACCTTATGTAAAGGGTTTTTGTTAAACCAATAAAAAAAAAATTTAAAAGAAAGAGATTTAACAAGTAGAAACTTGACATGTCAGTATTTCAGTGGAGTAAAGGAATTACAGTGACATGAGAGAGGGACTGGCCAAAGTAGATTGGAAGGGAGCATCAGTCGGGAGGACAGCATTTCCTGCAAGAAATGAGGAAGGAGCAGGATAAATAGATGCCAAAAAAGACAATACAATGCCCTGTCTTTATTTGCAATGCAACAGGGACACAGGCAAAAAAAAAGTTTTTTTTAACAAAAGGGCTAAAGGTTTTATATTTAAATGCATGCAGCATAGTTAATACAGTGGATGACCTTGAGGGTTTTTTTGCCTTTATTTTCCCCTGTGCTTCACAGTTTTAAATTTAAAATCAAACAATTCACATGTGATTAAAATGCTCATTCCAGATGATATTCAAGGTTATTTGTATTCATTTTGGTTTGGCTATGTAGAAATTACAGCACTTTTTATACATCGTCCCCCCATTTCAGGGCACCATAATGTTTGGGACATTTGGCTTCACAGGTTAAATATACTCAGGTATATTTAATTGCTTCATTGGTGCAGGTATAAGAGAGCTAGGCTTGCTTCAAAGCTTTTGATCACCTTTGGAGTCTGTAGTTGCCATTTTTCAACATGAGGACTAGAGTGTGGTGGTACACCACCAGCCCACTGCAGGGGGCGACCTCTGTTCCTGCAGAAGGACAGGGCAACAACTGGTCGGCTGTCAATCAGCTGACCTGAATGGACAAGCTCCACCCGGTTGGCTGTAAATCACCCTCCGGGATATAAGCTGGGTCCAGCCCTTTCGGAGTCAGTCTCTGAGCTTGTACCAGTATTCTCACACCAAGTGTGGTGAAGGTTTAAGTGGAATAAAGCCTTTAGAACAGACTTTATGTTTTGTGAGTTTGCTTCTGTTTGATAGCGCACCACAATTTATTCCACTTAAAATTAAAACTGCTATGGAGAAGCTCCTGAGCGCTGGGAGCCTCAAAATTGACCCGCGCCACTCGAAAGCGCAAGCATGCTTCGAGATCTGGTAATACACGGTCAAAGCGATCATCGAGGCTCACACCAACAACATCCTGGACTCCGACTGGAAAAGGCTTGTTTTACTCCGATCGAAGCTGGGATCCCAAGCCTTCCAGCTCTCAAAGACTGCACTGGGTATTCAGAAGTGATGAACACCCTCGAGACCATGTACAAGCCTCCCACGAAGGTGGTCTTTGCAAGGTACCTCCTAAGTATCCATGTCCAGCTGCCCGGGGAGACGGCCAAGTCCTACCTGTGAGCCCTGCGTGAGTTAGCCCGACCTTGTCAGGTTGAACCCAGGGTAAATGAAAGGGAGGTTGAGAGACTGATCAGACATGCCTACGTCCGGGTGCTACATTCGAGGGCTAAGGGGCAGAAGCTGCTAGAGGATAATATCTACTGCCCGGCCAAATCCTGGAGGCAGTAGACCTGCACACTGAAGCCTTCGACTCCAGGCTTCCCCACGCCTCTGCGTGGTCAGCACAGTCAGCTGCTGTGGTCCCACACAAGATTGGAAATGAAAATATCGCTGCTGTGGGCACCCAGTGCCCTTGTAAGTACTGTGGGTCCCGGTGTGGGTCAGATTGTCGATCGTGCCAAAATTGCCCAGCCAGGAACCAGTACTGTTCGAGATGTGGCAAAAAAAAGGCCACTTTGCCTAAATATGCTTCTCAAAGCCTGCCGGCTCCTCAGCGGCCCTCTACGACATGCTCCCACCTTGCGTGATTGCGGGCGATACCATTTCCCTCGCAGCTACTTCTGGCCTCCCCAGTCTCTGCGGCCTAACTTCCGGCCTTGCTCACAATGATCACCACATGCACGCCATACGTCCGGACCAGCCCTTGCTCTCACCAACGCCGCTGCACGATGACTACCGCAACATCACTCCCAGTCCACAGAATGATGTCACTTCCACCGCACGTGATGATGTTACCCTCACCGACGGCTGACGGCCTGACACCACTTCCCCTGCAGCCAGGGAAGAAGGTCAGCTGTACCCCGTGCTCCCTTGTGGCGCCGGCAACTTAGGCCGGTTTAGCGCAGGTGTCACCCGGGCCTTCCCAGGCCTACAGCAAAGACTGTACCGATGACGATGTGGTCAACTTGGGTACAGACCAGGCCGCCCTACCGATGCACCCCATGCATCCGGATGCCGCTAATCACTGCCTACCATACCCCACACCTACGGGGAGCACCACTGGTCAACACTCACCTCTCACGACACCCGCAGAGGATACTGCCGGCTACGACTCGATTCCACCACCGGGGAATGATGCCTCAGACCCCGAGATGGTCCTAGCAGCCACCACCCCATTTGGGGTCATGAATGGGGTCTCCGTCTTCCAGCAGGAGATGGATTGTATGGTAGACCGGCACAAACTAAAGGCAACTTTCCCATACCTGGATAATGTCACCATCTGTGGCCATGACCAGCAGGACCATGATGCCAACCTGGAGAAATTTCTCTGGACGGCCGAGGAGCTGAACCTCATTTACAACAAAGAGAAGTGCGTGTTCACCTCCACCCGCCTCGCCATCCTGGGGTACATCGTGGCACATGGTGTCATCAGCCCAGATCCAGAACAGATGCGCCCATTAATGGAGCTGCCCCTCCCCCCACACTCAAGGCCCTCTGCAGGTGCCTTGGCTTATTCTCCTACTATTCACAGTGGGTTCCCTGCTTCTCGGACAAGGTCCACCCACTGGCCCAAGCCACAGCCTTTCCTCTCCCACCCGAGGCACAGGCAGCTTTCACACCCATTAGGCAGGATATCGCAGACGCCATGATGCATGCAGTGGATGAAGACTCCCCTTTTCAGGTGGAGAGCGATGCCTCCAATATAGCCCTCACCACTACCCTCAACCAAGGGGGGGTGGACTGGTCATCTTCTTCTCCAGGACCCTCCACAGTTCCAAGCTAAGGCACTCTGCCATTGAAAAGGAGGCCCAGGCGATTGTGGAAGCAGTCCACCACTGGCGCCCCTACCTGGCCAGCAGGAGGTTCACCCTCCTCACTGACCAGCGGGCTGTGGCGTTCATGTTCAACACCTCTCACAGAGGCAAGATCATGAACGACAAGAACTTGCACTGGTGAATCAAGCTGGCAAAATTCATCTACGACATCCAATATCGCCCGGGAAAGTTTAATGACTCCCCAGACGCCCTCTCCCAGACCTGCACGCCATTCCATGATGACCAGCTGCACGCAAACCACAACTACCTTATGTTAGATTCAGTAGCGGCAGAGAGGACACCGTCTCAACCAGAGACCTGGCACCAGCAGGAGCACCCACCACAGCACAGCATCCTCCAGTCCTGGACCCCGTCGGCCTGACACACTCCCCTGACCCTGGACAGCTATGTGATACTCAAGACCTCCCTGGGCACCAAGGACTTACTCCACCCGTGGGGGATGAACCTGCCCCCACCCATCCAATGCATCACACGTGCCTCAGCCCCAGCCCCAATCCCCCCAGCCACCCCTCTGCACTGTACCACACCAGCCACTCCAGCCCCTGCCCTCAGCCCCGGCCTACCCTCGCTGACCTGTGGCCACAACCCTGTGACGATTGCAGAGACTCTGCCGGCTGCTGGACCATCTAAACCTGTAATTATGTATATATGTTGGGGCTCTGGTACATCATGGACTGTAAACCTCTCCACCCGGGACAATTTTAAAGAAGTGGGTGAATGTGGTGGTAAACCACCAGCCTACTGCAGGGGGTGACCTTTGTACCTGCAGAAGATCATGGGAGGGCAGGGTAACACCTGGCCTATTGTCAATCAGCTGACCTGAATGGACAAGCTCCACCCGCTTGGCTGTAAATCACCTTCCAGGACATAAGCTGGATCCGGACCTTTTGGAGTCAGTCTCAGAGCTTGTACCAGTATTCTCACACCAAGTGTGGTGAATGTTTAAGTAGAATAAAGCCTGTAGAATAGACTTTATGTTTTGTGAGTTTGCTTCTGTTTGATAGCGCACACAGAGTTGTGCCAATCAAAGTCAAAGAAGCAGTTATGAGGCTGAAAAACAAGAATAAAATAGTAAGAAACATCTCAAACCTCAGGATTACCAAAATCCATTGTTTGGAACATCAGTAAGAAGAAAGAGCACACTGATAAACTCAGTAATCGCAAAGGGACTGATATTCTAAGGAAGATGATGACAGAAGATTTATCATCAGAATGAAGATAAATCCACAAACAGATCAAAAACACTTTTTAGGAGGCAGATGTGGAATTGTCAATGACTACAGTCCGCAGAAGACTTCATGGACAGAAGTACAGAGGCTACACTCCAAGATACAAGCCACTAGTTAGCCAGAGAAAGGATGACCAGATGACAGTTTGCCCATAAGTATTTAAAATAGCCTGCACAATTCCGGAAATAGGTCTTGTGGACAGATCAGATGAAGGCTAACCATAAAAGAACTCCCCAAGATCCCAAGCATACCACCTTTGTCTTGGTTTCCATCTTGCAGTGTAGCCATTATGTATTTTTATTATGTTTTGTTTGATATCCTGTAACTTTTGAATGGGTTGTTCTTCCCATGTAATAATCAGGTTTAAAGGCCTGAGCTTATGTTCTGTGGTCAATACTCTCTTTAACAAAGTTTACGTCAGTTTGAAGAGTTTAAATGCTAAATCTGTGGCGGTGTGAGCAGTGAGAGAGACACAGCCACCACGTTGAGGGTCGTTAACAACTGTTTTATTTGAATTTGGCATGTGCCCCTTTAAGGGCAGTGCTGGCTCAGTCACCCTGTGCATAATGATGTCACAGAAGCTGCCTGGGGTGCGCACCATGTGGGAGATTCGACTGAGGAAGAAGCCCCTGACAGCACCATCTTCCCAGGACTGCCCCGCCACGTGGCATTACAAGCGGGGTTGGTTCGCCCTAGTGAGTGTGCCACCACACAACCCCCCTCAGAACCGGTTATGCATCCCGCCGCTTGGGTGGGCGGCCCTGTCGCTTAGGCTTTGCTGTCTACACTGGCTGAGATAAGTCCAGATGGGTCGCCTTCAGGCGATCCACCGTAAAAAGTTCCTCCCTCCCCACAATGTTTAGGGTGAAGGTACCTCCAGTCCGGTGCAAGACTTTGTATGGCCCTTTGTATGGTTGCTGCAGCATTGCGCCCTGTGGTCCCTTTCGCACGAAAATGAACTGAGCCAAATCGAGCCCATGCCACGTGAATTGCTCTGCGACCATATGTACTGTCATCTTCACCGCTGGTTGAGCGAGGTTGTGGACTAGACTGAGGACCCTCGCTCTCCAGTGTGGCAGGACTACTGGACGTGGCGTACCTGTTGACATATCGCAGAGCAGTGTGTCCGGGCTGCTGGGCAACTGGACATCTTCGAGTTTGAGGCCCGAGATGGTGGTCCACAAGGTCTGCATCTCTGCATTATTCCTCTGGGCCTGGGCCAGTTGAGTATAATCTAGGCTGGGGGTGAGAGTGTTGATGGCAGGTCATGAGAGTGCATCCACCACCATATTGTCCTTACCAGCCCTATGTCAGATGTCAGTCATGAACTCCAAAACGTATGAGAGGTGGCGCTGTTGTCTGGCGGACCATGGATCCTTGGCCATTGCCAGTGAGGGCCTTGTGGTCCGTGAAGACTGCAAATGGCCTACCATCGAGGAAGTAACGAAAGTGGTGGATGGCCAAGTACAGCACCAGGAGGTCCCGGTCGAAGGCGCTATTATTGAGTTCTGGTGGGTGCACCTGCTTGCTGAAAAAGGCCAGTGGGCACCAGTGTCCATCAAGCCACTATTCCAGGACACCCCCCCCCCACCCACTGCTGTAGCTGAGGCATCCACAGAGAGCGCAGTGCGCACCTCCAGCCGTGGGTGCACTAGTAGAATCACGTTGGCTAGGGCATTCTTCGTCGTGATGAAAGCCTTATTCGCCTCTTCCGGCCAGGATAAACTCTTTTCCTTGGTGGCCATCAGCGCGAACAATGGACACATGGTGCGAGCAGCTCTGGGGATGAAACAATTTTAAAAGTTCACCATCCCCATGAACTCCTGAAGGCTTTTTAGGGTGGGGGTTTTAGGGAAACATTGGATGGCCGCAACCTTCTCTGGCACTGGTGCGGCCCCGGCCGCCGAAATGGTGTGCCCCAAGAACTGGAGTGTCTCCTTGCCGAACTGGCATTTGGCCGCATTGACCGTGAGGCTGAAATCCGCCAGGCGAACAAAGAGGGTGTGGATGTGGGCCTTGTGTTTGTCGCGGCTGCAACTGGCAATGAGTATATCATCCAGATAAATGAATATAAAGTCAAGATCCCTCCCCACCACGTCCATGAGGCGCTGGAACATTTGGGCTGCGTTCTTTAGGCTGAAGGGCATACGCAGGAACTTGAAGAAGCCGAAATGGGTGATAATGGCCATCTTACCCACTTCGTCTGGAGGCACTGGGATTTGATAGTATCCCCACATGAGGTCCACCTTGAAGAAGATCCGTGCGCCATGGAGTTTGGCGGAGAAATCGTGTATGTGGGCCACCAGGTACCTGTCTGGCGTTGTTGCATCATTCACCTGCCAGTAGTCCCTGCATGGTTTCCAGCTCCCAGACAATTTCGGGACCATATGGAGCGGTGATGCCCAGGCACTTTCCGAGCGCCGGACGATTTCGAGTTCTTGGAGTCTGGAGAACTCCTCCTTTGCTTGCTGGAGCTTCTCAGGTGGCAGCTGTCTGGGCCTAGCATGCAGTGGGGGTCCTTGAGTGCCGATGTGGTGGAAAACCCCATGCTGGTGCACGGCGGTGTTGAAACGTGGCTTTAGGATGGTGGGAACTCGCAAAGGATGTCAGCGAACTCATCTCTGGTGGTGGCTACGGCGGTGATTTTGGCCTGCAGGCATCTGCTGTGTCTAGTCATGTGGAGTGGTATGTTCAAGCGTTGACCAGCCTTTTGCCCTTCATGTCGACCAGGAGACCATGAGCCCTCAGGAAGTCGGTCCCCAATAACACAGTGCCCACGGAAGCTAGGATGAACCTCCAGTGGAACTTCTCCCTCACGATCTGGATCTGTGCCCTGTGGGTGCTGTAGGTCCTGATGGTGGAGCTGTTGGTCGCCCGCAGGGTTGGACCACGAGATTGACTGCGAGTCTCTAATGTGGTGAGGGGAGGACGTTCAGTTTGGCCCGTGTCCACCAGGAATCGGCGGCCGGTCGACCTGTCCATCACATGAAGGAGGCTGTTCATGCAGCCAGCCATTGCAGCCATTAATGGCGGCTGGCCTGGTCGTTTCCCTGAAATCCATGGGGCTGGCGGTACTTACGGGCTTGTGCTCACCAGCGCTGGAGGTAGAAGCACCAGGATGACTGGCCCTCCTGTGGCTTGATCTAACTAACAGTCTGTTAGTTCCCGGACATGCCAATAAGTTGAGGGCTGCCTCGTTCTCCCTCTTCATGAGCCAGAGGGCATCCGCAAGAGCTGCTGCTCTCCTCGGGTCTGAGAATTCCTCGTCCGTAAGGTGCAGCTGAATGTCCTCTGGCATTTGCTCCAGGAATATTTAGCAGAAGAGAAAACAAGGCTTGTGGTCTTCCGCCAGGGCCAGCATCTCCTCCCTTAGTGCCAAAGGACTACGGTCTCCAAGCCCATCCAGGTGTAGGAGCCTGGAAGCCCCTTGCTGGGGGTTGAGCCCAAAAGTTCCCAGCAGCAGATCTTTAAGGGCGGTATACTTTCCCACAGCCAGTGGGTGGTGGATGATGTCATCCACCCTCACTGCCGTATTTTGGTCCAGAGTGCTCATGATGTGGTAAAACATTGTGGCCTCTGTGGAGATGTTGCAAAGTTGAAACTGTGCTTCCGCCTGCCCAAATCATGTTCTCGGTCGGTGGGTCCAAAAGGGGAGAAGCTTGATGGAGACAGCAATAAGCTTTGCTGAATCCATGGTGTTCAGGAGTCCAGAAATTCATTTGGGCTCGTCAGGGTCACCACTGTGATGGTGTGAGGAGTGAGAGAAACACAGCCACCTCGTTGAGGGTCATTAACGACTGTTTTATTTGAATTTGGTGCATGCCCCTTTAAGGGCAGCACTGGCGCAGTCACCCTGTGCATGATGACATCACAGAAGCTGCCTGGGGTGCGCACCACGCAGGAGATTTGACTGGGGAAGAAACCCCTGACGGCACCATTTTCCCAGGTCTGCCCCACCACGTGGCATTACAAGCAGGGCCAGTTTGCCCTGAGCGAGTGCGCCGCCACAAATCAATCATTTGGCGAGCAAATCTTCTGATCACTGACTGGACACTACTGGAAGAACATTGTGTTTTGAACTTCTCAGGAGCTATAATGCACATTTAAATTTATTGTCACATGTATTAAGATGCTATTATAGAGGTTGTTTTGCGAGCAGATCTGTAGTCATCTCATACAGGTACACAGTCCTTTAGTTGGACATCTAAAATCCAGAAAGCTCCAAAATCCAGCAAGTGGGGAGAAAGGTGGCAGCAAGAGTCAGACGGGCGAGAGACCGGCAACGCGAGTTGCGCGGGCGGGAGACTGGAAACGTGAGTCAGGTGGGTGAGGGGGGAGACCAGCAGTGTAAGTTGGGCTGGTGGGAGACCGGTAGCATGAGTCGGGTGGATGGGAGACCGGCAGCGTGAGTCGGGCAGGTGAGAGACTGGCAGCACGAGTTGGGCAGGCATGGAGGGGGAGACCGGCAGCACGACTGGAAGGTGGTGGGGGTGGATATGGCTGCACAATTTGGGTGGGCTTAAATCTGGTTTTCCGAAATCCAGAAAAATCCAAAATTCGGAACACACTGTCCCCCATGAATTCTGGATAAAGGATTATATACCTGTACTTTGAAGATTTAGACAGTACAAATGTGCAGAGTTACAGAGAGAGGTCAATTAGTATTGAGCAAAGGCAACATAATTTTACTATCTTGGAGTTCAATCATGAGTCTGATAATAGTGGGAAACTGTCCTTGAATCTGGTAATACATGTTCTCATGCATGTGGGTGGTTTGGTTAGTGTAGCCATTAGTAAAAAAGCTATTACAGTACCAATGGCCCAGGTTCAACTCCAGCACTCTTTGTAAGGAGTTTATGTAATCCCTATGGGTTTCCACTGGGTGCTCCGTTTCCAGCCACTCTTCAAAAATAGATTAATTGGTCACATGGGTGTATTTGGAGAGCATTGGCTGTATCTCTAAATTTAAAAAATATTCAATCTTCCTGACAAAAGAGGGGTGAAGAGAGTGTGCCCAGGTTGGGTTGATTTTCTCATATGTTTGTTGCTTTTTCAAAACAAGAGGAGTTTGATGGAGAGCAGGGGCTATGTGTGAAGGTCTGAGCCATGTTCACAATCTTCTGTAATTTCTTAAAGTCTTGGATCGAGCAGTTGTTGTAACCTGAAGTGATGCACCCTGACAAGATGCTTTCAGTGGGGCATCTGTAGAAATTGTTAAGTGATGCAAATGACATGCCAAGTCTCCCAATATCTGAAGAAATAGAAGTGCTGATATGCTTTCTTGGCCATTGCATTAACCTGAGTGGACCAGGACAAGTCACTTAAGATAGTTATCCTTTGGAACTTAAAGCTGTCCACTTTGTCCACCTCAATAGAGTTGAGCTCTGCTCCTCTTCTTAAAACTTAGAACCAGCGCTTTAGTCTTAGAATCAAGCCACGAAAAACCTAGTGTATTGTTAAGTTCAACACATCAAAATCAGAATTTATTGTCATGAACAAGTCATGAAATTCAGTGTTTTGCAGCAGTATCATCATGCAAACATTCATATTATAACCATCTTATCACATTATTATAAATAAAAATAATAGTGCATGAAAAGTAAAGCAGTGTCTTTGGTTCATTGATTATTCAGGAATCTGATGGTTGTGGGGAAGAAGCTGTCCTTGTTCCATTGAATGCTCATCTTTAGGCTCCTGTATCTTTTTCCTGATGGTCGCAGAGTGAAGAGGGCATGGCCTGGGTGGTGGGGGTCTTTGAGGTTAGAGGCTGCTTTTTGAAGATACAGAATCATGTAGATGTTCTCGATGGAATGAAGTCTGGTGCCTGTAATGTTAACAACCCTCTGGAATTTATTCCTGTCCTGAGAGTTTGCACCTCCATACCAGGCAGTGATGCAACCAGCCAGAAAGCTCTCCATGGTACACCTGTAGAAGTTTTCAAGAGTTTTTGGTGACATACTAAATCTCCTCAGAAACCTCACAAAGTATAGCCACTGGCAAACCTTCTTTGTAATTGCATCAACGGGGGCTCCGGGACAGATCCTCTGAGATGTTGACACCCAGGAATTTGAAGTTTTTGACCCCCTCCATTACTGAAGCCACGATGAGGACTAGGTCATGTTCCCCTGACTTCCTTCTGAAGTCCACAATCTCCTTAGTTTTGCTGACATTAAGTGCAAAGTTGTTGTTACACCATTCAATGAGATGATCTCTCTCCCTCCTGTATGCTTTGTCATTACATATGTTTCTGACCATATATGCTACCCCAAGATCTGGTTGTGATAACAGTACATATTCATCCCTGGGTTGCTGGCTGTTAGATAAAATGGTCAATTAGTAATTTTACTTTATTTGGCCTTCTCAAACTGAGGTTGCATACCTTTTCTTTAAGTTTGGTGTATTGATAGCTGTGAATATCAGTTAGAATTGGGCATGATTATTATTTAAAATGTCATTGCATTGCCAAATCTAACATTTTCTGTTTATATTTCAGATTTCCAGCATCTCCATATTTTTTAATTGTTATTTGGAATATTCTATGTATTTTTGATCTCCCAATATTTGTATCTTCCACATTGAGCATGCACAAATCTTGACACTTGACCGCTGAATCACCAAGTTTGTGTCTGCACTTTTAAAATGTTAACTCTGTGAAAAGAGCAACAGAGTTAATATTTCATGTTAAAAGTATTTAATCAATACTCAATATGCTGTCGTGAAAGACATGTATAATTTTAGCAAGACATCCTTATTCCTCTACTCAAAATCTCTTAAATGCTAGTTAACATATTATTTTATTTCTTAGTTGCTTGCTTCACTTGCATATTTGGTTTCATTAATTGCTATATCAGAACTTGTGGGTCCCATATGTACATCAACTTTTCCCAATTTAGCTCCATTTTAGTAATATTCTACCCTTTGTTTATAAAAGTAGAGAATTTAATACTTATCTACATTATATTGTGTCTACCATTCAGTCAATTTGTCTAAATCATCGAGAACTCCCTTGCTACTGTTATTGAAACTCAAAATCCATTCAGTTTAATGTCATCAGCAAACTGAAAAATATTGTGAAGTAAAACCTCTGTTATCCAAAATTGAGCAACTGGCAGCCTCAAGCAACCAGCAAAAAGAAACTGAGGAAAGTAAATAAATGAATAAATAGATAGATAGAATAAGAGTAAAATAATAGGTAAAAATATGTACATTTAAAATTGTAGAAGTAAATGTTCTCCAAGGTAATATAAACTTTTGGTGAAGATGGGAGCAAATTTTCAACAAGTGGAGTGCCTTGCTCGTAACAGCTGTTTGAATGAAGTTGTGTGAAACAGCAAAGGTGTTGCCCAGGATGAAAAGCTGGTTGATGGGGTGTGCCATGTGATGACAGACTTGGAAGTGCTTCTCTCTCTGAAAAAGTTCAAAAAAGAGTTAAAAAAGGTTGAAGTGTTTGGGAAAAAAGGAAAAAGCTGTCGGAAGACCTAGTAAACACTACAAGATGTCACCAAAGAAAGATAAAACTGCTGATACTTCACAAGAAATCGAACAAGAAAAAGAGACAGATAAAGAAGAGACAGATGAAGAAGAATCCTGGAACTGTCCGGAAGGTAGGAGCCCATGGAGACAAGCCTGGAGCTGGGGAGACCTTGGACATCGCTGTGCAAGATCTCACCGACAATGGCTGCCTGCCACGGGAGAAGAAGTGACTCTGCGCATGCGCGACTCTTCGCGCATGTGCAGAGCACAAAAAAAGGAGGCAATTTTGAAAAAAGCCTAAAAGTTTCCTGCTCCAGTGATCAGGATGTAGAACAAGAATTATACCTAGAAAAAAGAGTTTCAGCTAAACAATCATAAAAAAATGAAAGAGGCTTGTATATCTACAACTGAAATGAAGAAATATATGGATACTTTTCTACAATCTTTGGTGCAATTGACAATGGAAGTTAAAAAGCGTAATGAAAGTATAGATGAAAATAACATCTTTACGAAGAAGGTAGAAAAAGTGAAGTTGCAAGTGGATTAAAAAATTGAAGTTGTGGAAGAAAAAAGGGAATGAATTTGAAATTCAAAATGTTAACGGCTGCAACAAAAGACCAACTAACTAAAAAAATTGACATTTTAGTAAATTTCAGTAGAAGAAATAATATAAAAATTGTTAGGCTTAAATAAGGCGAAGAAGGTCAAGACATGAAGAGGTTTTTTCAATGTTGGATTCTGCAATCTTTGGGGGTAACCGAATTTCAAGGAGACATTGAAAATGAAAGAACTCATAGAACATTACGACCAAAACCGCGACCAGATCAAAAGCCATGTCTGATACTGGTCAAGTTACTTTGTTATGAAGTGAAAGAAATAAACTCTGGGAATTGGCAGCGAAGCAAACGAAAGAAAGACAATCACCATTAATTTATAATGGAAATAAGATTTTCCCTGATATAAGTTTTGATTTGTTGAAAAAAAACAATTCAATGCCATTAAAAATGTGTTATGGAAGAAGGATTATGCTTTTTTTTAAGGTATCCAGCAGTATTGAACATTTTTATTCCCGAAGAGAAAAATAGATTTTTTATAAAATCCAATGAGGCAAATGTATTTGTAGATTCATTGCCTGAGAAAGAGAGACAAGAGGGAGTGATGTTTGAAGTGAGAGATGATGCAGAAGGATTATAGCTGATGATATAGAAAAGGAAAGAATTAATGCTTAAAAAAAGTTTATTGAGAGAGAATTTTAGGGAGGAAAGTTCTTAACCTGAAAGATCTATAAATAAGTAAAAATTTGTAATTGACAGAGATTGTGTAGACCTAATGCAACATGAGACAGTACAATATTTCGAGAGAGTAAGTTGGGAGTTTAGGCCTAACTTCTACAGAGTTATGAGTGCTGGTGTGGTTTCGACCACAACTACAATAGATCAGGTTTTTAAGGATATATTATTAATAATGTACATATTTGATGGGGGGGGGTGTATTCTATCCTTTTCTGTTTTTCCTTTATTCCTTTTTAATACACCTAAATATAATAAATATTATGAAATATAATATTAGTGTTTTAAATGTGAGGATAGGAGTGGAAGGATGGATGGTTAGTACATTTACAAAAATAACTGATGGCTGAAAAATTGAATTTTATTAGTATTAACATCAATGGGATACAAAATCAAATAAAGCAGAAGGAATTATTAGCATATATGAAAAAGACTAAAAAATATATTGCTTTTTTACAAGAAACACATTTGACAGAAAAAGAACGTGAAAAATTAAAAAGAGATTGGGTCGGAACTGTAATAGCATCATCATTTAATTCAAAAGCCAGAGGTACAGCAATATTGATGAATATAAATTTGCCAGTGAAAATACTAGATATAATTATAGATGTAACAGGAAGATATATTTTGGTTAATTGCCAGATTTATTTGGAACAATGGATCTTAATGAATGTATATGCACCTAATGTCAGTGATGGTAAATTTATACAAGATATTTTCATGCAACTATCAAATTCTAAGGGAACAATTATATTAGGGGAAGTTTTTAATTTTAATTTTGACCCCAAATTAGATAGATCAGGAGATAAAATGTTGAAAAATAAAGTAGCTAAATAGCAATAGATTTAATGAAAGATATGGGTTTAATAGATATTTGGAGAAGAATTCACCCAAGTGAAAGAGATTATTCTTTTTACTCTTTTTGATATAAACATAGTCACGAGTAGATATGTTTTTTAATTTCTACACAATTTCAGTATAAAGTACAAAAGTTTGAGTACCAAGTGCGAGTTCTATCGGATCATTCACCTTTAATTTTGTCAATTTTGTTGGAAGAAGAACGAAAGATAAGTTATAGATGGAGGTTAGGGTTTGGTTTCAACACCATAAAGGATATCACAATGTGAATAATGAATGTAATGTACTGAACATAAATTACTGCTTCACCTAATAATAATGTTGAGGTACCTGGATGGTAGGAAAGAACAAGTGTTGTATCACCTGTGATTGCAAGGGAAAGTGTTGTAGGAAGGAGAATAGTGGGTGGGAACATAAGAATGAACCATGAAGGAACAGTCCCTGGACAAGGGAGGAGAGGATCTCATAATAGAATCTATTTGAAAGTGATAGAAATTGTGGAGAATGATGATCTCTTGAATTTGGAGCTTGGTGGGGTGGAAGGGAGATGAGGAGTGGAGGAACTCTTGTTCTACACCAGAGGAGAGGGGAATCAGGTTCTTTAGGTTTATTTGGTCCTGTTTGGTCCTAGCATTACAAAGGATTCCACATCTTTGCTAAGCCTTCCTTTGTTTTCAAGAGACTCATTAGCCATTCATGTATGTTACGAACTAAGTGAGTAGCAATGGTAATAACCAAAACAATGTTTTTTTTAAACTGTAGTGGCCTATCTGACAACATTACCTTACGCAAGTGGCAATAAGTGACACTGGAGACAGTAGAGTCAGGAATCAGTACCTTTATTGTGCTTAACCACAGCTTTTATAATTCCCTCTGTGCATTTCACGCTGAGCCTTCTGGGATGCGGTAGTGATGTCACTTTCCAGCTTCGGGTGTTGGGTGCCATAAAAAGTGTGGGCTCTTATTCGCGCGCTTTTCCTAATTGCTGGTGCCTGGCTTGTAGCTGGAGGACTGGGACATCTTTGGAGGCTATGCGCTCTGTTAATGCACTTGCTAAACTGCTGTAGCTGCGCGAGATTCTGTTGTACGCATGGGGCTCCTGCTACACCAGCCCATCCAGAATCATGGCTGCCAGATGTAGGTTCCTGCTGGTAGTTCAGCCTGGGGCATCCTCTAGGATGTTTCAGTGGTGATGAGATCAGTCTTGAAAGGTCAGTGTGTGCCGGTTTCAGTCATTCAATTGTGAACATACACTCTTGGCCTTTACATTCAATGTAAATACTACACCTTTTCTCGCCTGATTACCCTAAAGGGCCCCTCATATGGGCATTGAAATACTGAGCCTTTCTGACCTTTCCTAACCATTACGAATTCCGCAGTCAGTAGGTCGTGTGGCACCTGATGTTTAAAGTTCCCTTGAAAAACCGTGGGGTAGGGTTGTTTTGCCCTATTGCTATCTCTCACAAGACGTAAAATATTCAAGTCCGCTCGCTGTCTGATTTATGTCACTACCGAAATGTATGTCACCTGGAATGGATAGTGGAGTTCCATAGATCATCTCAGCAGTCAAAACTGGCAATCCTTCCTTTGGTGCTATACATATTCCCAATTGAACCCATGGTAATTCGTCCATCCAGTTCGGCCCCTGCAGTCTTGCCTAAGTGGCGACTTTAAATGCTTATGGAACCGTTCCACAAGTCCATTTGACTGAGGATGATAGGCGGTGTGTGGTGTAATTTTCTTCCACAGAAGTTTGAAATCTGTGTCCACAGGTGGGAAGTAAACTGAGTACCTCTATCTGAAGTGATGTGACTAGGGACACCAAATCGTGCAACCCAATAAAAAATAAAGGTCCGAGCACATGTCTCCATGTCTGCTGCCTGCATAGGGATTGCTTCTGGCTAACGAATAAAACGGTCAACAACACCCCCTCACAGTCCGGCAAAGGTCCAACTATATCCACATGGACGTGCTGAAATTTTGCATTCACCGTGGAGAATCTTTCAGGCAGTACATGCGTGTGTCTGTGAATTTTAGCCTTTTGGCACTGAAGGCACGTTTTGGCACATAGGGTGACATCTCTCTTTAGACCGTACCACACATAACAATTTGAGATTAGTTTAATGGAAGATCTAATGGAAGGATGTGAAAGATTATGTATATCATCGAAGATCTTCCTGCACCAGCTAACCGGTAGAATGGGTCTAGGGTGTCCTGTGGAAATGTCGCAAAGGAGTGTGGGACCGCTTGCCTCAGTAGTGATTTCCTCAACCTGGATACTTGTAACAGTGGTTTTGTAGGTTTGTACCTCCTTATCCTGCAGCTGGTCCGGAGGAGTCACGTGATGGAGTAGTGGCTGGTAGGAGAATACCAGCCCTCTCCAGAAAAGAAGAAAAAAAATGAAGAAAAAGCAAAGCCCCAGACACATAAATCACAAAAAAATAAAAAATAAAGGTGTGGAGAAAATGGCACCTAAGAAAGAAAAACTAAAAACAACGGGAAGAAGAAGGAAAGACACTGGAAGAGAAAGGTGTAGGCTTTACCTGCACGAAAAAGCAGGGACCCGCTATGGAAAGAGGAGCCCACTCCTTGAGGTTAGTGGAGACCCCGCAGGGTCATGACCCACTGACCGCGGGACTGCAAAAATGGTTCACTGAGCCAAATAGAGGTGCGTGATGCGCACGACAAGGAGAACACTAATGGGAGAGGGAACCAGCTGTGGAGTTTCACTCCACAGCACAAACAGCTGAGTGATGCCCGACAGCAGGGCTCCCAGATGGAAGATAAAGAAAGCAACGGGAAAGGGAAGGGTGAGAAAGAAAAAAGGAAGCAAGAGGCGCAACAGATAACCAGCCCAGAAGAAGAGGACCAACATCAAGAAACCATGGGAAAAAATACCCAACAAACTGAGGCAAGCAGCTCAACAACAGATACAAGGAAGAGAAATAGAAGATACAAACCCAAGAGCAGACACAGAAGAAGAAGAACACCAAGCTCTGCACAGAGGAATAGGAGGTAAAATGAATGGACAGTACATAGATAATTTTTTTTGTCAAGAACAAATGAAAGCATTAAAAGAATGGTTGACACTAGAATTTAGTGAAATTAAAAGTACAGAAGAAAAAGTGAGTAGAATAGAGCTAGTCATAACAGATGTAATGAAAGGATTAGAAAATGTGGAAGAACGTGTAATGGTGGTAGAAATGGAAGTGAACAACTTAAAAAGAAAATTGGAAGAAATTGACAAAAAAGTTAAAGAAACACAGGAGTTGTTAGCTCAGAAGATGGATATTATGGAAAACTATAGTAGGCGAAACAATAGTGGTCCTTAAGGAAGATGAAGAAGGCAAAGATATGAAAGAATTTATAAAAGAATGGATCCCAAAACTCCTGGGAATGCCAGAAATGCATGAAGGAATGAAAATAGAAAGGGCACACAGAACATTAGCCCCGAAACCACAGCCACAACAAAAACCAAGATCCGTTTTAGTAAAATTTCTGAGATACATGACAGGAGAAAATATAATGGAGAAGGCAATGAATAAAATGAGAGAAGACAAAAAAATCACTGAAATAGAAAGGTCAAAAAATTTTTCTACCCAGAGATAAGTTTTGAACTCCTAAAGAAGAGGAAGGAGTTTAACGCAGCAAAATCGACCCTATGGAAAAAAGGTTATAAATTTATGGTAAGATATCCAGCGGAGCTTAAAATAGTTATCCCGGGGTAGCAAAACAGACTGTTCTGGATCCAGAGAAACCACGAGAATTTGCAGAATGCCTGCGAGACGGAAAGAAAGATGAAGAGATGTAACAAGAACAAAGAACAACGACAAACGACATATAAAGATGTAAAAATAATGTATAAATAAGAACTAGAGGAGGGAAGAAAAGGGAAGTAAGGGAGGAGGGGGTGAAAATAAGAGGAGGGGTTAAAAAAATAAAGAAAAAGGAAAAGAGAAGAAAAGAGGGGGAGCTTTGTTGTAATGTGAAGATAAAATTATTTTCTGGAGGGGGTTGGGTGGGAGAGAATAATAGTCACTGCAAAATCAGTTGACACTTGCGAACGGGTTCACAGTCCGAATGGAGAGGGGAGTTGTGGTTGCCTGGCAAGGGACAAGGGGCGACTCGGGGGGGGGGCCCTTGGGGTTAAGGGAATTTTAGATGTGGGAATGGTTGAGATATTTTATGTTTTAGAACTGTTGTCATACAGTGTGTTCAAAAAAGGAAAATTGAAAAATGAAAATGGGGAAAAGGGGAAAGGTGGTGGTGAGGAAGCGGAAATGAGATGTAAACAGAGTATGAGATGGCCATGTTGAATTATATGACTATAAATATTAATGGAATACATAATCAAATCAAAAGGAAAAGGCTATTAAATTTACTGAAAAAAGAAAAAATAGATATAGCATTCGTGCAGGAAATGCATCTATCTGAAGTGGAACACAATAAATTAAGGAGAGACATGGTAGGGCACATAATGGCAGCATCATATAACTCAAAAGCCAGAGGTGTAACTATATTAATTAATAAAAATGTACCAATCAAAATAGAGGAGGAAAAAATAGATCCAGCAGGGAGATACGTAATGATAAAGTGTCAGATATATGCAGAACTCGGGAATTTGGTCAATATATATGCACCTAATGAAGAAGATCAAAAGTTTATGCAAGATATTTTTTTGAAGATTGTAGATATGCAGGGGAATATATTGATAGGAGGGGACTTTAACCTTAATTTGGATTCAAAGATGGATAAAACTGGACAAGAAAGAACAAAGTTGCCAAATTTATGGTTAAATCAATGCAGGAAATGCAACTTTTGGATATATGGAGGAGATAATACCCAAAGAAGAAGGAATACACATATTATTCGAGTAGACATAAAACATACTCAACATTGACCTGTTCCTGTTGTCAGCCCATATTCAAGGGAGAGTTAGGAAAACAGAATATAAAGCTAGATTGTTATCTGATCACTCACCCCTGTTATTAGCAATAGAACTGGAGGACATCTCACCAAGAACATATGGATGAAGATTAAACTCCATGCGACTTAAAAGACAGGATTTCAGAGAATTTATTGAGTGCCAAATTAAAATGTACTTTGAAATAAATACGGAATCAGTGAAAGACAAATTTATATTATGGGATGCAATGAAAGCCTTCATCAGAGGGCAGATAATAAGTTATGTTACTAAGATGAAAAAGGACTACAATCAGGAAATAGAACAGCTGGAAAGGGAAATAGTAAGTACAGAAAAAGAACTAGCAACAAGAGAAGATACAACAAAAAGAAGATAATTGGTGGACAAAAAAATAAAATATAATACACTACAAATGTATAAGGTGGAGAAGAACATAATGAAAATAAAGCAGAAGTATTACAAGCTAGGAGAAAAAATGTACAAAATACTACGCTGGCAGCTTAAAACAGAACAAGCTAAAAGAACAGTATTGGCATCAAGGAAAAAGGACAAACAAATTACATATAACCCAACAGAGATCAATGAAAACTTCAAGGAATTCTACGAGCAATTATACCGAACTGAGAATGAAGGGAAAGAAGACAAAATAGATGAGTTTCTAGCTAAAATTGAACTACCAAGATTGCAAGAAGAGGAGCAAAACAAATTGATAAAACCATTTGAAATAGAGGAAATACAAGATATATCAAAAAAGCTACCGAACAATAAAATGCCTGGGGAGGATGGACTACCAATAGAATTCTATAAAACATTTAAAGAGTTACTAATTCCTCCTCTCTTGGAAGTAATGAACCAGATAGAAGAAACACAAATCTTGCCAGATTCATGTAAAACAGCAATAATTATAGTAATACCAAAGCCGGGGAAAGATCCACTAACACCAGCATCGTATAGACCAATATCTCTACTTAACTCAGATTATAAGATAATAATAAAATGATTAGCAAACAGATTGGCCGACTGTGGACCAAAAATAGTAAAACTAGATCAAACTGGATTTATTAAGAAAAAATGAACAACAGACAATGTTTGTAAGTTCATTAACTTAATCCATGCAGTACAAGGGAATAAGACGCCAACAGTTGCTGTTGCTTTAGACGCAGAGAAAGCCTTTGACAGTGTAGAATGGAATTATTTATTCAAAGTATTACAGAGATTCAACCTACCAGAGAAATATATTAATTGGATTAAAGCATTATATAAGGGACCAATGGCGAAGGTGACAGTAAATGGATATGTGTTGAACCAATTTAAATTAAGCAGGTCAACTAGGCAGGGATGTCCACTATCTCCCTCACTGTTCATTTTAGCAATAGAACCATTGGCAGAACTGATAAGAACAGAAAATAAAAGATATAAAAATAAAAGAGAAGGAATATAAAATCAGTCTATTTGCAGATGACATCATAGTATACTTAACAGAACCAGAATTATCAATAAAAGAATTACATAAGAAATTGAAGGAATATGGAGAAGTATTGGGGTACAAGATCAATGCAAATAAAAGTGAAGCGATGCCAATGAATAATGCGGATTTCACAATGTTTAAAAAAGAATAAGCATTTAAATGGCAAACACAAGCAATCCGATACCTAGGTATTAGACTAGATAATAATCTAGGCCATCTATATAAATTAAATTATCAGTAATTAATGAAGAAATTACAAGATGACTTAGATCATTGGAAAGATTTACCACTATCACTGATAGGAAGGGTAAATTGCATTAAAATGAATATCTTCCCAAGGATTCAATACCTATTTCAATCGTTACCAATTCCCTTAACAGAGAAATTTTTCAATGAGCTAAAGAAAATAATAAGGAAATTCTTATGGAAAAGGTGTAACCGAGGATAGTGCTTGATAAATTAACAGAATGGTACAAACAAGGGGGCTTGCAGCTACCAAACTTTAAGAATTATTATAGAGCAGCACAATTAAGATATCTATCAGATTTTTATCAAACAAGGAAAAAACCAGATTGGACCAGGATAGAGCTAGATAAAATAGGGGAGAAGGTACCAGAACATATACTTTCTAAGTGGTCTGAAAAGCTGGTGCAATATAGATGATGATCACCAGTATTGCACCATCTACTTAACATTTGGAAGATTCACGTAGAAAGGAAAAAAACATATTACCATCTACCAAAATTATTATTGACGCAAAATCAATTAATCCCTTTCACAATAGATAACCTTTCCTTTAGAGACTGGGAGAGAAAAGGAATTAAAAGAATAGAAAATTGTTTTTGGGAAATAATCTATTATCATTTGAACAAATTAAGTACAAATATGGAATAACACATGGTACAATGTTTGCATACCACCAACTGAAAACCTACTTAAAGGACAAATTGGGAAGCAGATTGAGATTACCAGAAGGAAGCAGCTTTCAATATGTGATTACAGACACAATGATAATTAAAAGATTTATAACAAACGTGTACATCAAGCTCCAAGAGAAAGAAAATTATGAAATAAGCTATAAACCCAAACAAAAGTTGGAAAAAGATCTAAACATAAAAATAAAAAATGAAATATGGGAAAAGCTATGCTCTGGAACTATGAGAAATATAATAAACATGAGGTTACGCATGATACAATATAATTGGTTACACAGGCTATATATCACACCCCAAAAGTTAAAAAAAAATGGGATCCAACTTTATCAGATAGATGTTTTCGCTGTAAGAAGGAAACGAGAACAACTGTACATGCAATTTGGGCATGTGAGAAAGTGAAAAAGTTTTGGGAAGATCTAAATCGGGTATTAAATAAACTCACAAAAAGCAACATACCAAAAAATCCAGAGATCTTTCTGCTAAGTAATATAAGAAGTAAAAAATTAGGCCTCAAACTGAATGAAGCGCAAAAAAAAATTATTATGATAGCCTTAGTTGTCGCAAAAAAATGTATAATGTCAACTTGGAAATCTGAAGAGAGCCTGAGAGTACAGCAATGGTAAATGGAAATGAATAAATGTATTCCATTGGAAAAAATAACATATAATTTAAAAAATAAAGTCACATTATTTGAACAAATTTGGGAACTGTAGATGGAACACAACAGAGAGGGCCTACCGCGGACCTCCACACCCTAAAATGATAGAATAAGAAGATGAAATGAACTGACCCAGTGTGTAAAAGTAGATGACACAATTCTCTTGTTTATTTTCATTGTGTGATGACATTGTTTTATGAGTTTATTGTATATGTTGAATATTTAATGGGTTTGGAGTGGGTGGGAAGGAGGGAGGGAAGGGAGGGGGGAAAAGGGGAGAAAATAACACTGTGTATATTCAAGAGGGAAATGTTTGTGTGTATTTTGATTAATATGGTTCATAGTGTGAAAAATCTTTTAAAAATTTAAAAAATCCTGCTGCTGGTCTTCCGCCAACTGTACCATGTCAATTCCATCCTGGACTGTAGAGACATTTGGTCTCGATAGGGCATCTGCCACCGGAATGGAAAAACCGGCAACATTCCAGATGTCAATCGTGTACTCAGAGATGAATGACAATTGGCGTTGCTGCCTCGCGGACCACAGGTCAAATATCATACTCATGGCCTACGCGAGGGGATTATGATCAGTAAAGGCATGTATCTAAAATGGCGCACCGCCAAATATGACAGAAATTCTCGGTCGAATGTGCTATATCTCATCTCTGTAGGTCGAAGATGTCTGTTATAAAGCGCAAGTGGCACCCATTGTCTTTTTACATGTTATTGCAACACTGCACCAATTGCATGGTCGGATGCGTCTGTAGTTAGCGAGAGGGGCGCTTCATGATCTGGGTGGGCAAGACTTGCCGCAGATGCCAAAGAATCCTTGATTCTTTTGAAAGCCATGTCCGCTTCCTCATCCCAATGCAATATTTATGATCTTTTTCTATTTAATAGGTCAAACAGTGGGCGCATCACAGCTGCCGCTCCTCTAATTAAACGATGGTAAAAGGTAACCATTCCTATGAATCATTGCAAATCCTTCCGAGTAAAAGGCCAGCGAAACTTGCATATGGCAATCACTTTGTCTGCCAATGGTATAGTTCCAGTACGAGAAATTCTGTGGCCGAGAAAATCAATTGCAGCATTTTGCGGGGTTGACTGAAAGGCAAAAATCCTGTAATCTACCGAACAGGAGACGGAGGTGTCATTTATGCGATTCCTCATCGAGACTCGCTAAGAGGATGTCATTCAAATATATTAAGGTTCCTTCTAAGTCCCTAGTGACAACGTCCATCAATCTTTGAAACGTCTGGGCTGCATTCTTCAGACCAAATGGCATTCTGATAAATTCAAAGAGACCAAAGGGGTTATAATAGCTGTCTTTGGAACATCCTCAGAGTGAACTGGAATCTGAAAGTATCCCTTTACTAAATCTACTTTGGAAAATATAGTAGCATTAGCCAACCGTGCTGAGAAATCCTGAATATGAGGTTTTGGATAGCAGTCAGGGATAGTTATAGCGTTCAACCTCCTGTGGTCCTCACGTGGCCGCCAACCACCACAGCTTTTAGGCACCATGTGAAAGGGTGAAGCCCATGGACTTTTGGACCTGCATACCACCCCTAATTCTTCCATTACTGTGAATTCTGCTCTTGCATTTGTAAGCTTGTCTTTTGGAAGTCTACGAGCCCTAGTATAAACAGGTGGATCAGTTGTATCAATATAACTGCATCCTGTTAGCCTGTGGAAGGCCATAAAGTCAGTCGGCTTCTCTTGCTACCAAATGTGGCTCTGCAAAACTCATGTGCACCACTCCCGCCGCCACATGCACTGGTAATTTCGATAAAAACAGTGCCTCAAAAAGAAAGCAATCTGTATGGCCTGCGGCTAGTGATACTAGCTCTTGCATTAACTGGGATGGACTACAGTCCCCCAGTTCTTGCATATTTGAAATCTTTATAGCTCGTTCATGACCAGAAAGCTCAAATGTTTTCAGCAAAAAAATTTTGGAATTTAGTGTACTTCTGGTTCACCGGCGGGCTATTGATGAATGAACTCACCATTGCTGCGGTCGTAATGTCTAATGCACTCACAACGTGCCAATAACTTGTGTCCTCAGATGTAACGTTCCAAAGCACAAATTGCGCTTTGTCCAACTGCAGCCAGCTATGTGGCTGATCTAACCAGAATGGAGGCAGGCGAACTGCTACTGCATTAATCACCACTGGTGCTGCAGCCAGCAAGGCTGTGTCGACCTCCACCTTCAAAGTTGTCGACTGCTTGTCCATGTCAGACATGTGGGACTCTGTGTAGCTGAGTCTATTTGATGGCACTACCTTATGCAAGTGGCAATAAATGACACTGGAGACAGTAGAGTCAGGAATCAGTACCTTTATTGTGCTTAACCACAGCTTTTATAATTCCCTCTGTGCATTTCATGCTGAGCCTTCTGGGATGCGGTAGTGACGTCACTTTCTAGCCTCGGGTGTTGGGTGCCATAAAAAGCGTGGGCTCTTATTCGCGTGCTTCTCCTAATTGCCAGTGCCTGCTTATGGCTGGAGGACTGGGACATCGTTGGAGGCTCTGCGCTCTGGTAATGCGCTTGCTAAACTGCTGTGACTGCACGCGATTCTGTTGTATGCGTGGGGCTCCCGCTGCAAAACAATAATTTTTTATAAATTTAAATAACATAACAATTCTTACTTAACTCCAAACTTAACTAACTTAACCCCATCATGCACAAATGTAAACGTGTGTGTGTTAAAACAGTTTAAGATTGACTCTGAAGAGATGATTTTAAAGTTCAGTCTCAGAAAGTTTTTGTGTTGAAACACAGTCTTTGCTGCTGTTCAAAAGCAATTATGGAGCAAGTATGAGGATCAAATTTCTTTAAATTGTTGCTCAAAAGCAATATTGAAATATGTTGAAACATCAAGTCCTCAGACCTCTTTAAAACTCATAAATTTCTTTTGTAAAGTTGTTTTCAGAGCAATGTTTCCTCATACGAATGACTTTCTCTCGCATGGAGATTTTGGAATCTGTGTTCCATGTGATAAATCTGCCCTTTATCCAAAGAGACAATGAAGTTGCTATTTTCTTCCCTGATGATTTCATAAATACAGACAAGGGTTAAATGAAGTCTCCAATGAGAAAAGGACACATTTGAACTGCCCTCTTTATCTTAAAGAGACAGTCAGAAGTGGGTCTTACTCATTCTAAAACCACTTATTTTTTGTTCTCCTTTGACCAGGAGAAACACGTAACAGCACCTTTTCCGGTTACTGTATCTTCAATCCTGTCTTCCATAGGATGGTTAACTTCCTTCTGCCTAGAATTCTCTGGTTCCAGTCATATCTTTCTCTGAAAATTCTGATCACATGTCATGTGACATACTTTCTGTTTCATTTTTCCAAAAGCATGAATAATGCCACATGCCTTTTTGAAGTACTTCCAATATTAATTCACATCAATTATGAACTGCCGATTTAGTAAAATGGGATTATCACTGTTAGGGATAGCATAGACAGAAGGGACTGAATGGTCACAGTTAACATTTAACATTTCCCTCCAGCACAGCCCAAGTCACATCCCAGCGGTAATTCAATACATGGGAAAAACTGAGGGAAGGTTTGTCTCAGTCTGTTCCAGAATTTAATACATTTGTAAAGATGTGATTTTACAAGGGAGAACCATTCTGACTGCTGAAGAGAACACAGCTTTTTGAAGCAGTTCTTGTGGCCAGCCATTTTTGTGGAATCAGAGCAAAGCCTGCTTTGTGAATGATTGGGCCTTTTTGGTGGATTGATGTGCCAGGAGGGTTTTTTGCAAAGCAGAGTGCTTCATTTTGATTGTGACTAACACTGAAGGCCACTGGAGAGACCACTTCATTTTGACTGTGACTAACAGTTAAGTTACATGAACAGATTTTGGCAGTTTCCGCAAAGCAGGACGTCAAGCGCTGAAGAGCTGGCTCTGAATGGGCAACTAAAGCGGCATCATCTGCAAAGAGTAGTTCACGGACAAGTTTCTCTTGTGTCTTGGTGTGAGCTTGCAGGCGCCTCAGATTGAAGAGACTGCCATCCGTGCGGTACCGGATGTAAACAGCGTCTTCATTGTTGGGGTCTTTCATGGCTTGGTTCAGCATCATGCTGAAGAAGATTGAAAAGAGGGTTGGTGCGAGAACACAGCCTTGCTTCACGCCATTGTTAATGGAGAAGGGTTCAGAGAGCTCATTGCTGTATCTGACCCGACCTTGTTGGTTTTCGTGCAGTTGGATAATCAAAATGTTTGGCCTGGAAGTCAGCCTGAAGAAAACTGAGGTCCTCCATCAGCCAGCTCCCCACCATGACTACCAGTCCCCCCACATCTCCATCGGGCACACAAAACTCAAAACGGTCAACCAGTTTACCTATCTCGGCTGCACCATTTCATCAGATGCAAGGATCGACAATGAGATAGACAACAGACTCGCCAAGGCAAATAGCGCCTTTGGAAGACTACACAAAAGAGTCTGGAAAAACAACCAACTGAAAAACCTCACAAAGATAAGCGTATACAGAGCCGTTGTCATACCCACACTCCTGTTCGGCTCCGAATCATGGGTCCTCTACCGGCACCACCTACGGCTCCTAGAACGCTTCCACCAGCGTTGTCTCCGCTCCATCCTCAACATCCATTGGAGCGCTCACACCCCTAACGTCGAGGTACTCGAGATGGCAGAGGTCGACAGCATCGAGTCCACGCTGCTGAAGATCCAGCTGCGCTGGATGGGTCACGTCTCCAGAATGGAGGACCATCGCCTTCCCAAGATCGTATTATATGGCGAGCTCTCCACTGGCCACCGTGACAGAGGTGCACCAAAGAAAAGGTACAAGGACTGCCTAAAGAAATCTCTTGGTGCCTGCCACATTGACCACCGCCAGTGGGCTGATAACGCCTCAAACCGTGCATCTTGGCGCCTCACAGTTTGGCGGGCAGCAGCCTCCTTTGAAGAAGACCGCAGAGCCCACCTCACTGACAAAAGGCAAAGGAGGAAAAACCCAACACCCAACCCCAACCAACCAATTTTCCCTTGCAACCGCTGCAATCGTGTCTGCCTGTCCCGCATCGGACTGGTCAGCCACAAACGAGCCTGCAGCTGACGTGGACTTTTTACCCCCTCCATAAATCTTCGTCCGCGAAGCCAAGCCAAAGAAAAGAAGAAAGACATGAACAGATAGAGTCTTGGAAGCTTCATGGAGGTTGCCCAGTTCAAATCTTGCCGACAAAAGAACCAGGAGTGTTCTGACTACAGCTTGTGTGGATGAACATTTCCTCAATGCAAGAAGAATTTGTGAATTAGTAGCAACAACCACTCCAGTCTTCCCATTAGTTCAACATTAATTATGGGCATCAAACTTCAAAGACCTATGCTTCAAGAGTGAATCTGAAAGAATGAACCTTGAACTAACCTAGATTTTGGGGTGGACTGTAATAGTTTGGCTATAACACACACACACACAGTACATAGCTGGGGATATATTTGGTGTTAAGCATAGTTTAAAAATTAAGACTATCAGAGTTACAAATTTAAAAAAGTGTTTTAAAATGACACATTTTCTGGTTCATTGCCTATTGATGCTTGTTATGCACAGTTGAAAACAAAATTGGAGGCTCGTCTGGGCTTTTTAACCATATTTGGAGCTAATTGAAGCTTAACTAAATTGGGAAGCTTATATTGTATGCTACAGAAGGCAGTACAGAATTTAGAGCTTTGTTATCAATAAAACTTTGATTGGGTTCTTAAATTCCTTTTTGCAAGCTAATTTAAAGGCTTGGATGTGTGTGTAAAATCAGCAATGGATATTGAACAATTTTTGGAGACATCATCCCCTGCAGTTGCAGAAAGCAAAAAAGGTGAATATTGCTCAACAGTTGGGACTTGCTTAAGGACAATTATCCTTGAGAAAGGAGTAGATAAAGGAAATTATAGAAGGAAATAAGTAGAAAAGGGAAAGTTTGAAGAGGTGAAGTTAGAGAAATTTCCTGAGAATAAATCTATTAAGCAGCAGCTGGTGTTGGAAAGGATTAAGTTAAAAAAAATTGGGGCAGAAGAAAATAGAATGCAAATAGAGTTAGAATAAAAAGAAAGGCAAAGACAGTTTGAGTTAAAAATGGAATTATAGGATGCAGAGGGGCAAAGGCAACATGAGGCAGAGGAAAGAAGAATGCAAATGGGGTTAGAGGAAAAAGAGAGAAAGAGGTTCAAGGCAGAGCAGAGACAAAGCAGAGTTCTATCTTCTAGTCCAATTGAAAAGTTTATAGCCAGTAGAAAGGTGAGGTTAGTTCCTCCATTTGATGAAAGTGATATTGATAAATACTTCCAACATTTTGAAAAGGTAGCTGAAAGATTAAAATGGCCACTCATATTACAAAGTGTAATTAAAGGGAAAGCACAGCAGGCTGACTTGGACCTTACTACAGAACAAGCAGGTAATTATGAGATAGTAAAGAAAGCCACACTTAAAGCTTATGAATTGGTTCCTGAAGCTTACATACAAAAATTCAGGACTTTGAGGAGAAAATGAATCAATCTTATATGGATTTTTGCTGTGTGCTTTGTCTGATGATGCGCATCAAAAAAAATGATTACAGCTGATTAAGAGAACAGATGTTAGTTGAAGAAATCAAAAGATGTGTTCCTAATGATACAAAATCATACTTAGGTGAAAGAGAAGAAGGAACTTGGGAAAATCTGCTAAGTTAGCCAATGAATGTGCTCTGAAGCACAAGGTTAAGTTTAAACCCAATAAAACCTTTTGAAAGGTTAATGTGGTTCATCTCAGTAAACTTAAAAATAAGAAATAATGTTCAGGTCCCATTTGTCATTATTGTATAAAACCTGGTCATGTGATGGCAAATTGTTATAAATTGAAGAAAAACAAAAAGGTAGCATCCGATGCCTGTATTCATGAGGATGAGAGACCTGGAAACAAAGAAATTTTCAGATCTGCATTCAACATGAGGGATGAGTTTAAATATTCTGTGTCAAAGTGTTTGGTTTTGGTAAAGGAAGAGGCACCACAAGTGCCAGTGAGCATACTTTGAGATATTGGGGCCGCCCAGTCACTTGTGTTGAACAGTGTTTTGGAGTTTGGTGTTGAGACTGCTATGGGTGAAATAAATTTAATCTGAGGTTTGGGAGGTGAAAAGGAGCCAGTATCTTTCCAAAGGATATTGTTGAAGTGAGAAATAATTAATGGGATTGTTACTATCCAGATTTGAGAGAGTTTACCAATAAATGTAGTTTCATTGATTTGGGGGAATGACTTGACAGAAGGTCAAGTGTGTCCTGTGGTGTAATTGACAGAGAAGACAGTTATTGATGAGATAAAGACAGATTTTGAAATCTATCTGGCTTGTGCAGTGACTCGGGCAAGGGAAAAGAAACTTGAAAAGGAAGTTAAATTTATTGATAAAGAAGAGAGTTTTTGGATTGTGTAGATTTGTCAGAAATTTTTCCTGTAGACTGGTATACTGATGTTGAACCTGAAAGTAAGGATTTTTCTTTATCATGGAAGAAATTGATAGGAAAACAGAGAACAGATATTGATCTTGCTGAGGTGAGGAATAAGGTTTTTATATGAGGAGCAAATTGAGAAAGTGCCAGTTGGATATTATCTTTAGAAAGTGTGCTTATGACAAAATGGAAACCAAGGAATCTACCTACAAATAAAGAATGGGCAGTTATTCATCAGGATGTAGTTCCTAAAGCATACAGCAATGAAATTTTAAACTTGCCCAATAGCATACCCTTGGGTGGCCATTTTGGAGTAAAGAAGACTGTAAATAAAATAACAAAACAAAAACACTTTTGTTGGCCTAGTTTAAGGAGGGATGTTATGATTTTTTGCAGGATGTGTCACATTTGTCATGTTGTGAGTAAACCTATTCAGGGGCCACCAAAGACACCATTATAACCTATACCTGTTTGTGGAGAACCTTTTTCTAGAGTTATTGTAGATTGCGTTGGTCCACTGCTGAAGAAAAAAAAGCTGATAATCAGTACTTGTTAATTGTTAAGTATGCAGCTTCCAGAAGCTATTATACTTAAGAACATAAAAGCTAAATCCATAACTAAATCTTTAGTTAAATTCTTTACATTGGTGGGATTGCCTAAATAAATTCAATTGGATCAAGGAAGTACTTTTATGTCAGGTCTTTTCCAACAAATTATTTATAAATTGTGAGTTAAACAAATTACATCATCTGCATATCATCCTGAAATTCAAGGAGGCTTGGAGAGATTTCATTTGACACTCAAGTGCATGATGAGGACCTATTGTTGTGATAATGAGAAGGATTGGGATGAGGGTGTCCATTTACTTTTTTATTGCAATAAGATAGTATGTATAGGAACATTAGGCTTTAGTCCTTTTGAGCTGGTATTTGGATATCAAGACCTTTAATGTTGTTGAAAGAACAATGGGTTAATGAGGATTTGCAATTAGATTTATGGGATTATATTTGTAAATTCAATGACTGCTGAAAGTCTGGGAATTGGCTCAAGAGAATTTGAAGGTGGCTCAAGGAAAGATGAAAACCTGGTATGATAGGAAAGCTAGAGTGAGGAATTTTAAGAAAGGAGATAAAGTGTTAATTCTTTCCAAACAAACTCTAATCCATTTAGGGCTGGATTTTCAGGACAGTATGAAATAGAATCAAAGATGAAGTAAATTATGTGATTAAAAAACACCTGATCAAAGACTCAAAATGAAAAATTGAGACTTAAGTACGTTGAAGCCATATTTTGAGAATGTAGGTGTAAGAAAGGAACAACCTTTCCCAGAGGCATTGTTTGTTGACAAGATTGAGGAATCTATGGATCATGAGACAGTACAAGCTGATTCTTGTGAGGGTCACTTTAAACAAAACATTGTTCCAGTTTGGCTGTCTAATTCAACCATTTTGCAATCTGGATAAGTTAGATTATCTCCAGCTGAAGGAAAAGGAGAAATTGAAACATCTAGTTTTAAAATTTAAAAATTTGTTTCCAGATGTGTCTTAAAGAACTTTGGTGATTTGTCATGATGTGGATGTAGGAGAAGCGAGTCCCATAAAACAACACCCCTATCGAATAAACATCAAAAAAAGTAAAATAATGGATTAGGAGGTGGAATACATCTTGAAAAATTATATTATTAGATCTTCAAACTCAAATTGGAGTTCTCCTTGTGTTCTAGTACCTAAAACAGATGAAACTGATCGATTCTATACTAATTACAGAAAGATTAATGCAGTAACCAAAGCAGTTGCTTATCCCATTCCCAGAAATGATGATTGTATTGATAAATTTGGAAAAACTAAATGTCTTACTAAGCTGGATCTGCTGAAAGAGGAAGGGATTTTTTCACATTCGTGACACTATCAGGCTTGTACGAATATAATGTACTATCTTTTGGCATGAAAAATGCCCAGCGATGCTCCAAAGGATGAAAACTTCTGTGATCCAAGGTTTAAAACGTACAGATGCTTCTATTGATGACTGGGTCACAAAAAGTGATACATGGGAAGAACATCTGATGGAATAGGAGAAATTGTTTGCAAGATTATCTGAATCAAACTTAGCTGTAAATTTAGCTAAAAGTGAATTTGGACATGCTACTGTGACATACTTAGGACATGTAGTTGGTCAGGGCAAAGTTGCACCTATTCAAGCAAAAATGCAGGTGATTTCTGAATTCCCTATTCCCAATAGCAATAAAGCAGTTAGAAGGTTTTTAGGAATGACAGGATATTATAAGAAGTTTTGCAAGAATTTTGCAGAAATTGCTCTTCCTTTAACCAATATTCTGAAAAAGAGGGAGAAGTATGTGTGGACAAAATCTTGTCAGAGAGCTTTAGAAAATTTAAAGGATATATTGTGCTATAACTCTGTTTTAAAATCTCCTGATTTGGAAAAATCATTTTCTTTGGCCGTGGATACGAGTGAAGAGGCTGCATGAGCAGTGTTATTCCAAAAGGATGATTGTGATGGTATTGATCATCCAGTGGCTTACTTTTCCAAGAAAATCAATGAATATATTAAAAAAAAATTCTACCATAGAGAAAGAACTATTGTCCCTTGTTCTGGCTTTGCAGCATTTCCATGTTTATATCTGCACAGTTCGGGGACCAATTATTGTGTAATACTGATCATAATCCCATTATGTTCTTAAGTAAGATGAAAAACAAAAATTGAAGATTATTAAACTGGAGTTTAATTCTGCAAGAATATAATTTAAGGATAATTTAAATTAAAGGCAATGATAATGTAAATGTTGATTGCCTTTCCAGATGTTAAGTTTGCATTGTTTCACAGCAAAAATAAATTTATTGGTTGTAAACACTTCTAAAAGAATGTTATTTGCCTGTATTATATTATATAACAATACTGAAGGTATTATTTAATGTTGTTGATTACAGTTAAAAATTTTGCTCTTACAACTCAAAGTTTTCTTTGTTGGGGGAGGTATTATCAATTCCTATTTTAGTAAAATGGGATTATTACTGTAATATAGACAGGAGGGACTGAATGGTCACAGTTAATATTTAATATTTAACATTTCACACAAGCACAAAACAAGTCACATCCCAGCGATAATTCAATACAAGAACTGAGGGAAGTCTGTTCCAGAATTCAATACATTTGCATAGGCATTGTGATTTTCCAAGAGAGAACCATTCTGACTACCGAAGAGAACACAGCTTTTCGAACCAGCTCTTGTGGCCAGCCATTTTTGTGGAATTCAGAACAAAGCCTGCTCTGAATGACTGGGCCTTTTTAGTGAATTGAAATGCCAGGAGGGTCTTTTGGGAAGCAAAATGCTTCATTTTGATTATGACTAACAATGAAGTTCACTTGGAGAGACTGCTTCATTTTGAGTATGACTAACAGTGAGGTTACTTGGAGACACAGGTGCCAGGGTCTTGAAGCTTCATGGAGGCTGTCCAGTTCGAGTCTTGCCCTCAAATGGATCAGGAGTGTTGTGACCACAGCTTGTGTGGATGGACATTTCTTCTAAGGCAATGAAAGAAGAACTTATGAGTCTGTAGCAGCCACTACTCCATTCTTCCCATCAGTTTAACATTAATTTAGGGCATCAAATATCAAAGGCCTATGCTTCAACACTAAATCTGAAAAACTGAACTTCACACACACACACACACAAACACACACACACACACACACACACACAAACACACACACACACACACACACACACACACACACACACACACACACGTTTATGAACCCATGGACTCTGGCCTGTCAGCATTGAATTAAAAGTCCTGCTTGTTTGAACAGCTGCAAGAAGAATGCTGTGTGTACACACAAATGCCTTTAAGCCAACACTCATTGTTCTTGAGTTTCAATTAAGAAACTACTTCAGCTTTACAGCTCTGTTTTCTCCAGATGCTTCGACTCCAAAAATGGCCTCTCTCTCTGAGTGCTCTTGTATATCTCTGTGTGACCCTGAATCCAACCCATAAACTAACTTTACTAAGAAATATATATTTTACATCTAAACTTTGAAGATTAATAGTAACACAAATCCATTACAGTCCAGAACAATTCACTGTTTAACAGATAAAATTCCAATCTTCTAGAGGAAAGTTGGGTCCATGAGTTATGTAGCTGAGAAAGGTTTGTGAAGTACTCAAACAAAGCCCTGGGATCTTGTCTGATGTGGAAAATTAAAACTCTCAATTGTATAATTTGACTGGAGCATATACTGATTGTTTTGCAAAACTGACAATTGGGAAAAACAAAAATAGTCCTCTCAGAGAAAGATGCTTTTTTAAACCTTTTAGCTACATGCAGCCATTGGTAGCTGTTGCAACAGGGAATCATTGATTGTTTTTCATCTTAACACAAGAGGGTGAAAGCTAAAGTATAGGAAATAATAAGAAATGGTTAAGGACTCGAAATAAGACTTTTCAGTGATACCTGTATGAAAAATCTCATCATCAGAGAAAATGTGATAGAGATGGTGAACTGGGAGAATGATATGGAGTTTCTGAAGGAGGCAGGGCGGGATGAAGAGCAGAAAATAGTTGTGTAAATCAGTAGCTTATAATTAATGCTTGCAGCTAGCCTGTTGTCTAACATAGAGAGAGAGATGCAGAAAAAGATTCAAGTAATAGTACAAATCATGTAATATTTCACAAAATTGCCTTCTTCCTGCTGTAAAGCAGATAAAGAGTCATCATTATTGTCTCCCAGCGCCTTTTACAGTGCTGTATGAGAATCTGTTGTGTTGGGAAGAGTATAAGGTTTGTTGAGACGAGTCTGGACTCGATTGTTACAATCACACGTAATTTTAATGAACACATGGGAGACAGAGGAGAGAACGTTAAACGGTATTCGATTACTATTTCACTTAAGCAACGATATAGAAATTCCAACCAATAGTGAACCTATACTTGACATGCTCACACACTTGTGTGCATGCACTACAAACAGGGACTCTTACACATACCGGTTCCTTGACTCATGGGGGTGCAGCTTTCTGCAAGCATTGATCTATTGCAATACTATGACTCAGCTTCAATTTATGTCCACAGCTATGGCACAGTAGCGACCTGGCTTTGAGCAATGTTCGAGACTTGGACTATGAGGCATTGAGAGAGAATATGCTGTGCATTTGAGTTAACCTGTTCTTATAGCCAGTAATGACCAGAGGTGATTTAAATTTGCCAATGGCATGTGTGCATTAATGGGTGACCAGAGTCCAACCTTGATTGACAGGAAAGTGACTCTGAATAAGTTTCAGAAGGGGAGGGCATAGACCACCCACAATACACACATTTCAGACAGACATGGAATCCACGTTTCCTCCACACACAATAGAATTCCTTCAGAATCACTGATGGATTTGTCACCAGTGCTCCTGCAGCCACACAGACTCCTGTTCGATCCATCATCAACCCGAGCTCCAGATCCAAACCTTCAGCACCTGAAACTCTTCAGGAGCCTTTCTTGCCCTCATCACCTTCTCGAATCCTGGCTTTGATACCTAGTTCCCATGAACCAGTCTTCAGCAAACCGCAGCCTGCGCGGGTCTCCCAACTGTGTTGCCTGCAGTTTGTATGGGTCCTTCAGCTGCTAGCCCCTTGATAGTTCACTGCTATGGTCACCTTCCCTGTAGGTTTGTCTCTCTGAAAGGAAGAAGAATCAGAGTGAATGTGAGGGAAGGTTGGAAATGAGCAGTGAAAATAATTAAACTGTTGAGTTCTGCAGGTACTGTTCTAGATTTGCATTATTTTACTGATGTGAGAATAATACTTTCACCTTACATTGCTCATGGCCCAATTGTCCAGCGATATTAGAACAGACAGTAATTCCGGACATCAAAATCTGGGACTGTGTTTAGTAATTGTAAATTTCAGATCTTACATGATTTTACATTAGCCCTTTTCACACTGGCACCTTGTTCCAGTAATTGATGGCCAAATTTACTAGTTAAGGGTCCAGTGTGAAAGCTACTTAATCAGCTCACAGGTGTCAAATCACGCTGGGGATGATACAACCCATGTAGGTAGTATCATTCCGGCATCTGATGACACCTGTGTGCCGATTAGCCCAGTGTGAAAGGGACATAGGGTATACTGGGATAAAGTAGTGACATGTTGATTACATTTTTGCATGAGTGCAGTTACATGAAGGAAATAAAAGATTAAAAAGAAGGTATAGACATTGCTGACCTACATAAAACGTTATAAATTTCTAAAGGACCATGGGAAAGTCGCACAAGGAGAGATCAATGGTGGATCTTCCGTCCCGAATTCCATGTGACAGAGAAACCCCTCCATGAGTGCTCCATACATACAGCCCTTTCTCTGCCACATGGAATTCTGGAAGGGCAGGTCCGCCATCGCTCGCTCCACAATCTTTATAATTTGTATACTATTGCCGCTATTTTTGCTAGGACTTTCCCACAGTGTTTATAAATTGTGCAGGTATGTGTTTTATACAACTGTCCTACAGTGCTTTATAAACTTATAGAGGTTGGCACATCAATGGGATTGAAAGGCTCAAACTGTGCTGTATGTAATACTTAATTATGTTATAATTAGGCATGATTAATTTTGTTTAAATACAAGATCATAATACATTGATTAGGATTTAGGGTACGTCCAGCATCGTTCGATGTGCCACTCAGATGTCACAGGTGGAGGATAGATTCCCCTATCTCCAGGGATGCCTTGTGATGAGTGTGAAAGGACAGAGAGAACCAGTTAACATCAGTCCAGTGTTAAAGGCAAAAACAGCTTCCTTAACCAGTTCACTGAACAGCCAATCTACTGGTTAACCAATGTGAAAAGGGATATTGTTTTGGGAAGTTTAGTTCTGCAGAGTTTCAGGGAAATACCATGTGGATGCCTTTCATGGTTATGTCATTCTTTTGTGTGGTTGGTAGATGTATTTGCGTATTCAACACAAAGCAGTTGATAATAGGGTGTGAAACCACTGCTTGAAGTGTCATTGTTCTCCCAAATCTTAATTTGTTTCACGATATATCAAAAGGCAACCAGAATTTCCTTGTTTTTAAAGTTTATTTGTCACTTAGAAAATCATAAGAATATACTTCTATTTGCCAAATGGCACACTCAGATGTTAAGCTTGACCAGGATTTAATTTTTATTATTATTTGACTATCTAAGCAAATATTATGGACTTCATTAACTGCACCAAGTATTAAATGTATACCTTTGAAGCCATTGGAACCATTTGGAATTATTTTACTTGAATAAGACTTATTTAGCAAAGTCCCATTTCAATATCAAAAGATTGCCAAAGGGTTATGGTCCCATTCTCGTGAAATCAATCTGACAATTAACATTGTGTCATTTTGTCAAATACCACTGATGCATTTAGACAAAATGCTAGTGACAAAAAATATGGAATTTTCTTCTAACTAAACGTGAAAGGCAATAAATTGTAAACAACTCCGTTGGGAGGATTTTCCCACAGAGTGTGTAAATAGATATAGATCTGTTGGTGACCTTCTCAGTTTCTTGCTTATCATTAATTCTTTATAATCTCAAAACAAACTAATATTTTGTGGTGTTCAGGTATATTCACCAGTAAATGGCCAAAGGAACATTATAATTCCTCATAATTTTTGTTAATTACCTACCTATTGCATTGGTGTTAGATTTGAATAGACATGAAAGTAAATCAATAGAAACCAATATAAAAAATCTCTAATCTGTGTTGGCAAATTTACTGAATGTTTTTGCTAGAAATTAGAAATTGCGTGGCTCAGTATAACAACACAATCTATAAATTTCCTAATGATGTCACAGAAGTTGATTGTATAAAAAGGGGTGATTGGTTAGTATACAGGAAAATTTCTAACAACAATCTTGCACTCAATGTTGCCAAAACCAAGGAGCTAATTGTGGACTTTAGGAGGGAAAGCCAGAGGTGTATGATCTAGTGGTCATTGGAGGAATCAGAGGTGGAGAGGAGGAGAAAATTTATATTCCTGGGGAGTCACTACCTTGGAGAACCTCTCCTGGACCCAACAACATGAATGCCATCTTGAAGAGAGCACGTCAGCTCCCCTACTTCCTCAGGAATTTTTGGAGGTTTGGTATGACATCAGAAACCATAGGAAACTTCTACAGATGTGCAGTGGAAAGTGTGCTGACCAGCTGCATCATGGCTGGTATGGGGTGGAAAGCCTTGCAAAAGGGAGTGGACACAGCCAGTACATCACAGACTGAACTCTCCCCACTATTGAGGAAATCTACATGGAATGCTGCTGTTGGAGAGCAGTAGCAATCATCATCTATCCACACCACCCAGGATATGCTTCGTTCTCACTGCTGCCATAAGGAAAGAGGAAAAGGTGCCACAAGACTCATACCACCAGTTTCAGAAACAGTTGCTACCCCTCCACCATCAGACTCCTAAACAATAGGGTAGAAGAGCATCTAGATTTTGGGTTTTTTTCAAACTTTATTTTATATTTTGGAAAGTACATATAACAATCTAATACAGATACAAAATACAGAATAAACTATTGATGACATCAAAGATGCAGCTTTGCATCCCCTGACTGCCCCGTGCTCGGCCACACTCCTCAACGTGCTCAAAGCAGTGGTATCACGCACATCGCGCTGATCGCAGAACGATGCCAGGGACGTCGCGGCGGCGCCATCTTGCGCTGATCCACGCAAAGAAGACACCGCCAGTTCATTCAATCTTACTGAAGAAGGTCGTTGAATCTTCAGGTCCATCTGTAATTGAGGTCCAAATTTTTCAGATTCTTCCAATACTTTTAAATGTAATTTTTTTGATTATTGAACTTTTCCTTTTTTTCACCACCTTTCTTCTCATATCACAAACAATATTTTCATAAAGTTTTCAAGTATTTTCCAAGTCTTTAAATTCGGGTTTTAAACTTTCCAGTTGAGGAGAGATGAGTTCCCACGTCTTCAGCCTAAGCCATCTTGCCATGCTCCCCCAAGAGCATCTAGATTTGATGGGAGAGAGGAACCAGAATGATAAAGTTAATGAAGGGGGGAGGGGATGGTAAAAGTAGATGCTAATCAAAGGTGTGTATAGGTATGGGGGGCATTTGCTCAAGTGTATATATTTCAATGCAAGGAGCATTGTAAAAAAAATGTGGATGAGCTTAGAGCATAGATTGACACGTGGAGATATGATATTGTAGCCATCAGTGAAACTTGGTTGCAGGAGGGGTATGATTGGCAGCTAAATATTCCATGATTCCATTGTTTTAGGCATGATGGAACAGAGGGGATAAAAGGTGAGGACTCGCATTGCTTATTAGAGAAAACAATTCAGCAGTGCTATGGCAGGATTGATTGGAGGGCTCATCCAGTAAGGCTATTTGGGTGGAATTGAGTAATGGAAAAGGTATGAAAATACTAATGGGAGTGTATCATAGATCACCTAATGGGCTGAGGAAATTAGAGGAGCAAATTTGTAAGGAGAGAGCATTTATGTGCAATAAACATAAGGTGATGATTAATGGAGATTTTAACTTTCCACACATTGACCGGGGCGCCCATACTATAAAAGCACTGGATGGGTTGGAATTTCTCAAATGTGTTCAGGTAAGTTTTATAAATCAATACATAGAAGAGCTGATTAGAGAGGGGGCAGTATTGGATCTCCTATTAGAGAATGAGGTAGGTGACAGAGGTTTTTGTTGGGGAACACTTTGGGTCTAATGATCATAATACTCTTAGTTTTAGGTTAATAATGAAGAAGGATAGGGCTATGCTTAAGTTTGAGATTCTTAATTGGAATAAAGCAAATTTCAAGGAGATGTGAAAGGATTTAGAGGATGTGGATTGGGATAATTTATTTTCAGGGAAGGATGTAACAGATAAATGGAAGATATTCAAAGGGGAAATTTTGAGAGTACAGAGTTGGTATGTCCCTGTGAGGATTAAAGGAAAGATTAGAAAATATAGGGAGCCTTGGTTTTCAAAGGTTATTGGGAATTTGGATTGGAGGAAGAGGGATGTGTACAACAGCTATAGATAGCAGGGAAAAGATGAGATGCTTGAGGAATATCAGGAGTGTAAAAAAATCTTAAGAAAGAAATTATAAAGGCTAAAAGGAGATATGAGGCTGCTTTGCTGGGCAAGGTAAAAATAAATCCCAAGAGTTTCTACAGGTAAATTAAAAGTAAAAGAATAGTGAGGGATAAAATTGGGCCCTTTAAAGATCAGAGGGGTAGGATATGTGAGAAGTCAGAAGAGATGGGGAAATTTTAAATGTTTGTTTTTCATCAGTATTCACTAAGGAAAGGAATATTGAGCCAGTTGAAGTAAGGAAATCTGGTAGTGTGGTCATGGATAATATACAGATTAATGAGGAAATAGTATTAGCTATTTAAAAAAAAATAAAGGTAGATGAATCTCCAGGTCCTGACAATATATTCCCTAGGACCCTGAGGGAGGTTAGTATACAAATAGTGGGGGCTCTGACAGAAATATTTAAAATGTTACTGCCCAGATGGGGGAGGAGCTGTAAGATTGGAGGGTAGCTCATGTTGTTCCACTGTTTAAAAAAGGCTTCAAAAATAAATATGGTAATTATAGACCTGTGAGTCTGATTTCGGTTGAGAGTAAATTACTGGAGTGTTGATAGAGATGGTATATACAATTATTTAGAAAGGCAGGAATTGATTAGGAGTAGTCAACACTGTTTTGTATGTGGTAGATCATATTTAACAAATCTTATAGAGTTTTTTCAAGCAGGTTACGAAGAAGGTTGACGAAGAGAAGGATGTTGTCTATATGGACTTTAGTCAGGCCTTGACAAGATTCCACATAAGAAGTTAGTTTGGAAGGTTCAAGCATTAGGTATTAATGTTGAAGTAGTGAAATGGATTCAACACTGGTTGGATGGGAGATGTCAGAGCGTAGTGGTAAAAAATTATTTATCAAATTGGAGGCTGGTGACTAGTGGAGTGCCTCATGGATTGGTACTGGGTCCATTGTTGTTTGTCATATGTATTAATGATCTAGGTGATAGGGTGGTATATTGGATTAATAAGTATGCAGATGATACAAAGAAGGTTGTGAATGCTTGCAGTGGGATATAGGACACTTAGAAGATTGGGCTGAAAGATGGCAGATGGAGTTTAATACTGATAAATGTGAGGTGCTACATTTTGATAGGACTAATCAGCAAACGTCATATGTGTTAAATGGTGATCAATTGAGGAGTGCAGTAGAACAAAGAAATTTAGGAATTTTGGGACATAATTCCCTGAAGGTGGAATCACACGTAGATAGGGTGGTGAAGAAAGCATTTGATATATTAGCCTTCATAAATCAGAGAATTGAATACATGAGTTGAGATGTCATGTTCAAGTTGTATAAGGCATTGGTGAGGCCAAATTTGGAATATTGTGTGCAGTTTTGGTCACCAAATTGTAGGAAGGATATAAACAGAATCGTGAGAGTGCAGAGGAGATTTATGAGCATTTTGCTTGGGTTTCAGGGTTTGAGTTACAGGGAAAGGTTGAGCAGTCTGGGACTTCATTCCTTGAAGATTGAGAGGTGATTTGATAGAGGTATTTAAAATTATGAGGGGGACAGATAGAGTCAACGTGAACAGGCTTTTTCCTTTGAGAGTGAGGGAGATTCAAATAAGAGGACCTGGATTGAGATTGAAGGAGGAATTTCTTCACTCAGAGGGTAGTGGGAATGTGGAATGAGCTTTTGGCTGAAGTGGAAGATGAAAGTTCAATTTTAATATTTAAGAAAAAGTTGGATAGGTATATGGACAGGAGAGATGTGGAGGGTTATGGGCCAGCTGCAGGTCAATGGAACTAGTTGGAAGTAGGTGTTCAGCATGGATTAGAAAGGCTGAACTGGCTTGTTTCTGTAGTGTAATTGTTATATGGTTAATAAACTCAATCAGAGACTTATTTAAGGACTCTTACTTTGCACATTATTTATTACTGAATTTTTTTTCCAGTTTTGCACTGTCAGTTTGTTTATATTTCTTTCTTTGTTTACATTTTGCTCTTGTTTATATCTATCTTTTCTTGAATACATTTTTTGTACGCCTGATAAGTAGATATCTATCTGGTCCTGTGACACAATGGGTTAATTAAATATATGCTTATAAAAGGGATTAGAATTGGGTTAGCCGTTAGGTTGCATGCATTTCACAGAAAAATGCCTTGCAAAGTTCTGAGGGCAGGTGCAGACAGAAGGTTCTGGGCTTTAGCATCATTTGCAAGCACACCCCAGAAACTGAAATATTTGCAGAGAGTTGGAGCCATGTGTTTTTTTGTAAAGCTTGGAAATTGCAAAATTTGCAAACTGGAAGCCAAAACTAACAGTGCCTGGAACATCAGGAGGGGAGGGACAGGAAAGAAGAGATTAGGAGTCAACAGGAGGCAGTCTGAGAAAAGGCTGAACAGAAGAGTGTCATGATAATGAATATGTATGAGATGTACCGGAAGTCACGTGGTATGAGAGAGAGATAAGAACACAAACAAGAGAACAAAGGAAACTGGAGAATGAAGCCACTGAGAAGTTTACCTGATAAAACTTGTGTTTAATGTTTTATTAACTTCACATTTCGGGCCACAAATGTGACATTGGCGACGAGGATGAAAGAAGCTTGAAGAAAATTAAAGACTAAACAAGATTACAGAGGATTACAGACAACTTCAAGGTGATAAGAATTTTCTCTTTGGCTCAGTACTTTTGGGGCTGGGGCAGACGGTGACTTTCTAACACATAGTGGAATTGCTCATTTTGACCCAACGGGTGATGCAAGTACTGTAAGTGTGAAGTGGAAGGCATGGCTGGAAGAATTTGAATCCTATGCCGACAGTCGTGGCCTATTTCTAGATACCAGTACAGTTGAACAAAAAGCGCAGAGAAGGGCGTTACTTCTTTTCACTGCGGGACCTGCAGTTCGGGAAACATTTAAGACACTTTTGAATACTGGAAGAAAGGATGAGTACCGGAAAGTGGTAGATGCATTAAATGCACACTATGTAGTGACACCGAATGCAACATTTCAACGCCATTTGTTTCGGAGAACGAGACAAGAAGATGGCCAGACAATTGCTCAGTACGTGATGAGATTACGCCAGCAAGCTGTTGGATGTAATTACATGCCATCTGATTTGGACAACCAATTATTGGATCAAGTCGTACAGCACTGCAGATCAGATAAACTCAGAAGACGTCTACTGGAAAGAGGTAGTGAGTTGGAACTCACTGATGCTTTAACCATTGCTGCTGCATTAGAAGCTGTTGAAGGGCAATTTCATACCATGACCCTGAAAGACAACTCAAGCCAGCAAATTAAGAGGCTCTCACATCGCCATAACCAGCCAAGATATGCGTCGACACAGGACGTGGAGTGTTATCGATGTGGAAACCGAGGTCACTTTGGAAAAGACCCATATTGCCCGGCCAAAGGCAAAGTTTGCAGAAAGTGTGGAGGTAAGGACCACTTTGCAAAGAAGTGCAAAAGCAAGTCCAATGCAGACCAGAAGAGGAAGAGTACAACTTCCGAAGGCAAAGCCTGGGGGAAAGGAAAGTATCCTGGAAAGAAAGATACCATTCGCCAGATAGACGGTGATGATGATGATACCCAGGAGGAACAGAGTTGTTACCAATTTACGTTGAATGAAGTACATCATGAGAAGGTCCCAGTGATCATTGGTGGAGTGACAGTTCAGGTCATTGTAGACTCAGGCAGTGACAGTAATGTGATTGATCGACATTTATGGGAGAAGTTGAAAAGGAAAAAGATCATCTGTACCTCAAAGAAGTGTTCCAAGAAACTGTATCCATACACAGCAACCAAGCCATTGCAGACCATTGGATGTTTTACTGCAACTGTTGAAGCTGGAGATAAGTACACCGAAGCAGAGTTTATGGTCATAGAAGAGAGGGGAGAACCATTGCTGAGTAGAAGCACGGCGCAAGACCTGGCAATACTTCATATTGGAGCTTGTGTCAATTCAATTCAGTCATACGAGGATATGAAGCAAGAATTCCCCGCAGTCTTCCAAGGAGTAGGAAAGCTGAAAGGTCGACAATTGAAGCTAGCGGTAGATGAAACAGTCAAACCCAAGGCACAACCAATGCGCCGAACTCCGTTTGGACTTCGTGGGAAAGTCGAAGCCAAAATTAAAGAATTGATCAAACAAGACATTATTGAACCGGTGGAACATTCGACGCAATGGGTCAGTCCCGTAGTGATTGTGCCCAAACCGAAGGGTGACATAAGACTATGTGTTGACATGAGAATGGCCAATGAAGCTATAATTAGAGAACGACACCCTATACCAACAGTGGAGGAAATACTTCAAGAACTAACTACCAGCAAGGTATTCTCAAAAATTGATCTGAAATGGGGCTATCATCAATTAGAGCTGGATTCAGGTTCCCGAGATGTAACAACATTTGTGACTCACTGTGGATTGTATCGTTACAAGAGACTATCATTTGGAATTAATGCAGCTTCGAGATCTACCAGTATGAAATCCATCGAGTGATTCAAGGCATTCCTGGAGTTGCCAACATTTCTGACGACATCATAGTCCATGCACCAACGAAGGAAGAGCATGACAAATGGTTGTGGCGTGTACTATCTAGGCTACAGGAGGCAGGCCTTACCGTGAATGGAAACAAGTGCCAGTTCGGTGTGTCAGAAATGGACTTCATGGGACACAGACTTACACGGGAAGGACTAAACCCTGCAGAGGCCAAGGTGAAAGCTATTGAAGAGGCACGTGCACCTCAGAACGCAACAGAGATGAGGAGTTTCCTGGCATTGGTCAATTTTTGTGCAAAGTTCATTCCTAATTTCGCTACAGTGGCAGAACCACTAAGGAAACTAACCAGGAAAGGTGTACCATTTCATTTTGGATCTGAGCAGAAGAAAGCGTTCACAGCGCTGAAGCAAAGTCTGACAGATGCAAAAACTCTTGGATATTATGATCCGGCGGCATCAACCAAAGTCATAGCAGATGCCAGCCCAGTTGGTTTAGGAGCCGTGTTGGTCCAGATGCATGATGGAGGACCAAGAATCATTGCCTCTGCCAGCAGATCGTTATCAGATGTGGAAAGAAAATACTCTCAGACAGAGAAAGAAGCACTCGGACTTGTATGGGCCTGTGAGAAGTTCCGTGCATATTTATACGGCATTGAATTTGAACTCATCACAGATCATAAGCCATTAGAGGTGATCTATGCACCTAGATCCAAACCATGTGCCAGAATAGAGAGATGGGTACTCAGACTACAACCCTACAAATATAAAGTAATCCACATTGCAGGGAACGCAAATATTGCTGATCCGCTGTCCAGTTTGGTGAAGGATGGAGGTCCACAATCCAAGTCAGAATTGGGAACAGAAATAGAGAGCTTTGTACGCTTCGTAGCTATTCAGTCCATACCGAAGCTGTGACTACGAAGGAAGTCAAGAGAGAATTAGAACGTGATCCAGAACTCATGGAAGTAAGAGAATGCATAAAGAGTGGACAATGGGACAAGTATACTCACAAGGCTTACATTCCCATTAGAGATGAACTTTGTTGCATCGGACAGTGTGTATTAAGAGGTTACAGATTGGTGATACCGCAAAGATTGAGACCGAAGATCGTATCCTTAGCGCATGAAGGACACCTCGGTATTGTTGGTACCAAGCAAAACCTCAGGACCAAGGTATGGTGGCCAGATTGTGATAAAGACGCAGAGAAATTTGTTAAAACTTGTCACGGATGTCATATCACAAATAAGAGTAATCCGCCAGAACCGATCCGGAGTACGCAACTCCCGACAGGACCATGGATCGACGTAGCTGTTGATTTTCTTGGACCTTTACTGACGGGTGAATCAATTATGGTAGTGATAGATTAGTACAGCAGATACTATGAGTACGTGGTGTTGAAGTCCACAACCACTGAAAAAACAATACAAGCGTTAGCAGAGATATTCACAAGATATGGATTACCTGTTACATTATACTCTGACAATGGTCCACAATTCATTTCAGAGACATTTGCGGAATACTTGAGGACCACAGGTATCCACCATCATAAAGTAACTCCGAAATGGCCGCAAGCCAACAGAGAAGTAGAGAGACAAAATCAGTCCATTGAAAAATGATTGAGGATTGCACACGCAGAAGGACAAAATTGGCGAGAAGCATTGCTATCTTATGTGGCTGTCTATCGAGCAACGCCTCATGCAACCACTGGAAAAAAGTCCTGCAGAAGCATTTTTTGGGAGAAAAATCCGCACCAAAATGCCAGAAATAAAGGAAATCCGAGACGACCAGGAGATGAGGGACCACGATGCTGAAAAGAAAGGTGCAGCAAAGCTGTACACAGATTCGAAACGTGGAGCCAAGTACTCAGACATCATGCCAGGAGATAATGTTCTAGTGAAGCATGAAACTGGTGGTAAGCTAGACACACCTTATTACCATCAACCCTATACTGTCGTATCCAGAAGTGGCAGTATGATGACAGTCAAGTCTCCGACTGGAGTCCTGTATAAGAGAAATGTATCAAGTGTAAAAAGGTACCAGTCCAGAGATACATCGAGCGAAGAGGTTGAAAGGCCAATACGAGATGCTGAAACTGAGAGACCTGATGATGTTCCAGAGGCAGTTACCAGCAATCCTGATGAAGTGACTAGAGTGCCAGAAACACCCAAAGCCGTGACGAGCAGTATGTCCGACGCTGAGAGTGAACAACCGAGAAGTGACGACAATATCGTAGGCAGGCCGAAACGAAACCGGAAAGTGCCCAAACGATACGAAGACTTTGTGCCATAGTTTTAATAAGAACTTTGGGACAGTATTTTAATCTTATATCATAAAGTGCATGTATGAGTGCTGTAGGAAGTAAACTTTATGTAGTTGAGTTATAGTATTACCATTAGTTACGATGTTTGTAAGTTTCCGAGGGATATTGGTAAGTGAAGGTAAAGTTTATTTCTGATTAAAGGAGGGATGTCATGATAATGAATATGTATGAGATGTACCGGAAGTCATGTGGTATGAGAGAGAGATAAGAACACAAGCAAGAGAACAAAGGAAACTGGAGAATAAAGCCACTGAGAAGTTTACCTGATAAAATTTGTGTTTAATGTTTTATTAACTTCGCATTTCGGGCCACAAATGTGACAAAGAGGAGCCAGCTGAAAAGGCTTCCTTTTGCAACACTGGGCACAGTTCGAATATGGTAGCCTAAGTGTACTCTGTGGAAATCAGGAGTGGTGGCTAGTCTTCCTGGTGTGACAAAGAGGAGAAGAACTCTGTGAGAAGAAGCTGGAAAGAAGACAAATTTCTTCTGGAAGACACTTCTGTTTGGTGTCTAACAAGCAACAAGCATTTCTCTGTAACCTTCCACAACTTTCTTGCACTGAAGTTTGCTTGAATGTAATGACTATTTGATTCTGTATACAGGATGAAGATTACTGGAAAATATAGCCTTGGAAATGTGGACAGTGGAAGATTGGCCAGTACAAAGGACTTTCTTGAAAACACATTACACACATTTGTGCTTAGATTAGGTTAGGTGGAGGGATTGTGTAAATAACAATGTTGATAAGTTATCATGTTGATCTTGTTGTTCTATACTCAGAGAATTAAACTAATTTTGTTTAAGGAACCATTGCTTTGGAGTATTTCTATTGCTGCTGGTGTATGGGGTTCACTGAACTCGTAACAGCCTGCAGGAAATAGAATCTCAGGGTTGTATGTGATGTCATGTATGTACTCTGACAATAACCCTGAACTTTGAAAGTTGCAAACTGCATTGTAAATCAACACGTAATGTGTAAAAATGAAGGTAGAAGACGTGAAATTTAAGATGGTCTGTAATATAAAATGTGAAATAATGGTGATGATATCAGAACATACCATTATAATAGAGAGAATCTGACAGTAAAGTCTGGAGTACATAGGTGTAGTTAAACTGTAAAATTTAGTTGGCTTTGGATGTGCTACGGGCGATCCCCTGGCTGAGCTAACAGTAGCATTAGCATTTCTTCTTCTGACGCTCCTTCTGGTTGATTCCAGAGATGAATGGGGAGGTCTATGAATTGCGTTGGAAAGACTCATTAGAATTTAAAAGAATGAGAGGGGATCTTACAGAAACATTTAAAATTCTGAGAGGGGCAGATAAGATGGACATTGGAAGATTGTTTCCGCTGCCTGGTGAGACTGGATTCAAGGGAGTACGTTTAGGATGCAGAAAGGAAGTAACTGCTTTTCTCAGAGAGTGATGCATCTGGAATTCTCTGTCCAGGAACAGAGTGGAAGTTACCTCATTGAATACAGATAGATTTTGGAATAGTATAAGAATTAAGGGTTATGGGGAAAAGGCAGGTAGGTGAAGCTGTGTCCATGCCAACATTAGACATGATCTTATTAAATGGTGGAGCAGTTCAATAGCTTAATGGCCTACTACTGCTCCAATTTCTTGTTCTTATGATCCTTCCTCTTTAGAGGGAGTGCTGTTTTATAGCCTACTCCATGATGATCTAAAAAAATTCAATGAATTGATGACAAGAAAATATAATGAGATATCCCTACTGTTGAAAGACACCTGAGAAGATTATGCTTTAAAACAGGAAAGTCTGCAGATGCTGTGATTGTAGTGCAATGCCCAAAAGTGCTGGAGAAACTTAGCAGGTCACACAGCATCTATAGGAAGTAAAGGGAAATCAACATTTTGGGCATTAGCCCTTCATCAAGCTCCGAACAAAAAAATAGACAGGTACCTGAATAAAATGATGGGGGGAGGAGAGGAAAGGAGAGAGGAAGGAGCAGGCAAAGAAGTACAGGCTAACAGGTAAGAGGTGGATATAGGTGGGAGGGTAGAAGAGTAAACATGGAAAAGTGAGAGGGTAGCTCTCTGAATGGAGAGGAAAGGGAGGGGATTGGGGAGCCGGAGGAAAGGAGGCAGAGGGATAAGAAAAGAGAGAGGGTCTCCAGGGAGGGATTGAATGGAAATTTGAGAGGTCTATGTAAATGTAATCTGGTTGGAGAGTGCTAGATGGAATATTAGGTGTTGTTTCTCCAATTTGTGGGTTGCCTATAGATGCTGCATGACCTGCTGATATTCTTCAGCACTTTAGAGAATTGCAGTATTATGCTTTTGATTAGGATCATCGTCAGAACAAATCTAATCTTGGGGCATTAGGATAACCAGGTTTAGGGTGAGGGGGGATTGGCACCACCTGATGTTCAAAAACTTGCTCATTGGTAGGGTAGGGTAGTGGTGATGTCTACCCACTTTCCATGAACCTCCTCCTTGTGCCACCACCATCACACTTCCTCCTCCTTCAGACATAACAGACAGACATGCTAGTGACCCTAGTGCTGCAGGTGGGGGAGAAGTCACAATACTTCATTTGTGGAGGGAAAATTTCCCCAAATGAAACCCCCCCCCCCCCCCCACATTGGTGTCAGTCCTGAATGTCTAGTATAAAAATGTTTCTAATGGGGTATTTTGTTTTATGAATTTTGCAATCTCTGGTCTTCCAAGAGATTCCTTTTCTGCTTGTTTTGGACAGCTTCCAATGTGATATCCTTCCCAAAATAAGGATTCCTGATGATTGTTTCACAATCTTATCCCACTTCTGAGCTCAAACTGACTGATGTTCTATTTTTATGTATAACCCCAAATTTAGCTATCCAAAATCTTGTGAATAATTAATTCTCTTTTTTAGATATACCCCAACATAAACTTGCTTCACTTGTCCTGTGTCATTTCTGAAGCCAGGTCCAGCAATACTGGCTTCCGATGGCCAAAGATGCAACTTACCAATAATGTCTCTTGAACACAATTCAGAAACTCCTCCTTCTTTATGTTTGAACATTGAGTCTCCTATCATTGCTCTATCACTTTTAACTCTAATTTCTCTGTAATACTTCACCTCAATATCTTTCCCACTTGTATGGGTTACAAAATAGTCAAAATGATATAAAATTGGACCACTTTTTAAAAATCAATCTAGTAGTAGAAATTCATGACCAATTTGATCAAGATTGTATAATTTGACATAAAATACAGGCAGAAATTGTTGTAGTATTTCTGAATTGTTCTTATTTTTTGCATTTTCATTCATGTTACCCTACCCTATTCAAGGTGAACCCACACAAGGCAATGCGAACAGACAACATACCCAGTCGGGTACTGAAGAACTGTACAGACCAATGGATGGACGTCCTTACAGACATATTCAATACGTCATGGCAGCAGTCCATCATCCCCAAGAGTTTCAGCACAGCCACCATCATCCCGGTACCAAAGAGAGTGAAAGTAGCAGTGGCAATGACCTCCATCATTATGAAATTCTTTGAGCATCTGGTGATGTAACACATCAAAGTGCACCTACCAGAGACAATGGTCCCATTTCAATTTGCCTATAAATGGAACTGTTCCGATGATGATGCTATAGCCTTATCCCACCACTCTGTCCTGATTGACCTGGAGAATGACACTTCATGTTCTAGGACACTATACATTGACATCAGCTTGGTGTTTAATATGATCATAATCCAGGGCTGGTGGAGAAGCTGTCCTCTCTTGGACTCAACACCCCTTTCTGTAATAGATTCTGGACTTCCCACAATAAGTTGCACTACAGAGAAGAGGTGGAAAATTTCAGGATATGGTGTGAGAATAACAACATCGGTCTCAAAGTGGACAAGACAAAGGAGATGAGTGTAGATTTCAGGAGGACCAGGGCTGACCACCCTCCACTGCACATTAATAGTTAAGTATTGAAGAGTGATGAGAGCATCAAGTTCCTCAGAGTTCACTTAAGGAGTAGATTCAAAACATCATCTCACTTGTCAGGAAGGTGCAAGAATAACTGCACTTCCAGAAGAGACTGGCCTCCATTCTGTCAACTTTCTACAGGAGCTCTGTTGAGAGCATCTTGGCTGACTACGTTAAAATACGGTACATTTGCTGAACAGCATCAAATCAGAGTTCAATTCACAGGACCATAAGAGTGGTAGAGAGGATCACTGGGGTCTCCCTATAGATGGAATTTACCAGGATCATTGTCTAATGAGGGCTCACAAAATCATTGAGGACCCCTACCATTCAACACACAGCATCCTTAAGCTACTCCAACTGAAAAAGAGACATAGGAGTATCAGAGCCAAAACCACCAGGCTGAGAAACAGCCTCTTCCCACCTGAAGTGAGACACTGAATGAGTGATGTACTGCTCATACAAATCCTCTGACTCAACTATTTATTAATAATATTTATTTATTTTAACATTTTTATGGAAATGCTGTGCATATGTACTGTTTGTTTGTATGTGTGTTATATATGCATGTGTGTTTGCAATGTATTGCACCCAGGACTGGAAAATGCTGTTTTGTTGGGTAGTACTTGTACAATTGGATGATAAATGAACTTGAACTTGTGGATGGCAATTATCATATTGTGTATTTCAAGCACAATAAGTTAATTGCTATATTAGGTACTGAATTTGATTCTGAATTTGAAAATAGAATTGCACATCCGTAGCACTCAAATTATTTATGCTATATGTAAAAGTTTCTGAATTTCTGGTTCATCAAAAAGCAGAAATTGCTAGAGCTACTCAGCAGGTCAGGATGCATTGTGAGAAGAGAAACTGAACAAGTGAGAGAAAAACTTGTTGACCTGAAGCGAAGGTGTGGGAAGGAAATATCCCACAATGGATAAAACCAAGGTGACCTTGGGGAACTTATCCCCAATCCACCCTGCAGTTTATGGTCTATGGCTGATTCAATCTCACAGGTTCTACACAAAACCCTGGAACGCGTGAACAGCAAAGACGCATACATCAGGATACTCTTTATCAACTACAGTTCAGTATTCAACACCTTCATCCCCTCAAAACTGATCAGCAAATTCCAAGACCTGGGCCTCAATAACACACTGTGTAATTGGATCCTGAATTTCCTCACCTCAAAACCACAATCAGAGAGGATTAGTGTTGTAATGTGAGCTGTTTTTAAAGTGAGGCTGGGAGGGGTTTTACTTCCGGTCTGGCTTCTTTACTTCCTGTGTGCCTTGTAGATTGCTTGGAGGCCATGCTGTGTGCAGAGGAGAAACCACAGAGGAAGACGACAAGCCTCTCTGTGTGTATATGTGGTTTTGTTGCTCCAGATGAAGTTTTTTTTTCAAACTTGAAGTTGTCATCAGTACCAGAGCACCACAGGGCTGTGTTCTTAGTGCCTCTGCTCTACTAACTTTACACCCATGACTGTGTGACTCAGTACAACAATTACACAATTTACAAATTTACTGATGATACCACAGTCATGAATTTTATAAAAGGGGGCGATGAGCCAGGATACAGGTGGGAAATTGAAAACTTGGCTTAATCAGGGATCCACACCATCCAGGACATAGTCTGTTCTCACTGCTGTCATTGAGAAAGAGGTATAGGTGCCACAGTTGGTTCAGAGTGAAATGGGAAACATTTGGTGGAAACATGAGGGGGAAGTTCTTCAAGCAAAGAGTGGTGGGAGTGTCGAATGAACTTCCAGCTGAAGTGGTGAATGTGGGCTCAATTTTAACATTTAAGAAGAATTTAGACAGGGACATGGATGGAAGAAGGCTATGGACTGGGAGCAAGTCAGTGGGACTAGGCATAAAAAATGGTTTGGCACAGACTAGAAGGGCTGAAGAGGCCGGTTTCTGAGCTATAATGTTCTATGGTTCTAAGACTTGTACCACCAGGTTGAGGAACAGTTGCTACCCTTCCACCATCAGACTCTGAAACAGCAAACTCCTTATCAGAGATTCATTTAAGGAAACTTACTCTGCACGTTATTTATTATTGAATATTTATTTTCTGTATTTCAATTTGCACTTCCTTCCTGTTTACATTTCTCTCTTCTGCCTATATATCTCTTTTTGAGTACAGTATTTTGCACTACTGATAGTAGAAATTCTGCTTGGCTCACAGGATAAAGAATCTCCAGGAGGGTCTTCAAATAAAAAGTTAATTCTGTTTGTGTGGTGCGTTGTCAGTCAGAAGCAAACACACAAAACCTAAAGACCGTACAATAGGCTTTATTCGATGTAAACTTCCACAGAGTGACTTTGAAGGCCTGGCTCAGGTTTATATCCTGGAAGGTGATTGACACCTGAATGGGTGGGGCTTGATTCATTGAGGTTGGCTGATTGACAGCCGGCCAGATGTTATCTTGTCCCTATGCTCTTCTGCAGGTACAGAGGTTTCCCCCTGCAGTAGGCCAGTGGTGTACCACCACATTCACTCCCTTCTTTAAAATTGACCTGGGATGGGGGGGGGGGGGGTGAGTTGCAGTGAAAGTCCAGAAACATATACACAGTGTTTACAGATTAAGAAGGTCCGGCGGCCATTGGAGTCTCTGGTCACTGGTCAGTGAGGGTGTGGGCGGGCTGGGGACAGGGGCCGGAGCGGCTTGCATGATGCAGCATGAAGAAGTGGCTGGGAGGGGCCTGGGTTAAGTCATGTGTATCGCATTGGATGAGCAGGGGGCTGGGTTTGTCCCCCACGGTTGTAGCAAGTCCTTGGTGCCCAAGGAGGTCCATAGCTGTCCGGGGTCGGGGGTGTGTCAGGCCGGTGGGGTCCTGGGCTGGATGACGTTTGGGCATGACCAGGAGCCTGAACCCAGTGTATGTCTCTCCCCCGACAGTCAGATCGTCCAAGCAGTGCCCAAGGGTATTGATAGTCCAGTCCTTGGCAGTGAAGGTGATAGAGAAGGTGGTGGGGTGGATTTTTAACTTTACTGAATGGGCCACACTCGGGTGAATGAAACTCCTGGTGCTGCCACAGTCGATTAGGCACTTTGTTACCTGTCCATTGATTTTTACGTCCATCATGGAGCACCCAAGGTCGTGGGGAATGTCCCTGGTCAGTGTGGTGACATGCTAGGACCATCTCTGGGTCCGAATCTTTGTTCCCTGATGGTGAAGGTGAGTTGTGGTCATTGGTGTCCACTGCAGACATCGTGAGAGGTGAGTATCGACTGGTGGTGCTCTCCATAGTTGTGGGGTGCGGTGTGCAGTGGTTGGTGGCGTCTGGAGGCATGGGGTGCATCAGTAAGGTGGCCTGGTCCTCGCCTGTGTTGACCACGTTGTCATCGCTGGAGGCCTGGAAAGGCCTCGATGTCGGCGGCATCCATGCCTGTCTGGGCCAAGATAGCAGCATCGCATGGGAGGGTGAGGCATGGCTGGTCTCTTCCCTGGCTACGCTCGGTGCACCGGGGGAAGTGGCGTCACACTGCAGGCTGTCGGGGAGGGCGATGTCATCACAGTTGGCGGAAGTGATGTCATTCCGTTGACCGGAAGTGATGTAGTTGTAGTCTTCGACGGGTGCCGCTGGCGAGAGCAAGGGCTGGTCCGGGCGCATGGCACGCACATGGTGATCATTGCCGGCAAGGCGTAAGTTGGGTCGCTGGGGAGGCCGGAAGTGGCTGCGGAGGTAATGGAGTTGCCTGGCAATTGCACATGGTGGGGGCTGTGAGGGAGGGGGTGGGGGAAGATTGTAGAGGGCCACTGAGCTGCCGGCTGGCTCTGAGAGGCATACCATGGTGAAGTGGCCTTTCTTGCCGCATCTCGAGCAATACTGGTTTTTGGACAGGCAGTTTTGGCGCGATCGATGATCGGACCCACACTGGGACCCACTGTACTTATAGGGGCACAAGATGCCAGCAGCAGTGAAGTTTTCTTCCCCTGCTTGATCCAGGGCCATAGCAGCTGAATGTGCTGACCATGCGGAGGCCTGAGGAAGCCTGCTGCCTCCAGGGTTCGGACTACCTCCACTGTTTTGGCCAGTGAATAGATACTATATAGTTCCTTCCACCAGAAGCCGTAGCACCTTGGCCTTGATAAAGGTCCTGTCAGCTGCACAATAATGCCTGCTCTTGGCAGCTATAGGCTTACAGTCTGTCATCAGGTAGATGAAGAGGGATGGAGGGGCACCCATAGGGTGAAGAGCCTGGGTGGACTGGGGCAGTTGCTGGACTTTCTGCTGTGGATGGTGAGTGGAAGGAGTGGACCACCGAAGGTAAGGGTGAGGCTGTGGAGGTGACACTGGAAGTCAAGTCCCAGGATAACTGGGGCATAGAGCTTGATATGCTTCCCCACAACTGTCAAGTTCACTGAGCAGCACCCTAGTGCTGTGATGGAGTGGTCTTGGGCCGCGAAAGCGATAGTGAAGTTTGCTGGGCATACTTTGAGTTTCAACGTTTGAACCACATTTGGGTGCACAAAAGTCTCAGTACTACAGCTATCAGACAGGTATTTCATTACCTTACTGTTGACAGCGATGTCCATCATTGAGTGCCCAAGTTCGGAATGTTCTCCATTAGCATTGTGGACATTAGGACTGCCTTGGGGTCTGAGTCGCTGCTCCCCAATGGCTGTGGCATGTAGTGGCCAATGGGTGCCTTTAGGACTGTGGTGAGTGTGTGGTTTTGGACATGCATGTGTTGTCCATGTTGTCTGGTTGGCAAGTCGGGTGAGTTGGGGTGATTGTGGGTCAGCTGGCCCATGGTGGCAGCGCCCAGAAGATGCACATGGCATTGGAGTGGTCGGGCAATTCAACCGGAAGTGACATTGTCAGTGCAGGCGGAAGTGACTTCACCAGTGCGGGTGGAAGTTGGACGATGAAAGAGGATGGTGCCCGTGGTGCGCACATAGCAGCGGTATGGTTGGACGGCCGGGCTGGAAGTGTCGTCATCGGTATGGGCGCAAGTGGCAGGTGGAATAATGGCACTGTCCGCATCCACACGTGGGGGCACCCAGAGAGTTGGAAGTGGCTCCCGATTTGATGCGGAGGGCCACAGTGCTCCCATTGAGTTTGGAGAGGCACACTTTAGTGAAGTGGCCTTTCTTGCTGCATTGGGACCAATGAGAGTTCCTCGCAGGGCAGTTCTTTCACGAGCACCTGTCCAACCCACACCGGGACCTGCAGTACTTATAGCCGCAGACTGCATCGGTGGCAGTGATCATCTTTTCCGCAAGGGCCCCCTCAGTGACTGCTGTTGTCGGTGTTGGCCAGGCCAGGGTTTGGGGAAGGCGAGCATCAAAGGTCTTTACATGATGAGCTGCAGCTTCTAGGGAGCAGACCACCTCCATGATCATGGTTAGGGAGGCATTATTCTCCTCCAACAGTCTCTATCAAGTTGCCGTTGACTGCAACCTTCACACACAGGCTTCTCAGACGAGTTGCTCCACCTCCCCAGCTGTCACCCCAGTTTCAATCGTGCATGGGTGTGCTAGTTCTCACAGTGCCCCCGGTAAGCATCTGCTGTCTTACCTGGCTGCTGTACCCTGATGCTGAGCGGTACCGGGCATAAAGTATGTTCGTCGGGGGCCAGTACATGCCTTCCAGGACAACCATCGCTGGTTCAAAACTTGTGCTGTCTTGGATAGGCTGGAAAGTGTGCGGGCCCATCTTGGTGCATAGTACCATGAGTTTCTTCTGGTTAGTGTTGATGACCTTAGCCTGTGTGTGCATAATCACCTCAATCGCATGCTTCCAGATCTCGAAGTATGCTGAGCGTCTGGGTGTTGAGGGTCAATATCCAGCCTCTTGATAGTGAGGAATTTCTCCTTGGTCCTTTTAATTTTAAGCTAATTAAATTGTAAGCGCTGCTGTGGGAATAATTCTGATACAAAGTCCAGAGACTGTACAACAGGCTTTAATTAGCTTAAACTTGTACACACCAGTCTTAGTATCTTTGCTGGCTCCTGGTGTCTGACTATTCCTGAAGGGACTGGCTCAAGTCTTTATATGGACTGGTGATTGACAGCCAGCAGCTGGGCCCAGCCTTCCAGGTTGCCTATCTGCAAGTAGGAATGCAACCAGTGTGGTGGTTGTATCACCACAGATATATCAGTAATATATCTTTACCTCAAATGGACACTGCGAGACCATTTGAGGTCCCCCAGCATTTCTGTGAGCTAGCAGCTTGGAACTTCAGTTCTCTGGCTCAGTGGTTGGATATACCAAGCACAGTCTCACCGACACACAATAAAAATAGGTAGGAGCAATCTATTCAAATCTTGCTGGATATGTGTTATAGAAAAGAGCCCAGAACATGTACCGTTTTAAATGTATTTCTGAAGGCTTTCTGCAGAAATGTTTAAGAGTACATTCTAGCATGATGACTGATACACACATCTTTTGCGTGCACAAACACATGAATGCAACCTATAAGTAACTATAGTACAATATACGTAAGAGTAGTGTTATTATTTAGTTTATAAAACTACATCAGAACTGATAATCAGCTTGCCTTTTCCCCCTCCCCTCCCCTCCCATCAACTAGTCATTCCAGTTCCTACTTCCTTTCTTTCTCCACCTAGGCTGGACTCCTCCTCCCCTTCTGGCAGTCCTCCCCCCATCTTCCACCTATCATCTCCCACCCTCACCACCCCCTCCCTCCTTTTGTTTGGACATCTCTCATGTTCTCCCAAACCTTGATGAAGGGCTCAAGGCCAAAATGTTGGTGATGTATCTTTACTTTTGCTACATAAAGGCACTGTTTGACCTGGTGAATTTCTCTAAAATTTGTGTGTTTTTTCACTTAACCATGGTGTCAACAGAATCCAGTGTTTTACCCCTGTAGCCAAGTTTATATCAATGCTTAAGTGCTGCTCTCTGATACAAGTGCAAGCATAAAAACCCAGTTAAAAATATTTGAGATAAACTTGATAGAGAGAAATATATTTGGTATAATTCCTTTTTATTTTTAACACGATCCTCACAATTTTAGGAGAGCCGGAGTAACCACAGACATCCCAAAGACATTTTAGTTGCATCATCTTAGTTATTTACAGTGTGTATTCAAGACATAACTCGATGAAATGGACATAATGCACGCAGAATGGAAAATGATAAGCACTAACTTTTTTTTTGTTGAAACTGTCATCCGTTTACAGTTTAGATGTAATAGTAATGACCATTGCCTGGAAACAAAGTTAAAGCGTCTATTATGCCTGGTAACATGTGTGTATTAGGAGAGAATTTGATGAAATTGTTTCTAGACTCCTTGGTATAATTTAACTCATGAAACTGTTGGTGAATAACCCCCCCCCCCAGCCCCACCCCTCTTCCATTGCTGAAAAAGTTCACATAAGTTCACATTTAGAATTGAGATGAATGTGAGAAGGAGGGATACAACGCACATAGACAGGAGTAGGCAGAAGGTTTGGAGATTTACTGAAAGATGATGGCCCTTTGAAAGTGGGAGAAATGGAAAGACAAGGTGCTCAAGGATATCACAGGGGTAGGGAGGAGGCGAAGGAGGAAAGTATGAATGAAGTCCAGGGTAAGATGGAACTGGCGGATCCAGATGGGGATGGCAGTTACATGAATTTGGAAAATCCAATACTTATGCTGTTGTATTTCAAATTACCAGGCATAGTAGTACATGCTGTTCCTCATGTTTTAATTTGTAGGATTGGGATCTTTTTTCCAAAGTGAGCAAATGGGACAAGTGAATATCAGTTGGTGAGTATGAATGCTGGCTGTTGTGGGAAGAGTGATATGAACTGAACGGATCATCATGTACGTCATATTCATTTGCCCACTTTTGCGGACAGACTGCAGGCAGTCTGCAAAAAATGTCTAGGGCTGGTGCAGGAAAAAATTCAGAATGGGAATGAGACTGCATTGTGGGAAATTTTCATAAATTTCCCATTTTGCAGCAGCTGTGTAAAAACCATATCTTAAGTTAGGTCATTTAGAACTCTGCTTGTGTATTAATTTATAATCTAATCAATCCTCTGTTCATTGATCTGGCATCTGGGAGTCAATTTTAGAACTCATCCTTATTTTGCTGTTTGGCCTTTCGCTTCTACATCCTAGTGATCATCAATTTTGGATAACTGCATTTTACATTTTTATTCACTTTATCAATGATAGCTGGGCTTTCATATGGTGACGATCTAAGGCCTTCAATCCCCATCCCACAAAATTGTTTTGCCTTTCTTCCTTTAATTCCCTGCTTAAAATTTCCTTTTTGATCAAGCTTTTGACCATATACTCCATTGTCTACAAGTTGCTTATTTCTGATGGAGTTAGTGATCTGAGACACTTGATCTCATTTCGTGTACTTGTGAATGCTGCCTGGCCTGCTGAGTTCCCAGCCTGTGTTCTGATTTTATTTTGGTTGTTTTCTAATCTCTCTCGGGAAACACCTGCTGCATTTTATATTAGCAGTACTGTTAATGACAGAATTTCAAATGAAATCATCAAATATGCATGACCTTCAGTAGAAAAGAGTACAAAACAAGTTTGCAGCTTTTGTTCTGTTATTGGGATAGGATGTAGCACCAGTACTGTGGTTATGTTGTGCTGGTGATTGAACTTTGTTCTGAATGGTGTTGAGCTCCTTGTGTACAGTTGGGGCTACACAGATCCAAGTAGGTAGGGCTATTTGATCCATCTCCAGCCATATGCCACATAGATGCTGGGAAGACACCTTACACTCTCATTTTGGGAACATTCCTATTATCTTAAATTAAGGTTAAAGTCCCCTCCTATCAATATATTCCCCTGCGTATCTACAATCTTCAAAAAAAATATCTTGCATAAACTTTTGATCCTCTTCATTAGGTGCATATTTATTGACCAAATTCCAGAGCTCTGAATATATCTGACACTTTATCATTACATATCTCCCTGCTGGATCTATTATTTCCTCCTCTATTTTGATTGGTATATTTTTATTGATTAATATAGCGAAACCTCTGGCTTTTGAATTATATGATGCTGCCGTTACGTGCTCTACCATGTCTCTCCTTAATTTATTATGTTCCACTTCAGTTAGATGCATTTCCTGCACAAATGCTATATCTATTTTTTTCTTTTTTCAGTAAATTTAATAGCCTCTTCTTTTTGATTTGGTTATGTATCCATTAATATTCCATTAATATTAATAATATAGTTCAACATGGCCATCTCATACTCTGTTTACTTCTCATTTCCGTTTCCTCACCACCCTTTTCCCCATTTTCATTTCCCAGTTTTCCTTTTTTGAAGACAATGTATGACAACACTTCTAAAACATAAAATACTTCAACCACTCCCACATCTAAAATTCCCTTAGCCCCAAGGGTCCCCCCCCCCTCTCTGAGTCGCCCCTTGTCCATTGCCGGGCAACCACAACTCCCCTCTCCATTCGGACTGCGAACCCGTTCACAAGTGTCAACTGATTTCACAGTGACTGTTATTCTCTCCCACCCAACCCCCTCCAGAAAAGATTTTTATCTTCACATTAAAACAAAGCTCCCCCTCTTTTCTTCTCTTTTTCTTTTTTTCACCCTCTTCTTTTTTCCCCCTCTCCCTTGCTTCCCTTTTCTTCCCTCCTTTAGTTCTTAGTTATACATTATTTTTACATCTTTTTATTCTTTTAACTTCATTCTTGTTACATGTCTTTATCTCTCTTTCTGTCCTGCAGGCATTCTGCAAATTCTCGTGCTTTCTCTGGATCCGAGAACAATCTGTTTTGCTCCCCCAGGATAACTATTTTAAGCACCACTGGATATCTTAATATAAATTTATAGCCTTTTTTCCATAGGATCGATTTTGTTATGTTAAACTCCTTCCACTTCTTTAGGAGTTCAAAACTTATGTCTGGTTAGAAAAAATTTTTTTGACCTTTGTACTCCAGTGGTTTTTTGTCTTCTCTAATTTTATTCATCACCTTCTCCAATGTATTTTCTCTTGTCGTGTATCTCAGAAATTTTACTAAAACTGATCTTGGTTTTGGTTGTGACTGTGGTTTCGGGGCTAGTGTTCTGTGTGCCCTTTCTATTTCCATTCCTTCCTGCATTTCTGGCATTCCCAGGACTTTTGAGATCCATTCTTTTATAAATTCTTTCATATCTTTGCCTTCTTCATCTTCCTTTAGGCCCACTATCATTACATTGTTTCGCCTACTATAGTTTTCCATTATATCCATCTTCTGCGCTAACAGCTCCTGTGTCTCTTTAACTTTTTTATCACTTTCTTCGAATTTTCTTTTTAAGTCGTTCACTTCCATATCTACTGCCATTACACATTCTTCCACATTTTCTAATCTTTTCCCTACATTTGTTATGACCAACTCTATTCTACTCACTTTTTCTTCTGTACTTTTCATTTTTCTTTTCATTTCACTAAATTCTAGTGTCAACCATTCTTTTAATGCTTTATTTGTTCTTGAATTTTTTTTATGTACTGTCCATTCATTTTACCTTCTATTCCTCTGTGCAGAGCTTGGTGTTCTTATTCTTCTTCTATGTCTGCTCTTGGGTTTGTGTCTTCTACTTGTCTTCCTTGTATCTGTCTCTTCTGACTTTCTTGTTGAGCTGCTTGCCTCAGTTTGTTGGGTATTTTTTTTCCATGGCTTCTTGATGTTGGTCCTCTTCTTCTGGGCTGGTTATCTGTTGTGTCTCTTGCTTCCTTTTTTCTTTCTCACCCCTCCCTTTCCCGTTGCTTTCTTTATCTTCCGTCTGGGAGTCCTGCTGTCGGGCATCTCTCAGCTGTTTGTGCTGTGGAAGTTCACTCCACAGTTGGTGCCCCCTCCCGTCGGTGTTCTCCTTTTCCTTGTTGTGCGCAGTTAAGCACCTCTGTTTGGCTCAGTGAGCCATTTTTTCAGTCCTGCGAGTTGGGAGGTCGCGACCCTGCAGGGTCTTCACTAACCTTAGGGAGCAGGCTCCTCTGTCCATGGTGGGTCCCTGCTTCTTCGTGCAGTTAAGACCTTCTCCTTTCTCTTCCAGCGTCTTTCTTCTTTTCCCCCATTGTTTTTGGTTTTTCTTTCTTAGGTGCCATTTTCTTTTTTTTCTCCACACCTTTATCTTTTATTTGTTGTGTTTTGCGTTTCTTGAGCTTTGCGTTTCCTTCACTTTTTTCTGAAGAGGGCTGGTATTCTCCTACCGGCCACTACTTCATCACGTGACTCCTCCCATCCCAACTTCATTCTTAACATCCTTCAGTTCATCACATACACATAGAATGCTTTGGGTTACTCCTTAATTCCACATTCCAAGGCCTTCTCATGCCCCTTTCGAGGTTTCCCAAGTCCTTTAAGCTCCTTCCTGGCTAGCATGTAATTCCCATCAGCCCTTCCTGTTTCCTGCTTCCTATGTGCTTATTTCTTCCTCTTTACTAGTTGCCTGACCTGTTTCATCAGCCATGCTTCCTTTTTCCAACCATCTCTCCCTTGTCCCAGTGGGACAAACCTATCATGAACCTTGCACAAGGGGTTCCTAAACTTCCTCCACATTATTTCTGTGCTTTCATGTTTAAACATATATTTCCAATTTATTCTTGCTAGTTCCTGCTTCATCCTTTCATAGTTAGCTCTTCCCCAGTTTGACTGTTTTTATCCTTTTCCATAGCTATGTTGAAGTTAAGGGAGTTGTGGTCACTATCATCAAAATGCTCCCCCACTGAGCGGTCCACCACCTGACCAGGTTTATTCCCCAGAACCAGTTCCAGTATGGCTTCTCTTGTCATTGGCAAGTCCACATAGTGAGTCACGGATTCTTCTTGTACACACCTGACAAATTCAGCCCAATCTTTCCCTCTTGCAGTCAGTAGGTGCCAGTCAATATTAAGGAATTGAAATCACCCATAACTACAATTCTGTATTTCCTACACCATTCAAAAATTTGCCTGCTTATCTCCTCCTTGACGTCCTGAGGACTATTTGAGGACCTATAGACTATTCCAAGCACAGTGATGGCTCCCTTCCTATTTCTGATTTCTACCCACACCAACTTGATGGACACTCCATTCTGCTGTGTCCTCCCTTTCTATAGCTGTGATATTGTCCATGATCAGTAATGCTGGACCACCACCACCACCCACTTTTATACCTCCCATCCTATTATTTTTAAACACCTAACCCCAGGTACTTACATCAGTTAATCTTGCCCTTCCTGCAGCCAAGTTTCAGTCATGACCACACCATCATAGTTCCATGTACTGATCCATGATCTAAGTTCACCCCCTTTATTCTTAATATTCCTAGCATTGATATATACCCATTTCAAACTCTCTAACTGTTTTGTTCCCTGCCTGTCCTTCCTCACCAACTCAGAAAACATAGCTTCATGTTTTTGTCCTTCTACTCTAATCTTTGTTCTCACATTCTGATTCCCACCCCCCTGCCAAACTAGTTTAAACCCTCCTTGGGAAACCTCGAAAGGGGAAAATCTGAACCCCTGTTCCTGGCACCAACTCTTCAGCCACACATTCATCTGCCACAGATTCCTGTTCCTACCTTTTCTGGTGCATGACACAAGCAGCAATCCTAAGATTACCACCTTTGAGGTCTTGTTTATTAACTTCTTTCGTAACTCTTGATATTCCCTCTTCAGGACCTCATCCCTATTCCTATGTCATTGATCACCACATGGACTACAACATCCGGCTGCTTGGCCTTCCCCTTCAGAATGCTATTAACTCAATTAGACTCTGGCACCTCAGTATCAACATACCATCCAGGAGCCTCGATCTCATTCATCAAAGCTCCTATCTGCTCTCCTATCCAATGAGTCTCCATTTACCCTAGGTCTCCTCTTCTCCACCCTTCTCTTCTGACCTGGGGGGCAGCCTCTGTGCTGGAGACATAACCACCTTGACTTGTTCCTGGTAGATAATTCCCCGCCCCCCAACAGTATCTAAAACAGTATACTTGTTGAGGGGAATGGCCACTGGGGTGTTCTGCTCTTTCTGCCTCTTCCCCTTCCTTCTCCTGACAGTCAACCAGTTACTTGACTTCTAACTTTTAGGGGTGACTGCTTCCCTGAAACTGCTGTCTATCACTATCTCTGCCTTCCTTAAGATCCCAGTTAATCTAGCTCCAGATCCAGTTCCCTAACACGGTTTGTCAGGAGTTGCAGCTGGATGTACCTTTTGCAGGTGTAGTCATCAGGAACAAACATGCTGCCCCTGACTTCCCACATCCTACAATCAGAGCATTGGACTGCCCTAATTAATTCCTCCATTACCTACTCCTAAGTTAATTAAATTAATTAAAGAAACTTACCAGCCTTACCTCACTGGGAGCAGGTGCTTGCTTAGCCTCTGTTCGCTGAAGCCTATCGAGTTAAAGGAAAGCTCCACCCCTACCCTGAGCCACTCACACACTGACCACTCCTCTTTAGCTTTCTTCTCTTTTAATTGTCCCTGCCAATTATCTCAATTAATCACTCCCACATATCAACACTCTGTTTAACCCTTCAGTTGCCCTTCTATCTCTTTTGAAAACAGCCTCACTTCCACTCACCTCACTCTCTCTCCTGATTCCTTCACTCATCCTCTTGCTTCAACGGTCTCACAATTCAAATATCACTAGGTCCTGCTCCTAAATCTTTTAAAAATGACTTCAACTCACCTCTCTCTCTCCCGAGTCTTTCAATCTTTCTCTCACTTCATCGCTTCCGTGATCCAAATGGCACTGTCTCGCTCCTAACTTTTTAAAAAAAGGTCTCACTTCCACTCACCTCTCTCTCTCCCGAGTCTTTCACTCCTCCTCTTGTTTCAAAGCACCTGTGATCCAAACTAAAAATATTTGTTATAAATGAGTACAGGAGAAGTTGCTGAACTTAAAGGCTGAAAAATCTACATCACAGAATTTTGAGAGAGATGGTTTAGAGTAAATGTTTATCCAATATCAGTAGTAAGGAAATATTTTTATCCTTTGTTTAAAGGATGTTATAACAGAGTGTTGAGAAGAATGATAGATTGGAGGAATTTATGAGAAGAAAATTGTGTGTTGACTTCTCTTTTAGTTTTGTTGAGGATGTGGCCAGTAGAACTGCTGGGGGGGTGACCACCAATAATTAAATGTATTTTGACTCCTTGAAGGCTTTTAATAGGGACCTGTTCAGGATGTTAGGATAATGGGTTAGAGCACTTTTAATTGGGATTGATGTATGGAAATGATTTGATTATTGGATAGTACACAAAGAGTGGGATCAGCAGATCTTTCTCAGGTTGTCAGACTGTGTTTAAAAGGGTACTGCAGCAATCAATGCTTATGCTACAGCAGCACATGATCTATCACAACAATTTGGCTGAGGAGATGAAATATCATATTTCCTGATTTGCTGATGATGAGGTCAGATTTTGTGTGCGGGCAAGATGAAAAGAAGCTTCACAGGGACGTGAACAAGCTGAGTGGGCACAAAAATGGCAAATAGAATTTTATATGGAAAAATATGAAGGTACCTTCTTAGCACAGACTGAAAAATTATTTATTAAATGGTGAGAGATTGAGCAGTGTTCATGTTCAAAAGAAGCTCATTGTACTTGAACAGAAGTCACTGAAGGCCAACATGTGGGTGCAACAAACAATTATGAGTGCAAATGTTACATTAACCTTATTAGAGGTTGACTTAATGAGTAGTTTTATCTTATTGCAAAATGTAAGGCCTTGGTGAGAATATATTGTGGAGAACTTGGTCTCCTTACTTGTGAAAGGATACATTTGCCATAGAGCATATCCAGGAATGATGTGTTTGTTACTTGAGGAAAGATATAATAGCTTTGGACCATACTCTTTTGAGTGTGGAAAGATGATAGGAATTCTCATTGAAACTTATAGATCCTACCCTCAGTGTACTGTGTTGTTCCCTCTTTGGAGGGCCATTGGGGAGGTTTTCTCTGCTCGGAGTTCAAATCTTTCCCATAAGGCAAAAATAAAACAACCTTCTTTGAACAGATGAGAAAAATATAAACTAAATGACCTGGGATGTCTAAAGCATATAGAAGCACACATTTAAATAATGCTATGCTGGAACTCAGCCCATTTTCTTGTAACAGTGTCAGAATGGTATTTCTTAATTACCATTATAGATGCCAGCATTGTGAATTCTGGGTTTCTAATACAATAAAAACTCATGATTTTAGATGCCTACAAGGAGAATGGATTTCAGATTCAGATTTAGATTTATTGTCAGAGAACATACATAACATCTTTTTCCTACGGGCCAGGTAGAATGACCACTTATTGGTAGTGCAAAAAAAACAACTGTACACAATGTGCACATGTTAACAAATAAACACATGTGAACAACTGACTGCAATACAGAGAGGAGGAAAAAAAGTGTGAGTACACTAAATAAAGTAATAAACAACAAAGTAAGAGTCCTTAAGTGACTCCCTGATTGAGTTTGTTGTTGAGGAGTGTGATGGTGGAGGGCTAGCAGTTGTTCCTGAGTCTTGTGGCACCTATACCTCTTTCTTGATGGCAGCAATGAGAACAGAGTGAGTGGTGGGTGGTGTGGATCCTTGATGATTGTTGCTGCTCTCCAATGGCAGTGTTCCCTGTAGATGCTCTCACTGGAGAGAAGGGGTTTGCCTGTGATGTCCTGGGCTGTGTCCACTACCTTTTGCAGGGCTTTACTGACAGGGGTATTGGTGTCCCCATGCCAGACCATGATGTAACTGGTCAGCACACTTTCCACCACATATCTAGAAATTTGCTAGAGTTTCTGATGTCATACCAAACCTTTGCAAGCTCCTGATGAAGTAGAGGCACTGGCATGCTTTCTTCATAATGCCAATCGTGTGTTGCATCCAGGAAAGATCCTCCAAGGTAGTGACTTCCAAGAACTTACATTTGTTCACTCTCTCCACCTCTGATCTCCCAATGATCACTGAAATGTACACATCTGGGGTTTTCCTTCCTGAAGTCAACAATCAGCTCCTTGGTTTTGATGACAATGAGTGCAAGGTTGTTATTGGTGCACCATTTGACCAAGTTTTCAATCTCCCTTCTGTATACTGACTCATCGCCTCTTTTTATACAACCTTCTACCAAGATATCATCAGCAAATTTGTAGATAGTGTTGTTATCATACAGGTGTAAAATGAGTAGAGGAGGGGGCTAAGAATGCAGCCCTGCGGTGCTCTGGTACTGATGGAGATCGTCGAGGAGATGTTCTTATCAATCCTCACTGATTGTGGTCTAGAGGTGAGTAAATCAAGGATCCAATTGCACAGTGGGGTGTTGAGTCCCAAGTCTTGGAGATCAGTTTTGAGGGGAAAATGGTGTTAAATACTGAACTATCCAAATGTATGTAATTTTTGTTGTCCAGATGTTTTAGGAGTTTGTGTAGAGCTAGTGAAATGGCATCTTCCGTATACCTGTTGCTACGATAGGTGAATTGGAATGGATCCATGTTGCCACTCAGACAGGAGCTGATATTTTTCAGTATTAGCCTTTCAAAACATTTAATCTCTGTTGTTGTGAGTGCCACTGGTCGATAGTCATTGAGGCAGGTTACGATTGATCCCTGTTTGAAGCATGTTGGTACTATACCCTCCCAGAGTGAGATGCTGAAGATATCCGAGAATACATTGTTAAGTTGGTCAGCACAGAGTATTAATACTTAGATCTATCTCCACTATAAGAGGAGCTCTTAAAACATTGGTTGCCTGTAGGAGTCATTGCTTTAAGTGATAGCCCTAAATTGTTTTACCTTCTGTGGGTGGCAGATAGACTTGGGAGGGAGAACCATTCTTCTTTGGATGTGAAAGTTAACTCACCCCATTCTCTATCCAGTCCAAAAACTCTTTGGGCACCTTAACATTTTACCCTTTCCTCAGTAGAAATTGGGTATTCAACTCGACGCCTGTGAAATACATACGCTTGTTTATAGCGTTAGATTAGTTGTTGCTTTAAATTTGCAGTAGACCTAATATCAAGAAAAATGTGTGTTTGTTGTATGTGTGTGGGAGTTGGGAGGGGGGTGCTATGGATGTGGCCTGGGAGCCATGGGGGCAGCAGCTCAATAAAGTTTGGAAACCACTGATCTTGAATCACACTCACTATTGAGTTTTAAAATGCAATTTGGAACAAAAAATTATATCAATGAATTTGATGTATCTTTACGGTTAAAAAATCTCACTTAAGATTTTAATAAGTAGTTTGTATCATACCTTTTTCATTATGTCCTAGAATAGATAAAATTAATGCTGTGACTTTAATTATGATATGTAATTATTTGAATTATTTTCTGCATTCCTGAAACAGGCAAGAATTGAACATTCTAAAACTAGTATGTACACACAGGTACCAATAAGAACTGAGTGTAAAATATGGTATGAATTTATGTTTTTCCAGCAGACATTGCAATTTGTGGAGTTGCTATTTTCATTTAGAGGATAATATTGAAAGCTCTCTGTTAGTCATTTGCAACAATCCAAAAGAACATACAGCCACTACATTAGACTTAGAATATTTGTTATTATCACAGCAAGCTGGAGGGACTCAGTGGGTCAGTCACCATTCATGGATAGAAATGGTAATTCAAAACCAAAGTAGGAAGGAGTGATATTAAGTACATCAAGGATGGGAACAAGGAAGGGGGAAGAAACTGGGGAGAAGCTAAAAGATGATAAGGCATTGTACAGAAGGGAGGAGTGATGGAGAGACAGGTAGAGTTAGACAGAAAAGTAAGAACATGAGTGGTGAGGAATAGATGGAAACAGTGGAACTAGATAGAGGTGCGGTTTAACCTTAAGAACAAAGTTCATGCTGTTGGGTTCACAGCAGTGCAGGAAGAATAAGATGTTCAACTCCCAGTTGCCTAACATTTTAATTCCTCTCAACCATTCCCACTCAGTCAAGTCTTTTTAAGTTCCTCTATGACCCAACTTTACACATTTTCCATGCTTTTAGCATGCTGACTGTATTACATTAAATACAAGTTTATAAATATAATGTTGTGAAATTTCTAAACTATTTTCATTGGCAATAATTCTGACATATTCATTGAATTTTTTTGCTGTTTTTGTAAGTAATCTATAGAATATTATAAAAAAACAGATATAACCTAAAATATGCAGTTTATTATGAAGTGTCATTACATTCTGCTGATGACATCTGTGCAATAGAATCAGGCCTTGAATTTTTTGGGTTACTTTGTTTCTGAATCAAGATCTTCATCTGCCATAGTAGTGATAGTTATAAAACAGATGATCAGAAATGGAGTGGAAGCAAGTTATCCTGAATTCTGAGTGACTATCGACAGTACCCTCCATATTGTTTGGGACATAGACATTTTTTTCATTTATTTTTTCCTATGCTTCACAGTTTTAAATTTGTAATCAACCATTTATATGTGATTAAAGAGCATGTTCCAGATGTTATTGAAAGGTGTTTATGTACATTTTGATTTGACCATGTAGAAATTACAGCATTTTTATACATAGTCTCCTCATTTCTGAGCACCATAAAATCAAGGACATAGCAATTGTATGTATATTAAAGTAGTCATGCACACAGAGTATGTATGTGTGTGTTTATCTATCTATCTATCTATAGAAAGCATGCTCAGTTGGATTTAAATCAGGTGACTAACTTGGCTATTCAAGAATTTCCATTTTTTTTAGCTTTGAAAAACTTGTTCATTGCTTTAGCAGTATGTTTGGGAAAGGACCTATTGACTTGCTATTGGAAATAAGCACCATCCAATGTGCTTGGAGGCATTTGCTCAAACTTGAGCAGATGATATGTTTCTATACATCCCAGAATTAATTTTGTTTCTACCATCAGTAGTTACATCATCAGTGAAGATAAATTCACCAGTACCTGTGGCAGCCATATATGATCAGGCCGTAACATCCCTACCACTATGTTTCACAGAGGAGATGGTATGGTTTGGATCTTGGGAAGTTCTTTTACACCTCCACGCTTTGCTCTTGCCATCACTTTGAAACAGGCTAACCTTGATCTCATCTGTCTTTTTCCAGAATTCTGCAGGCTCTTTTAAATACTTCTTGGCCAACTGTAATCTTGCCATCCTGTTCTGTGTCTAACTCTTGTCAAAGTCCAAGAAGTTAATTAAAAATGTTTCTAATGCATAGAGATCTTTATATAAAAAAACTATTAAATTAAAGCACATTTATCCCTCGTAAATCTTTCTTCTCTCATCTTAAAATATGTCCTCTAGTTCCAGAGCCATCTACTATGGGGGAAAAAGACTGAGCATCCACCTTATCCATGCCCCTCATGATTTTTATACACCTTCAGCTTTCTATGCTCTAGTGAACAAAGAGCCTGCCCATCTGCCTTCTCTTTATGTCCAAAATCCTCCGATCCTGGTGAATCTGTTTTACACCCTTTTGAACTAAATTATACCCTTCCTATACCTAGATTTCAGATTTATTGTCAGAGTACATATATGACATCACATACAACCCTGAGATTTCTTTTTCCTGCGAGCTTAGCAGAATTATTACTAATTGGTAGTGAAAAGAATAAACTGTACAAAGCATAAATATGTTAACAAATAAAAGAACTGTGAACAGATAACAAATGTAAAAGGTGACCTGAACTGTGCAGAAGGAAAGATAAACATGCAATGTAAATGTACATTTCACAAGCCATCAATCAGCCTCAGTTGTGACATGAACTCCATCAGGCTGTGGCTTGCTTCAAAGGGTACACTCTGCCTTTGAAAGTGAAAAAGGAAAGATGACAAAGAAAGCTCTAAGAAATTGGCTATGTGTTTGCTGGATTGGTTTGTGGCTCAAGATTAGGACTCTGTCTCCAGATATATGTGTATACATGTGCCGAAGCCTATCTTCAAATCAAAGGATTGATGCTTCGGATTTAGTTTGGGATTCACTTTCTATTTTTCTAATTGGGTGAAGGCAGGCACAGGTAACCAAAAGGAAAATATTGCTTCAGCCCTTTCGGATGCTACCATGTTCACTGTTTAGATGAATGTAATTATTTTCTTGTAAAACCTTGATTTAAAAAAGATAAATTCATTGTAACTCAGAAGTTTTTCCACTGAAGAGAATAATTCAATGTGATAGCTAACAATTGAGTTTGTTAGCTGCTGTTAACTATTTCTTGATTTCCATTTGTTATTTGGGTTTTCAGCCCTGCAGAAAATTGGTAAATGGTAAAATCTCTTTAAATTACTTCTTTTTCATTAAAAAATAGAAAATGTATTGCAGCCATTTTGCAAATTATTATGGCAGAATATAGTATTTTAATTCTATATTTTAAGATCATTTTGCTTTATTGTGTGTGACATTTGTGATTCATTGTACTTTTTGCAAGCAAATTAATCTAAAATTTTACTCCAAAATTAATGCAATAGATGAAGGAAGTGGTGAAGAAATTAATCAAAAAGTAAAATTGCTGCTTTTGAGCTGATTAATATAAGACAATATAAATCATAACCCAACTGTACACAGAGGCACTGAGTATACTGATGAGCAGTGGTTAATAATCTATCACTTTGTAAAGTTTTAGCCATATCCTGTTGCAGATACAAATGTGAAATGGTCATGCAGTGCACCTTATTCCCCATTTAAAGAAGTGACTGATCTCTGTGTCCTTCTGAAAAAGCAGTATCCTTACTGCTTTTCAAAACTGTAATACATTTTGAGAAGTATGATCTTATTTGATATATGTGATCACCAAAAGTTAATTCTTCAATCCTATTACCAAGAGCATCATTTAATTTTCAGTTTCCCCTTAATGAATCTGGAGTGACTGTCTCCTTTCCAAATTCTAGAGTTGGAATATTTTGATGAATTTCAAAAAGCTTTTGGAGAGTTAATCCCATATTCAACTAAATTAATTTCCTGCTTCAAGCAAATGACTGTGAATAGTCAAACCAGGCAGCACTGACTGTTATTTCAATACTGTTGATGCATGAAAATTTGGTCCCTGATATTACATCTGAATGATCCTATGTTTTAAAATCTGTACACAGATGCCATGCAATTAAATTTTTCTCCATGAGAATATGAATGACCTAGTCTCTGGATTCTTCCTACCATTTTTGTACCAAATTATAAAATGTTCAGCCAGTTCTCCTCTAATATTCCAATGTAGTGTGGCCAAATTTTAAGGAATTCTTTCAGTCCCCAAACTCCCAATTAAGTTCCAGGCAAACACAAGGGAGACTGCAGATGCGAGAATCCCATTTAACAAATTGTGTTTGGATGTCTGGAATGTTACTGCACAGAAGAGGGATATTTGCCCAGTTCAGTCTGTACTGGCTCTGATTTACTCTGAAGATTCTAAAATACATTTCATTAAATTGTGACTCATTGAATATTCATAACCAGGAACCAGAATTTTTAGATTTCACTGACACAAATGACCATGAGCAACAGAGTGGTGCAACTGGTAGGATACTGCATCACTGTGCCAGGGACCTGAGTTAAACCCTGACCTTAAAGTAAAATGGGTAGTTTATGGTTAGCATTGAATAGGTGGGCTGAAGAGCCTGTTTTCATCCTATATGTCTAAATGACATCATGATTCTATGACTTTTATCCATCTATCCAGGAAATATTTTGTCTTTATAGAGAAATATAAAATTAGAAGAAACATAGATAGGATAGATAGTCAGAATTTTTTTTTCCCCCCATGGTAGCAGTATCAAAAACTGGAAGTTTTGTTTTGTTTTCCATCATTTATTACTATTAGTTAGACACTGATTATCTATACATAAGAAGACCAGTTACAGAGTAAAATTCCTCTTAAAGTAAAATCCCTGTTATCTGGAATTCAAAACAAAGAGGAAAATAAATAAATAAACATTTAAATAAAAATTTAAAATCATGAAAGTAAATGTACTCTGAAATAACACGCAAGCATTTGGTGAAGATAGGAGCAAATATTAAACCAGCTGAGTGCCTTGGTTGTGCTTTGCTCATAGCAGCTGTTTGAATAATGTTTGAATAAAATTGTGTTTGAATAAAATGGCTTTGCCCAGGATGAAGAGCAGGTTGATGCTGCTTGCTGTTGGGGTAACTCTCTTAAAGTGTCTCCTTATCCCTGTTTAGTAAGAGTCTTTATAGTTTTTAGTATATGTGATAGTACAGATTCTATCACCAATGTGTATATGTACAGATGGTAGTGTCGGATGACTGTGATTGGCTGAGAGCGTAGCCACACCTACTGCCAGGTCTTAAAGGATTGCTCCTAGCCAGACCAGGTCATTCTGGACTGGTCGACCTACATGTGATATGCTCCAGTCTTTTAGTTAATAAAAGGCTTGGTTTGGATCAATAAGTCTTTGGTTCTTTTGACGTGCTCTACAGTATATTATTAAGCATATTAACAAGGTTTTATCTGTAAACTTGGGGAGAGGGGTTTAATTATGATATTGGCACTATTAGCGCCAGTGACCAGGGTTCAAATTTAAATTTAAGTTACCCCTAAACCTTTTAAAGATGGCCCAGCATCTCTATCGCCGTGTCCCCTTGGCAACGGGCTGTGGGCATGAAATTGCTGGGCGGTAAACCATATGCCACTTGGCTGATGCTGCTGCTAGTTCTTTGGGTGCTATGAGGATGCCCAGCAGCACCTGGGGAGCTCATCTACCCAACCAGGTCCCTGGAGTCGTGCCATAAGGGCCGATTCTAGGTGTCTGTGGAACTGCTCCACCAGGCAGTACGACTGGGGGTGGATTCAGTTGTTTGGTATAGCTGGGAACCTAAGAGCTGTGCCGTCGCAGACCACAGGATAGAGGTGATCTGTGCACCCCTGTCTGAAATGATGTGTGCAAGGAGGCCAAACGGCACCACCCAGGTTGTAATCAGGGTCCTGGCATATGTCTCTGTTGTTATGTCACTGATGGGAACAACTTCCAGCCATCTTGTAAATCTGTTCATCATCGTAAATAGGTACCTTGCTCCTCTTGAAACAGGTAGTGGGCCAATGATGTACATGTGCACATGCTTGAACTCTTGTGCATTGGCTGGAAAGGTTGCAGTGGTGTCTTCACGTGCCTCTGGACCTTGGAGGTTTGGCAGTGTATGCATGTCCTGTCCCAGTGCCCGACCTGATTACTGAGGCCATGACACATGAAACACTTCACAATTAGCTGGGTGGTTGCCCGGATGGGTGGGCCAAACTGTGTATGGTGTCAAAAACTCAGTGCCTCCAGGCATTTGAATCGATAGGCCATGGTTGCCCTGTGGAGGTGTCGCAGACGAGTTTGCTACTGCTGGTCCCAATGGGTACGTCCTCGAGGTGGTGGCTAGTAAGTGTGGTTCTGTATGCCAGTATTTTGCTGTCCTCTTTCTGTCCTTCTGCTAGTGCTGTGTAATCCACTCCTGGGGTCAGGGCTTGCACCAACTGCATGGATGTTCTTTACAGCGTATCCCCCACCACATTGTTCTTCCCCAAAACTTGTTTGATTGTGATGATGAATTTGGACACATAGGACAGGCGGCGCTCCTGACCAAGGGTCGGACACTTTGATGAACGCAAAGGTGAGAGGCTTGTGATCTGTGAAGATAGTGAACTCGCTCTCTTCTAGGAAATACAGGATGTGCTGAACTGCTAGGTATAGGGCTAGTAGCTCCCTGTCAAATGCACAGTACGACTTCTGGGGGCCACAGGTGTTGGCTGAAGAAGGCGAATGACTTCCATTGTCCTTCTACTAATTGCTCAAGTTCCCTGCTATCTGCCGTTTCGGAGGTGTCCACTGTGAGGGTTGTGGGAACGTCCATTCAGGAGTGGACTAGAAGCATGGCTTTGGCTAGTGCATTCTTGGCCATTGGCTGTCATTGCCTCTTCCATCCAGGCAACTTCTTTGGTTTTGTTGGGTGTCAACCTGAAAAGTGAGCGCATAATTCGGGCCACTGAGGGAATGAACCTGTGGTAGCTGTTTATCATCCTGACAAATTCTTGCAGACCTTTGACTGTTTTGGGTCTGATGTATTGGCGAATGCCTTCAATTTCCTCAGCAGTGGGACAGCTCCATGCCAGATGATCTGGTATCTCAAGAAGTTGATGGTGGAGAGGCTGAACTGGCACTTGGTAAAGTTGACCACTGGTCTGTAGTCATTGAGTTGGCAGCAGAGGGTGCACATATGGGTCAGATGCACCTGGCAGGAGTGGCTGGCTAACAGGATATCATCCAGGTAGATAAAAAGAAAGTCCAAGTCATGCCCCACCGCATCCATGAGACGCCGGAAAGTCTGCACCACATTTTTAAGGCCTAAAGGAATTTGAACAGGTGGAATGAGGTTATGATGGCTGTCTTTGGGACATCTCAGAATGGACTAGGACCTGGTGATATCTGTGCACCAGGTCTATCTTGGAAAAAATACGTGCCCCATGCAGGTTGGCTGTGAAGTCTTAGATGTGTGGGGCTGGAATCTATTGGAGATGGTTGCATTATTCAACTTCCTGTTGTCACAACACAGCCTCTACTGTCCCACAGACATGGGCACCATGTCACACAACCCTATCTCTTCCATCTTGTTAAAATCCTCTCTCGCAAGCTGAAGCTTGTCTGGTGGACACTGGCAGGCCCAGGTGTGCAGGGGGTGTCCTTGTGTGGGAATGTGGTGTGTCATGCTGTGTTTGGGGGCTGTTGTGGAAAACTGCAGTGTGATGATTGACAGGAACTCTGACAACATCCTGCAAACTCGTTGACTGAGCCAGTGATGCAATCAAGGTGTAGAGCAAGTAATTTGGCCTCCCCGAGGTGGAAGGTTTGAAAAGTTGAGTTGCTCATGTTGTACATTCTGTTGGAGTTGTTTGTGTCAAGCCGAAATGCCGTGGACATTCAGGATCACCAATGTGGTTGGTAAGCTGCTAAACTGAAAGAAACATGCTGAGACTGCAGAGCTCCAGAGTAACTACTTTACTGGTTTTAAATTGTGTGTTTAAAAGGCCCGCCCGGCCTCAGAGTCCTCGCTGGGGCGAAAGTGGTGCAGCTTTGCCCTGCTCTGAGCATCTGGCCTACATGTGGTCTGCTGCTGGCTGTGGACTTAACTATGGCTGCTGGTGCCGGTTCACTCAGATAGAGATTCATCTGTGAAAGTATACTTTCAGAGTGTTTTTTCTTATAAATCCTGACTAAATAAAGTGACATACATTGTGCTGCAACTGGTTAATCTTTTATTATAAAATCTCAAGTTATAAGCAAGATTCTGTCCAATGCAATTGATTATTTGCTGGCCATGAGCCACTAATAATGAAAAAAATCATTCATGTGGGTCCTTGGTCAACATCCAAATAAGCTTGAACATTTCATTTCAAGTAATTTTACAACAATAAATATTACATCAGTTAACGAGTGCATATTGTTCCTCATAATATGTTATTTCACAGAATACAGTCATACTCCTGGTATCCGGCACCTACAGTGAATTTTCCAGTTGCTTGACTCAATTTAAAAATGCCTAACTAATACACCAGCATTAAGAATAGCAGTTTAAAATACAAAAGATTGTGCAAAATATAAAGTAATTTGAAAAAAAAATCAGCATTGTAGTCCTTAATTATGCAAAGTTCACTTTAATCAGGTAATTCCCATAACTTACAAAATTTAATTTTTTAAAGGTACTTAATGAAGGTGTCAGGAGGTTCCTATCGAATAGTAAGGATACTACAATCTCCATGTATAATTACAACTTAGAGGATCTAAAATGATCAGATCATTCACCTTTAATTCTGTCTATTTCCTTGGAAGAAGCACAAAAGGTAAGTTATAGATGGAGGTTAAATACAATTTTGTTGAAGAAAGGAGAATTTTGTGATTTTATGAGGCAACAGATAAATTATTTTCTAGATACTAATAAGGATTCAGTTGCGAGTAAGTTTGTATTACGGGATTCAATGAAAGCATATATGAGAGGTCAAATAATGTTATACTTGAATAAAGAAAGAATATATGAAAGAAGTAAAAGAGTTGAAGAAAGTAAGACTTAATGCTGTGCAGACTTATAGAGTGGAGAGAGATGTAATGAGAACATGACAAAAATATTGAGTTGGGTGAAAGGCCCTGTCACATTTGTGGCCCGAAATGTGAAGTTAATAAAACATTAAACACAAGTTTATCAGGTAAACTTCTTAGTGTCTTTTTATTCTCCGATTTCCTTTGTTCTCCTGCTTGTGTTCTTATCTCCCTCATACCACGTGACTTCCGGTACATCTCATACATATTCATTATCATGACATCCCTCCTTTAATCAGAAATAAACTTTACCTTCACTTTCCAATATCCCTCGGAAACATACAAACATCGTAACTAATGGTAATACTATAACTCAACTACATAAAATTTACTTCCTACAGCACTCATACATGCACTTTATGATATAAGATTAAATACTGTCCCAAAGTTCTTATTAAAACTATGGCACAAAGTCTTCGTATCGTTTGGGCACTTTCCGGTTTCGTTTCGGCCTGCCTGCGATATTGTCGTCGCTTCTCGGTTGTTCACTCTCAGCGTCGGACATACTGCTCGCCACGGCTTCGGGTGTTTCTGGCGCTCTAGTCACTTCATCAGGAGTGCTGGCAACTGCCTCTGGAACATCATCGGGTCTCTCAGTTTCAGCATCTCGTATTGGCCTTTCAACCTCTTCGCTCGATGTATCTCTGGACTGGTACCTTTTTACACCTGATACATTTCTCTTATACAGGACACCAGTCGGAGACTTGACTGTCATCATACTGCCACTTCTGGATACGACAGTATAGGGTTGATGGTAATAAGGTCTGTCTAGCATACCACCAGTTTCATGCTTCACTAGAACATTATCTCCTGGCATGATGTCTGAGAACTTGGCTCCACGTTTCGAATCTGTGTACAGCTTTGCTGCACCTTTCTTTTCAGCATCGTGGTCCCTCATCTCCTGGTCGTCTCGGATTTCCTTTATTTCTGGCATTTTTGTGTGGATTTTTCTCCCAAAAAATGCTTCTGCAGGACTTTTTCCAGTGGTTGCATGAGGCGTTGCTCGATAGACAGCCACATAAGATAGCAATGCTTCTCGCCAATTTTGTCCTTCTGCGTGTGCAATCCTCAATCGTTTTTCAATGGACTGATTTTGTCTCTCTACTTCTCCATTGGCTTGCGGCCATTTCGGAGTTACTTTATGATGGTGGATACCTGTGGTCCTCATGTATTCTGCAAATGTCTCTGAAATGAATTGTGGACCATTGTCAGAGTATAATGTAACAAGGTAATCCATATCTTGTGAATATCTCTGCTAATGCTTGTATTGTTTTTTCAGTGGTTGTGGACTTCAACACCACGTACTCATAGTATCTGCTGTAGTAATCTATCACTACCATAATTGATTCACCCGTCGGTAGAGGTCCAAGAAAATCAACAGCTACGTCGATCCATGGTCCTGTCGGAAGTTGCGTACTCCGGATTGGTTCTGGCGGATTACTCCTACTTGTGATTTGACATCCATGACAAGTTTTAACAAATTTCTCTGCATCTTTATCACAACTTGGCCACCATACCTTGGTCCTGAGGTTTTGCTTGGTACCAACAATACCTAGGTGTCCTTCATGCGCTAAGGATATGATCTTCGGTCTCAATCTTTGCGGTATCACCAATCTGCAACCTCTTAATACACACTGTCCGATGCAACAAAGTTCGTCTCTAATGGGAATGTAAGCCTTGTGAGTACACTTGTCCCATTGTCCACTCTGTATGCATTCTCTTACTTCCATGAGTTCTGGATCACGTTCGGATTCTCTCTCGACTTCCTTCGTAGTCACAGCTTTCGGTGTCGCCTGAATAGCTACGAAGCGTACAAAGCTCTCTGTTTCTGTTCCCAATTCTGACTTGGATTGTGGACATCCATCCTTCACCAATCTGGACAGCGGATCTGCAATGTTTGCTTTCCCTGCAATGTGGATTACTTTATATTTGTAGGGTTGTAGTCTGAGTACCCATCTCTCTATTCTGGCACATGGTTTGAATCTAGGTGCATAGATCACCTCTAATGGCTTATGATCTGTGATGAGTTCAAATTCAATGCCGTATAAATATGCATGGAACCTCTCACAGGCCCATACAAGTCCGAGTGCTTCTTTCTCTGTCTGAGAGTATCTTCTTTCCACATCTGATAACGATCTGCTGGCATAGGCAATGATTCTTGGTCCTCCATCATGCATCTGGACCAACACGGCTCCTAAACCAACCGGGGTGGCATCCGCTATGACTTTGGTTGATGCCGCCGGATCGTAATATCCAAGAGTTTTTGCATCTGTCAGGCTTTGCTTCAGTGCTGTGAACGCTTTCTTCTGCTCAGATCCAAAATGAAATGGTACACCTTTCCTGGTTAGTTTTCTTAGTGGTTCTGCCACTGTAGCAAAATTAGGAATGAACTTTGCACAAAAATTGACCAATCCCAGGAATCTCCTCACCTCTGTTGCGTTCTGAGGTGCACGTGCATCTGCAATAGCTTTCACCTTGGCCTCTGCAGGGTTTAGTCCTTCCCGTGTAAGTCTGTGTCCCATGAAGTCCATTTCTGATACACCGAACTGGCACTTGTTTCCATTCACGGTAAGGCCTGCCTCCTGTAGTCTAGATAGTACACGCCTCAACTGTTTGTCATGCTCTTCCTTCGTTGGTGCATGGACTATGATGTCGTCAGAAATGTTAGCAACTCCAGGAATGCCTTGAATCACTCAATGGATTTCATACTGGTAGATCTCCGAAGCTGCATTAATTCCAAATGATAGTCTCTTGTAACGATACAATCCACAGTGAGTCACAAATGTAGTTACATCTCGGGAACCTGGATCCAGCTCTAATTGATGATAGCCCCATTTCAGATCAATTTTTGAGAATACCTTGCTGGTAGTTAGTGCTTGAAGTATTTCCTCCACTGTTGGTATAGGATGTCGTTCTCTAATTATAGCTTCATTGGCCATTCTCATGTCAACACATAGTCTTATGTCACCCTTTGGTTTGGGCACAATCACTACGGGACTGACCCATTGTGTTGAATGTTCCACCAGTTCAATAATGTCTTGTTCGATCAATTCTTTAATTTTGGCTTCGACTTTCCCACGAAGTCCAAACGGAGTTCGGCGCATTGGTTGTGCCTTGGGTTTGACCGTTTCATCTACCGCTAGCTTCAATTGTCGACCTTTCAGCTTTCCTACTCCTTGGAAGACTGCGGGGAATTCTTGCTTCATATCCTCGTATGACTGAATTGAATTGACACAAGCTCCAATATGAAGTATTGCCAGGTCTTGCGCTGTGCTTCTACTCAGCAATGGTTCTCCCCTCTCTTCTATGACCATAAACTCTGCTTCGGTGTACTTATCTCCAGCTTCAACAGTTGCAGTAAAACATCCAATGGTCTGCAATGGCTTGGTTGCTGTGTATGGATACAGTTTCTTGGAACACTTCTTTGAGGTACAGATGATCTTTTTCCTTTTCAACTTCTCCCATAAATGTCGATCAATCACGTTACTGTCACTGCCTGAGTCTACAATGACCTGCACTGTCACTCCACCAATGATCACTGGGACCTTCTCATGATGTACTTCATTCAACGTAAATTGGTAACAAATCTGTTCCTCCTGGGTATCATCATCATCACCGTCTATCTGGCGAATGGTCTCTTTCTTTCCAGGATACTTTCCTTTCCCCCAGGCTTTGCCTTTGGAAGTTGTACTCTTCCTCTTCTGGTCTGCATTGGACTTGCTTTTGCACTTCTTTGCAAAGTGGTCCTTACCTCCACACTTTCTGCAAACTTTGCCTTTGGCCGGGCAATATGGGTCTTTTCCAAAGTGACCTCGGTTTCCACATCGATAACACTCCACGTCCTGTGTCAACGTATATCTTGGCTGGTTATGGCGATGTGAGAGCCTCTTAATTTACTGGCTTGAGTTGTCTTTCAGGGTCATGGTATGAAATTGCCCTTCAACAGCCTCTAATGCAGCAGCAATGGTTAAATCATCAGTGAGTTCCAACTCACTCCCTCTTTCCAGTAGACGTCTTCTGAGTTTATCTGATCTGCAGTGCTGTACGACTTGATCCAATAATTGGTTGTCCAAATCAGCTGGCATGTAATTGCATCCAACAGCTAGCTGGCGTAGTCTCGTCACGTACTGAGCAATTGTCTGGCCATCTTCTTGTCTCGTTCTCCGAAACAAATGGCGTTGAAATGTAGCATTCGGTGTCACTACATAGTGTGCATTTAATGCATCTATCGCTTTCCGGTACTCATCTTTTCTTCCAGTATTCAAAAGTGTCTTAAATGTTTCCCGAACTGAGTGTTCTGCAGTGAAAAGAAGTAATGCTCTTCTCTGCGCTTTTTGTTCATCTGTACCGGTATCTAGAAATAGGCCACGACTGTCGGCATAGGATTCAAATTCTTCCAGCCATGCCTTCCACTTCACACTTACAGTACTTGCATCACCCGTTGGGTCAAAATGAGCAATTCCACTATGTGTTAGAACGTCACCATTTGCACCAGCCATGAGGAAATATTCCAGCCCCAAAAGTACTGAGTCACAGAGAAAATTCTTATCACCTTGAAGTTGTCTGGAATCCTCTGTAATCTTGTTTAGTCTTTAATTTTCTTCAAGCTTCTTTCATCCTCGTCGCCAATGTCACATTTGTGGCCCGAAATGTGAAGTTAATAAAACATTAAACACAAGTTTATCAGGTAAACTTCTTAGTGTCTTTTTATTCTCCGGTTTCCTTTGTTCTCCTGCTCGTGTTCTTATCTCTCTCATACCACGTGACTTCCGGTACATCTCATACATATTCATTATCATGACAGGCCCCATAAAGTTTTAGCATGGCAATTAAAAACGGAACAGATTTCTAGAAAAATAATTCTACAAATAAATTATCAAAATAGTTAACTTATAAAATGCAGGAAATAAATGATAATGTAAAGACTTTTATGCTAAACTTTATTGTTTAGAGTCGAAGAGAGATGATAAGAAAATAAAAGATTATTGGAGATAAATTAAATTACTAGTGTTAAAGGAGGATGAAAAGATGAGAATGTCTGAGAATTTTTCAGAAAAAGAAGTTTATGGAAATCTAATATCTCTACAGAATAATAAGGCACCAGGTGAAGATGGTTTTCTATCAGAATTTTATAAAGAGTTTAAGGAACTCTTAATACCTGTAATGATGGAGGTATTAGGTCAAATGAAAGAGGTTATGATCTACCTAAATGTTTTAAAACAGCGTTAATAATTATAATTCCAAAAAATGGAAAGATTGCTTGCAGACTTCTTCACATAGATGTATATCATTATTGAATACCGAGTACAAAATTTTATCACAACTATTAGCTAATAGGCTAGTTGAATTTTTGCCAAAATTAATAAATTTAGATCAAACTGGTTTTATTAAATAGAAAAGCAGCAGATAACATAGTTAAATTTTTAAGTTTGGTAAATATAGCACAAAATAGGAAGATTCCTGTAGTAGCGGTAGCATTAGATATAGAAAAAGCATTTGATCAAATGGGATTTTTTTATTTGAGACACTTAATACTTTGGGGATTCCAAATACTTTTATAAACTGGATAAAGGCATTGTATGATGAACCATAAGCAAAAGTGATTATGAATAAACAAATCTCTGCTTGAAACGTCTTCTGGACAAGGTTGTCTGTTATCACCCTTTTTGTTTGCATTAGCGATTGAACCATTGGCAGATGTAACTTGAACTGATAATGAAATTAAAGGAGTTGAAGTAGGTAATAAAGAACATAAAATTAGTTTATTTGCTGATGATGTTATAGTATATTTAACGACACCAGAAATATCTTTAAATAAATGAATGAGAGATTAAAAGGGTATGGGTTAGTATGTTGATAAAAGTGAAGTAATGCCTATGGTGGATATGGATTGCTCTCATTGTAAAAGATTGACAAAATTAAAATTGCAAAATGAAGCAATTAAATACTTAGGAATTAAAATTAGTAGAGATATAAGTAACTTGTTTCTATTAAATTATTTGCCATTGTTTAAAAAATTGGAAGAGGATTTGAAAAGATGGAAAGATTTACCAATAATGTTAATAGGATGAGTGAATTGTATTAAAATGAATATTTTTCCAAGAATACAATATTTGTTTCAATCATTGCTCATTCAAATACCAGAATTTTTCTTTTGAAACTTGAATAAAATAATATGTGGATTTCTTTGGAAAGGTAAGATGTCAAGAATTGGTTCAGAAAAATTAATGTGGAAATTTGATCAGGGTGGATTAAGACTACTAAAATTTAAGAATTATTTTAAAGCAACTCAATTGTGGTTTTTGTCCTCCTGTTATCACCGGGATGAAAAACCAGCTTGGATTCAAATAGAAATGAATAAAATTGGTGAAACTATTCCGGAGTTAATTTTGTATAAATGGGATAGTGAGTCATTTAAAGAAACTAAAGATTTTTCCATAATGAAACATATTTTAAACATATGGAATAGATTCCATATTGTGAGAGGAATTAAAAATGATCAATTATCAAAAATGTTGTTAAAACAAAATCAACTTCTTCCTTTTACTTTGAATAATTCTTTATTTGATAATTGGTGTAGTAAAGGTATACAGAGTATAAAGGATCGTTTCTTAGAATCTTTCTACTTAACTTTTGATCAATTAAAAGATAATACAATATACATAATAATACAATTTTTGCATATTATCAATTAAAAATGTATTTGAAAAAGAGATTGGGAGCTGATTTGAGACTCCCTAAACAAAGTCAATTTGAAGATATAATAACAGATACATTTGTTGTTAAGAAATTTATTACCAATATGTATATAAAATTACAAGAGACTGTAATGAAAAAAAGATTTATATAGATCAAAAATCCAATGGGAGAAAGATTTAAATATACAAATTCAGGAGGAGATTTGGTCAAAATTATGTTATGAAATTGTTACGAATACAATAAATGATAGATATCAAATGTTTCAATATAATTTTCTTCATCCATTTTATTATACTCCACATAAGTTAAATTATTCAAATAAGTGTTTTCGATGTGTAAAAAAAAAAGGGATATTGTCATTCCGTGTGTTCTCGTGAAAAAGTGGAAAGGTTTTGGAATGAACTAAGTTTATTATTGGGGAAAATTATGAAGATAAAGATACCAAAGGATCCCAGAATATTTTTACTTGGAGATATTTATGAAAAGGATGTAGAATTGAAATTGGACAAGTACCAAGAACAATGTTTAAGTATTGCAATAGCAACTGCAAAGAAATGTATAGTGAATCCATGGAAAGATGATAGAGAAGTGTTATTAAGTAGATGGTATAATGAGATGCAAAATTGTATATCTTTGGGAAAAAATTACAAATAATTTAAGAAATCAAGTTGAAAATTTTTATAGTATTTGGAAACCATATATCGGTTTTATGGATAATTTTCTGTCCACCTCTTCTATCTTATTCACTCCTATTAATTAGTAATTTTTAATAAAAATTAATAATTGTCTATGCTAATATTATTGTACGTTAAATGGTAGGTTTTTCTTTCTTTTCTTTCTTTTTCTTACTTTTGTGTGGGAGGGGGGATGGGGAGAAAATATTTAAAAAATTTTGTATCATTGGTTATGGATATTTGATTAATGTTTTATTCATTTTTTCCTGTAATGATGCAAGCAATTCAATATTCTTTTTTAAAAAAAGAATGTGTACATGGAATATTGCAGTCAGAGAGCAGCAACAAATATCTAGGATCCATACCACCAAGGACAAGCTCTGCTCTTGCTGCTGCCATCAGGAAGGAGTTACAGGTGCCATGGAACACAGAATTGAATATTTTGGTGCCCACAGTTTGGTGCTGGATATTTTGGCACTCAGAATTTGGCAACAGACATTTTAGCACTGGACATTTTAGCAAAGAAAATGACTCTTTTAGCTCTTCAGACATTTTGGCACCCACAGTTTGGCGTTGGCCCGGCTCCCCACCCCACTCACCATCTGCTACTGCCTGAGCCACTGGCATTGCAGTGCTGCCCGAACCCTCAGCATTTCAGAAATTCCCTCCCCCCTAGGAAACTGTTCCCCTAGCAAACATTTTGAAATTGTTATACTTATTATACAAATAATCACTTATTATGCAATTAATCACTTAACTTCAAGTGATTTATCACAGGATCATCACTATTTAAGTGCTAATAGACTAATATATGAAATTGATGGGCTTATTCACATTTTGATTTGTCTCAGAGTTCACATGACGGTAACTTTGGTGTATTAAATCAATAATAGTTTTAGCAATTTTTAATAATTTTAAATTCAGTTAATTACTGGTATATATTCCATTATATATAATTAAACTTACAATAAAAATAATAAATCTATCATTATAATTTACTAAAAGCCCTTGTTTTTGATTGTTCCCGATTGTTTTTAATAATTTAAAGATATCTCCATAAACTATGAAAATCCCTTGTTTTGCTGGGGGAGCAGTTTCCTTTGGGGGAGGGAGTTTTTGCAATGCTGGAAGTTTAGGCAGTGTGGCAGGATGGAGTTGGCCAGCAGATGTGGTGAATGGGCAGATGGGCCAAAATATCCAGTGCCAAAATATGGCCTCCAAAATATCTGGTGTCAAAATGTGGGCTGCAAAAACCCCAGGCAAAAAAAAAAGTTGATGCTACCCCCACTGTTGTCAAAACAGCACTGCCACTGGTGTGGATCTGGGAGACTGGGGAGTGGAAACACAGCACTACTTCAAAGGGTTTAACAGCCAGTCCCAATGCCAGTGGCTCAATACAGGCATTAAAAGAGCCAATGGTGTTTTTAAATTAAAATCCTGCAACCACGGGTCTATGCCCAAGATGGCGTCATCTATCTGCGGCAGCAGCCACGAGAAGTTGCTGACTCCAGAGAGCAGTAGACCAGCATCAGAAATGGGGAGAACACTCTTCATTGAGGAGAAGCAGAGGAGATGACCCTACATGATGTCCCCTGACCACGTTGCCCACAGTTTGTGTGAGTCCTTCACCTGCTGAGCCCTTTGCTGGTCTTCTGCCATGGTCACCATCATGGGGAGAAAATTATGTATATTTGTATTCTATATTTGATTGTATGCCTTATTTTGAACAATAAATATAATTTACAAAAACAAGCATGCTAGAAAATAACCCTATTAAAATATTATTTATTTTCATAATTCATGTTTGGAAACAGACTTAAATTGACAACTCAAGAATAATCAAATTTGAAAAATGCAGAAATGATTTAAATAAAAACATCAGGACCTTTGGATTCCTATTACCTAATCATTTGAAAAAAGTTACGTTTTAAACTCACCATAACTATTCTGATCTTAAGCAATAGACAAGCAGGAATTGTTAGGTTAATGGAATAAAAATCATCTGTATGATATATTCTCAGTGGACTGATTTATTTAAGAAGTACACACTGGCTTTCCCACATAAACTGGAGTAATGCTTATGTCACAGCAGTATGGCGGGTTGATGATTTAAAAAGGAAATGAAAGGGAAGTCTAAGATGAATGAAATCTTTGAAGGTGTCACATAGTAGGAGAAAATGACAATAAATGCTCCTGTGACAGCTAGTAGTATACTAACTAAATGCATGAGGCTCAGAGAACAAGATATTCTCAAGGTATCCCTTTGAATCCCTGCTGGGAACACATCAGCAACTTTTACAGCTAGTCATGGGTATTTTAAACAACAATCTTCATCTGCAAAAGTGAAACAAGAAAGTATGCAAATGTTGTGATTGTAGTAAATATGCAAAATTTCAAATTTAAAGGATGCCCTTTCCTGAAAAATTTGTGTATTTACTACAATCACAGCATCGCTGTCAAAGTGGTGACTCTCTGTCTGCCTTATGGTAGACAAAAGTTAAAGAATTTCATGTATGTTACATTCTAAATATAGTATTATGTGACAATAATGAAACCTTTACCTTTTACCTTTTTCTGTAGACATTGTTGTTTCACTGCATTCGACTGTTCCACTGCAAAATGTCTTTGAGGGATGTCTACCTTGAAGAATTTCTCCTCATTTGGTGTATTTACCATACTTCCACTGTAAAATATTAGCCATTAATGACTATCTGAAAAAGTCATAGCCTGTGGTATTAAATCAATCTACAATTGAACTTTAGACTGGTTATAATAATATAGCTTTGTTTTTCATCAACAGCTATTGATTTTTGTGAATCAGGAATCAGGCAGTGAGCTAGTGCAGACTGGAGACTCGGAGCTGCTGTTTATTCATTCTTATTGTTTTGACATTTTACTTTTACATTTCTTTGGTGAGTGAATTTTTAATTTTAGCTCTCTTGTTTTTGTAGTATATTATAACATATATTTCATAGATCTTGGATTAGTTAAATGGGATTTTTTGGAGGAATAATTCAAGTAATTTTACTTTTTATACATGGTCTATTTGTAATATTAAAGTCAATAAATTTGAAACAGCTCTAATGCCAGATTTGTCTGTACTAGTAAAACTGAATGTATACTTTATTGTCCTGTGTAACCGTATGGGACCTGCTTTCTAAGGTTAAAGATGACCCATCTTGATCTGTCATGGTTAATAATGCACTGAACTACTCAGATTGTGAAAGATCTCAGTGCAATCCAAACCCACATACTGAGTGATAACACCAGACAGTGGCTGACATATTTGCAAATAATATATTGTGCTGTATGGAGGAAAGATAAGAGTAATGACTGTACATTATAGGTACTTAGTTGGTTAACAAGCATCTTATGAGATCCTATGATCATGAAATGAATTTAGATATTTTTCAACATATCCAGATGCACTCTATAATAGTAATTGGTTCAGTTTTGTCTCAACTGGCAGCAGTAACACCACTGGACCAGAATATTGTTCATTCAATGGCACCTGCAAGGAGTGACTGGCACTACATTTCTTTGACATATTCATTTGATAGGATTTTAATCTTGGAGGAAATCTCACCTGTAAATACCTCAACTTATGACATTTTAGCAACAGTTAAAACTAATTATTAGCATCTAATATTTATTAACCAATGGTGTTTGAGTATATTTCCATTATTATAACTTAGATGCAGCTCATAGTTTTACAGTTCAATTTGTTAAAGTTTGTCATGAGCTATGTGATTAATTAAGAGATAAATATATTTGAAGATTCATTGCAACTAAATCCATCAAATAGCAGTGATAGTGACATCAACTGGAGAGGGACGATGCAAATTTTGATTACAGATTTTGCAAAGGGCCAAAAATTACCAGCATAAATTGTGCACCCAAAATTACTCTGATGGTAAGATGTCAACCTGGATTGAAAGTTATGTTCAGGAGTAATCAAAGAACAAACCATGACCAGATGGATATGCAGAATATGGTACCAAGAGGAGGAACTAGTAATAAAATGTTTCCTTGTTAATTATAAATAGAATTTCATATTGAGATGAATCAGGAATTGTATAATGACAATGTCAATCTTAAGTATCTCTTATGCGATGAGTAAAATTGTTCAAATGCAACAGAACTGTTGACAATTGTGTGTTGTTTTGCAATGAATGATTTGAAATTGGCTGGAAAATAGATGCATTGGCTTTGATACAGGTAGTCCCCGACTTAAGACTGTAATGGGGACACAAGGATTGATTGTAACTTGGGGTTGGTCCTAAGTTAAGGAATTGGAACCTAGCTAGGGCTGCCACAGGTAACAGGGACCTTGGGCTGTGAGTGGGGGGTGGAACGGAGATCTTGGGCTGCCGGGGGTGATAGGGGACCTCAGGTTGCTGCTGGGAAAGGGGACGTTGGGCTGCTACAGGGAATGGAGACCTCTGGCAACTGCCGGAAGCAGCTACCACCATATACAGTGCTTTTAATACAAAGTATTAAATACATTAATACATTAGTTTTAATAAAGCTTTTTTTTTAAATTTGGTCGTCTGCATGGGTGGACATAACTCACATAGTCAGAAGTTGAGGACTTCCTTTTATATGCATGTGATTGCCTGCTGTTTAATTTTGTATGGGAATATGTATTAAACTGGAATGGAATGCAAAAAATTGAAGTAAAATGGTACTCAAGGCAGTAATCAACACTTTCTTCTCTGATGAAACATCATGCCATTTTAAATTTCTAAAGAATGTGATTGATTGTGAAGTTATAGGGTGAGAAACTAGTCTCACAAATTCCATTTGGGCATGTTACAACCCTTGGGACATATTATTTGAAATGATCAGTTTCATGTAACCATGTTTTTTTGCTCTGTCTTTTCACAAATGGGACTAACTTGACTGCATAGCATGCAAAACAAATTTTTACCTTGTATCTTGGTATATATGACAAAGGCAATTAAATTCATTTATTTTGGTTTCAATCATATTTGGTTTTGAGACCAGAACTAGGAGACATAGACTCAAGATTCAGAATAGTAAACTGAGGACAGAGATGAGGAGGACCTGCTTTTCCCACAGGGTGGCAAATCTGTGGAATTTGCTGCTCATTGAATCATGAGACCTCAGTAAATATATTTAAGACAAGGTTTGATAGATTTTGACAGAGAAAGGGAATGAAAAGATATGGGGAAAAGGCTGGTAGGTGGACATGAGCCTATCATCAGATCAGCCATGATCTCATTGAATGGAGGAATAGGTTCTATGGACTGGATGGTCTACTCCTGCTCCTATTTCTTATGTTTTTAATCTATTTCATCTATTTTATGCTGTCTAAATTCCAGTTTTAAACTGGACACGTTTTAACAAGTTTTGCTCCACCTTTATAGACATTCCATTTTCCATCTCCACCTTCCTCCTTCTGCAATTACAAGCATCTTTGTTTTCTAATTTTTATAGTCCTTGACCTGAAATGCCAATTCTGTTCCTTTTCTCATGTTGCAGGATATTCTGGAAAGCAACAAAAGATCCATTTTGGAGGATATTGGTATTTTTTTGCTTTCAGATAGTGCTAGGTAACAGTTGGATATTTACTGTCGTGGATTCAAAATATTGTGCAGAAATAATCCTTTGCACATCAGTTATTTCCTTTCTTTTGCTGCTTTGCTACTTGCATCCCTTGTCTTGCCAGAATAAACACTTCAATGGAAGATTTGATTTAACTGAAGATTGCTGATGTTGATATCGGTCAGAATCAATAAAATATAACATTATTCATCAGAATTATTGAGGAAAACTGAGGGGAAATGCATGGCAGCCTTTTGAATACATTAGTATTAGCTAGAGAAAGCTCATTCGTTCTGCTTTGATTTATATACAATTTTTTATGATTCTTCATTAATCCAAATTGTATTGAAATGTCCTGTTTGTTTTAAGCTTGTACAATCACTAATGGTCAAGTGTGCTGCTTTACTGTTTTGAGAATCAGTTCTCAATCAGATTTGAACCTGCCATCTTTTTGTGCTTGATTACTTAATGATGAAATGATCAAATATGAGTTTTTTGTGTAAAAGGAACAATTGAAATAATGGGACAGACCTTTTTTTTAATCTGACAAATTAGATAAAGGGACTAATATACAGTTTTTACTCTAACATTCGGGTTTCATATTATTATCTTCAGAAGTAGTGGACTGCAATAGGGCAGTGTAAACTTCTGCAGGTGTACTGGCTATTAGCCTCAGTTCAGGGCAAATTAAACCTAGCACAATTACAGCAGTCCCATTGAAATTAATGGAAAGAAAAGTTGCTGGGAGAATAAAATTAAATTGTTTATCTGATTCAAAATCAGCAATAATGTTCAGTCAAATTAATTCTGTGAATTTAGCCATTCAAGTCAAGTCAGTCTGATTGTATAAGTCATCTGATTGTACAAGTACAACCTGATGAAACAGTGTTCTCTGATCCTCAGTGCAAAAAAAAAAGCAGACATACAACTAGACATAACACACTTCAAGGAAAAATCAAGAAGGGCTGAGGCCCGAAATGTCGATAATATATATTTGTCTCCTATAGATGCTGAATAGACCAGCTGAGTTCCTCCAGCATTTAGATCTTTTTACTACAATCAGTGTCTGCAACCTATCATGTTTCTCTTTGTGTCCCTGCATCATTCATTAGTTGTATTCTTGATCATTGTGTCAGTTTCCATATTCAGTTGGTGTTATTAAGATGTTCTTTTCTGTTTCCACCTTTGATCCAAAATATGAAGTAAAATTCTCTTTGTCTAAAGAACATGAGAAAGACCCAATATTTTTTGCTGCTTAAAATTTAGCAAAGCCAAAACTACTTAATTGTCACTTATATATCCACCTGTCACTCAAAGGTGGAAGAACCTGTGGAACAATGTCACAGATGGCAGTTCCCTGCTCTTCCTCCTCGCATAGAATCTCTTGAAAAATTTCATCATCATTCTACATTGGTTCTTTTAACAGCTCTCTTGCTTTCTGGTTTATTCAGTGTGCAATGTTTTAAGCTCCAATTAAACATTCTGTATGAGAAGAATGCCATTTGTAGTTTTAAAATACATGCTACAAGGTTCATGTTTGTTTCTGTGGGCTTGGGTGCTCTTGCATTTTCTCTTTATTACCAAAACAAACAATCAGATAGGAAATATTAGCATTTTCATGTATTATCATGCTAAAATTTATTGATATTTTGATTAAATTATGAATTATTGCTGACATGCAAAATAATTCTCTTCGACAAACCTGGGTAAAACTTAAAAGTGTGCAGACGCCATGATTGCAATAAAAACACATTGCTAGAGAAATTCAGGTCAACAGTATACTGCATCTCTACAATCGGATAGCATTAACATCGACTTCTCCGGTTTCTGCTAGATCACTCCCCATCCTCCCTCTCTTTTCCCATCCCTCTCTCTCCTTTCCCCCAGCTCTTTACCCTTCCCTCTCCATTCACAGAGCCATCACCCCTTCCCCTGTTTGCTGTTGTACCCTCCCTCCTTTATCCAGTTATTACCTCCTGCCTGTGGGCCTGTGCTCCTCCCGTTATTTCTTCCCCCTACCATTTTATTCAGGCACCTGCCTATATTTTGCTCATACCTTGATGAAGGGCTCAATCCCAAAACATTGGTTATATATCATTGTCTATATAAAGTACACTGTTTGATCTGCTGAGGTATTCCAGCATTGTGTTTTTACTCTTAGACAAATACCATGTTTTTAATAATCAGGTTGCTAATTTAGTAAGTATCCAAGAAAATTCAATTTATATAATAAAGAATGCAAGACATTATTTAATAAGTATATTATAAGTACAAGTATAAAATAAATTATTCATGAGTTGTTTCTAATTTGTTCCGTCATCTCTCCTTTAACACTCATGTCTTTACAGAGCCTGAGGTTCTTTAATACATAGAAAACATAGAAACATAGAAGATAGGAGCAGGAGTAGGTCATTCGACCCTTCGAGCCTGCTCCGCCATTCAACGAGATCATGGCTGATCTTAAAGTTCAGTACCCCGTCCCCGCCTTCTCTCTGTAACCTTTAATACCCTTATACTGAAGAAATATATCTAATTCCCTCTTAAATATATTTAATGAACCTGCCTCTACTGCCCTCTGTGGCAATGAATTCCACAGATTCACCACCCTCTGGGTATAGAAATTCCTCCTCATCTCAGTCCTAAATGGTTTGCCTATTATCCTCAAACCATGGCCCTGGGTTCTGGATTTTCCCATCATTGGAAACATCCCATCTGCATCCACTCTGTCCAGTCCTGCCAGAATTTTATATGTCTCTATGAGATCCCCTCTCAATCTTCTAAACTCCAGCGAGTACAATCCCAATTTGCGTAATCTTTCCTCATAAGTCATTCCTGCCATTCCAGGTATCAGCCTGGTGAATCGCCTCTGCACTCCCTCCATTGCAAGAACATCCTTTCTTAGATAAGGTGACCAAAACTGCACACAATACTCCAGGTGGGGTCTCACCAAGGCCCTGTACAGCTGCAGTAAGGTATCCTTGTTCCTATACTCAAACCCTCTTGATATGAAGGCCAACATACCATTTGCCTTTTTAACCGCCTGCTGTACCTGCATGCTCGCCTTCAGAGACTGATGTACAAGTACCCCTAGGTCTCTCTGCACTTCCCCATCTCTTAATCTATTGCCATTCAAATAGTAATCTGCCCTCCGGTTTGTATTACCAAAGTGGATAACCTCACATTTATCCACATTGTAGTGCATTTGCCATGTATCTGCCCAGTCCCTCAATTTATCCAAATCACACTGGAGCTTCCTGACCCCCTCTTCCGTGCACACAACCCCTCCTAGCTTAGTGTCATCTGCAAATTTGGAGATATTACATCCAATATCCAAAATTGTGAACAGCTGGGGTCCCAGTACAGATCCCTGTGGTACCCCACTGGTCACCGCCTGCCACTCAGAAAATGAGCTATTTATCCCAACTCTCTGTCTTCTACCTGCCAGCCAGTTCTCAATCCACATCAATACTTTGCCCCCAATCCCATGAGCCTTGATTTTGGAAGCCAGTCGTTTATGCGGGACCTTATCGAAGGCCTTTTGGAAGTCCAGGTACACCACATCCACTGGCTCTCCCCCATCTATTTTACCTGTCACCATCTCAAAGAATTCCAATACATTTGTCAAGCACGATTTACCTTTTGTAAATCCATGTTGACTCCGTCCGATCCCTTCTCTGCTAGTCATATGCTCCACTATTACATCCTTAATAATGGATTCCATCATTTTGCCCACTACTGATGTAAGGTTCACAGGCCGATAATTCCCCACTTTTTCTCTACCCCCCTTTTTAAATAGTGGGGTAACATTAGCTACCCTCCAATCCATGGGTACTGATCCTGAGTCTATCGAGTTCTGGAAAATAATTCTTAAAGCATCTGCTATCTGAATGGCCACTTCCTTGAGTACCCTAGGATGTAGGTTATCAGGCCCTAGGGATTTATCTGCCTTCAATCCCATCAATTTCCCCAAGACCATGTCCTTAGAGATACTGATTTCTTTCAGTTCCTCCCTTGCATTAGTCTCTATGTTTCCCAACATCCTTGGGAGGTTATTTGTATCCTCTCTTGTAAAAACAGAACTAAAGTAAGAATTTAATTGGTCTGCCATTTCCTTATTCCCCATTATATATTCCCCTGATTCTGACTGCAAAGGACCTACTCTGGATTTCACCAATCTTTTCCTCTTGACGTATTTATAAAAGCTTTTGCAGTCAGTTTTTATATTTGCCGCAAGCTTACTTTCATAATTTATTTTTGCTCTCTTGATTAATCTCTTTGTCCTCCTTTGCTGCATCTTGAACTGCTCCCAGTCTTCGGTTGCGGTACTTTTTTTGGCCAATTGATATGCTCTCTCTTTGGACCCAATGCTGTCTCTAATTTCCCTTGTTATCCACGGTTGAGTCACCTTTTTTGGTTTATTTTTATGCCAAACCGGTATAAACGATTTTTGAAATTTCTCCATTAGATCTGTGAATGCTTTCCATTGTCTATCCACAGTCAACTCCCCATAAACACCACCCAATCAATCTTACTCAACTCCCGTCTCATACCATCATAATTCCCTTTATTTAAATTCAGGACCTTAGTCTCGGTTTTAATTTCATCATTCTCCATGTCGAGTGAGAATTCGATCATATTGTGATCGCTCCTACCCAAAGGGCCTCGCACAACAAGATTGCTGATTAGCCCCTTATCATTGTATAATACCCAATCTAAAATGGCCTGCTCCCGAGTTGGTTCCTCGACATATTGGTCTAGATAACCGTCCCGTGAACATTCAAGGAATTCCTCCTCCTCTGTATTTTTACCAATTTGACTAGTCCAATCTATATGCAAATTAAAGTCTCCCATGATGACAGCTGTTCCCTTATTGCACGCTTTTCTAATTTCTCTTTTAATGCCTTCCCTCACCTCTACACTACTATTTGAAGGCCTATATACCACCCCCACTAACGTTTTCCGCCCCTTGCTATTCCTCAGTTCTACCCATATAGATTCCGCATCTTCTGAATTAATATCCTTCCTGTCAATCGTGTCGGTCCCTTCTTTCACCATCAATACTACCCCACCCCCTTTTCTTTCTTGCCGATCCCTCCTAAATATCGTATACCCCGGGATGTTAAGTTCCCAGGCTTGCCCAACCTGCAGCCAAGTTTCAGTAATCCCAATCAAATCATATTTGTTTATCTCAATTTCCACAGCTAATTCATCTATCTTGTTCCGAATGCTTCTTGCATTAAGATATAAAGCCTTCAGATTTGCTTTTTTCACCTTCCTTGCTCTTTCTGATTTTTTACTTTCGCTGCCTAACCTAACTTTTCCTGTTTTATCTTTTCTGTCTTTTGCCCTATCATACAGGTTCCCACCCCCCTACCAAATTAGTTTAAACCTCACCCGACGGCTGTACCAAACCTAGCTGCCAATATATTGACCCCTTTTGGGTTTAGGTGTAACCCATCCTTCTTGTAGAGGTCATGCCTTCCCCAAAAGAGATCCCAATGATCCAAGAAGCCAAAACCCTGTCCTTTACACCAGCCCCTCAGCCACACATTCATTTTTCTTAACCTTCCATTTTTGTCCTCAGTTGCACTTGGCACAGGTAGCAAACCAGAGATCACCACCCTGGCTGTCCTATTTCTTAGTTTCTGTCCTAGTTTTTAGTTTCTGTCCTAGCTCTCTGTAATCCTTTTTCAGTACTTCTTCCTTTTTATCTATGTCATTGGTACCCACATGTACCAAGACATCAGGCTGTCCGCCTTCCCCTTTTAGAATACCCTGCACCCGATTTGAGATATCCCTTGCACCAGGGAGGCAGCACACCATGCGGGCATACCTATCTGGCTCACAGAATCTCCTGTCTGTATTTCTGACAATGGAGTCCCCAATGACCACTGCATTCCTCTTTACCTTTTGGTCCACCATGCCAGGCTCAGTGCCAGCGACTTGGTCACTGCTGCCAGCTTCTGTCAGGTCATCTCCCTCAACAGCATCCAACAAAATATACCTGTTACTGAGAGGGATATTCACAGGTGTGCTCTCTATTTTCCTGGTATTTTTCTTCCCACCCCTGACAGTTACCCACTTACCTGACACATCTGGTCTTGGGGTAACTATGTCCCTGAAAGTTGAATCTATCAACTCCTCATTCTCCCTTACCAGCCGTAGGTCCTGAGGTATGTGCATCTTCGGCTGTTAATTTTGTACTGCTTGAAATAAGAACCATATCTCATGTTGTAGTTTGTCCTTTTTGTAACATTGCCAAGAGAGATGAAGATCCTAAACTGGTACTTTAGCTTCAGCTCATGTTGTTCTGTCATGTCATAGGCTGTACTGAAAGTTGAAGATTGTTATTGGACATGTTGACCAATATGCATCAAGAAATAAACTCTTCAGATGTGGCATCTATAATATGTCAGTTAAAACTAGCCCACAGTTGGTATCTGGCTGATTAAAATAGGATTCATGTAATTTCAAGAGTCTACAATGGCTTTCTGAGGTTTCACTGAATATTTTTATTATAGCAGCTATTATATGCATTTTCTTCTCACCTTTCTAAACAAAAGCAGAATAAATCATTTATTCAACCATTTTCTGCATGGTTAGCACAAGCAATCTCATAGCTAAGACTAGTCAGCTCAAAGACATACAGCATTGATGTATGAAATTGCACATTCCTAAATCGAACTCTTGCAGCCAGTAAAGAAAAAAATATCAATCTGTTTCTTATTTCAAGTATAATTTGTAATAATCTATCTCCTCTGCATCTGTTTGGTCTGAAAAATAGCTGAGATGTTTTAAATAAAAATTTAAAACATTGATTTGTATTCTGTGCATGTGAACACATAAGAGGAAATCTTCAGGCCAGAAGCACTGAGAAAAGTAGGTGCTTGTTGAAATCTTGTTGGGGACTGCAAGAGTGAGATTGTGTTTTGTTCAGAATAGGTTTGCCAGTTCCAAGAGATTCAAGGCTGGACACGTGTTATTAATAAACAGTGGTCTTTATTTACACACAGTGGAATTCAAAAGAAGGACACATGCTGACACACACACTTACACAGCCAAATAAATCAATGCAAAACAATATTATCTTCTGATTGGGAATGCAAGACTTGAACATAGTGTTCATCATCCACAGGCAGTGTATACTGAGTATACAAATAAGCAAGGGTTAAACCTGCAGTGCCTACCACCTATAGGCACTGCATACTGCATAATTAAACAAGTACTTACACATGAACCTGGTCTCCAGAGTCACTGTTCTAAATCTAGGGTGGGCCCATCGCAGTTGGCCCACTGAAGTTGCACGTGGCTCGCAGCCTGGAGCTTGCCTTTGGTCACAACTAACATGAACCTGGACTCCAGTGTCACCCCTGCTCAGGATCCGGGAAGGACACATCACAGTCAGCCCTCCAGAGATGCCCATGGCTCGCAGCTTGGAGTTCAACAAGATTCTTCAGGGAACAGGAAAAAGAGAAGAGGGAGCTCCACATGTGGTCTTTTTCAATGCAGGCCCCCATTCACGTGACCTGCAAGGGCCAATTGTGCATCAGTTTCATCTGCGGGCAGATGCAAAGGCCAGTCACATATCAGCCTCACAGGTGGGAAAATCTTACCCTTAATTGGCAGGTAAGGTCACTTCTGAACTCTTAGCTGGTGGAGAGGTCACGTGACCCCCCTCCCCCCACTACATTCCACCCCTTGTAAGTCACCTTACAATGCCAAACTATTTACAGGCGAGTGCCCCACAAACATATTTATATTACACCTAGCCCATGTCCACTGATGGCCCACCAAGTTCCCCCCAACCCCGCAGGTCCCCCAGTTTCTCCCTAGGGTGGTATGCTCAAGGGACTTGTCCCTAGCTTGTTTAATTTGTTTACTGTCTCTCATATGTGGTGAGTGAGTGGTATTCCTCAAATGGCCCGGAATTCATGTGCAGCTCATCTTCCCGGTATTACAAGCTTCAGTTTTAGTAAAATGGGATTAACACTGTAAGGATAATATAGACAGGAGGGACTGAATGGTCACAGTTAACATTTAATATTTCACACAAGCACAGCACAAGTCACAGCCCAGCGATAATTTGATACATTGCAAGAACTGAGGGAAGGCTTGTTACAGTCTCTTCCAGAATTCAATACATTTGCAAAGACACTGATTTTGCATGGGAGAACCATTTTGACTGCTAAAGAGAAAACAGCTTTTTGAAGCAGCTCTTGTAGCCAGCCATAACTGTGGAATTCAGAGCAAAGCCTGCTCTGTGAATGACTGGGCCTTTTCAGTGGATTGGCCTGTGCCAGGAGGGTCATTTTGGAAGCAAAGTGCTTCATTTTGAGTGTGACTAACAGTGAAGGTCACTTGGAGAGACTAGTGCCAGGGTCTTAGAAGTTTAATGGAAGCCACCCATTTCAAGTCTTTCCTACAAAAGGACCAGGAGTTGTAACCACAGCTCATGCAGATGGACATTTCTTAAAAGGCAATGCAAGAAGAATTCGTGAGATTTAACAAAGATAAACTAAAGTCAGAAGTGTCAGTATTTCAGTGGAGTAAAGGGAATTACAGTGGCATTAGAGAGGAACTGGTCAACGAAGACAGTAGATTAGCAATGGTTGGAGTTTCTGTAAGAAGTGAGGAAGGTGCAGGATAAATAAAAACAAAAAAAATGGAAATAATTGAATAGAAATATGTTACAACTATGGCTGACTAGGAAAGTCAAATACAATGTGAAAGGAAAAGAGAGGGCATTCTAGGAAGGAAAATTAATGGTAAGATAAAGGATTATCAAGTTTTTAAAAACTTATAGAAGGTAACTGAAAAACTCTTAAGCAGGGAAAAGATGAAATATGAAAGTAGGCTAGCAAATAATATGAAAGAGCATACAAAAAGCTTCTTCAAGTATATCAAGAGTAAAAGAGAGGTGAGAGTAGATATAGGACCATTAGAAAATATTTTGGAGAAATAATAATGCTGACAAAGAGATGGCAGAGGAACTAAATGTGTATTTTGTATCAGTCTTCACTGTAAAAGACATTAACAGTTTTCCTGATATTGATAGGTATCAGGGAAGGGAAGTGAGTGCAGTTACTATTTCAAGGGAGAATGTGCTCAGAAAGCTGGATGGTCTGAGGGTGGATAAGTCTCCCACACCAGATGGATTGCACTCTCAGGTTCTAAGAGGAGTGGTAGAGATCGTGGAGGTATTGGAATGATCTTTCAGGAATCAATAGATTATGGCACGGTTCCAGAGGACTAGAAAATCATAAATGTCAACTCACTATTCAAGAAAGGAGGGAGGCAGCAGAAAGGAAATTAGCCTGACATCAGTAGTTGGGAAAATGTTGGAGTTGATTTTCAAAGATGAGTTATGGAGTACTTGGAGGCACATGACAAGATAGGCCAATGACAGCATGGTTTCCTATCTAGCCTATTTCTGCTCATATATCTTCTGGTCTAATGGAAAGCTCAACTGCCTTTTACTTCCTGTAGATGCTGTGTGACCTGGAAAGTTTCTCCAGCACTTTTATGTTCTGCACTTGACCCCAGCATCTGCAGATTTTTTTTGTTCACCTCAAATTAACATTATATATGTAGAGAAAGCATTAAAATTAATATTGTCAAAGACTTACAAATAATTGGAACTGAAATGTGCAAAAATGCTTCAGTTGAAGACGATATATAACTATCCTCCTTTGAAGAAAGTTCATCACTTTAGTTTTATAATGCTTTCTGAGTGAAGATAATAGTTTCGATAATTGTACACCAGAGGTCAATTGTCTTCATTGGGCTTTGTTTAAGTGGTCATTGTCACTGTGTGAGCCAGAACATCTTATTGTCTTCTTTAAAAATTGCATGTTGAAAGTTAACTTTTGGATTTTTTTATCACTAGTGAATGGAAGGTCAGACATATTTGGTACAATTTTAATGTACTTTAAAGGCACAATATTGAATTGTATTTTGGAATATCAGACACAATTTCAATCATTTTAATGCAGTTAAACTACAATTGGTTTTTGTGAGAAACCTATTTAAATTAAATTAAATATTCACAATTGATGTACATTTTAGATGGAAAATACAAACCAGAAGACAACTCTATCTGCTTTTCCATTGTTGAAATATACTAACTGCATATTGACATGAAATCTCATGTGGAAGCAAAGGAGTTCTTTAGACCAACATTCTCAATGGGAGCCAAATGTGCCATGGCACAGTTTAGTGATGCTGCGGATGGAAATCATAACATTTTAGTCTGTAGTTAGTAGGAGAGAAGTATGGAAGTAATCAACTAAACTTGACTGCCACCAAAATGGTAATTTCTTATTTATCTACATTACAACTGCCATTTATTTTATGAAAAATTGGACTGATCAGAAACAGGTTTTCTGTGCTCAGTGAAAGAGCAATTAAAAACAACTTGCATAATTTATCTAAATAATCTTAAATTGGATTAGCCACAGAAGTGTATTTTTTTAATCAAAATGTCATTGTTTATTGGAGCACCATCAAAAAGTAAGTACACTAAAATCTGATTTAGTGGTGCTGGTAAAGAATAAATGTTAACCAAAATGGGGTAGAATTTCCATTTTCTTCAGATAATATTACAAGTTAGCTTAACATTCACTTGCAAGTTTAACTTTACATCTGAAGTAGCACTGCATTGTTGAATTGGCCTTAAGACTCCTCAAAACTTTGTGCTTGTACTCAGAATAATCTGTTTCAGAGGGGAGAATACCGTCACTGAACCAGATGTGGCTATTGGCTACCACACAGAGGCAGAATGAATGAAATAGTGTTAATCCTGACCACTAGAAGGAGTCAGGAGATGAGCTGTTTCACCTTGGGTAGATTCAAAATGGATACCTCCATGAGGTCTTGTCTGTGTGTGTCTTAGCTAATAAATGTCATTGTTTTAAAAAAAACCATGTTTCTTTATTACAATAAAAGAAATACCACATGGTGAGAGTCAGTCGATATCAGCAGAAATACGCTATAAATTGGACTGGAAATGCTGACCATGAGTGGAGGTTGTTCAAACAAAGATTCATTCTGAACCTGCAAGCCATTGGACTCAATAGCAAATCTGATGCAAGGAAGATCGCACTGCTACACACAATGGCATGAATTCAAGCATAGAGGTTTTAAATCTTGTTTTTGCTGAGGCAGAAGACCAGGGCACGTTTGACAAGGTTATCAGGATGTATGATGAACACTGTTCACCAAATTAAAATGAAATGTTAGAGAGGAATGTGTTTTGCTTGTGTGTGCAACTGCAGGGAGAGAGCTTTGATACTTTTTTAATGGACCTGAAATTAAAAACAAAAACATGTAGCGGTACGCTGGTGAGGGGGGGGGGGAGGGTGTGGGGGGTGGAATAGATAGAACCATCACTAACCGTTCCAAAGTCATGATGGCTAGACACAACAGGCTGGAAACTTGCCACTACAGCATAGTGACTCAGCAGCATCCATAGGTCTTCTGCGAAGCCCTGGCCTACTCAACGTAAATGTCATGAGCTGGATAAGTGAACTGGGTCATCGCATAAAAATGGACCAAATATTCCTTTTCAAGCTAGACACAGGAGCAATGGTATACTTGATCTGCGAGTGCGACATCATGGCAATGATGATAAAGCCATGCATCCATGCAAATTCTGAACAGCTCAAAGCCTTCATAGGACAGAACATCGACACCAAAGGTACATGTCAACTTAAGGTGAAAGTTAAAGATAAAGAGCACCACCTCAGATTCACTGTAATCCTAGATGAATATGGATCATTGCTTGGTGATAAAGCATGTGAAAACCTAAACCTAGTCAAGAAGGTGTACACACCAGGGAAACTGATTGTGTAAGCTCATGCATTATCCAGGGCAATGATGTAAATTGAAACACGCAATGAGAGTTCCACAGAGACAGATGTGAATCTTCAGGTGAATCTAATCACTGAATCTCTTCTGGTATCTGATATGAAATCCAAGCAGATTGCAGCTGAAACATAAAAGGACACAGTTCTACAGAAGGCCATCAAGAATCTGAATGAAGGATGGCCTAGAGGTGAATATCAGCCATACTACAACATCAGATCTGAGCTGAATATTATCAATGGGTTTATACTCAGACAGAGCAGAATTATCATTCCTCAATCACTGCGACAAGAGATGCTGAAAAGGGTTCACGAGGGGAACCTTGGAATGGAAAAATGCAAGAGGAGGGGCAGAATGGCTGTTTATTGGCCAGGGATAAGTGCTGACATTGACAGGATGGTTTCAAACTGTGAGACCTGTTTGAAACATCACGCAAAGCAGGCAAAGGAAAGTTTGGAATGATCTGTTCCACGACAATTACTTGCTGGTTATTGATTATCTATTGAACTATATGGAGATTGCGCAGCTTCCCAATATGTCTGCTTTTTGTGTGATCATATATATAAAATCAATCTTTGTGACTTGTGAATATTATTTCCATAATTACTATAGATCTTTCAGAATGTTTGTATTTCAATCCCTGTTGAAAAAGAAAATGATTGTACATCCTTTAGTAGGTATATGATTTGTGACTCGTGTGTGTTCCACATTCTGACCTAGGTCTTTTCTGCAGGTTTAATCATTTATAATATTGTTTAAATATATTTGCTACTTTCATAATCACACTAATAATTTGTTCATGGTCTAATCCAGATATTTTCTTGAAATAACCATTACATTTTAACAATTGGCTCATAAAGGAAGCAATAGTATTCTTGTAATCCTGTGTTGTGATTTAATTGGCAAGCTGCCAATTTGTTTGGTCAAAGGTAATCAAAGTGTTATCATCAAAACAGCAAGTCACTCTTTGATTGGATTTTATTAGAGTTATATGCATTCCTTCTGATTACAGTATGTGAGCGTCAGGAATCTTAGGGCATTTTTCCAACCACATATTTAAGAACATGGAAGCAGAAAAGGCCATTTAGACCCTTATCCTATATAAAATTTTACTTAAACTAACTTTCTTAATTTATTGATCACTCTGGGTAGAAATGATTCTAATAAGAGTGTAATTAGAATACTTTGGAAGATGTTCTGAGTGTGAAATGAGCAGGAAAGCTAAGAGACAAAAAGACTTTTGGCTATGGAATTTATGGAATTTAATGCAGACAAATGTGAGGTGTTGCATTTTGAAAGGACATACATGGTAAATGGTAGGGCCCTGAGGAGTGCAATAGAACAGAGGGATCTGGGAATACAGATTCATAATTCCCTGAAAGTGGCATCACAGGTGTATAGGGTTGCAAAGAGAGCTTTTGGAATATCAAAGTATTGAGTACAGGAGTTGGGATATTATGCTAAAGTAGTAGAAGATATTGATGAGGCCAGATTTGGAGTATTGTGTGCAATTTTAGGCACCGCACAACAGAAAAGATATCAATAAGATAGGAAGAGTGTAGAGAAGATTTACTAGGATGTTGCTCTGACTTCAAGGAAAGGTTAAACAGGTTAGGACTTTATTCCCTGGCAGGGGTATACTTAGGGTATGGCAGGCATGGCATGTACCCAGGGCACAACTTGAAAGAGGAACCACTTGAAGGGAGCTTCACTACCACCACTGCCACCACCACCTGGATGTACAAGGAACAGTTTCTTCTACGCTCAGTACACTCGTCCTCTTTCCTTGTCCTAGCATTTGATCTCAAATATACAATGCCAAGTACAACATGGTGGTTACCAAGGCCAGCTCTTGAAAGACCTCCTTGTTGCCGTTTATTTTGACGCATTGGCCATCCCTACCATAGGTGCTATTTTGCATAGATATCTCCCTGTTCACTGGAGCATGGAAGAATGAGGGGAGATTTGATAGAGATGCTTAAAATTATGAGCGGTACAGACAGAGTAAAGGTAGATAGGCTTTTTCCACTTGAGGTTGGTGAGATGCAAACCGGAGAACATGGGTTAAGAGTGAAAGGAGAAAAGTTTTTGAGGAACTTTAAGTGAGTGTGGAATGAGCTGCCAGCTTAGGTGGTTAATACAGGCTCAATTTTAACATTTAAAAAGATTTTGGATAGGTACATGGATGGGAGAGGTACGGATGGCTATGGACTGGGTGCAGGTCAGTGGAATGAGGCAAAAAAAATGGTTTGGCACAAACCAGAAGGATCAAAGGGGTCTGTTTCAATGCAGTAATGTTCTAGGATTCTATTAATTTTTTTTAAAAAGTGACTGAAAGGAGAAAAGTGTATTTTCACTGAATGGTGGAACAAGGTAAATGTCTTCATGTTTTTTTTTTCTCCTAAATTTTAAATTTAAATTTAGACATGTAGCATAGTAACAAGCTATTTTGGCCCATGAGTCCATGCTACCTCATTTACACCCATTAACCTACACCCTCCCTGTACATTTCAAATGGTGGGAGGAAACCGCAGCCCCGGGGAAAACCCACGCAGACACAAGGAAAACATACAAACTCCTTAAAGACAGCAAAGGATTCAAACCCAGATCCCAATCACTGACACTGTAAATGCATTGCTCTAACTGCTATGCCAACCATGCAGCCCTCTTTCATATTTAATATTTCTATTTCATATATTCTTTTAGCAATTAGTAATTTTATATGGATGGACATTTTGGCTGGAATTTTGTCAACAGTGGTGAGCTGTTAGGGTACATCATTCACTAATAAATAATGACCGTGTTTATATAGAGCTGATCTCTCAAGGCCAAATTGCTGCATGCAGGAGACTCTCCTCAATTATAAGATCATGAGCTGGAGCAGGACCTTCCACTTGTCAGTGTCTTAACCTTGGGGGCCAAATAAAAAAAATCGCACACATGAAAGTAGTAAAACCAATCCTGTGGTGGCCAGCCAAGCCTTGCAGAAACATTTAAAAACATTCCAGAACCATTCACAAGCATTCAAGTTATTCAAAACATGAAAATATTAATATTTAAGGAAAAGGGTTTAAAACAAAAATACCAAATGCAATTAAAACATTTTGAAAAATTTAAACCATTAAAAAAAACTTACTTTGGTTCTTCGTAGTCACTCCTGTCAAAGGAGCCATATGGGGAGTTGCTATTGGTGTTGCACACCTTCACTGTATTCCAGAAATGGTCCAAATCTAGTGTGCATCAGGAGATTGCTGACAAGAAGCAGTCAGCAAGAATATATTTCTGTGTTTTTCAGCTCACAAACAGGTATCTTTGTTTAACGACGCTTCTGTGAGGCAATGCTGAACTATATTTTGCTACACCATAGCTGTATGTATAATACAATATTTAATTGTTTGAGCAATAACCAAGAAGTATTTGAAACATTTTACCTATATATAGATGTTATCAATATTCTTTCATATTTACATCTCATTCATTTTTTGTATCACTGGGAAAACACTAATATTTGAACCAAACACAGACAGACAAACACATCATATCTGTAATAACTGTATGGATATTATTTTGACCACCTTTTTCTGTTCAGTACAATAGCTCAGGAGAGAATTTTTTTTTGTTGCCAAATTGGTAGTCAAATTTTCTCATAAAAATTCTCATGGATATGTTTTATAGCTGTGGCTTTTGTGTTTAGCATACTTTTGTAGGTAAAGTTATGATTCATGTCAATAAACAGGGTTATATCATCTATCTGTTTGAATGGGAAACTTTGATTACACTTTGGAAGAACCATTTTCAGAGTTACAAGTTATATAAAATGGAACAAGGGGAGCAAAAATGTGTTTAGCTGTTACATTTACTGATGTATTTGCAGCATCTTTCAAGACCTCACAATATTCCTTCATTTTCTTAGGAAGCCCCTTGAGATTGAGGATGATGTACTTCCACTTTGCTTTTGAAGATTCTATGATGGCTAATAAAGCCAATATTTGAACTGCAGATCTATCTGCACATGAGGCAGGATTTGATTGAAGGAGCCACTAGGCAAGTGGATTTTCTTTTCTTCCACCACTTAAACAGGGTCTCTGTGTGTTCCCAATGAATGGCTTTGAATGTCCTAAATGTTCCTTTTTCACTTTAAACATCATGGAGCAAGGATATAGGAGTTGGTGGGAATGTTGCTTATCTTCAAGGAAACTTTAAGCATATTTTTAGTAAAAATCTTTAGTAAAAACACAATGCTGGGGAAACTCATTAGGTCAAACAGTGCACTCTATATAGTAAAGATAAAGATACATAACAAATGTTTTGGGCTTGAGCTCTTCATCAAGCCCTTCATTCACTATCCCACCTTTCAATGTAACCAACTCCTCCCCACAAAGTTTCTCAGCCCAGCTTGACTTTTGATGTGCTAGAGCAGGGGTGTCAAACTCAAATTCACGGAGGGCCAAAATTAAAACCTTGGACTAAGTCGAGGGCCGAACTAAATATTTATTGAAAATTTTCAACAACATCTGCATGTTTTCTCTTCTTTCAACATATGTAATGTTAAACTTTTTTTTATTAAAATAAATGTTTGATAATAGTTTTGGATAAACTCTTTCCAGAAGCATTAACAAATGAGAAATAAAATATTCAATAAATAATATTTCTCTATAGAGGATTTGTCAAATGTTGCTAGTGTGCTGTCGAATAGTAAAATCTGAGGGCTATTGAGAATGTGGGAGAATAACATGATTCCTGAAACAATCAAATGGGTGACTGATTGTGGGCATGAACTCTAGCAGGGTTATTTGCCATGCCCTTTTTCCATTGGTACAGATATCCTTTGATTTACACACTTTTCAAGTTTTATGCCTAATGAGCTTGTATCCAGGTGCAGGACCATTTTTAACCAGGAATATATTTATCACTGTGACATGAAATTATTGGAAGATCGTTTTATCCTGAGATTAAAGTTCATAATCCTTACTCAGGCCTGTGTGTGGGAGGGCGGGGATTGCGGGCGATCGGGTTGGACAACGACAGTGCAGGGGCATCGGCTCTCGCTGCAGGGCAGCATCTCGGCGGATCAGCAGCCCCGTCACCGTGAGTCGCGGGTTGGCCTGTGGCAGGGAGGGGGAGTGGGCAACAGTCCTGGCGAGGTCAGGCCCCCCCTGAGTTTCTGCCGGACCCCCCTTTGACCTGCTGAGTTTCTCCCGGACCCCCCTTGAACTGCTGAGTTTCTCCCGGACCTCCCTTGACCTGCTGAGTTTCTCCCGGACCCCCTTTTCTTTCCGTGCCGGTGTCCCAGGGCAGTCTCTGCGCTCAGGACCGCACTGGGATCCCGGTCAGCGGTGGAGGAGCAGGTGAGCGCGGCTAATCCCGATCCAGCCCACGCCACTCCCGAGATTGGAGGGGGGGTTCCACCCTACCTGCCCGATCAGCCTTGCTCTCCACATGTACTCCGGGCACCCGCTGCTGGTCCGGTGGGAAGGCGCAGGGCAGCCGGCGGCCAGCGCCCCCATCGCCCGGCGGGGAGCCCCAATCTTCCCTTCGGCGTCCCGACTCCATCTGCAGCTCCAAGAAACACTGTGCCACTGGGGTTCCGGGCGCTGGGAAGTGGCCTTGGCTTCCCCTGACACCGGCCAGGCTGCGCTGTGATGGGGGGGTGGGCGGGGGGACACGACAGCGTGTTTATAAAACCACCCACCACTACTTTTCAAAGACCAGGATTTTTCTCTCTCTCTCTCACCCTGGGACACAGTGGCTACTGTGCATGCGCTATACTGGCGCGGCGGCCAGCGGGCCACCTCTAATACATTTTTGATATGATCTTGCGGGCCAAATTTGGCCCGCGGGCCAGAGTTTGACATGTGTGTGCTGGAGGGACACCAGTCAGGGTAGCAATGAGTGGGAAACAATTCTGTCATTTCACTAAATCTAACCATGGTTAACATAGTGGAACACTACTACAGCACCAGTGATCCGATTTGAATTTGGTACTGTCTGTAAGGAGTTTGTTCATTTTGCCCGTGACCTGTGTGGATTTTCTCAAGGAGCTTTGGTTTCCTCTCACCCTCCAAAACTTATGGGGTTTGTAAATTAATTGGTGTATTGGACAGCATGGGCTCATGGTCCGGAAGGGCCTGTTATCTCTGAAATTAAAAAAAAATTAAAAGCCTAGCCTTTCTAATTGATGATACTTTTGTAGAAAAGCATAGGTATGGAGGATGGAATTTTTAACTCCTGGTTTGTGGACACTTTCCATATTATAATATATCCTAATTTCAAAGTATCATCTTCCAAAAACATGAGCTACGATATTCCAAATTTCATCTCTTTAATCCAATAAATCCAACTCTGTGACTGCTGCTTTATGTAACTTTAATTCATTGCTAAAACAGATAAACATTTTGCATAGTTTCACATTAAGACTCATTTTTTTTGGAAAACTTTATTTAATAGTTTGCAAAATACAATATAATTAAACAACTACAAAAAATACATAACAACAGACAAAAAACAAAGCTATAAACTACAACCCTCCCCCCCCCAAATTTAAAAAAAACCCAACCCAACCTCTCACCTCAGAGCATTAAAAAAAAGTTAAATATTTTGTATTTGGTGTGCCATTTACTTAAATTCTATAGACATATATTCTAAATACAAACTCCACATATCAACAAAAAAAGAATAATTATTTTGTAAATTATATGTTATTTTTTTCTAAATACAAACACGATTGCAATTCATTATGCCATTTTTGCAAACTCAATTGTGCATCATTTTTCCATGTAACAGCTATATATTTTCTCACTACTGCTAACCCTAATCTTAAAAAGGCTAAATACAGTTTAGCCATTTGTAACTCTATAAAAGGCACATTAATATGACCCATTAAATACATTAATGAATCAAATTGCAAGTCTACTTTAAACAAATCTCTGAAAAACTTTATAACTTCCTCCCAAAAATATTTAACTTTCTTACATAACCAAACTGAATGTATAAAAGTACCTTTCTGCTTTCCACATCTAAAACACAAATCCGTTAAACTAAATCCATCTCTTCAGTTTCTCAGATGTCAAATATAATTGATGTAAAAAATTAATTAACTATATTATACCTAATGTTAATTAACTTTGTAACACTATCCACACGTATTTTTGACCATTCTTCCCATGTCAAAATAATATCTAAATTTTCCCATTTCTCTTTAACCTTATTCATATCTACCTTTTCCATCTTCTCCTGTAACAACCTATACATATCTGAAATAAAACCTTTTTCAACTTTATCCATAATTAGTAACTCAAATTTCATTTGACCTGGTAAAATTAACTCCTGCCCATAATTCTTCTTCAAAAAATTATGGTCGATAATAAGCAAAGAATTTGACAAAGTATCATATCTCTCCTGTAACCTTTCAAATAAACAAAATTTCTCTGCCTCAAAACAATCCAATATATTAACTATTCCTTTAGTCTCCCAATCTTTAGAATAAGGGTTATATAGTGAAAAATGAATTAATTTATTTTGATATAATAGTGACTTTATAGGTGTTACTCCTTCAGAACCTATAAGTAAATTTTGATCATACCAAACATTCAATATGTGTCGTAAAACAAGTAACTTAAATGTTTGTAATAATAAAGGATTCAATTTTTAAATAAAACCAGTAATATTATTTTCAGAACTCTGATCCATGTCTATTTTTGCCCATCTAGGCGGTTGTTCAATATCAAATAACTGATTGATAAACTTCAACTGTGCAGCTTCATAATAATTCTGAAAAAAGGTAACTGTAAATCACCTAACTCATAGCACCAAGTTAATTTTTGAATAGAAACTCTTGACAATTTACCTTTCCATAAAAATAACCTAATTACTTAATTTATTTCCTTAAAAATTTTTTTTGGTAATGCACATTGTATTGAGTGAAAAAAGATATTGTATTTGAGGATATAAATTCATCTTTATACAATCAACCCTTCCAATTAAAGTCAATGGTAAATCTTTCCATTTATTTAAATCAATTTTAATCTTATTCAATAAAGGTATATAATTTAAATTATATAAATCCCAATATTCTTTATTGACAACTACACCTAAATATTTAATTTTACTTGACCATCTAAATTTAATAATTTACCTACAATCTGTATAATCTTCATCAGCTATTGGTAAGATCTCGCTCTTTTTCCAATTAACTTTATAACCTGATAACCTACCATATTGATTCAATAAATCTTGTAATGACTTCAATGAACTTTTTGGATTTGTTAAATATATCAAAACATCATCTGCAAACAAACTGATCTTATATTCACTTCCTCTCACTATAATTCCTTCGATATTAAAATTCTGCCAAACAGCTTGAACCAAAGGTTCTATTACCAAAGCAAACAAAGCAGGAGAAAGAGGACAAACCTGTCTTGTAGAATGAGATAAATTAAAAGAATTTGAAATCTGACCATTCATCATTACCCTGTGCTGTAGGTTCAGCATCCAAGGCTTTAACCCAACTTCTAAATAATGGACCAAAATTAAATCTTTCTAATACTTTAAACAAAAATTTCCATTCAACTCAGTCAAATGCTTTTTCAGCATCTAAATATACTACAATTGGTTGATTAAGTTGTTGTTTTGCTGCATTAATTAATGAAATCAATTTAACTATATTATCCGCTGAGTATCTGTCTCTAACAAAACCAACTTGATCAATATGTACCAATTTTGGCAAATAATTTGCTAGTCTATTGGCTAAAACCTTAGCCACAATTTTATAGTCAACATTCAATAATGATATCGGTCTACATGAAGCCACTTTTAAAGGATCTCTATAACTGTAATCAGTGCTCTTGAAAAAGATTCTGAGAATACAACTGTTTCCGTTGCCTGTTTCAGTACATTCTTATATAATGGAAGTAACAAATCATTAAATTCTTCATAAAACTCTATTATAAATCCATCCTCTCCAGGAGACTTCCCATTAGGCATCGAATACAAAGCTTCCTTCAACTCTAAATCAGTAAAAGAAACATCTAAATCTATTATATCCAGCTCATTCAATAAAGACAAATCCAATCTAGATTAAAAAAAAGAATCAATTTGATCTATCTCTTGATCACCCTCTGATGTATATAGATTTTTATAAAATTAAAAAAATTCCCCATTTATATCCTCTCATCTATATGTAATTTCACCATTTTTCCTAAGAGCATTAATTGTTCTTGATACTTGCTCAGTTTTAAGTTCCCACGCTAAAACTTTATGGGCTCTTTCACCCAATTCATAATAACATTGTTTAGAACGTAAAATCATTTTCTCATATCTATATGTTTGTAAATTATTATAATGTAATTTCAATTTAGATAATTGTGACTTATCATCCTCAGTATTTTTTCTCTGTAATTTTTTTCTCCAAACTTTCAATTTCCTTTTCCAAACTTAAACTTTCTGATAAACACTGTTTTTTAATCCTTGCTGTATAACTAATAATTTGACACCTCAAATAAGCTTTTAAAGCATCCCATAAAGTAAATTTACTCTGTACTGAACCTTCAGTACAGAGTAAATAACCTTCAGAGTGGGCGGACCCTAACGGCATAGTTGGGGACCCATTGGGCATAGTAAGGGTCCCATTGGGCGTAGTAAGCGAACAGCCCCAAACACCTTTTTAGTGCTTTCAGCGTGTGTGGCACTGGGAGATCTAGGAGAGGGCGCATACGGTCTGGGTCTGGGCTGATTTCCCCGTTCTGCACTATGTAGCCCAGGATTGGCAACTTCCTGGCGCTAAAGACGCATTTGTCCTTGTTGTATGTTAGATTCCTTTCCTCGGCTGCCTGGAAGAAGCGTTTTAAATTCGTGTCATGATCCTCCTGAGTGTGGCCACAGATTGTCACATTGTCTAAGTAAGGGAACACCGCTTTCAGTTGGAACTCATCTACTATTTCTCTCTGAAACAGGGATACTCCATTGGTGACACCGAAGGGAAGTCATAGAAATTGATACAGCCTGCCGTTTGCCTCAATTGCCGTGTAAATGCGATCTCAGTTTTTAATGGGCAGTTGATGGCATGCTGCCTTCAGGTCTATGATGGAGAACACCTTATACTGCGCAATGTTGTTGACCATGTCTGCTGTGCTTGGCAGGGGGTAGGCATCTAGTTGTGTAAATTTGTTGATTGTCTGGCTATAATCCACTACCATGCGCAGTTTTTCTCCTGACTTTACTACAACCACCTGGGCTCTCCAGGGGCTGGTGCTCTGCTCTATGATGCCCTCCTGTAGTAGCCTGTGGACCTCTGTCCTAATGAAGGCTCTATCCCTCGGGCTGTACCTCCTGCTCTTTGTGGCTATTGGTGTGCATTCTGAGGTCAGGTGTGTGAACAGCAGAGGGGGTTCTATGTTCAGGACAGACAGGCTGTGTCGGACTCTGGCTTTACCCTACCCTCAATTTAGTCTATGTGTCGTCTGAGTCCAGCGTGTTCGTTGAATGAAGTGATAGGAGAAGGTATTCGGTTTCACAATCAGTTTATTACGCAGCTCAAGAAAACAGCTTAACAGAGCTCTGGTTCAGTCGTTAGTTCATAGGTCACCTGCTCAGTGAGCTATTCCCCAAGACTGACTCCTATTGTCCAGTCTCTTCTGTTTATATAGATCAACATTATTATACTGAACAAAAGTTGGCTTTCTTTGCTAGATTCCTTGCAAAAGATTTATCTCAAGCAATTTCCTGCTCTGCAGTTATCTAGGGTGTAGACCTGTTCGGCTCCGAATCATGGGTCCTCTACCGGCATCATCTACGGCTCCTAGAACGCGTCCACCAGCGTTGTCTCCGCTCCATTCTCAACATTCAATGGAGCGACTTCATCACCAACATCGAAGTACTCGAGATGGCAGAGGCCGACAGCATCGAATCCACGCTGCTGAAGATCAAACTGCGCTGGGTAGGTTACGTCTCCAGAATGGAGGACCATCGCCTTCCCAAGATTGTATTATATGGCGAGCTCTCCACTGGCCACTGTCGGACTCTGGCTTTACCCTACCCTTAATTTAGTCTATGTGTTGTCTGAGTCCAGCGTGTTCGTTAAATGAAGTGATAGGAGAAGGTATTCGGTTCAACAATCAGTTTGTTACACAGCACAAGAATAAAGCTTAACAGAGCTCTGGTTCAGTCGTTAGTTCATAGGTCACCTGCACAGTGAGCTATTCCCCAAGACTGACCTCTACTGTCCAGTCTCTACAGTTTATATAGCTCAACCTTATCATACAGAACAAAAGTTGGCTTTCTTTGCTAGATTTCTTGCATAAGATTTATCACAAGTAATTTCCTGCTCTGCAGATATCTGGGGTATAGAGCTCCCATCTTAATCCTCAAGGCCAGAATATCCTGTTGTTTTGATCAGAAATCAATTCATACCCCAGATATTTCTAATTATTTCTTTGTTCTCATCTGGCCATATTCTTCTGTTCTACTCAACACCTCCTTCTGTCTTAACCTTCTTACTGAGTTAGTTTCCATTCTCTTTGTTTCTGACAGTCTCTGTCAGGATTCTTTTTGTTCTTGTCTGGCCATCGTCTCCTGTGCTAATCAACACCTCCTTTTGCCTTAACATTCCTGCTAAATTGTTTCATACATATTCTCTCTTTTGTATTTGGGGAGCAGACAATTCTAAACCTACTGAGTAAATATTAAATTGTTACATAGTACTGGATTCATGTATACAAAATGAATAGTACATAAGCATATATTCTACATATTTTCTATGATTAATTAACCCCTATATTCCAACAGTCCCCCTTTTGGTCTCATGAAAATGAAGCCAACCACCAGTTACCTTATGGGACTGAGACCTCAGGAGTTTTTGCAAGGACCGGCATCTCCGACCCCTTATTAAACTTAACCTCATCAACTTGGTCATTATGAACACACTTCAGTCCAGTGGGGGCCCCAGCACAGTGTTCAAGAAAGTCAGTCCAATCCACAAAGTACTGTTCCGGTTCTTTATGGGCCCCCCAGGCTGACCGCAAACACTTTGTACAGTTGTTTCCTTCTCCAGACCCTTTAAGGGCTAGGAACGACATCACCCATAGTCCCCACATAGTGTCCATCACAGCCCCCTAAAATCTATTGACTTCAATATAGAAATATCACTTCAAATACTGAAATACAGTCAACGTAATCCAATAGTCTCTTTAAAGGGACCCGTTCAAAAAGTTCTTAGTCCGTAGTTGCTTCACAGGTTCTCAGTCATCTCCGTTCGAATCTGTTCCAGTGTCCGTGTCGGTGGGTCCGTTGTTATTCACTGACTCCAATGATACCACGTCTCTCCTTTTCCCAGTAGTTGAATCGCGTGGGACATTCTTTCTACCACTCTGTAGGGCCCTGTCCACCTGGGCTCCGACCACTTTCTCTTGATCACCTTCAGCAGAACCCACTCCGCAACGGATGGTATCGGGGTTTCACCTTTCCGTTCGGTACTTGTAACCTGTTGTGAGAAAGCTGAAACCAGACCGTTAGTTTATCATAATAAAGCTTACATTTCATTGGACTTACCTCTTCCTTTGTGGTATGAATCCCGGCTCCAGGTCCCGGAAATTGGTGCCCTGTTTGTAGTTCAAACGGAGTAAATCCTGTCACATAACTTACCGAACTCCTTATTGACATCAATGCCAGGGGCAGCGCATCCACCCACTTTAATTTGGTCCGTGCCTGTACTTTCCCGATCTTACCTTTTATTGTTTGGTTCATTCTCTCCACTTTTCCTTGGGATTGTGGATGATACACCGTTCCAAAGGCATGTTTTAACCCCAACATCGCTTCTACCTCCTGTAAATCTTCATTCTTATAATGACTTCCATTATCTGACCTGATCTTTCTAGGAAACCCATGTATAGGAATATACTGGTTGATTAGGAACTTAATTACCGTCTTTGCATCTTCTCTTTTGGAAGGGATTGCCTCCGGCCAACCTGTGTACACATCTACTTCTACTAAGAGGTATCGATATCCCCTTGCCTTCTCTATCATGTCCATGTAATCAATTACAATTTCCTGCCCTGGTAACTTAGGCAACGGGAACTGTCCTTCGTGAGGTTTCACAGTCGCTTTGACATTATATGTCATACATTCCTTACACTCTCTGATATGATTCTCCACTATCGCCGGCAGGAAGGGGTGCCATCAATGTACCAAATACCTTATCATCTGTTTCTTCCCACAGTGGGTTAACCCATACGCCTCCTCCAGGAGGGGTTTCATAAGTCCAGATGGTAATACAGGCCTACTGTCCATTGATCTCCACAGTCCTTGATCTTCAGTTGCCCCCCTTTCTTTCCATACCATCATTTCCTGGGATAATGCCTGCGCTTGTTCCTGAATTATTACTCCTACCTCACAAGGTGGCAATAAGTCATGTGCCATTCTATCTGCCTGCATCATAATAAACTGAAGGCCGTACCCTGCTGCCCTTTTTGTTGCTGTGTCCACTTCCTGATTTCCCCGAGCTACCATCGTATCTGTTTTATCATGCCCCTTACATTTAATAACTGCTAATGCCCTTGGTTTCAAGAGGGTCTCAGCCAATTTCCTAACATCCTTCTTGTGTTTAATTGGGGTCCTTGCTTCTAATCCATTGACTCAGCTAAACCTGTATTGTCCCTACCACATATGCCGAATCTGTATATATATTTACCCCCTTTCCTTCTGCCCATTCTAATGCTGCTATCATTCACTGTAGGTCGGGCAGTTGTGCTGACTCCTTTCCTCTCACTGTCCCTGTAATAATTTCTTCAAATCCTTCTGTGGTTCTCTGTACTACTGCATAGGTGGCTTTTAATCCGTCCGTGGGATGTCTGTAACAACAACCATCTGTAAATAAGGTTTCATCTGGTTCTCTCAAGGGTGAAGCCTGTAAATCAGGTCTTATTTTAATATCCCTTAGAACCCTCTTTTCACAACAGGGTGGTTCTCCCTCTCCCATATTGTCTGCCATATTAATGCCTTCATGGGTAAATGTAATATTTGGAGCATTCAGGATCTTTTCCAGTCTCGTCTGCCTCAGTGACGTCATTGTAAACGTTGTCGAGCTCACAAATGCTACAATACTGTGTGTTGTTAATACCATCAGGACATGTCCCATCACTATGTGTGCCACCTTTTGTAAAATCTTTGCTACCCACGCTGCATGTCTCGTGCATGGTGGGTGTCTGTCTTCAGTGGGATCTAGTGTGATACTCACATACATGAGCACACATCTTCCACCCCCTTTTTTCTGAAAAAGGACACCAACAATCGTGTGTGCTTTTTCAGAAACATCCAAAAAGAAAGGGTGTCTATAATTTGGAATCACCAAATCTATAGCGGTTGTAAGAGCTTGCTTAAGTAGAATAAAACTCATCTCCGCCTGTGCAGTCCAATCAAGTGTAGCTCCCAGATTCCTCATCCCCTGCTCATTCACCAAAGTTCGCAGTGGATGTGTCAACTCACCATACGATGGGATAAACTGCCTACTATAACCTGTCAAACGCAAAAACGAAAGCATTTTCTTAACTGTCTTAGGTTTTGGATGATGTAGTATCGCTGTACGATGCACAGGGGATATCCCTGTACCTTTCGCTGAGACCATTCTTCCTAAAAAGGAGACCACTTGTCTACAACATTGCAACTTTAAGCGAGAAACTTTAAAACCTGCCTTGAACAGCTGCACTAGCAGGAGTTTTGTGGCCTCCAAACAGGAGACAGGCTCAGGTGCTGCCAATAAGATATCATCTATGTACTGGATCAGAACTACCCCACCTGGCAGTACTAGCCCCCCCCCCCCCAGCTGTTCTTTCAAAACCTGATTGAAAATCCCTGGGGATAAGATAAAGCCCTGTGGGAGTCGAGTATAACGTAACTTTATACCTCTATACGTAAAGGAAAACATATCTCTAAACTGTTCTGCCAGCGGCAAACAAAAGAAAGCATTCGCTAAATCTATACAAGAGAACCACTTGTGGTATGGAGTTAAAGCAGTCATGGCGGTATATGAGTTCGGTACTGGAACTGTGAGTGTTCGCACAATACCATTAATGCGCCTTAAGTCATGGGCCATCCGATATTTGCCCGTGTCCTGTTTCGGAACAGGTAAGATGGGTGTATTCCAACTTGAACACGAATGTTCCAACACCCCTGAATACATAAGGCCATCAATGGAATCTGCCAGACCCATCTCAGCCTTGGGTTTATGGGGATGCTGTGTCTGCCAAATGGGAGTATAATCTGAAAGTTCAAAGGTTATGGGATCAACCTGCTGGCAAAAACCCACGTCTGCTGGTCCCACTGACCAAAGGACCTCAGGGAGAGAATCTAACATAGGGGCAGAGTCGGGATGATCCATCTTTTCTCCACCATGAAAGCGTTCAATCTGTCTATGCTCAAGGAGGACCCGATCATTTGAAGGGTACAAAATCCTGTATGCCTGACCAGATAGAGAGAACTACACTGTCGGTAATTGAGTGTCTGACCAGTCCCTCAAGGACATCAAGTTCTGACACATCGGTCCCAAATCTTTTGCCTGGTGATTAGTGCCAATTGCAAGAGTGACATGAGGATGGCACTGACCATCACATACCACTCCAGCTGCTCAGATGTCAGTGCCACCGTAGCGGCCACTCCCTCCTTTCCTACCACTATGTAGTCCGAATTAATCTCCCATTGCATGCCCTCTACCTCTTCACAAAAGGCATGCTGATAAATTTCATCCCCATCTCTATCGTAAAAAAGGGTAACATGGAGGGGGTCCGAGGCAGGGGTATATGGGTGTAATGTCTGGATCCACGGCTTCCATTGATTATAAAGCTTTAGCAGCCCTCCCTTCTGTGGGTCCTCTGGTTCCAGCAGTCCCCAGTAAATGTCAGCCCATAGTCCCTCAGACGCGGATCCTCCAGCGGCTGACAACAACATCTGAGAATTGGAACAAAGCGTAGTTAATGAACAGCTCATTGAATATCCATTTGGAAAGGTGACCTCTATTCCGCTAGGTCCACAAAGGATCGATGCTCCACACCTGACCAGCAGATCTCTGGCCAAAAGATTAGTAGGGCACATTGCCGACAGAATATATTGATGTGTGAAAGTCTGTCCTGCCACAGAAGTGACTAGTGGTGTAGAAAACAGCAGATTTTCTGGTGTATCCAAGAACCCTATCAACTGGACGCTAGAGGATGACTTTTTAGATTGAAACTCAGCACCAGTAAGTGTTGAAAATCTGGCACCCGTATCTACTAAAAATGATACTTTCATGTCCATCACTTTAATCTGCAGGAAGGGGTGCTCGGGCCCCGTCACTGTGGGTAACATTGCTCCTCCTCCGTCAGCAATGGGAATTGTCTCGTCGGAGCTAGAGCCGCATGGGGTGCCTGATGTACCGGGGGTGGCACTGACGATCTCTGAGGCTGGACCCAAGGCTCATATTGTGGTGGTCCATATCCCCTTCCCCCAGTGTCCTGAAGACCCCATGCTAGGGGGCACTCTCTCTTCCAGTGTCCTGGTTGACCACATCCAAAACATAAGGCTGGCTGCACTCGTGGAACACCCCAACCTCTCCCTCTTACTCGGAATCCCCCCATTGGACCCCCAGTTCTGCCCCCATAGGTGGGACCCAGTGCCCAATTTGGGGCTGGGTGCCAATTCATATTATTCCCTTGTGGTGGCTGCAGTAGCTGCTGAATCATCTGGTTTGCACCCTTTGAGGGATTCTTTTTTGCCTCATTTGCCTTTTTCCTAGCCTCTTCCAATTGAAGCTTAAGGAGTTGCACTTGTGCAGACTCTGTAATTTGTTTGTCCTCCTTTTGCTTAGCTCTATAACGCTTCATGTGATGGGCCAAATGTTTTTCCCATTGCTCAGTCGAGCAACCAGGAATATCAGGGTTATTCTCTAACACCTCCCTGACTACAGCTGGCAGCTCGCTTGTTACTGCAGACCTAAATAGTGTAGTCTGCAAGGGTTCTGTGGCTGGGTTTACTCCTGCTTTATCTGTCCAACTCTCTTTACACTGACTCAAAAAGGTCGAGATCTCCTCATCCTCCTTAATGGAAAATGTCAGGGACTGCATGACACCGGGGTGAACGGGAAACTTATTCTGCATTGCACCTCCTAGTGCCGTAGCATGTTTGGCAAATGGTTCGGCATCAGGGCACCTAGTGGTTCCTGCGACCATTTCTACCTGCTGTATTTCCCACAGCCCAAGCTGTAAAGGGGGTGGTGATCCTCTGACATTCCTACCGAGAAGGCATTCTCAAGTGTCTGTTCTTGCTCTCTCTCATCTGTTTTATCCAGTCACATACTAGTTTCCCTTACTCTACATACATCGTTCTATATTTCCTTCGTTAACTCCTTCATTTCCTCCACCCTTTCGTGCATAACTCTCTTAAGTCTCTCCTTCGCTTCCTGGAGTTCGTGACCTGCTAATTCAGTGACATTCACTATTCCCTCACTGATCTGCATCGCTGGCATCTGGGGAATCAGATAAGGTGGTGGCAACGTCTCTGGTAACTTTGGATATAGTGGGGCTGATGGCTTAACCTCCCCTGACATCTCCTCCCCCGTTTTCTCCTTTATGATAGGGGATGCCTTTTTAGTAGCATGCTGAAGGTTTGTTTCCACAGCCATGCAAGCCAATGTCATATTATGTAAATATGCTCTTTCACTTCCTTCTGTTGTTTAAATTTTCTTCTATTCAAGATAGACCCTTGTCCCTCTTCCTCATGTTCCTGTACCTCCTTTGTCGCCTCCCTTTCGGCTTCTCCTAAGTACAATACAAGCCTGATTTTTCCTAATCCTAGCAGCACCTTCCCCTGACTCTGCAGCTCTTTCCATATCTGATCGTACCATTTCATAGCCTTTACTTCCTCTCCCTTCGGTAGTCCACCCATTAATTGACTCCTTGTTTTTTCCCACTGCTGGTTTACAGATGGAGGAATCCATCCATATCCCCCATACTCCTGACATTCCTCTCCTTCCATCTTACATTCCTATCTTTTTCCCTTCAGACCTTGTAATTCAATCAGTCTCTCACCTGATAGAATTTCGCCCCCCATCAATTTACCTTGAACCTTCACACTTTCCTACAAACACAAAAGGAAAACTTATCACAATACTAAAACAAGTAACTATTAAACAATACTGAACAAGGAAAACTTAGTGCAATACTAACAAAAAAATGTAACTATTATACAATATTGAACAAGGAAAACTTAGCACACTACTAAAAAACGTAACTATTATACAATATGTTCATTAAATCTATTTGGCCAAGAACTCTAACTTTTATATCTATGTCTCTACTAGGGGATTCTAACCCCTATTTCTCTAGGGGGACTCCAACCCCCGTTTTTATTCCAGGGGACTCAAACCCCTGTTTTCCTAGGGGGCCTCTAACCCCTGTTTTCTCCAGGGGACTCTAACCCCTGGGTTTTTCAGGGGACTCTAACCCCTGTTTCTCCAGGGGACTCTAACCCCTGGGTTTTTCAGGGGACTCTAACCCTTGTTTTCTCCAGGGGACTCTAACCCCTGGGTTTTTCAGGGGACTCTAACCCCTGTTTTCTCCAGGGGACTCTAACCCCTGTTTTCTCCAGGGGACTCTAACCCCTGGGTCTCCAGGGGACTCTAACCCCTGGGTCTCCAGGGGACTCTAACCCCTGGTATTTTAAGCTTTATTCATTGGCTTCTACTAGGACTTTTGCAGAGTAGTGACAACACAGAATTTTATCATTGCCAAATTCATTTAAACAGGCGTCTGCTTACCTCCTTTTGTTGAGTGGCCACTTGTTATCACCACACCACAATCGACCGGTGTTTCGTCTCTTTCTCTTCTGTCACTTCTCCATCTTCATCATGTCGGGGTCACCAAATTGTCGGACTCTGGCTATACCCTACCCTTAATTTAGTCTATGTGTCGTCTGAGTCCAGCGTGTTCATTAAATGAAGTGATAGGAGAAGGTATTCGATTCAACAATCAGTTTATTACACAGCACAAGAATAAAGCTTAACAGAGCTCTGGTTCATAGGTCACCTGCACAGTGAGCTATTCCCCAAGACTGACCTCTACTGTCCAGTCTCTACAGTTTATATAGCTCAACCTTATCATACAGAACAAAAGTTGGCTTTCTTTGCTAGATTTCTTGCATAAGATTTATCACAAGTAATTTCCTGCTCTGCAGATATCTGGGGTGTAGAGCTCCCATCTTAATCCTCAAGGCCAGAATATCCTGTGGTTTTGATCAGAAATCAATTCATACCCCAGATATTTCTAATTATTTCTTTGTTCTCATCTGGCCATATTCTTCTGTTCTACTCAACACCTCCTTCTTTCTTAGCCTTCTTACTGAGTTAGTTTCCATTCTCTTTGTTTCTGACAGTCTCTGTCAGGATTCTTTTTGTTCTTGTCTGGCCATCGTCTCCTGTGCTAATCAACACCTCCTTTTGCCTTAACATTCCAACTAAATTGTTTCATACATATTCTCTCTTTTGTATTTGGAGAGCAGACAATTCTAAACCTACTGTAATCAGCCAACTTTGCTACATACTGTGGCTGCCCCTTACCTACATTACTCTTTCCCTTCACCATGAGGTAAATATTAAATTGTTACATAGTACTGGATTCATGTATACAAAATGAATAGTACATAAGCATATATTCTACATATTTTCTATGATTAATTAACCCCTATATTCCAACACCACCGAGACAGAGGTACACCAAAGAAGAGGTACAAGGACTGCTTAAAGAAATCTCTTGGTGCCTGCCACATTGACCACCGCCAGTGGGCTGATATCGCCTCAAACCGTGCATCTTGGCGCCTCACAGTTCGGTGGGCAGCAACCTCCTTTGAAGAAAACCACAGAGCCCACCTCACTGACAAAAGACAAAGGAGGAAAAACCCAACACCCAACCCCAACCAACCAATTTTCCCTTGCAACCGTTGCAACCTTGTCTGCCTGTCCCGCATCGAACTTGTCAGCCACAAACGAGCCTGCAGCTGACGTGGAAATTACCCCTCCATAAATCTTCGTCCATGAAGCCAAGCCAAAGAAGAGACCTCCCATCTTAATCCTCAAGCCCAGAACATCCTATTGTCTTGATCAGAAATCAATTCATACCCCATATATTTCTAATTATTTCTTTGTTCTCATCGTCTTCTGTTCTACTCAACACCTCCTTATGCCTTAGCCTTGCTACTGAATTGGTTTATACATTTTATTTGTCTCTGACATTCTCAGTCATGTCAAAGAGAACTCTTTGTTCTTGTCTGGCCATAGTCTTCTGTTCTACTCAACACCTCCTCATGACTTAGTCTACTAAATTGGTTCATACATTTTCTCTCTTTTGTGTTTGGAGGCAGCAAATTCTACATGTACTATAATCAGCCAACTTTGCTACATACTGTGGCTGTTACTTAATTGCATTCCTATTTCCCTTAAACAGTATAATTGAAGTAAATAGTAAATTGTTACATAGTACTGGATTAATGAATACATAATGAATAGTACATAGGCATATTTTCTATGATTACTTAACCCCTTGGTTCCAACAGCTGCAATGTTGTTTCTTCGTAAGGTGTAGTGGGGGGTGAGGCCCATTGTGCACTATTGTAATGCTTTCTAACTGGCACTGAAAATCTAACCCCAATAGTACCGGGGCACAGAGGTGAGGGAGTACTAGTAATTTGAACCCTTCGTATTTTGTGCCCTGGATTTCTAGAGTAACCCTGCAAAACTGTTTTACCTCAGCCGCAAGGCGGCTGGCTGCTAACAGGATCTGGTGCTCACTCGGGCATGTGGGGAGGGCAAGGCGGTTGACTAACCCCTGGTCAATAAAACTTTCAGAGCTTCCACTATCTATTAAGCAATTTACCCTCACATCATTAATTTTGATGCACACAGTGGCGTCAGATAAGTTGTGTGGACTCACCTGATTCATGCGTAGGGAGGCAAGTCTGGCGTGTCCTTCGTATCATTCCATCCGATAGTACTTGGCGTCATATTAATCTCCTGAAGACTGTGTCCTCTGCTTTGTAGCATTTGTCCAAGATTGCCGGCTGCACATGACATTCTTCTTCTCCTGTTTGTCTGTGGAGAAGGAAGAGCTTTCCCATCTCTCATTAGCATGAGAATGGGCCTTGGCTGTGGCCTTGGGGCTTCTGCAGACTTTTGCATAATTCCCACGTTTTCCACAGTTGGAACAGACATTTTTTTCTGGCAGAGCAGAGGGCTCTGGGGTGCTTTCTTTGTCCACAGAAAAAGCACTTTGGACGCTCAAGGTGTGCTGCTGCTGTGAGGCAGCATACTTTTCTTTTCGTGGGGCTAGAACGTCCAGCAGTGTGACATTTGTCCAAGCCACAGGGTCCTGTGAGTACTCCTCCAATTTTTTCCTGGTGCTTTCTAAAGCTTTTGCAATAGTCTCTGCCTCATCTAGCCCAACCATTCCTTTCTCCAACAATCGATGTTTCATCTCAGTGGACCATATGCCCGCAACAATTCTGTCCCTAATAAGGTCCTCCGCATACTCCTGAGCTAATACTGCTTTAAAGCTGCAGCCTCTCGCCAGGTCTTTCAGAGAGAGTATAAAGTCTCTGGCAGACTCCCCTACTTGTTGTGACCTGGTCATGAGTCTGTACTGGGAGTGGAGTTCACTATGCCCCTTACTGTCTTCTTCTTTCTTCTTTTCTCTGTAAAATGTTCATTCCCTCTTGGTAGGACCTGGCATCCTGTATAAGGTAGTAAAGGTCGTCTCCCAGTTGGGCTAACAGCAGCATTAATAGCTCTTTATCCGATGCCTCAGCACCCTCCACGAAATTCAGAAAGCATCTCTGCCAGCGGCCGAAGTGCATGCCGGCTCTGGGATTTCTGGGGTTGAGCCCCAGCCTGACTGGTCGCAGCACATGGCTAAGCTACAGTCTCTGGTCCCTTAGGTGTATCAAGGGTGGACCTTGGGGTACTGGGAGTTGCTGGTAGAGCCTCTGTGGGACTTGTGTCTGCTGGAGGAGTAACCTGGGTGCTTGGAGCTGTTGGCTGAGTCTCTAGCTTTGGGACATTTGGAGCGGTAGTGTCAAGTCTCAGTGGTACTGGGGAAACTGCTGCTAGGGGAGTGACGGTAGCAGTGTCTACTTTCCCTGGCTCTGGAATGGTTGCGAATTCTGCACATACGTGGCGATCGGGAGCACGACTTGTGGAGTTCCTCCCACCTGCACATGTAGTGGCCCCTTTCTGATCGGACCGGGGTTTAGAGTCGGTGTCACCCATACAGGTGAATCCATGAGCAGGCGGGGTTCTTGGCTGTTTATTACCTGCCCTATCATAGTTCTGTGGTCTTCCCTGCATTCCACCATGATTCCAGTACAGCGGTTCCTCGCCGTCTCTGTCCTCGGAAGGACATGCGTGCTAGTCGCCCCAGATTCCATTCCTCAGGAAGAGTCTCCAGGTGGTCGGGAATGCACATTGGAGCAGAAGCAGCTTCCATCCTTGTAGCTCTCATATTAGTTTATTAAATTGTACTGACAATAACCACAACAGCAGTGAGAGTATAAGACAGCTTTAATAAACTAATATGTACACTAAGAGGTCTTGTCTCTCTGCCAGACAAACCTGGAAGGCCAGACTGTAGCTCTGGACTGCTTTATATACAAGGTCACCGGGGTGACCCCTGGTGACCTAGTGGTGTAATTCCATATCACCACAGTAACCATTTAACTGTTTCTGGTGAGCCTGGTGAAAATTCATAAATGTTAAATTCTGTGCACAGTATAAACATTTCCTGATGCTGGTGAACTTGGAGGAGTGAGAAGTGAGATTGGACTGTGAATCAAATAACTTTTCTGAACTTATACACATTACATACACATTACACTTAGAATTAGAAGGGGGTTATGTTACGTTAATAGTAATAAGTCAAAGTTTGATCCTGTTTTTATGTTTAAAGAAATGAAAAACAACTTTTGTTTAAATAACAATTTGTTTTGGTGAATTTTTATTGCTGTTGGGTTTTGGGGTCCTCTGGGCCTATAACACTATTGAAAGAGAGGTGACCTGAAGTATTGATTGTGGAAAGGACAGTTATTGCTTCACCATCTGTGTGCTTTCAACATTTGTTATTAAATATTATTGTAGGATTTGGGATGCAATAGGTTGCCTGCTTATTGCTCAAATATCAGATTGAGATTTCAAGTTTATTATCAGACTACATACATGACAACACATACAAGCCTGAGACTTATTTTTCTGTGGCAAGGTAGAATTACCTCTTATTGGTAATGTAAAAAAGAACTGTACAAAATATACACATGTAAACAAATAAAGAAATGTAAAGAGATAAAGAAATGTAAACAAGCTGACTATACAACACAAATAATTATTTAAAAAAGTCAATAAACTGCAAAAGTAAGAGTCCTTAAATTCTCTTAAGACTTCTGATTGTGTTTGTTGTTGAGGAGTCTGACTAAGGAGGAAGAAATAATAATGAACGTAATGTTGGGCTGCTTACGTTAATATATTAGGCACACATTTTATTACCTTATCAGCTAGCAACCAGCTGGTGGGGCTGGCTCAGGTATGCCCAACATAGAGAAGGTGATTAAGACGGCCAGTGGCAAGGTGTGTATACATTCAAAGGAGGCATTAGCAAGGTGAACTCTTACCTGTGGTGGGCTGAGCCTTGATTGACAGATGAGGTGACTTCTGACCAACCTGATCAGATGATCCTCCAGGATCAAACATATTGATTACCCTTTGTTTTGAGCAGTTTCTTGTCTGACCTGTTGGATAATCCTCCAGATAACAGGTGGAGGGAAGGCCAATGAGTCCTTCACCGCTGCTCGCATCCTCTTGCTGTTGTCAGCTAATTATATGTGTGCCTAATATATTAATGTATGGAGCCCAACATACATTCATTATTATTTCCTCATGAATCATGAGAATGTGTTCTGTGAAACTGAAGTAACACTTGGGAAGCATCAAAGGATTTGCTATAGAATTAAATCTAGTCTGGACAAAGCATGCACATTTTGAATTCTTATTCTTGTTAAGGGTTGATATTTTCTATGAGGAACATGTAACACCTTCGCCATATGTGAAATATGTGAATGTTGCAAATGTGATGTGACATTGGTATCTAGATAATCTTCGGATCATCTTCATCATATTTGTACCTTCCAGAGAGCATTTGTTTTTACTACTTGTGTTCATGTTGTATTAATATCCTTTGGGAAATTTCCTGATGGGGACTTTTGTGTCCTCACTCAAAGCAGTGAGTCAAATCCAGGAGGACATAGATCTCTAATATCCATTCTCAACCTTTTATTTTGGTTATGGCTCCCTTAGGACTCTGCCCAATGTTTATGGGCCCCGTTCCCTGTGAAGCAGTCAAGTTTCAGAATCAGAATCTGAATTTATTGCCATGAACAAGTCACAAAATTTGATGTTTTGTGGCAGCATCATAGCACAAACATTCATATAAACCACTTTTACAACAGTAAATTAAGAAAAAAGCAAAATAGTGCACAAAAAATAAGGCAGTATCTTTGATTCTTTGATTATTGAAGAGTTTGAAGGCACTGGGGAAGAAACTGTCCTTGTGCCATTGAGTGGTTATCTTTAGGCTCCTGAACCTTCTTCCTGATGATAGCAGAGTAAAGAGAGCATGGTCTGGGTGGTGGGGGCCTTTGAGGAAAGAGGTTATTTTATTAAGACATTGTCTCTAGTTGATGTCCTAGATGGATTGAAGGCTGGTGCCTGTGATGTTGCAGGCCAAGTAACAACCCTTGAGATTTTTCTTCTCCTGAGAGTTGGCGCCTCCATGCAAGACAGTGATGCAACCAGCCAGAACACTCTCCACAGTGCACTTGTAGACGTTTTCGAGAGTCTTCGGTGACATACCGAATCTCCTCAAGGACCTCATGAAGTATAGCCACTGGGGAGCCTTTTTCATGATTGCATTGACAAGGAGGCTTTAGGACAGATCCTTTGAGATGTTAACACCCAGGAATTTGAATTTGACTCTCTCCACTACTGACCCCTTAATGAGGACTGGGTCATATTCCCCTAACTTCCTCCTTAAGTCCACAATCATCTCCTTGGTTTTGCTAATGTTGAGTGCAAGCTTGTTGGCATGAGCTGATCTTTTTCCCTCCTGAATGCTTCCACACTTCCATTTGTGATTCTGCAATCAACTGTGATGCCATTGGTAAATTTGTTGATAGCATTGGAATTGTGCCTGGTCAAACTGTCATGGGTGTATAATGAGTAGAGTAGGGGGCTAAGCATGCATCCTTGAGGTGTGCCTGTGTTAATAATCAGTGAGGTGGAGACATTGTTTCCAATTCGTACTGATTGTGGTTTTCTGATGAGAAAGTCAAGGATCCAGTTGCAGAGTGGGGTGCAGATGCCCAGAGTTTATGGCTTCTTGACTGGGACTGAGGGAATAATGGTGATAAATGCTAAGCTGTAGTTGATGAAGAGCAGATGTATGTATGTGCTCCTGTTTTTCGGGTGATTCAGGATTGAGTGGAGAGCCAGTGATTTTGTGTCTTCTGTGAAGTGATTGTGACAATAAGCGAATTGCAGTGGGTCCAGACATTTGCCAGGTACTGGCCATGACCAGTATTAACAAAGTATTTAATCACAGTAGAAGTTAGTGTTACTGGGCGATAGTCATTTAAGCAGTTCACACTGCTCTTTTTGCGGAAACTGCCAAAATGTTTGGCCTGGAAGTCAGCCTGAAGAAAACTGAGGTCCTCCATCAGCCAGCTCCCCACCATGACTACCAGCCCCCCCACATCTCCATCGGGCACACAAAACTCAAAACGGTCAACCAGTTTACCTATCTCGGCTGCACCATTTCATCAGATGCAAGGATCGACAATGAGATAGACAACAGACTCGCCAAGGCAAATAGCGCCTTTGGAAGACTACACAAAAGAGTCTGGAAAAACAACCAACTGAAAAACCTCACAAAGATAAGCGTATACAGAGCCGTTGTCATACCCACACTCCTGTTTGGCTCCGAATCATGGGTCCTCTACCGGCACCACCTACGGCTCCTAGAACGCTTCCACCAGCGTTGTCTCCGCTCCATCCTCAACATCCATTGGAGCGCTCACACCCCTAACGTCGAGGTACTCGAGATGGCAGAGGTCGACAGCATCGAGTCCACGCTGCTGAAGATCCAGCTGCGCTGGATGGGTCACGTCTCCAGAATGGAGGACCATCGCCTTCCCAAGATCGTATTATATGGCGAGCTCTCCACTGGCCACCGTGACAGAGGTGCACCAAAGAAAAGGTACAAGGACTGCCTAAAGAAATCTCTTGGTGCCTGCCACATTGACCACCGCCAGTGGGCTGATAACGCCTCAAACCGTGCATCTTGGCGCCTCACAGTTTGGCGGGCAGCAGCCTCCTTTGAAGAAGACCGCAGAGCCTACCTCACTGACAAAAGGCAAAGGAGGAAAAACCCAACACCCAACCCCAACCAACCAATTTTCCCTTGCAACCGCTGCAATCGTGTCTGCCTGTCCCGCATCGGACTGGTCAGCCACAAACGAGCCTGCAGCTGACGTGGACTTTTTACCCCCTCCATAAATCTTCGTCCGCGAAGCCAAGCCAAAGAAAAGAAGACTGCTCTTTTTGGCACCGGGATGATTGATGCCCTTTTGAAGCAGGTAGGAAACTCTGACTGCAGCAATGAGAGTTTGAAAATGTACATGAAAACTCCAGTTTGTTGGTTGGCGCAGATTTTCAACATCCTTCCAGGTATACTGTCCGGACCTGATGCTGTGCAAGAGTTCACTCTCTTCAATTATGTTCTGACATTGTCCTCAGAGACAGATATCACAAGGTCCTCAGCCTTTACTGTTCAGTTCTCCTGCTCAAGGCGGGCATAGAAGGTGTTCAGCTCCAGATAATGAGGGATCACAGCCATACATGGTACTCGCCTTTGCTTTGTAGGCTGTAATGGCCTGCACTCCTTGCAATAGCTGGTGTGTATCTGGCTCTGTCTCCAGATTCCTTCAGAATTGTCACTTTGCTTCAGAGATGGCCTTCTGCTGGTTGGTTCCTAGACTTCTTATAGAGATCTAGTTTCTTGACCTTAAATGCTCTTGATCTTGCCCTCAGCAGGTTGCAAATCCTCTGATTCATCCAAGGCTTCTGGTTGGGAAACACTTTGTATGTCCTTGTGGGTACACACTCATCCACTGAGGTCTTGATGAAGTTGGTGACACATGTTGCATACTTACATACTTTTCTCCTACTGACTACATAAAAAAACATTAAAAATATTTTATGGTTTCAGTCTGTGGTCCCCCTTAAATGTGCTGTGGCTCCTGGAGTGGGGAGGCACATGGCCCCACTGAGAATGCCTAATCTATAGTATCAGTGCACCAATTCTCTACCTGATCCAGGAGTACTACAGAAGCTAAAATAAATGATCTCAGCAAAGACAAATCTATCAAGACAAAAAGTTTGTTCCTTCTGAGTTGCACATCAAAGCAGGGATATCAGAACATGACAAATCTGCTGCAATGCAATGTAAGTGTATTCCCTATTTCAACAATATTTCTAGTTATTTTCTTGCCCTAAGCAATCCTGTAAGTGATGGCCAAATTTTGCATTGGAAAATTATTATATAGATAATAAAGAGTGCGCTACCTTATCCTTTATTTGTTTTTACTTCCATTTCATATGTACTTCCAAATGAACTAAGATTATTCTAATGTTGAATGTTCATTCAATTTACCCAAATTTATCTGGTAAGCGATTTTACATGTCACTACAACAACATTGACCACTTCTGGTATTAAAATTCTCTGAAGATCACAGCCTGAGTGTTAATATGTCTGAAGACATCTATTTATCTGTGGTATTCTGAAGGTATATTGCTGTCCTGCTGAGCAATGTTCAAGGCCAAGAAACTGGGGGTGTTAATGTTGACATGGCTGTGCTTCTATCTGCCTAATTGAATACAATCTGAGAACTATAAATACTTACAGGCACATTTCATGAATATCTCAAAATTGAATGCTCTTGGACATGCAAGATATGAATTGTTTAATTGATGTGTCCTTCATGTTTTCTAAAGAATAAAGAGATAAAGTTCTTAGATTCTGTGACTTCAAACTATATTTATTTAAACTTTAACATTTACATCTTTTTAATTTTTAGCATTGCAATCTTATGTTTGCAACTGATTTGAATCAGTAGGCACTTTCAGATGGCCACAATATGCTCCTGTGCAGCTGTATTGTGGCCATCTGAAACAGGAGAACCTGGCCAGGTTCTACTCACATCATCCTTCTCCAGTAGCTATAATATCCTGCTTGGAGTATCCTCTGTGACAGCTAAAAGCAGCCGGGCTGCCAGTGGGCGGCCTGATGACGTCACGGTGACGTTGTCAGCCTTCGACTCTTGTTTTGAATAGTGAAAAGAAAAAGTGCTATCGGTGGAGGTTATTCGGGTGTAAATCTTGGGCGGAAAAGACCCTTTTTTTAAACCGTGCTGTATATCTACATTTAAATTTAAAAAGGCACAATTGAGAGAATGGAAGAGGTCTTGTGCCTCAGTGGAACTCTTTATCTTTCTCCTGAAACATATTGTTTATCAATTGGTCAACGAGCATCAGCTAGATAATAGAAATAAAACTCCCTCTGTACTGGGGAAGTTTAGCTTTTAGCATATTCATGACAAGCTAAAAAAAAATTATTTTGATGTTTTCATGTCATTTTATATAAGTAACCACACTACAATGGCGTGATACTGAATCTCATGCACCACGCACAAATTTAGCACCAAAGTCAATAGAGAGCGAAGGGAATCACCCCCACTCAGCTGTCCCTGCATCAATTTTATTTGCCAAATTCACCCACTTCAATTATGCTGTGAGCCCAAGGGCGTTGCAACCTGTGAAGAACACTGTCATTTGTTTGTGCTATGTAATATTTATGACAAAACGAGTTTTGCACAAGTTCAGGTCCTTTCTGACACGAGATTCAGGATGCTGAGGCAGGGATTGAGTTGTGCATTAATATTTTGTAACCAGCGTATAACAGCGTCCACTTTGTGAGGTCACTCTGCAGATGATAAAATGTATAATTTTGATGGAACAAGGGGCAATTTAAAAAAAATAAAATGCAATGATTTCGATTAACGATTTCTTATTGTTTAAGTAAATGGTCATTCCCACAATTACAAGACATGTAGGAAGTCTGCGACCAAGACCTGGATGCGTTTGAATGAAACATAATATAACTGCAAAGTATTTGTTGCTTTCCTGCTTTAAGGTTTTCTCTTGGCTTGCTTAAGAAACTGATGCACAGTTATCTTCAGAAAGTAATAGATGTTCGAGCTGTAATTAGATTAAGGTCTCCCAGTTCCTAGTATTGTAATGAAAGGACTAAATATTGTTCCATGTTAGCTCAAAGAAGGTTTTCTCCCTAGTTCTGAGTCTCTCTCTCTCTCTCTGAGCTTTGGTTGAACCCTGGACTCGGGATAAGAACAGCAAACAGACTGAGAATTGTTCCACTTTCACAGACCTCTCCCCCTTGGTTGGAGACTGTCTGAAAACCAAGCATTGTATCATAACACAAACGTTTTGACTGGATGAGAAAAAAGTACTTTTAAAAAGGGCGTTAGGCACAACTCGAGGTCTGCATACCGCCAGAGAATATTAGAAGCATAAATGTTTCCTGAAGGTCCTCTTTGAATAGTTTGAGGCGTGTGGCAAATGAAGAAAATTTTTGTCAGAGCAGTATCATTATTCCAATGATGCGCAAAAATAGACAGAATTGTGAAACAACTCAATGAAATGTGTAGTTGAGTGTAAGTGATTGTTCAGCACATTGTTGTCATGTGAGTGAGAGCATGTTTCCATCAACATTCCCAAAGGGCTTTCCTTCTCCAGGATAAGAGGTTCTTAAACTAATTGGTGGAACTTTGGCAGTTGGAATATTCTTGAGCAGCTGATCACAACTTCACGGGTAATGCCTTATCCAGCAATTTACTGTTTAGCGAGCATTTACTATCCGGTACTGGCAGTGGTTGGTATTCCCGGTAAGGCGCAGAATCGAGATAATATTTGATTGGATCCATTACATTTATTGCATTTCAACTATCTGTTCCACATTAATAGAATTTTTAGGGTGATCAATTTTGTTATCCATCAACGCCGTATTTAAGTGTATGATTGGAACTGGAAATAGACAGCAGGTCAAAGAGGCATGAAGATGAAATCTCGTCATCGGCATTGGGCACAGGAGATAAAATATTGATTTGTGGTAAACAAACAATCTTGACATCTGTGTCGGGCACCTACATATGCATGTGTGAAATACCACAGTCTCATATGATTGAACAGGAAGTTGAGCTGAAGTGGTAAGGACCAGCTCCGCTAATGCATCACCATGGCCACGGTCAGAAGGAAAGGAATATCAAACAAAGCACATCGTAACAAGAGAACTGGGCCTTGGTCTTAAAATGTGGAGAACTCAAAGTGGTAACCAAGTGACATTTTTTCAACTGTTTAGTGACATCTTTGTATCTTTCTAGAGAGATGTGAAATCACAGAGTAACTTGGGGAGAACGGCTGGTGCATTCAGCCCGCTGGTCCCTTGATGTATGTGCACACCTTCTGCCCGACATGCCTGATTGAATGTCTGGCCGGGGAGACTCTCGTCGGTGCTGGTGGGGACACTTCCCACCCCCCATTTGTTGCCAGTCCCATCCCAGGTTTGTCACCACGGCGTTTGTGCTGCCCTCATCTCCATTTCAGCGCCACCAGTCCAACCTAACCTTGCCCCACTTTCCCTTCTATCCTCTACGCACCTGATTCTGTTGTGTTCCACATCAGCCCCACGTGCTGCAATGACGTCAAGGCAGCGTGGGCGGAACTAGACCACTGTCCCGAGGAGCCGGCTTTCACTGGTAGATGGCTATCAGTCAGCTGGCACGTTCAAGTGCCAAAAAGGTGGCCACTCCGTGGCCACCTAAACATGCCAGCTGAACTCCCCTAGCCATGACTGCCAGCACATGATCTTCTTGGGAACACCGAAAAGTGGCTACAGGTAATCATAGATTGGAGACTGGGGCATGTGGAGCAAGTTGTGAGCTAACTGCTGCCCCTACTCTTTCCCCCCCCCCCCCCCCATTGTGAGGTCTAAGAGTTTATAATTTCCTGATCTGAGTTGCTCTTGACTATGGTGTCACCAAAGGAAGGTGCAAGTCAGCACTTTTTTTGGGAGGGTTTCTGGCAACTTTGTCATATCCAGGATTAAAATGGAAGTCTTAGGATCAACAACAGGAAGAATAGTGATGTTTCATAGGTCTCTGCACTTTGATGTTAACTTTTTTATGTCTGTGAAGCTGATGGTTGGCAGAAAAGCACCAGGGCCACAGTACCAATTCTCCAGCCATCATCTCCCTTCCTGTTTCATTCACAGCTGGAGGATCTTCAGAATGGATCTTAACACATTTGTTATCACAAAAACATTTCACGTCATAGGGATGTCACCGTTCTCTAGCTCATCACGACTTTGTAACCATGTCCTGTGCAAAATTGGGAGAGCTCTTTCAGAAGTAAAGCATGAAAGTTTGCAGACTTCATGATTGAAGTAAAAACACAATTCTGGAGAAACTTAGCAGGTCAAACAATGTACTTTATATAGCAAAGATAAAGGTACAGTCCTCTTAAAGGGGAGAGTGTCACCAGAGATGGACCAAGTGAATATAAGGTTGGGGTGAAATAAAGTTGATGAGTTCACCACAGGTGGATGAGGCAGCACAGCTCTAGTTATCAGTGCAGTAGAAGATGAGTTGAGGGACCTTTACTGTGTCGGCTTTTTTCATCAAAAGAAAGATATGCTTTCATCAAGCTTACCTTGATTAAGGGTCCAGTCTTGAAACGTTGGTTATGTATCTTTATCATGCTATATAAAGTATACTGTTTAACCTGCTGAGTTTCTCCAGTATTGTGTTTTAACTTAGAGTTATCTCAGGAGTAATTAAGCAAGAGCATTTGGAAGAACTGAAATCAGTAAAAATACTGATGGCATTATGAGCATGGGCCTTCAGTATTCATAAACAAGGGAATCAGTGGCCTGACCACTAAAGACTGAATGACATGGCTGTTAGATTTGGTACACCATAGTCTATGACCTCTTGGCATGGCGATCCTTCACTATTGCCATCAAGCCGAGAGTCAAACTCTGATTTAACAAGAAATATTGAGAGCAGGCTGCATACAAGATGATATTTTCTTAAAAATGAAAAATCAACCTGGTGAACGACCAAGACAGGATAACATGCAACCGAAACAGCATAAGCAGTCTGTCAGTTCAGAGCAATACGATGCCACAACCAGTGGGACAGGTCAATGTTCTGCAGGCTAGTCTCCACTAGTCATGAATGCTGGACAATTAAACATCAAACAAAGAATATAAGTTGTAAGAATATTCACAGCTTCAATGATAATGTGATCCAGTTTAAGTTCCAAAGAAGCATTTGCAATCATATTCATCTGGCATAGGCACATCTTAGCTTTCTCTTGAGGTCCTTGTCAGCAGAGAAGAACTTACCCTGTCAATATGATTCACTTCATGTAATATTAAAAAATCTTGAACCATGTAAAGAGAGGCAATTGGACCAGAAAATGACCTGACATTAAGAGTTAAGGGATTCCATAATCAATGGATCAGATTGGAGTTTGGCAATTCTGCAGTTGAAAATAGCTGAACATTTGAAGACATGATCTTGACAAGCTCTTCACTATCTCTTGATGTGGAAAATGCCACCTATTTATCATTGCTAATTGCACCCATCAAACATATGGTAAAAAGTCTGAATGAAAAGCGAGACTGTCCTTGATGTAAAAGAAGGTCTTTCTTTGCTTTCTTTTTAAAATATTTTATTAATCTTAATAAATCACTTATAATACTAATATAATACAATAAAATGATATGGATAGTTACATGTAATTAATAAAACTTTCAGTGTTTTGAAAGCAAATGTAAATTGTAAAACATATACATAATTCATAGTTCAAATAATATTTTATAAAATAAGAAAATTAATAATTGAAAAAGGAAATAAAAAAGAAAAGAGAAAAAAGGAAAGTAATAATAAAGAGACAAAACAGAAAGAAATAACTCAATGCCCCTCCAGAGCAGCGTTGCCAGATACTACATATGAATAATATTAATGGATAAATGGAGATAAAAAAACAATGTGAAAAAGAACATACAAAAGTTACTAGTCAGACAATTAAATTACATTGAAGTTATGAAATAATAAATGACCCCCACAGCATCTGAAATGTTATATCTGAATTATTAGTTGAATAACAAAGCTTTTCCATATTCAGACAAGACATGATGTCACGCAATCATTGATCATGAATGGTGGGGGTGGGGGGGGCGGCAGCATCCTTCAATTTAAGTAAAATTCTAGCCTCATCAAAAGAGAGGCAAAAGAGATAGCATGACATGAACCAAGGATAAAGTACCAAAGCGGGCCACCAAAAGATTTGGTCCTAAATCTATATTGAAAATTGTAGACTAGAACAAGTCCAGAACATATGAATTAATAACATTTCTCTGTTCCTACACCTGTCACAACAGAGTAAAAATGAGACAATTTAACCTCAAGGTACAACCTTAAATTGTAATAAACAATGCATAACGAAGAGCTATTAACCAACTTAAGAATTGTGTCCCAATCTACATCCATGTAGTCAAATTTAAATCTTGTTCCCAAGCATTTTTAATTTTAACCAGTGAAGTCTGTTTTAAACATAACAATTTCTCATAAATAGTAGGATTATTAAACCTTTACGAGGAAACATTAAAATAAAAAAAAACCATATCTACAAAATTTGATCAGACTCTCTTGGAAAATCAGAAAGCTGATTCAAGAAAATGTTGGGTTTGCAAATATCTAAAAAATTGAAATTTGAAAGCTGCTCAAATGATCCAAAATATCCATCAATGAACAGATCCTTAAAACTTTGAATACCCTCTCTATACCATTTCTGAAAAATAGCATCATTCAAGAAAGGTTGAAAAAAGTGATTAGATACAATAGGACTTGAAAGAGAGAAATTCTGAAATGCAAAATGTTTTCTGAACTGTGTCCAAATTCTCATAGAATTTTTAACAATGGGATTATCTATTAACTTTGCTGAAAATGGAAGTGAAGAGCTCAGAAGTGCTAAATTGGGAAAATTTGAGGGGGAACTTAACTCCATTAATACCCATAATAGGTGGTCAGAATGATTATAAAAAAAAGACAAAAATGTAAGATATCATAAATTGACTGCCCAATAATAAAATCTAAAGTTAGGGAGAGCCATACTAGTGTAGCCAGTTAAATTGCAGTGGTGGTTGATGAATGCAAAATAATGACACACACAGTTGCAAGTAAATCAGAACTCGTTTGAGTCATGTGCGTATTCTTTTAAAACACTGAACCATGCACGCCACATCATGTCATCATAATATTATGACATCTTGTGCCAATTTGCTAGACTTCTGGGAGTTGATATCTATAGTGTTGTTACCTGGACCCCCAACCCCTCAGAACCAACACTATCACCTGGTAGTTTTTTTGGGAAGTCAACTCCTGCATCAGACTGCTGGCTGTTGAATAGGGACAGACTTGAGCCTATCATTTGTGAATGACAGAGGCTGCCCGGCAATATCCAAGATGCAGGTTGACATTGTTCATCTTTTCACCCTGTATTCCCTTGTATGGCACCTACAATGGCTGTCCATGTGTTCTTCTACGTACGAACACGTATTCACAGTCCTTCAGTTCGTGTGGTATGAAAGAAGCATGTTTGGCATGTGATGATGATGGCACAGGGGATGATTAGTCTATGCAACAGTTCTTTGGGATCCATTTTTACTGGATCTGTGTGGAACGAGTTCCCCTGGGACCACCAAAGGCGCACTGTATACAATCTCTGCAGACGAGACATTTGAGAGATTGCCTGGCTATAGGAGCTGATGTGTTCAGAGAGTTGGCTTGGGAAATAGTGTCAACAACCGAGGTGCTGGGTGCAGACATCTATGACACAGTGACATTGTCTGAAGACGTCTTGGTGTGTGTTTTTGCCAGCCACAGGATGTCTACCTCTGCAGCTCCTGCCCTGGGGGGGTCTTCAAAGGTACTCTGCGATAACAAGAGTCTAATGTCTTCTGGCATTCTCTCCAGGAAGAACTGTTTGAATAACATATCTGGCATGTCATCCATGAGTTCAGACGGGGCACAGTCACCCAACTCCTCCATGTGTAACAGTCTGGTGGTCCTCTCTCTGTCATATATGCCATAAATTCACAGCAGGAGCACTTTTAGAGTGTCATATTTGTGCTCTCCAGGCTCCAGTAGATCACGCAGGATGTCATCGACTCGCTTGGCAGTGGCTTGGTCCAAGGCACTGACGAGGTGATAACAGCGAATCATGTCCACCTCAATCTTCCTGAGGTGAAATTGTGCCTCAGCCTGTCAAATCCACAGCTCTGGTTCCACCATCCAGCAACAGCTGAAGTATCCATATGGTTCAAAAGCTTGTTTTGGACCTGTCGGGGTCACCAATTGTAGCTACTGAAAACACAGTGGTGGCTGATGAATGCGAGATAATGACACACACAGTTGCATTTAAATCAGAACTCGTTTACTCAAGTCACATGTGTACTGAACCACGTATGCCACATCATGATGTCATGATGTTATGATGTTCCGTAACGGTTTGCTAAACTTCTGGAAATTGTAGTCTATCTATAGTGTCACTACACCAGCATCTCTCTTAGGTCTCTGTAGAAGGACTTTATTAAGGCAAGGATGCTTAGCCTTACATATGTAGGACAATATAGCCAAATCAAGTACGTGAAAAAAAGATATAGGAAGAAAAATTGGAACAGATTGAAAAAAATATAAAATATAGGTAAGATATTCATTCTTATAGAATTTATGTGGCCAACTAAAGTTGTAGACAATGGTAACCATTGAGTCAAGGAATGCTTCACTTGTGTAAACATAGCAAGATAATTCACCTTAAAAATATATTTATGATGCTTTGTCATTGTAATAAGTAAATTAATTGTTAACAATCTTAAAAGAAGACCATCATACATTGATACAGGAGAATTCAATGGAACGAGTTCAATTTTATGAAAATTCAATTTATATCCTGAAAATTGACTGAATTGTGAAAGTAGTGACATCACATGGGTGAGAGAGGCAACTGGATTCGAAATTAAAAGTAAGGGATCATCTACATAAAGGGAAACCTTATGTTCAGTCCCATTCCTCTGTATCCCCAAGATGTCTTTTCACTCACAAAAAGCAACTGTTAATTGTGTTATGTACCCAGAGGACCCCAAGACACAGCAACAATAGAAATTCTTCAATATAAATGGTTACTTAAGCAGAAGTCATTTTTAATTATGGGCAGGGAGCAGGTAGGTGGAACTGGAAGAGTTCCACTTAAATCCGTGTGGACCAGAAGGGCTGATATGGCCTGTTTCTGTACTATACCCAACTGTGTTAGGTAGGTCACGTCTCCAGAATGGAGGACCATCGCCTTCCCAAGATCGTGTTATATGGCGAGCTCTCCACTGGCCACCATGACAGAGGTGCACCAAAGAAGAGGTACAAGGACTGCCTAAAGAAATCTCTTGGTGCCTGCCACATTGGCCACCGCCAATGGGCTGATATCGCCTCAAACCGTGCATCTTGGCGCCTCACAGTTCAGCGGGCAGCAACCTCCTTTGAAGAAGACCGCAGAGCCCACCTCACTGACAAAAGACAAAGGAGGAAAAACCCAACACCCAACCCCAACCAACCAATTTTCCCTTGCAACCGCTGCAACCGTGTCTGTCTGTCCCGCATCGGACTTGTTAGCCACAAACGAGCCTGCAGCTGACGTGGACATTACCCCTCCACGAAGCCAAGCCAAAGAAAAATAAACATAAAAACAGGATCAAACTTTAAGTTATTACTATTAACTTAACTTAACCCCCTTTTAATTCTAAGTGCATGTGTATGTAATGTGTTTAAGTTCAGAAAAGTTCTTTGATTCACCGTTCAATCTCACTTCTCACTCCTCCAAGTTCACCGGTATCAGGCAATTCTTATACTCTGCATAGAATTTAACATTTATGAATTTTCACCAAGCTTTATTGCTTAAAGGTAATTGGGTACCACTCAGGAAGGTTTTTGAGAGGTTTCAGAGAGAAATTTGTTGCTCGTTGGACACACACAAATTGATTCCCTCCGATCAGCCAATTCAGTGTCTTGCCGAAGAAACTTGCCTCATCAGAGTTTTCTAAATGATAGTCTCTTCTTCTGCAGGTCACCACAGAGTTCCTTTTGTTTCCCTTATTTCAGGTGAAACACTCTAGCCAGCCATTTCTCTTGTATGTACCACAAGGGTTTTCAACAGGCTGAACTCAGAACTCACAACCCATCTTCAAAATTGGGTTTCAACAAGCTGCCAGATTGCCATGATTGTGGAAACCAGTTCTCTCTCTCTCTCTCTCTCTCTCTCTCTCTCTCTTAGATAAAGTCTGTTTGGTCTCCTCTTGCTCTCTGCTTGAAAAACCATATGACCTTCTTAGAACAACAAACTGCAACAAGACAGTTTGCATCACCAGTCCCAAACCTCTGAGTCCATTCATCTGTTGCTTTCAAAACAATAATCCATTACTCCACAGCATGTCCAATTAACATATACTTATGAAGTCTCTGTAGGCATTCTTCAAGATTTTTCAAAGGCACTCGGAGCCTGGACTGTCTGGCTTGAGCAAAGTTCTGGCATTTTAAATGAGATCTGTTTTGTGAAATGTTTGTGTTTGCTTGTGACCTACCCCCACAATCTATCTCCTTCAAAATCATATCTATATACAATATAAAATAAGATATAATCCATCACAATTGTTCAATCTCCAGATCAAATAATAAAGGACTTAGTGGGCATGCTTGACAAGTGCCATATTGCAGATTTAAAGGTTAATATTGTTGTAAATTAATAAGAATTGTGGTGGATGGACATTAATATAATAATTTAATCCTTGTAATAAAATCAGAACCAAAATTAAATTTTTCATGAGTTGTAAACAGATAGGCCCCATTCTATTTGATTAAAAGTTTTTTATGCATCCAATAAAAGAATAAACTCAGGAATTTTCCCAGAGGGAGAATATATTAAGTGACATATATTAAAATAGGAATATAGGTTTTTAATAAACCCCATCTAATCTTCAGAAATAACTCATGGTAAAATGTTTTCCATCCTATTAGCTAAAATTTTAGCCAATGTTTTGGCATCAATATTTAGTAAAGAAATTTAGTCTATAGACGGAACATTTGGATGTGACCTTACTTTTCTTTGCAATTAAAGATATACAAGCCTCACAAAATTAATCTGAAAGCTTACCCTATTTAAGCAAACCTACAACCAATATGCTCAATTAAGGTGTGAGCAATTGAGAAAATAATTTGAAAAAATCCACAGGAAATGCATCAGGTCAAGGGGCCTTTCCAAATTGTAATGAAGAAATAGCAACCATTATTTCCTCTTGCAGGGCAGATTCATCCTGTCTAATATGATCTGAAGAAATATTGGGGACTTTAATTCAGTATTTTTATTATCAATTTATACGCAATTTTTATGTATAAATATGTAGAAATGCTCTTTCCAGCCTCTTAATAACTGTGTTGATCTTTTTCCTTAAATGGAAAATGATCTGATTAAATTTGTTGAGTTTCAGTGCATTGGGGAGCGATGTCCTGGGTAATGCACAATACTACTGTTTCTTTTTCTTCTTTCCATACCATATATAATTTTCTATATACATATATATAAAATATTCTTTATGATGGGGAGAAGGGATGAGGGGTTTCGAGAGGAAGGGAAGGGGAGGGCATATAACCATCATGTAATGAATGAAAATTTCTTCAATTTAAACACTAATTTTATTGTATATTGATCAATCAATATGAAAAAAACTTTTAAATAAGATATTCAAAAAAATTAATGAAGTCTTTAAGCATTTATTTCTAAGTTATATCAATCAGTCACAAAGAGATGATAATCAAATAGAAAGCTTTTTGTCACAAATAAGGTTACCAAGGTTAAGTTTGGAAGAGAAGTGGACCTGGATGCCCCCTTCACCCCAACAGAGGTGGGAGAGGCATTGAGGTTGTTATAATGCAACAAATCTCTGAGAGAGGATGGTTTTCCACTCAAATTTTGTAAAGAATTTAATAATTTTTTTGACTCCACATTTTATGGAAGTATTAGGTCAGATGGTGGAAACAGATACTCTCTTGGAATCTTTTTCTACAGTGATAATATCAGTAATACCAAAAAAAAATAAGGATCCTTGAAAACCATCATCATATAGGCTTATTTCATTGTTAAATGCAGATTATAAGGTAATTTCAAAAATTTTAGTGAATAGGCTGACATAATTTTTACCCAAGCTGATAAATATGGATCCGACAGGGTTTGTAAAAAAGAGATATTCTGCAGAAAATTTTAACTAGTCTATTCAGTATAATACATTTGGCACTAATTTTAAAATATTACAAGGCAGATCAAATGACATTTCTTAATTAATTTTTTGAAGAGGAAGATGTCAGCATGGATTAAGATAGAAATTGTTAAAATTGGAGAGAGAAAAACCAGAAGGTTGTATATACAAATTGGAACTGAAATTAATATCTAGTGAGAGGAAAACCCCTTTGTTGAAACATTTGATTAATTTTGGAATAAAATAAACTGAAATTGCAACAAGGGAAGTTGTGTTATTTATAATTCCTCTGAATCAAAATATAATTATTCCATTTACAAAGTCTAATCAATTTTAAATATTTTGTCTCATAAAGGAATTAGATATAAGGAAGGTTGCTATGAAGGAGGGAATTTAATGCCATTTGAGCAATTAAAAAATAAGTATTGGATGCAAAATAATACACTTTTTTGTTATCACCAACTAAGACCATTTTAAGAGATAATTTCGTTTCAGTAATATCATTACCAAAATATAATGATGTGGAGATATTGATTTGTAATAGAAATATAAAGAAATTTACTTCAGCCATGTATACTTTATTGCATAAGGGAACTCCTAAGTAAGGGATTTATAGGTCAGACAGAGATGGGAAATGGATTTAAATGTTAATGATGATGAACAAAATTGGTCAGAGCTATGCCAAGATAGTATGACAAATATAATAAATATTAGGTATAGCTTAGTTCAATATAATTTTCTACATCAATTATAGTCTAACAACACTGAATTTAAATAGATTGAAGTCAGATCTATCAGATCAAGGTTTTAGATGTGGCCAGGAGGTAGGTACTTTTTAACATTCTACTAGGTCCTGTCCGAAAATGAGACCTTTTTGGATAAATTTGGGAACTTTTTTAGAACAGGTTACAGGAATTAAATTTCCACAAACTCCAATATTGTTTTTATTATGTGATATTGTAGGGATAAGACTGAAATTTAAATTAACTTTATATCAAAATAATTTGTAAATATTGTGTTAGCAATAGCAAGAAAATGTATAGCAGTAAATTGTAAATTGGACTCTGGGTATAGAGCAATGGAACACAGCAATTCAAAGTTGTGTTCCCCTTGAGAAAATTACTTACAATTTAAGAAATAAGTAAGAAGTATTTTTGAAAATTTAGCTCCTGTATTTACAAACTGCGTGTATAAATTTATAGATAGTTTCCCTAAGCTTCAAGAACCTTGTTAATCTTGTAAGAATTAAAAATGTAAATGGTTAGAACTGTGTGGTGGGTGGTGTCTTCTTGGCAATCAGGTCTTTTCTCTTTGTCTTTCTTATCTCTTCTATCTTTGCTTCTTTCTTCTTTTTATCTATTTATTTATGGATTTACTGTAGGAGGAGGTCATTGGGGGGTTTGGGGGATTTATACCATAATCTATAATTGAACTGATATTAATATTTGATTATTGTATTTTGTATTTTTATGTATGGATAAATTTTTAAATAATATATTTTAAAAATAAAATAATATATTAAATAAGGCAGATTTGTTTAATGTGCCTGGGTTATCAAATGAATGATCTAAGATAGGGTCCAACCAACAGTTGAAATCCCTGCCTAGAATAAAGAAATATGAACTTAAATCTGGCAAAGAAGTTAAAAAAAAATTCAAAGCACTCCAGATCATCAACATTAGGAGCATAAAAATTTGCGAAAACCAGCTTTTTAATCGCGTAATTTCCCTGAAACTATAACAAAATGACTGTTAGAATCTGAAACAATATTATGCATACTAAAAGGAATATTCTGATTAATAAGGATTGATACCCATTTAGATTTAGCTTGAAAGGAAGAATGATTATGCTGCCCTATCCACCACAATATCAGGCATGAATCACCACTGCCATGAATATGTGTCTCCTATAAAAATATAATTGTATCTTTAAGTTGTTTTAAATGTGAAGCCACTTTCCTTCATTTTACTGGCTGATTTAGGCCTTTTACATTCTGACTGAAGAACATAATAGGATTAGCCATGATCAGTTATAAAAAGTAAATGCTAACATTAATACTAATTTCAAAAATTCCAGTATGCAGATGCAGAGCCAAATTTGTGCAGCATGCACAACAACCTCTGGCCTGCAGATGGCCCTGTTAAAGAGAAAGTACAACTCCAAAAGCTGGAACCAAAAATAACATAAAATGAAGCACCATGGCAATACAAAACATTCATGAACCCTCCCCTGGTATTTTCCAGTCCCACCCGACTAAAGCTGTTGAATAGTCCAATAGCACACTAATTAAATCTAGAAACCCAATACCTTCTAGTGAGATTAGATGTTCTCGCTGAAGAGCAAAATAATAAACATTACCCCTGCAGCTTTTCGTACCAGACCAAAAGAAGTCAGCATGTTTAGACTAAATCACAGTACACATAAAAAATAGATTGAAGTCTTTTAATAAAGCTTTTACAAATCAATTACAGGATCATTTTTTAAAATTTCCATTTTGATTTAAAAAAAAGTCTTAACCATAAATACAATCAAAGTGTTCAGAATTCTTTCCCTCAACAACTCCAAATTAAAACAATTTGCAATTGCAAATCTTTCCCTGAGAAAGCCTTCCAAAACATCCATTGAACAGAAAAAGAAAAAATAAAATGGCATTCAAGACTTGGAATGGGAAGGTTGTGAGTGTACTCCCAAGCATCATCTACTATACAAAACCATTTCTTGTTCCTGCTGGGAAGAGAAATGAGAAGATGAGCTGGGAACTGCAATGAAGGTTTACACCCATGCTTAAATTGCTCTGAAATAACTTCCCTGTAGATGATCTGCTGGTTCATAATATTGGGAGAGTAACCTTCCATGATTCTAAATTGTTTGCCGTGATATTGTAATGTACCTTTACGATGGGTTTCATGGATCAGCAGTTCCTTCGTTTGATAACATGTAGGTATATAACCATCGAATTTGTTTTTTGCACTGATTTAGGCTTAGGCAATAGTGCACGATGTACTCTATCAAGCTCTGGTTGTGTTGGGATCATCTTTTCCCAAACATCATTACCAGCAGTTCAGAGAAAAATTTCATATGCATGCTAGTTTCAGTATTTTCAGCCAAGCCAACGATATGCAGATTCTGCCTTCTACTTTGACTTTTCAAATCAATAATTCTCATCATTAACTTCTCGTTATTATCTTCCAAGTTACAGACCTGGTCTCCCAAATCTTTTACAGTAGATTCTGCAGAGGTCAAATGCTCAGCTTGTTCTTCAGTAAGATGACAGGCCTACTATTTAGAACTTTAATTTCTGCAGTAGTCAGTTTTGCCAGTGGATTAGTTGGAGTTTCTTGTTTCTTTCCATTTTTTCCAACCTTGCCACTTCTTGTATTAACTTCAGATAAGAGCACAAAATATGAAATTCGATACCTCTTTGAAAGTTTTTAAAAGTTAAACAGGGGAAAAGGGAATATAGAGACGACTTCTCTATATCATATGGTATTCAGGAGAGCAGGTAAAATCAGTAACCAGGTATTGAGAGGAAATTTTTCTATTTATTTTAAAATGTAACACTGCTGAAAAACAACAAATTTTGCAATATGTTCATGCCAATAAATTCTGATTCCGATAAAAGTTAGACCCAGTTCAACAGAAGTTGAACAGTTATTAGAAGCTAATCATCTTGGGTCTTGGCAATCTCTTCAAGAGTTTCATTGGTGGTCCAATTTAGTGGCATTATCAACAACTTTCCATTCTAACGTCAGAACTAGAAATGTTCAATTCAAGTGTTTAATTCAATTTGCAAGCCTTCAGAAAATCAAACCTTCCATGCAAGTGTGCAACATATTTTTAAGATGTTGATAAATGAAAGTAGCTTTTTCACCACAAAAATTCCTGGTATGGGGATTTTCAATGAGAGAAAAATTTTATGTTACCTACATGACTTGTTCATTAACCTTTTCTGTAGATTAATATTGATCATAATCCATGGAAATATGACTACAAAAGTACATTAAAGCAAAATTCAAATGGTGTTCTTTCTTCTTGCATATTGAGATCTATAAGCAGTGCTGCCACTGGTGTGGACCCAGGAGAGCCACACCAGGGGCCTGTCAAATGGCCTGTCACGTGGTGTTGCAAACTCTGGGGATGCTGTGGACCAGTGCAGGCCACTAGAAATGAAGAGAACATTCCCCGTTGAGAAGGAGAAGAATGGGAGACGATCCTACAGCTATGGTTCCCAACCGTTTTTATGCCCCGCACCCCTAAAATTTTTTAATAAGTTCTCGCACCCCTTAAAGTAATAATTTATTTAAGAATAAAGGTGAAGGTGGCCAAAACAAATTTGTATAATCAATTTTAATAATACATACACAAAAATGAAACATATGGAAAAGAAAAATATATTACATCAAATTAAAAGTTGCATAAACTCTACAAAAAAATTAAATTTTCATCCATGCATGAAATTTCTTTAAAAAAATCAAAGAGCTAAGGTTCAAATGTTCATAAGCCAATTTAAATTTAATGACTCTTTCGTTCCTGTTTATTGCTTAAGAGTTTTTCAAAACGTGGCACTTTGTTGCTGATAGCCTGTGCATTTTTAATGTATTTTTAAGTGACAGTAAAAAAAACCTTGAAGTTTGAACTAAAATCTCTCGAAAACAGTGGTTCCTTAGGAACTTGTCAAGTGACACCCTACCAAGAAAAAATGCAAGTAGATGTGGGAGTCAGTTTTATTTACTTAAACTGGGATAAATGCCTTTCAGAAATTCCTGGACATTCAAATACTAGAGGTTTAATTAGAATTGTACTAATGGGATTGACAAAGATTGGGTGTAGGGTCCTGAATTTAGAAAATGGCAAAAATGCATGTCCATTTAAATTGGTGCAAATGCTTCCACTCAAATGGAATCTATAGATCATTTTTCATTCTCTGTTATTGAAAAAAAGAAATTAAAGAATTAACTAAGTAATCATAACTAAGTGAAGGAAGATGACTAGAAGGGATCCAGAGGATTCATGCAAATTGTAACTCAGTTGAGAAATTACTGTTACTAGAATAACTAATGGGTTTGTAACTATTTTCTTTAAAGAGAAGGCTGAGAAGAGATCTGATAGAAGCAAATAAAATAATGAGAGGTATAACAGAGTCTATTATGGGAGCCTGTTCCTGGTGGTGGAAGGAGTTGAAGACAAGGGGCCACAGCTATAAATTAAAGAGAGAATTAATATGAGGAAAAACTCCTTATGCAGCATATAGTTGAGATATGGAATGCACTGTGGGCAGAAGTGGAAACAGATTCCACTTTGGCCTTTAATACAGAATTGAATAGATATGTTTTTGGAAAGAATTTCAAGGCCACAGAGAAGTGGCTAATGGAAAGGGGGGATGGAATTGGTGTGCAACTCTAGTCAAGAGCTGGCATAGAAATAAGCATTGAATGGCCTGTGCTATAATCATTCCATCTGTGAAATAAATGCACTTTAAAGGATTGGAAATTTAATGCCTCTTGAATGCAGTTTACAACTGAAGGCAAATGCTTACCTCTGGGAACATTTAAGAAATCTATTAATAGAAAAAAAGAATATAAATATTTAAGACATAAATGATCAAGAAGAATCTAACAATTGTTTTGTAAAGTGATTGTTAAGATCACTTGATAAGGAGGATTTATTTTTATACACAGCAAGAGTATTGCGAAATCTGTTTCTCAGAAAGTGGTTGTAAATTACACATTATTTGTCTGAAGAACTCAAAGCTGCAGCCTACTTCTGAACTTAAGTAAGGCGGATATCTATCTTCCTTGCAGATGAGATGTAGATAGCCTCCAGGTGTTAAATATCTGAATAAGTATAATGTTCCACTGAATAATAGCAATATGTTACAACCAGTGCATGAGACTTTCTAATACATGTGGAGTATATTCTTAGAAAATCTAACATAGATGAAGCCAAGATCAAACAAAACTAAAACTGTGGGGTTCATAGGTAAATCCAAGGGGATCTGTTCTAAATTTCCCATTTGCTTCAAATGCAATTTTTTGAAATAAACTTTCAGGGTATTTTTTAATGATTTAGAACATACAGCTTTGAAGAAGATTAAAAACTTTGGTGCAATGGTGCTAATTAGACAGATATTACAAAGTTAACTGAAGATTAAAGTAAGTGTGCATATTTGCTCTTTTAAAGACATTGTTCTGTGGAAGACATTTATAACTAACATCAAGTGGAATTACCAAGATTTTCAATAAATAGTTTTAACATAAGAAGACGAGTTAACCTTGATATCATTGAACACAGAGCATGTTACTTTTAATTGTTAGCCTGATATCTCCTCATATTATCAAAAATATTAACATTTGGGGGAAAGAACACTGCATATGTGACATAATTTGGGGGTTTTATATATTCAACTATACTACATTACAAATCAGACAAAGGCTTTTGCTTTGTTATGTAGAAAAATGGAAAAAAATTAAGATGTCAAATTCTGTTTTTTAGTATTTACTGAAATATTTATAAAATAATATTTTGATTGGTTTGTATAGTGTTGCATTAAAGAGGGACAACTTGGAGGATAAATCAAAATTTGTAATTGTTAAATATAAATCTAAATATTTAGATTTTTGCTTTAAACTTCTATATATACAGATGTAATTGATCCATATTCTGATATTAACCTGAGGGCATATTCTATACTCTGAGTTTCTTTCCCATGTACAAAACATGAATGGATTACAATTTAGCTGAATGGGATTGCCTCTCTCTTAAAAATTCTCATGATTTACTGTCATTTCAATATAAAGTTACGATTTTAATATTAATCCATCATATACCCAAGTCACACTTGGCACAACACCAACAAATGACAATTAAATATTCTTAGAGTACTGTACTAGTTTATTGAAAATGTAAGAACACTACCTAAGCTTCTATAAAATTTTATTCTGCATCATTATTAGACTTGGTAGATATAAATGGTAATAGAAAGATAGCAACATTCTGACAATCTATTTGGTGATCAGAGGAATATTCTTCATTGCCATCTTAATTGCCATTGTTGTAAAATGTATATACTGTAGCGTGCGAAACTACATGGAGTAAGAACAATACACAGTCCAGTCGAGGTCAAAGACTGATTTATTGCACTGCCAGCTCTGTTAATATTCACTCCCTGCTTCTCACGATGGGAATGACCTCGTTGCAGTGCTGGCCTCCGACTGGCTGGTGTTTCTGCCATTGCCCACTGTTTCCTGCCACATGCAGGAGGTTACGTGAGACGATGGCCATTGGTCCCTGTGGAGCCCTCATGATCGCTGCATTCACAGGCCATTTTGTGAGCTGGGGTGTGACTTGGTTTATGGGCCACTCTACACGATACCACCCACCCCTCCCCCCAGAACTGGTGATCGGAGTGCCACTGCCACTTTGGTCGGCCTACCTCTCAGTTGTAGGGGCTGACTCTCGACTGATTGGCTAATATCTACGTGGGCCGGTTTCAGGTGGTCAGGGTGAAGGTTTCCTTTTTGCCAGCAATGTCCAATATGCATGTTGACCCTTTATGCCTGACGATTGTGTATGTCCCCTCGTATAGCTGTTGGAGGGGTGCCCCATGCGCTCCCCTTTACACAAAAACGTATTCACAGGTGTGCAAGTCCTTGGGGAATGAAAGATTTGGGTTGGCCGTGCGGCAGGGGCTGTGGAGGAGCTAGGATACCCTGTTTTTCCCTCAGCTGTGCAACTGTGGGGATCCTTGGCAGCAGCCAAGAACTTCCCCAGGATTATCAAGTGTGCACTATAGACCATTTCTGCTATGGAGGCATTAAAGTCCTCCTTCAGTGTATTGCGTATCCCCAGAAGAACCCAAAGCAGTTCATCCCCCCATTTGGGCTCCTTGAGTCAGGCCATCAGGGCTGCTTTTAAGTGTCTGTGGAACCGCTCCGCCAACCTGTTGGTCTGCGGGTGATATGCCGTGGTATGGTGGAGTTGGGTTCTCAAAATTTTTGTTAGCACCGTCCAGAGCCCTGAGTTAAACTGCGCTCCCCTGTCAGATCTGAGATGTTCCGAGACTCTGAACCTGGACACCCAGGTGTTGATAGTGCCCTGGTGCAGGTCTCCATGGTCATGTCGGCCATCGGGACTGCCTCCGGCCACCTCGTGGAGCAGTCAACTATAGTGAGGAGGTATCTTTGTCCTGTGGGAAACTAATAACGGCCCCATGATGTCAATGTGTACATGGCTGAACCTACGCCGCGCTGGCTCAAAGGTCTGGGGAGATGCTTTAGTGTGAGTTTGCTCTTTGGACGCCTGGCACTGCGTGCAGATCTTGGCCCACTGACTGACCAGTTTGCGGAGCCCGTGCCAGATGAACCTCCTGACCACTATCTTTACCATAGTTCTGATGGCCGGATGCGCCAGGTTGTGTAACGCATCAAAGTCTCCATGCTGCCGGTACAATGGAGGGGGGTTCACAAATGGAAATATCACAGATGAGCATCTGGTTGCCAGGGGTGATGACAACATCTGCACATGCTCTAATGTGTATATTAATTACACAAATAAATTTAATGCTAACTCATGACTGAGCTGCCAGGTTCAGTTCCATTAGAATGATCAAGTTTGTCGATAACAGAATGGTAGTTGGCCCCATTGGTAACAATGATGAATCAGCTTACAGGGAAGTGGTTGAAAGGCTTGTACAGCAGTGCTAGAGAAACAACCTGAGTCTCAACTTGGACCAAACAAATGAGATGATTGTGGACTTTAGCAGGACAAAGGACCACTTCCCACTACATATCATTGCCCCAGTTGTAGAGAGAATGGGGAGTACAAGGTTCCTTGGCATCCATTTAAAAGACAACCTATCCTGGACCCAGAAAAACTCTTCATTAGACAGGAAGGTGCAACAGTATCTCCATTTCCCATGGAGCCCCCATCCTAGATATTCTACAGGAGCACAATTGAGAGTGTCCTGGCTCCCTAGTGATGTCTATGTTCAGGAAGGAAGTAAGCTCTGGATGAATCATGTAATGATTCATCTGTATGTAATTAATGTTTTTGGAAAACAGATGAGTTTGTCACATTATATGGGAGAATTACTTCTTTTTCTTTTTTTCTATTTCCTTTGGGGGAGGGCCAACTTTCTCTTTTTTTCTCTTTTCTTTTCTTTTTTTCTGTTTTCTACTTTTCTTTTAAGGATTGACAAGGTGTGTAATTTTGTATTTATAAACAATAGTGCAAATTTTGATAATTGTGATAATATGTTGATTCTTCTTTCTTTATATATCAACATGTAGTTGTGTTTTGGTATTTTATTGTATATATCTGTGATGTTTCTTTGATTTTATTTGTTTTGTAACTCCATGCTTATTGAAAATCCTTAATAAAAAGAATTTTAAAAAAAGAGAGAATGGCCTGACTGGCTGCATCATAGTATGGTATAGAGGCTGTAAAGCATGAGAACAGAAGTCAGTACAGAGGGTGATTAAAACTGGTGAGAAGATCACTGGGGTCTACAGGGAGTGGTGCTTAAAGAGAGCTCAGGGAATCATTGAGGTCCTTTACCATCTAGCTCACAGTATGTTTGTGATACTACCTTCAAGGAAGAGGTATAGGGCCATAAAAACTAAGACTACACAGCTTGTTCCTGGAGGTTGTGAGACTGTTGAACAATCTTAGAGTCCTATAAATTCTTTTTATCTAGATTTATTTTGGATCACTATGTATATATGTCATTTGTGTGTAGGGTGTTCTGTGTTTCTGCGTCTGTGCACTATGGTCTAGAGATATGCTGTTTTGTTTGGTTTTACTTGAATATATACAATCAGATGTTCATAAACAAACTTGAAATCGAACCTTTTATCCAGTGGTAAATTACTTTAAGTAAGCCACCAATTTTCTGTTTTTTTTTTAAAAATGGATGTAAAAAGTACTTGAATAGCTTATTCTTGCCTCCTTTGATATAAAGTTTGTTTTTATGGCTCTTTTACATGTGAAGGATTGGCTGATTCATCTTCCAAAAAAAATCTACTCTGAAGATTAGCCAGGGCATCAAAGATTATTGGAGAATGTCGGGCAGTGGGGCTGAATGGGGAAAATAGATCAACTCATGATTAAATGGGGGGATAGACTCAATGGGCTGAATCATCTATTTCTGCTCCTATGTCTTATTGTCTTTCTTTTATGATTATTAAATAGAACACACTTAATTCAAAGGTAATTTTTTGAGAATAAAGAGTTTGTACGTTCTTGTCAGGATTAAAGTCAAGGTTAGCAGGTATAGGGAACCTTGATTTTCGAAGGATATTGTGGATCTGGTTCGGAAAAAGAGAAAGGTGTATAGCAAATGAGGTAGTTGAGGCATACATAAAAATGCAAGAACAATCTCAAGAGAGAAATCAGGAGGGCTAAAAAAAGACACGAGTTTGCTTTGGCAGGCAATGTGGAGGAAACTCCAAAGGGATTCTACAGGGTATGTTAAGAATTAAAGGACAGTAAATGACAAAATTTGCCCCCTTGAAGATCAGAGTGGGTTGGTTTTGTATGGAGTCAAAAGAGATGAAGGAGATTGAAATGTTTTTATTTTCATCAGTATTCACTCAGGAAACGGCCACAGAGTCGTGGGAACTAAGAAAAACAAGCAATGAGGTCATGGAATTTATAAAGATTAAAGAGGAGGAAGTGCTTGCTGTCCTAAGGCAAATAAGGGTGGATAAATCCCTAGGGCCTGACAAGATATTCCCTCGGACCTTGAGAGGGTAATGTAGAAATTGCAGAGACTCTGGCAGAAATATTTAAAATGTCCTTAGCCACAGGTGTGGTGCCAGAGGATTGGAGGGTAACTCACATTATTCCGTTGTGTATAAAAGTCTCCAAAAGTAACAATGGAAATTATAGGCCAGTGAGCCTGATGTCAGTGGTAGGTAATTAATTCAAAGGTGTTCTAAGAGATCAGATGTACAATTATTTGGATAGCCAGAAACTGTTTAGGAATAGTCCACATGGTGTTGTGCATGGTAGATCATGTTTACCAATATTGTAGATTTTTCGAGGAGGTTATCAGGAAAGTTGATGAAGGAAAGGCTGTGGATGTTGTCTACATCGACTTTATTAAGGCCTTGACAAGATCCCACATGGGAGGTTAGTCAGGAAGATTCAGACTCTATGTATTCATGGTGAAGAAGTAAACTGGATTCAACAATTGCTGGACAGGAGAAGTCAGAGAGTAGTGGTGGATGATTGCTTCTCATACTGGAGGCCTGTGACTAGTGGTGTGTCTCAGGGATTGGTGCTGGGACCATTGTTCTTGTCGATTATCTGGATGATAATCTGGTAAATTGGATCAGCAAGTTTGCAGATGACACTAAGATTGGAGACGTTGTGTACAGCGAAGAAGGTTTTCAAAGCTTGCAGAAGGATTTGGACCAGCTGCAAAAATGTACTGAAAAATGGTCAGATGGAATTTGTTGCAGACAAGTGTGAGGTGTTGTATTTTGGAAAGAGAAACCAAGAAAGGACATACATGGTGAAAGGAGGGCGGGTGGAACAGAGGGATCTGGGAATACAGATATATAATTCCCTGAAAGTGGCGTCACAGGTGGATAGAGTTGTAAAGAGAGATTTTGGTATGTTGACTTTCATAAATCAAAGTAATGAATTTAGGAATTGGGATGTTATGGCAAAGTTATATCATATATTGGTGAGGCCAGATTTGAAGTATTGTGTGCAGTTTTGGTCACCAAACTACATGAAAAATATCAATATGATCGAAAGAGTGCAGAGAAGATTTACTAGGATATTGCCCAGTCTTCAGGAATTGAGTTATAGGGAAAGGTTAAGTGGATGAGGACTTTATTCCCTGGAGCATAGAAGAAAGCAGGGAGATTTGATTGAGGTATTTAAAATTATGCGGGGTATAGATAGAATAAATGTAGATCATTTTTTTTCCTCTGAGGGTAGATGTCATGCCAACCAGAGGACATGGGTTAAGAGTGACGGGGAAAGGTTTAGGGGAAATATGAAGGTGAACATCTTCTCGCAGAGTTTGGTGGGAGTGTGGAATGAGCTACCAGCTGAGGTCGTGAATGCAGGTAGAATTTTAACATTTAAGAAATTTTCGATCGGTACCTGGATGGGAGAAGTATGGAGAGCCATGTACTCGGTGCAGGTCAGTGGGACTAGGCAATAAAATGGTTCAGCACAGACTAGAAGGGCTGATAGGGCCTCTTTCTGTGCTGTAATGTTCTATGGTTTTATTTGTGTTGAACTTTTAGACCTACAACTGAATGGTATGATGAATTAGAAACTTTTGTTGATGGGCAAATACTTATGGAGAAAACAATTTTACTGTGATTCCTGTTTCGTATATACACACACACACACACACACACACACACACACACACACACACACACACACACACATATTTCAATTTAAAATATTTGTATTGATTTTAATAGAAAAAACCTTTTATACATGATTTTAGCTGATTACATAATTCAACTCAATTAATAGTATATACATAATGTATATAAATTGTAATACAGAATATAAACCATAATTATCAGACAACATATCTTGCTCAAAACCTCAGATTCTGATGTTAATAAGATAAAATTAAGAATCCCATCTTTTTCTATAATGTGATTATTATTAATTGTCTACTATAACCTGGTTTTCTCCAGAAATAAAAAAGAAAAAAGAACCCCTCCCCCACTAATTCTTCCCCTCCCACGAAACAAGGTTAACCTGCGTATAGCAAGTAGATATGAATCAAATTGAGACTCTCAGACATCAGACAGAGAATCCTTAGAGAATTCACACGACAAATCTTCAATAGTCATCTATGAATGGGCTCCACATCTTGTCAAATTCAACCTTGACATCTTTACTGCTATATCTGTTTTTCTCCAAACTTAATTAAGACATAATATCATGCAACCATTGCATGATAAGTGAAGAATTATCTTTCTGTTTCATCAGAATTACTCATCTGGCTATCAACAAGGTAAAAGCTAGGTTTATTTTTTGAGTTGAAGTTAAGGGTGTTACCTCTTCTTGAGAGAAACTAAACAAAGTAATTAAGGAGCATGGTTCTAATTTTATCTTATAAAGTTTGGAAAATTTGTTGCCAAAATTTATTTAATTTGAAGCCCTCCCAATACATATGAATTAGTGAAGCTTCAAAGATTTTACACTTATCACATAGTGGATCAATATTAGAATAAAAACAAGATAATTTAACTTTAGATGGGTATTCTAACATCACTTTAAATTGTAACAGACAATGTCGTGCACAAAATGAAGACTCATTAATCAAATTAAGCATGACATCCCAGTCTTCATCTGAAAATGATATGTTCAAATCCTGTTCCCATTCATTCTTGATCCCAGTCACTGAGGCTTTTCTTAGGTCCATCAAATTATTGTAAATAATTGACATCAATCCACCATGGGAAAAATTTAAGTCAAAAAGTAAATCAAGGACATTTATTTCTGGAATTCGCGAAAATCAGAAAGTTTGGACTGAACAAAATGCCTAATTTGTAAGTATATAAAAAGATGTCTATTAATTTGAAATTTTTTGTTCAAAAGAAGCAAAATTATCGTGAATAAAAAGATCCTTTTGTGGCGGACCGCTATGGCGGCGATCAAGCTGGTGCTCTGGGCAGTGAGTGCAACCAAAGGCCAGCAACCCGCACAGCGGCACTGGCCCCAACAAGTGAACCAGTTGGTGAATGGCAAGGGAAGCTTAAAGGCCAGCGACCCTAAAATGGTGCTGGCCTTGCTGCGCAGCCAACAGACAGGGACAGCATGCAGGGAAGAAGGGCATTGTTATGCAGGAAAGTACCCGCATGCGGGAAACCCGCTTTTGTTATGCATGTTGTGACCTCAACCAAGGGGGGGCCACAGCAGGAACAGTGCAAATATAAAAGTCAGACGTGAGCCCAAATAAAACTCAGAGCTTAACCTGACTACACTACGTGTGTGTGTCTTCTTTTGAGTAGCACATGGCTACACTTGAAACTTTTTATACCTAATCTGTACCAATCCTTCAAATATGGGTCTAATAAGGAAGGATTAAAATTATGATTATGTAGTGGTAAGCTTGGAGGGAGTGGGCAGAACCAGCGCTAACAGCTCCTGTCTTGTGACAGCAAGACACAATAGCCTCCTAACTACTGGCAACTAGCCACTACAGTCATGAGGCATAGTGACTCAACAGCACCATAGGTCTACTGAGAAGCCTTGGTGTACTCAACGTAACTAAGTCATGACGTTGTTAGCACTTTAGATGTCATGACATCAGGTCATACGTTGTGTGTCTATATCAGGCCTGATAATGCTGTAATAAACACTTTTCTCTTCGCTGGCTGACAACTTCAGATGAGGTCTTGTTATTTCAAAATGATGGCGTATGAGCACAAACTTCATCTGCCACATTGGTAACCTTGACAGGTCTAGCCGGTAGCTAGACCCTACAGCACACACACTCAATGGCAACGTGCCAATGAGCCAGCCATAAAAACAGACACGCTCAATGGCCAAGCTCAAATTCATTTGCTGCAGCAACACACCAATGAGCCAACAATAAATAACGGACATGTTCGACGGACATTCTGCAAGCCCAAGATGAAATCACTTACAGCAACAAGCATTTTGCTTGCAGTAATGCTCCATTGAGCCAGGAACAAATGACGGACTATCTGACCCAGCTGAACCTACTTTTGCACTGCTCCAGTCAACTGTAGCTACGAATGAATGCAAATCAATCAGTGTCACATCACAGGTCAGCAAATAAATAGCCAGGAGGCCAGTCGCTCTTCCCTCCATGGTTGACTGAAGAAACAGCAAGGGGAGTTGTAGAAGATAACTGTTTGGAAGTCTGAAAGACTGTGTTACAACCTACTCACTCACTTTGGTGACTTGGAGTAGGCCAAGCTGTTGTCTAGTGCGCCTCGCAAACTGCACAAGTTTGGCCAACGAGTTGCAAGGTAATGGGAACGTTTATCAGCAACATTTTAAACTGTCTTTCGACATGTTTTTGCTCAACACAGCATAGCAGTAGAGCCGCAATTTCTCCAGACTGTTATCACACCCCACACTCTATTATGCTAAAGTGGTCACTTATCAGCAAGTTGTCTGCAACCGACAACACAGACATTTGAAACTTGCCTGTTCAAACTTTGGGAGGTTTACATCTCAGCAGCTGTGACCGGAGGCAACATTCCCCATGTTTCAGTAGCCACACCCAAGGAAGACCACTTGATCCGGGAAAGACCAGCAGCCCCTCCTTAAGAGAAGAAACCCACATTCTGGGGGGCAACCACTTACTTCCCCATGGCAAGATCACATGACCCAGGGGGTAGCTAGCCACTCCTGATGGAAGATTCTGTGACCCAGGTATTAACCTGTAAACTAAAGAATTAAAACAGCCACCTGTTGTTGATGCCACTGAGACTTTTTCCTGCTGACAAGCCAGACAGTACAAGTTTTTCAGTTCCAGCGCAGCACAGCACAGCTTACTGG